>NC_140592.1:839716980-840316980 GCF_964204655.1 Triturus cristatus
AGCTCAAAGACTGAGACAGAAAGCAACCGCCACGGAAATAGTTCAAATACTGGATATGGATGGGGTTATTCATGAATCCAAGTCTGGTGTTTTGAAAGCATTCCGAGATTTTTATCAATCTCTGTACAATCAATCAAACGACGGTACTAGTGTTTGTGAAGATGCTTCTAATTATTTTCCGAGTATTGAACATCTTTCTTCTCTTATGGAAGTCCAAAAAAGTACACTAATTGCTTCAGTTACTTGGGAAGAGATAGAAGGGGCTATTCTTGGTTTGGCGTCTGGTAAAGCGGTTGGACCAGATAATATTCCTCTGGAATTTTATCGTACATTCCGTAATATTCTACAACCAGAGTTGCTGAAAATTTTTCAAGAAGCATTCAATGGTCGGCCGCCTCCATCATGGTCACTAGCCACTATTGTTGTATTTAAAAAAAAAGGGAAGGATCCTATGGATCTCGGGTCATATAGACCTATATCCTTAATAACGTCAGATAGTAAAATTTTCTCTAAAATATTAGCTAATAGATTGAATGACTTAATGCCAAATTTAGTGGCTGATTCGCAACATGGCTTTATTAAAAAGAGAGATACAACTGATCATGTCAGAAGGATTATTACTTTATTAGACTGGGCGCAGGCCACGGGATCCCCAGTCGGAATCGTTTTACTTGATGCTGAGAAAGCGTTTGATAGGGTAGACTGGGGGTTCGTTTGGCAAGTACTGATTTGGAAAAAGTTTCCAACTGAATTCATACGTGCTTTAAAAGCTTTATATAAGCAGCTTAGGGCTGTAATTCGCAAAGCTTCTGATACATCTACTACACTATCAATAACAAGGGGGACTAGGCAAGGGTGTCCATGCTCCCCTCTTTTATTTGCACTTCATATTGAGTCTTACTTGCAAAAATGAATACACCAGGAGAGTATCCCTCCGGTTATAATCCATCAAGTAGAGTATAACATTTTCGCGTATGCTGATGATGTCGCGATTGCCACTTCGGATATCAATTTAGCATTCCCTAAAATTATAGAGGCAGCTCGGGAATTTGGTTTATATTCTGGATATAAATTAAATATAGCCAAAACACAAATAATTCACTCTAGTGTTAGCCCACCAACTGATTTGACATATGCTACAACGGCTTTATATTTAGGTGTAATACTCTCTGCCAAGGTCGAAGATATTGTTGATCTTAATCTTGATCCACTACTCGTCTCAACCAACAGATCTCTTGAAAGGTTAAATAATCTCCATCTCTCCCTTTATGGTCGTACTAATGTTATTAAGATGCTCTTCTTCCCCAAATTTCTTTATTTGTTTCGTACTATACCTTTATTATTTCCTTCTACTCTATTTACAAAAATAGATAGAATATTTTCAAGATTTTTCTGGGGATATAAGAGAGCTAGGCGATCCCTTAAATGGTGTTCACTCCCCACTTATAGAGGAGGCTGGGGATTACCAAATCTTCGCTTATACTACCTGGCGATATCACTTAAACTTATGAGAGTCTTAATTTTTCAAGAATCATCATCTAGGGACCATACTTATCCAACAATCTACGAAATGATTCTAGGTGCTCAAGTACGTCAATGTCTTGTACGTTTTTCAGAACCAAGCTATTACAAAAAAACAAGATTTAAAGTCATATTGACCGTTTATCAGGTATGGAGACAATGTAAGAAAAGATTTTGCTTTAATAATATTACTTATTATACACCATTATTTAATAATCTGATTCTGCCACCAATATTTTCAGACCAGATTCTTCAGCAATGGCAAAGACTCAATTTATTTAGTCTAGGTGATCTCTATCAAGAAGGACGATTTGTTTCATTTTTGTACATGCAACAAAATTATAATGTACCTCAAAAAGATTTTTTCAAATATCTGCAAATACGTAGTTTTTTACTCACCAAGAACTTATTATATACTAATAAAATTAGGAAAATTGATATACTCGAATGTTGTAAGAAACAAAATAGAATTGGCATAATTTATCAGACTATGCTAACCCGGATGGAAGACAATCTCGATTTATTTAATTTAAAATGGCAAAAGGATTTGGGCATAGAGTCTGTTAATTTATCTAATGCTTTATATCTATCTGATTTAGTTTTAATTAATGGATCCTTAAAAAGTCAATTCTTTATGAGTATTTTTGATTTATATTATACTCCAGCCAAATTGATGAAATGGAAAGCTAATAGGGGTGATAAATGCAGTCGATGTAAATTTCTTGGTGCAAATGCTGCTCATATGTTTTATTTCTGTCCAAATCTAACTCAATTTATTTCTGAAATTCAAATGTTTTTGAATAATATCATGAATTCATCTGTTATCCTTTCCGCTGAATTGGTTATCTGTGGTGTCCAATCAAATCCTGTTAAATTGTGGTCAACTGCTGAAGAAGGTTTTTTATTTATATCTATGTCTATTTTTAGATACTGCATTACCTCCCATTGGCTAGATTCTGATCCTCCCTCATTCATTCAATGGCAATCGAAATTGCTGAATATTTATCAGTTAGAGCAAGCTCTGTATCGGTGAAAGGGGAGGAAAAAGAAAGCCTTAGGTTTAAAAATTTGGGCCCCTATTAGTAATTGGATTCAATCTTAGAAGATTAATTTCTTTTTTTCTGTTTCTTCTTTATTGCCTTTGTATTTTAATGTTTTTCTAAATGAAATCTGGGCTGATCTTATTTAATTTATGTTAATTCTACGTACGACTTGTAGAGCTCGATCAATTACTCTTGCTGCTGTAAAAACCTAATAAAGATATATAAAAAAAAAAAAAAGACTCGACCTCCGATGAGGCAGCCGCCTGCGCGGAGAGACAAGCGGGACCTGGGGACGCACCCCGGCAGCTAGCCAACCCCTGCGGCGCCGGCAAGGCTGACAGCCACCGGCGCCTGAGCGGCGTCAGCTTGGCCTCGGAAATGGCCGCCGCCTGCCCAGAGGACAGAGGGGGACTCGGGGATGAGCCACGATTCCCAGCATCCTCCCGCGACACTACAGGGACCTCCACGTGGGTTTGCGGCGAGGCAGAGGTGCCGTGGGCCAAAGGGCCACACCCCGATGACACCACATCTCCAAGACCTGAAGCCGAACCTGTCAGCACCGGAACCGCCGGCGACTCCGCTAAAGGCCCCGCACATGGCAAGGGATCCGCGGACGTCCCAGGAAGAGGAGGAGGAGGAGCCAAGGAGGCCTGCAGCATAGGCATCCATTTGGACTCTGGTCGCCCCCACGCCAGGTAGAGTGGTGACGCGCGAGGCCGCACGACCTGCGGAGAACCCGTGCCCCCCCACAGGGCAGGGACCAGGCCTCGGGACAAGCTGCGACACTTACCCACGGGCGAGCGACACCCCTGCAGCCTTGGAGAGGGACGATGTCGGAGATGGAAGCGGCGGTTCTTGAACCATTCCGCGAGGGATGGACGCGGTGACGACGCCGACCTGAACATGCGGGCCGAGAGGAGTTTCATCCGGTGCGCCTGCCGGGACTTCGGCTTCATCTGCTGACAAGCCTTGCAGTCCGTGGAGTAATGGTGCTCCCCCAACCACCACATACAAATGGGGTGAGGGTCCGTCACTGACATCTGGCGGGCGCAAGACGAGCACGTCTTGTAGCCGGAAGGCATCCGCACACTGTTCCCAAAGCAAAGCGAGAAAAGAAGGCCTGAAAACATGCCAGGGGCACGATCCGGATCCATGTGGCATGCGGAAAAGAAGGAAACTGACATCAGTGCGCCGGGGTGGGGCTTATGTGACCTTGCTGACGTCACGCCCGCGCAAGACGTCAGGGCGGAGTGGCGTGGTGCCGCTCCCCGGCGTGCAGAGATGCTGGTCAACAAAGTTTTCCGGGTCCAGTCTCACGCCTGGGAATAATTCTACATTAAGGAATCTGCGGCTAGTATTCTCTATCAGATATGGTGCTAACCAGTGATTGACATCCGTTTGCATCCTCTTTTCATGCCCATAGAGGTGGACATGAGATTGTGAAACTGATAGGAATGCAACACAGAAAACTTGCAACCTTATTACCAAAAGTACAATATTACTACTCCGAAAGGCGAGGCTGGCTGTCAGACTGGTGAAGAATCTGTAGATACAAAGAGGGGCTACAACAAAGACTGGCAAGCATTGACTGTGCTGTGCTTGGTGTGTTCTTGTCATTGGACGTCTGACGTACTGACGTCACGCGTATCAGTCTGTTCGATCCCGATCCTGCTTGGTGCCTGCTTCCTACAGCCTGCAGTCTTCAGCCCTCCGCTTTGTCCTACCCAACCTTCCCACCCACCTACCTCTCCCGGTGGCTGGGCTTTTCTGTCTCCCATTTGCAGCCTCACTAGCGGTGCCTTGCTAGTTGTAAAAGCTGAGACTGAGAACAACGGGTAACGGTAGGTGCTGCTTGCTGTTGGACTGGTAGTATGGATTGGGGCACAAGGTAGGATGCTCCTCCTGCTCCTGAGGAACAGCTGGTCTCACCCGGTTGTAGTTCTGCTCGGCCGACAGTGTGGCTTGCACACAGTGTTGGAGCCAATGGCCAGAAGCCAGCACCAACCCTCCCCTCAGCACTGTAGCATTGCATCCTCTCCGGTATTCCAGCACTTCAGCAACCAGACGGCTACAAGTTGCAGGGGTTCACCACTACCAGCCCCTGCAATTCTCCTTTTCTCCTGTGGGTTACCCAGCCTGGAGTTCAATTATCAACACCGCCCAATGTCACTCACTCAGAGCTTAATCTGTAAAGCTCAAAACTCAAAACATGTCCAGATCATCTCGCACATCTTGATTCGCACTCTTAACCAAGCAATAGATCGGCAGAGCAATAAAGTGACAGAGCAAAAGAAAGTACAGGTGCAACAAATCCAAAAATTTAAAATAAGTACCACAAGCAAAAGCAAAATAATGCCAGAAAAGTAAACGTAATAAGTAAAAAACATTCAAATATTAAAATACTGAATATGAATATGAGGTGCCATTACCAATACTAAAGTTTGCCTACCCAAGGAGGGCCACTTTAATGTATGAAACAAGGGGGAGATCAAAGTCAAAATAACTGCTCAGCAAGCTCATACGCTTCCGTACCATTGGTCGCAGGCTGCTCAGCAGTCCATGTGAGTGCTCCCCATATAAACCCAGGGTTAATGCCACTACCAATACTCACTACCCCGATCAAGGAAGAACTAGAGGTAGTCATGACCACCGCAGAGGACACTGACAGGCCCAAGGATGCTGAAGCCAGCACAATCTACTATGCGGTCTGCACCACGACCGGGGCAATCTTTCCTCAAACAGCACTACTTGATTCAACTCTTCCTAAAAAAATCAGGCACAAAAGGTTCTCACGGATCACTGCTAAAATCTCAATCAACCATTCAATCTCTGTTCACTGCCAGGAGTTCTGCCTCTCCAAATGTCCAAAATTCATAACAATACCATAACAAAATACTTCAGCAATATTAATACTAATAGCAATGCCAATACACTGCCCATCTTGCATGAAGGTCAACAAGTTCTTGCATCTGAAATTGTGTTGCCTGGGCAACTCTGCGCTACAAAACGATAAAATGCTCAAGGAGATGATGGTGCCTGTGGGGCTCAGCAACCTGTATTGCCTCCATCCTCTCCGGAACTAAAGGGGCCAAATAAAGTAACAGAAACACTAACATCATACCAGGCACTCTCATGGGCACTTCCAGGAATGTCCTGTTACACAAACTTTATTTTTGCCTCTGAATTGAACAGATCTAAGTCCTAGAATACCCTAGGATCCATTACAGAAATCACAAGCCACAAAGCCTCCTGTCTTTCAAGTTTTGGGCCAAATCAAATCCACCAGCGTAATCCCTGCCCCGTTCTCTATGGACAATGAGTCTGTACTAGCTATAAAAATGTCCCCCTCACTAATGCTATTGTCTCCCCATCCCACAGCGGAAAATGAGTGTTCCATCCTATATATACAGCTCTTGGATTCACCTATTTCACTCAACATGGAGTTTCCCACATTAAACAATTTGGGAAGTACTAGGATTGACTCCCGACCAGATAGTATAACATCTGACGACCTTGAATTGCTCTACAAAAACCAGCAAATGTATGGAAGCGATGTGTCCGGCATTCAACTAACGAATCAAGACCAGAATGAACATTCACTAAATACACCAATATTGAGCATTATGAAGGTCATGTGTAAAACACTGAATTCAATTGGAAACGCGATCACGACACAGTCCCTAAAACTTCATGTCCAACTGCAGCTTATAGAGCACTTCACATCCTCCATAGTGAAAACTGAATGTAGGATGGAATTAGTCGAAGATGCGGTCAATGACAAACTAAGGTCACAAACTTCCCTGGGGTTTTTGGACAACCAAAGTTGGGCTCCTTTGTTGGAGAAATTGTTGGAAGTTCCAATGGTTATAAATGGAATCATTGAAGACTGCCGGAAACATTTGACAAATCTAACTAAAGCCTGATTCGACAGCGATGAACCAGATATTAAATGTTCAATAATCAACCTAAAGGCAGCATCCTCTTTGTTAAAGCCTGCAACTCAGCTAAATCCCTAGATTAGTACCGGGGACTTAATTGAGGAAAAAAGCCACTCGTGTGTCTCTATTGCAGATACATTACTTGCCCCCAAACAAAATGTTTAAAAGCGGAAGAACAAACTAACGCTAAAGGCTTAACGCCAGGGGAAACAAACACAAAAGAGCTGCAAAGAAAAGTGCGTCCTCCCAACCAAAAAAAAAACCTCAAACCTCCCAACCAAAAAAAAAACCTCAAACTATCATACAATCTCAAGTGGATTTAAATACCCAAGAACAAGGGGGAGGCACAAAAAAGATTGCCGGCAAAACAAAACAAGGCGACCAGCCCAAAGATTTTTCAATTGAAAACCGAAGTATGTTGTGTAGCAAAAACTGCACTCTCCACTCACATATGAATCGAATCTCTACAGGATTCAGGACAGCCTCCACCTCAAACTTAGGAACCAGCAATGAGGAAAATCACCAATTACTAAGGTCATAATAATGCCACCCCTTATCAAGGGTACTCATCAACAAGAGTGTGATCCTCTACGTGAGACCCAAGAAAGTATGCATAACCAAGTCGAACTAAGCATCACTAAACAATTAGTCAAACCACAAACTCCCAGAAGTGGCACAGACAGTGAAAGCCTTAGGTGGTGCCCTGAGACACAGACCTGCAACTACCATCAAAATTCACAACCCTCAAATGAAGGATACTGTCAATCGATTGAATCCACCATGTAACAAATAGAAACAAGAATTAGAAAAGCTATCAACGGAACCTCCCAAGGTGTGCTCCCACTAGATCCAATTATACCCACCCAACTCAAGTCGATCCGTTACACTCATGTGCAACCCCATCAATTTTGTTGAAAGAGTCCAACCATCAATAGCAGATACCTAGAGAAAACCTACAAAGGACATTTAGGCAAGGCCCATTGCAGAAAAGTACTCTGCATGACTAACCCCAAAGTACTATGAGCAACATTAAAGACCAGGTTACAATAATTTATACCCCAGAATATGCATTGAGAGGGAGTCAGTACATCCTTAATAGAAGCAGCATCCTGTGACTTATAAACTCGCTGCCAGGGGTGCAAAATAAAGGAACAAATGATCTGCTGGGGGTAAGATTTGTTCAATCAAATAAACTAGGTGGCAGCGAGTCCACACATACAATTTGGTCCAGTGCAAGGATAGCAAACAAAATTTTCAACCATGCAAATCTAATGAATGCTTGGAGCATCTTAATATAACCACCGGAAATCAAACTGTACCCACGCGTCTTTCTAGAGCAACCAAGAGCAAATACTTCTGAAATACTGCTTAAGTCTCAAATTCAGTTCTGCATCCAGCTCCCACCAACCTCTTACTCGATGGGCAAATTTGGCCGATATAAACATCTGTATAGCAAACACCCTAACACCAAATTTTCAAAGACTGGATTCCTGGTCTTCTTTAAGACGATCACTGATCGACCATGGAGGTAACTATCTGTAGGATAAACCCAGAACTACTATTACGGAAATAGGCCTGAAAACGCACTTAAAAATCATGAGCGGGAACATTGCAGGCTTAAAGTCAAAACTGATGGATAAGGATTGGCTGTCCTTAAGTGAAAAGGACATTTTGACACTATTGACCTAGATGGTTACACAACATATCACTTTCCTGCAGTCAAACAGGGGTGGGGGCCATCTTATTGGTATTTGAGCGCTCTACATAAACCTTATTTTAAAAAAATCATCCTTGAAGCTCTAGTTGTGGGAGGCATGCGTGCACCATCAGATAACCCGCTAATATCCACTTTTGGGAAAGGCTGCATATATGGCGATAAAAATTTAAGAATTAAATATTATCGTCAATATAATAGTGTTCGGCAGTATCTAAAGTGACCATGATCCTTTACACCTGGTCCTGTAACAAACAAATCAGAGCTTCCTTGCACCAAGCTCGAGCCGACATGCAAGAGACTTTTATATTGCCTTGAAAGCAAACAGAAAAAATATTATCAACGATAACTACGACAAAGTCTTACATCACGAGTCATAAATGGACAACATTGCATACTGAGACCTTAACTCTGCCAACAAAAGAGGGGGAGCTGCAGATGAAGCAGCTCTAAATATTCGAAGAGCTACTGGGACAGACGGCTGTGGCAAGAAAAAGTAGATCCTACGCCACCTTCGATATCACCCCCCTTGATAACCTGGACTGGTTTCACATTGAATGTGTAAAGCTAAAGAGGTCGCTTGCTATAGCTCTAAATAATCAACATCTGTCTTGACATGAAGGAACAGCTATTCCTGAATAGCAGAAAACCGTACAAATAGTTGATAAAGTTAAAGAGGAAGCATCACTTGCATAAGCTCTGACAAGCTTTGCTGGACGCAACATTCAGGAAAATCCCCTAAATTCTGAGAGATCATGAGAAAGAGGTTGCAAAGGGCATCCAAAGAATCTGGAGTTGAACATTAGTCCACAACTCTGGAAAGGCCACTTTACAATTTTGTACCAGAAGGGTGGTGCAAATGCATCATTTATTCCCGAACATGGACTAAGCAACAGTGTCCAGGCTGCACTTCAGGAACTATCTGAATTTATCAAATATGTTAATGGCCAACTCGGAAGACTCCTTTTTCATGTTATCTGGTAAGCAGACCATTGCACATTTTGCCAGAATATGCAGATGACCTGCTGCTTTATTTGGTTGACCTTATACAGTCAAACCCTTACTTAACACTATAAGGATACATGGAAAGTTTATGGAGAGTTTTCGGGCTGGTGCATCAACTGGGCCAAGTTCCTTATATTCCCACCCTCCAGAGGGAATGAACTGCCCCCTACAGTTATGAGTGGAGAGATTCTAATATTTGTGTTTCCAAATGATGGCGACAGGGAGAGCTTCATAGAGAAGAACTGATGACACTACTGAAAGGCTTTGGTGCTGATGTGGTGGTCTGAGGAAGATCTTGCCCTCGCTAATGCGCAGAGCTGCCCTCTTTAAAATTATTCCATTACCTCAATTAGTTTTTTGTGCTGCAGAACCCCACATACCCAATACCAGACAGCTACTATAGGAATATGGACAGACATTGTTATGGGGTGTACAAACACCCAGAATTGCCCTGAATACTTTAAGAGGGATCTATGATGGGAGATAGAACCAGTCATAATGGTAGGCAGATGAGCAATGTGACATTGGTTCCATTTGGGGACCTAATGAGTATCACAGGAAAATACCTAAAACATGGCTGGTTCTCACAGAATACAATGGGCAAAGTCTGATTGATAGCAAACCACAGAATGAGGTGGGAACAAAAAAATCATGTTATCAACACGACTGTGGACTTTCAAGTGCTGAAAAAGCTGCAGTCATGGGGGCTTCCAGAAATGGGATTAAAAAGGCACTTCCAAATTAGGAGACATTTTGGAGAAGGATGGGTTTAAACCCTTTGCCGAGCTAAAAAAGGAACACGAATTGCACGAGTCAGCACTCGAACTACAAAAGCACTCCTTACATACACAGGAGACTGAGGACGAAGCCCCATGAGACTACAAGGTGTGCTTTGCCATGCTACATGCAACCAAAATCACTAGTATACAGAACCCTAATGAATAATACACAGAAATCACTTGCAAAACTTAAGGGGACATGGGAATAGGACCCAGGGCCATTAGAGAAGTAGTAGGAGGAGGATAAAGCATGCAGATACTCACGGGAGGTTGATATCAGAGTGTGCTTTAAATGGAATTAACTCAAAAGCTCCAATTGGGCATATTACAAATAGGAGAACTTGATGACAATCGGAATTTCCAAACAAAACTATTGCTTAAGAGGATGCCAACAAGTGGGTATATTCATGAATAATTGGTAGGAGTGCACCCATGTAAAAGCTGACTAGAAAAGGGCAAAAGATCAGATGCAGCAGGCCATCAGAATAGAATTTGACTGGTGGGTGAGGGACTCTGAGTACCCAAGAACGCATCTATGTTTTGTGACCTGACAATGATAGGGGCTAGAAAGGATAGTGTGAGAGAATGGGGTGGGAAACATTAATCAACTGTAGAACCATTGATCAAAAGTCTGGACCGGTGCATGACTGCAGAGAGATGGGTGTAAAAAGTGAGGGGGTGCCCCAAGAAGCGCAAGAAAATCTGGGACCCATGCAGGGATTACCAAGGCCTAATAGGAGAAGGCTGATAATTGGGAAGGGATGTAAAAACTAAGAAAGGACACAAGCAGCCTGGAGTATACCTGATGCTGAGTTTAGGACGAGGTCATTAATGGACTTGTTTGAAAAGGTCATCCTGTTTTCCTACTGAAAGCAAGACAGTCAGTGGAATGGTATTCCTAAACTATAAGTTGGTTGAATATTCTTGTATGCTAATGAAAAACCATTAAAATGTGTTCTAAAATAAAAGCGTGATTAAGTTGACAACCTACCCAAACCAGCCCCCAAATTGGAAAACAGAGAGTAACAAAGCGGGAGTGGAGGGTGACTTTGAGGAAAGAATTCAAATGAGGAAGTGGGACTTAAATAGGGTGTACAGGTGTGCCTGCCCTTACTTTTTCCTACCCTTGCCTGTACCTACCCGATCCTCTCCATTCCAGTAACTTTCCCTGTATATATTTCTCCCTCTCCAGCCCACACCTATCTCTAGCTGTGTCTCTCACTGTCAACACCTTGTATTCCCTTATCTATTCTTTGGTAGCACATCTCAATTCACCTCTTCCTGCCTGAACCTCTATTTGGCTGCATCTCTCCCTGCTTCATTCTCTTCTTGCCATTACCCCTATCTGTTCAAACCTCTCTGGCCTGCACCTCTTCCTACCCCTATTTGACCCTACCTGCCCTTCTCCATGCATTGTTCCGTGAGCAACTTCTCTCTCCCTGGACCTTAACTGGAATGCATCGCTGCAAGTTTGAAACCTGCTCCAAACTATACCTCTCCCTAACTGTAATTCTCCTTACACTTCTCAGCTTGTAGCTCTCCTTGACTATACATCACCCAGCCTACAATAATCTCAACCCGCTACCTCTGTCTTCACCTCCTACTGCCACTCCTCCTCTTACCCATGCTGCTCTCTGCTCATATTTATGCCGGCCCCTACACCTCTCCATGCTCATATCTCTCCATGCTAGCATCTCTCACAGCTTTCAACCAGCTCACATTTCTCCTAAACCATTACTTTTCCCAAATGCAACTCTCCCTGTATATATCTGTTCACACCTCTCCCAGTCCACATTTTTACTTAACTGTACCTTTCCCCAGACAGTACTTCCCTCAATTACACTACTCAAAGCCAACACCTCTTGCTATTCACCTCTCTTCCTGCATGTTCCTCTACCTACCCACACCTCACCGAGCCTGCAGGGAACATGCAACTTTCCAGGGTTGTACTTCTGCCTGGCCACACCTCTGTGCCTGTATCTCTGCTTAACAGCAACTTTACCTGCTCATATTTGTATGCATACAATATTCTGTCCTCTGCATTGCCAAGCTAATAGGTATGGCTTATAACTGAAAATGCAAGATAGACCTACTGGCTTTGACAATGTGGGTTTAGTCTTGGGACCGTTAAATTTATGAATGTAAATTTATTCTTAAGGAACTTTAGTCTGTTATGTGTTTAGTTTTTTAAAAAAACATTTGAATTTTAACAGGTGCACTTTGAACTGCACTATGAGACTGTATGGGTTGTCAGTTTATCAAAATGATGTTCACTGCCTGATTCATTAAAACTATGCCGTTAGATGGGGAGGGGGCGGAGGTGGTGGGGTTCTTTTACAGTAACGTTCTCAAGGTAATTCTAGGAGCCAAAACACATGATCCACCATTCCATCCCATTTCTCTTAAGCCTCTTGACTGCATCTATCTTATTTTATGCTTTAATGGTCTTTTTAACAAACAAAGATTGACTGACGAACCCATCCCAGTCCTTTGATGATGATGATAATGATGATTATGATAACTATAATAACATCATCTTGCTTTTATTTTTATAAAGGACTTCAATATTCACTTCTACTGGTTCTAAGCTCTGTAAATAACAGAATAATGTGAACCAATATATTTTACTCAAGTTACCAATCTCGCAAGAATGGAGGGCAGAACTTGACAGGATTCAAAACTGTAACCTTTAGATAACTACAGAAGGCTGCAGCAAGAGTCAACTCACTAAACCATACTGCCAACTTCTGTAGCACCGACCCCAATCCAGTGTGTAAAGGGTAAATTTAAGTCTGGTACTCCTATTGTTTGGAGCCAAGGAGTAATGATGCATCTGCAGTGGATGAACCTGAAATTGGTAACCAGATGGAAAAAACACCTGACCCTTCCCTTTCCACCTGTGTTCTAAGCCTCTCTTCTTTTCT
Source organism: Triturus cristatus (assembly GCF_964204655.1). Lineage (NCBI taxonomy): Eukaryota > Metazoa > Chordata > Amphibia > Caudata > Salamandridae > Triturus > Triturus cristatus. The sequence continues at coordinate 839,729,905 of NC_140592.1, forward strand.
TCTTAAACACAAAAGCCCACTGCAGCTCCCTGAATTTGGGTAAACAATCAGCAATCAACAATGGAAGAATAAAATGAAAATAAAATAAATTCTTTACAATTATTACAAAAATATGGAAATAATTAGTTTTTGCCATTAACGAAAAGCATTAAAATGTTTTACCAAACCATACGAAAAAGAACACAATGCACTAGGGCAACCCAGTAAATCCCTAGGAGACAGGATATAAACAAACACACAAAAGAATTCCCTGAAAGAGGAAATTTAAACTTAGTACTTTGTTTAAGGGACTCCGGTACAGAATATATCTGCTCTGCCTATTACCATATGCAACAAATGGATATTATGCAAAAAAGGGGAAAAATGAATCACAAAGAAAGGTTCCAAAATCAATAAATACATAAATCTCACTTTCCCATTATAACACCCAGATCATAACAAAGTCCAAATAGAGATCCATGGTACTACGCAATCAAAAAGCCTGCCTCAGGACTGCAAGATGTATTTTTAGCGAATAGATTACAAAAAACATGAAGTTATAATATTTATCCAGATCAAATTGGTTTTTATGAAGGTTAGGTTTTCTGCTAACACTTTGACATGTTTTACCCCTTTCAATATTCCCATTTATCTCCAACAGGATCATTAGCCCTTAGTGCTATAAAAGCAGAGGATAAATTGACAATTTTTTATTACAAGTCAGGAATTTCTGATATTTTGGCTCCAATGTTATTAACATAATTAGAGCACTTCACATACAAGCCTCTGCTAAATTATCAATAATGGTGTTCCTTTCAATGCTTTTAATTTATTTGAGAAACTTGGAAGGGATGCAACATACCCATATCCTTTATATACTGGCAAAACAACCTCCACCATGTTTAACCAGCAATTCGCAAGAAACAAAATTAACTACTAAAAAGGTAGTACTTCGGTTTAAGACAATGTATTATTATTCATTAATCACCCCGGAGATGTTGCCCTAGTTAATATCCCACAAATTTGCAACTTATTCCAATGTTTTCAGCTTTACTCCCAATATTAAAACTTTGATTTCATTCCTCATAATGCCCATTACTCCACAATTATTACATCTTCTGCTCTATGTTATTCATTTTCCTAATAAACTCTACAAAAACTGGAAAAAATGTTTCCAAATAAATTTGGAAAAATGAACCTCCAGGGATTAGTTACAATAAAATTAAAGCTAATCATGGCATGGGATTATCAGTTTTTGTATTTTGTTTTACAAAAACCATAAATTATTCATAATTCAACCAGGTCTTTTATGGTTTCATGATACTGAAGATAATCTCTATGGTACAATTCTCGTTTTAAACTTACGAATAATAGTACATTTAAAAAAAAAACACAGATTGATGCGGGCGTTTTCTGTTCACATGATCTAGAAGTTGATATATTTTTTCTTTTATAGAGATACAAAATAGGTTTGGTTTGCACTCTTTTGAAAACCAGAAAAATTAGATACTTTGTAATGCTACTCCTGGAGCATATTCTAATCTGCTGCCTGTTACCACAATTTCTGAATTAGCACTTTGTCTAAACATATTAAATATTTCTGGTCATGTTGCTTCTAAAGTATATAAGAAATCCCAATACAGATTTATCAAATTTGCAACATATCAACAAATTCTGCGATGGTGAATTCTCACGGTCTTTATCCTGGGACAATTTAAAAAGAATATGCTCATTTTCTACCAAGACTAACAACCTGTTTTTCTCTACCAATCGCTGTCTGCCTTACTATTGTTCTTAAATTTAATATTTTGAAATACAAAAAAATATGAAATTGGAATAAAGGACACTGTCTCAAAGCAAAGAAAACTCTTAGTAATGCAAATTTAGCTCCATCAGTTTCTCTTCAGCTAAATAGTTTTGTAAACTGCCTCACATCCATCTTAACTGAGTCCTATTATGCACATAATATTAAAATGAGTGGTTTGAAAAACATTCCATATACCTTGTGTTAGGGTGAAATCACTGGTAATATTGAAACATGTGCCACACTGCTTTTGATTTCACCATTTCTGACTGACCGTTTCTTTTCCTGTGCAGTATACGCATGTATCAAGTCCTCTTATAGGTGCTCTACATAAAAGCATTCTTGGCCTAGCTCGAGAATATCGTAATATAAATCTTTCTGAAGCTGTGCACCTTAATGATTGCCAAATCATTCCAGCATACCGTGCCTTTATTTTGGGCTAAGGCGTCTACATAAATTTAAATATTAAGGCACAAGCAGGCAGAGGTTGCTTTTAAATGTTTAGTTGAAATGGTCATTAAAGATCACTCAGGGGGACAATTTTGCTGAACAAAATGTTGAAAATCTTGCTCATTAGCAACATTAGTCACAAAATATGTGGTATGATTATAGTGCTTAACAGACTAATTTGCATATGGCGTAAATGGGATACATTTGGTAGAGGTGATGGAATGTTTTCTTTTACTCCTATATCCAAGCACATTTTTGCAAGGCTACAAGAGTTAGGGAAACTAGTGATAGATGTGTAGTCCTTGGGTGACAGCAGTATAAACTCAACCTGTTAGAAAAAGCTAAACACAATACAATGCAAAGTTCATAAACAACCTACCATACTTCACATCTGGAACTGTTATTGAGCTCTCTGCAATGTTAGTAGACAAGATTATCTGAATCAAAAAGAACACAATTCAGTTAAGGGAAATTAATTTTAAAAACGTCATATTTTAAAATGTAAACAGCATTGGATAAGTATTGCCTGAATCACACAAGCCAAAAACTCATTTAGCTGATCAGCTAATATGTAGTTAAGACAATCTGTACCAAAATAACAATTCTAAGGTCCTTCATGGAGTACAGGGACAAAAAGCAGGCTGAATAAAGAATAAAATGGGAGGGAAGACAGAAAAACACTGAAAGAGGACAAAACTTGATGATGTTAAGGTTACACTTCTTTCTGCCCACTATTTTTCAGCAGTTCAGCTGACCTTAATACAGAAGGACCCTGTCTCATCTCTCCCATCTATTGCTGCTCACAACCAACTCGGAGTCATCTTGGCAAAAAACGATTACAAATTATAACAAAACATTGTAGATAAATTAAACAAAGGATAGAAAAATAAAAATAAAGTTTTCAACATTATAAGCGTAACATCTTTTGCTTAAACTGATGACATCCATTAACAAGATTTCATTGAAGGACAAGTTACTTACCTTCGGAAATGCCTTAGCTGGTAGAGACTCAATGTAGTTGCAGATTTCTTACCTTAGAATTATCCCCAGGCGTCTGACTGGATCCGGAAACATTTTTGTGAGCAGTACCCTTGCGTGCCAGTAGGTGACGCTGATCGACTCGCATGGCATCGGCGCCGGATGTGACGTGCGCAGTGCCTACATAGCCATTACCCCAGCGCGCTGACCTCAGTTACTTTTAGCAAATTACCATCCCACGAGCCACGAAGAACATGAACAACTGGTGTAGAAAGCTTGAAAGAGAAAAAAAATGTATCCCTAGAAATATGTTAATAGAGCGGAGAAGATTTGGTAAGGAATCTGCAGATAGAGTGTCCTCCAGATTAAGACGCTGTCGAAGGTACGTAACTTGTTCATCTGATTGAGGGGGTGTGCTAGAGGGTGCCAAGCAAGATGGCCGCACTCGTGTGAGGCTCTTGCGGTTCGGGCACGGATCCGTTCAATATCCTGGTCATCTGGACATGCTGAAGCGGGAAAAGACCAGAAAGGAGCATAAGACTGAGAACGAAGTGAAAAATCCTAGAAAAACTCGAAGTACTGACCTGCTGCTCTCGGAAACTTGTGGGTACAATATGCCGGTGGTGGCGGCTTGAGCCTGGAGGAGTGCCGGATACACTAAATTGGCGGTGTGGCCTGTTCAGATTCACAGGCACGGAGGTTCTGGTGGGAGAACGGCGCTCACCCGAGTGGGGGAAAGTCTTGGCCTGGACGCTGCAGAGTGCGGGGATATACGTGGGCTGCCTGCCCCCGAATCGAGCGGAGGCGGGACCGCCGGGGGACAGCAGTGACCTGCCTGGCTGCTAGAGACAGCGGGGACCGTAGCGAGAGTAGCCGCGTACCTGGGCGACTCCTGGGAGGAAAGACCTGCGTGCGCTGGACGGCTCCTGTGAGACGCGGCCTGATCCGAGCGCCTGGCTCCAGACAAAGCATTCTGCCTGCGAGTGGCGCGGGCCGCTGGGTCCTAGAGCGCGGGAGCAGCCTGCGGCCTGGGAGGCCTCCGGTACAGAGGGCCGCGAGAAGCAAACCGTCGGTCAAGTCTGACCTGGATTTGGGGCCGAGGTGAGGAGCGCGGGGTGGCGGGATTTCCCTCTCCTCCTCCCCCCTGCAGTGGCCACAGTGCAGACATAACGGGAGCAGGGGCCTGCGCAGGGGCCCAAGCTGAGGACGGTCTAACTTCCAACTGAGCGGTGAGCCTGAGCAGTCAATCCCCCCCCCCCCCCCCCCAATCTCACATTGGCAGCAGCCTGGAGAACAGGGTATGAAGTGGGGGGGGGAAAGACTCTTAAAGACACTAATGTCGAGGCCGTGAGCGGCTCCGGAAGTCGGGGGAGGATACCAAGGGGTGGGCACACATATAAATCGTGGCGCTGCGGAGACCATCGGGTGACTTAATTGGCCCCAGCTGCGGAGATCCTTGTACTGTGATTCCTGGCCTTTCCCCTCCTTGGAGAGCCTGGGGGGCAGGCGACGGGGGAAGACTAGGTGCGCGGGGACCTGGTGCTGAGGCTGGCGTGCTGACTACGGCTGGCGCAGCTGGGGGCCGGAGGTGTGGATATCGCCTAGGAGACGCGTGGTGACATCGTGAAGGATGGGGAAACCGGACGGGCGCCAACCTAAACTTAATTTTGATGCACGCAAAAATACCAGATCTCAAATGGATCCGGAAGAAGACCGAGTGGAAGCTCCGGCGCCCTCAAACGCAGATTTGAAGGACCTTATACTGGCTGTGTAGTCCAGCCTGACCTCCATTGAATCCAAGATGGACTCCATGGCTGCGCGGCTAGATGGCGTAACGCACAGAGTAGACAAGCATGAAGAGAGGCTGACTGAGACGGAACGGAGGATTTCGGATCTGGAGGACACCTCTACTGCGACAACGTCCCGCACGCTGGAAATGGAGAGGGCTCTGACAGTGGTCGCGGCCAAGAACGAAGAGTTAGAATCCCACTCTCGAAGAAATAACCTCCGCATCATGTGGATACCGGAATCCACAGTTACCGGCAGGATGGAGGAATACGTAGAGCGACTGCTGGTTGCGCTCTTTGGGAGACACGTTTTTTCACCTGTACTGGTGGTCGAGCGGGCAAATCGTGCGCTGGCTGCTCGCCCGGTGTCTGGAGCCGTGCCGTGCCCGATAATTGCCCGGTTGCTTAATTACCGGGATCGGGACACTGCCCTCCGCTTATCTAGGGAGCGGGGACAACTCCGCCACGAGGGAATGGAGATTTCTTTGTATCCGGACATCACCCTGGCCGTGCAAGAGCAGAGACGCAAGTTCCTCCCTGTGAAGAAGAAACTACAGCAGCTCAATATACCATATGCAATGCTTTTTCCCGCTCGACTCAAAGTGTCCTATCAAAGTAAGCAGCACTTCTTTAATACCCCATAACTTGCGCAGGACTTTCTTAAATCCTTACCGAGGTCAGCGATGGGTCGGACATCCACGCCCCCCTGCCCCGGCAGAGGTGGAAACACTTCAGATGTCGAATAATCGGATGCCGCTTCAAAGTGCATTTCACAAAGCGAACCTGCCACATGGCCACTGAAATAGAGGCTCTGCTCGTATAGAGGTGTCTGGACACCGTTGTGCGGCGAGGGGACCGGGGTGAGGAGGGGCAATCTCCCCTCCGGGAGACTGGAAGCCGTCCTCAGTGCACGAGAACTCAGACATTCCTACAGAGACCCAGGTGCTCCTGATGCGCTGGGGCGGTGAGGGGGTCGCCCCCTTGTCCCCTGACTGACGGAGGCAGTGCTGAATGCTTCACCCGGCCCTTAAGCTGCTGTGGGGGAGGTTGTCTGCGAGCTAGCAGGACACACTGGGAATCGCAACGAGATGATCCTCCATTTGATCGCCCGAACACCCTCGCTATGGCGAGGAAGACCCCTGGACGCCCTCTGGACTCCACCTCACAGGTGAACCCTTATCAGTATGGTTGGGGTTGCTATATTGCAAGTTTTGTTTCAGGGTGAGTCATTCTCCCCTGTTGGGACCATGACATTGGGGGAATGGCGGGAGGGGGGGAGAGAAGACTACCACGGCAGGATTGGGCTGCTGATGTGGGAGGGGGGTGGGAATGTTGTGTTTAACCATGCGAGAAACTAACTAATGAGTGACATGTAACATGTCTTTGCCTTGATTGCCATTTTAATGCCAAGCTATGTCTACCAGTTGGCGACAGTCCGCCGCTTGAATAAGTATTACCCCAACCGCTGCCATGGCTGACCATTCTAGACCCACCGCATTTCGTTTCCTTACTTGGAATGTCCGAGGATTGGGTGAACCTCGCAAGCGCAGACACATATCTTATTTAGACCGCCATGATGTGCATTGTGCGATGCTGCAGGAGACGCACTTTGACCCCGCCTCCCCTTCCACATTTGCCGCTCGATGGGCCAGATATACATGTTTTTCCTCCTATTCATCATATGCTCGTGGCACATGTATCCTAGTGAGGAAGTCCCTTCCATATACCCCAATGATGTCTGTCACGAACAAGCAGGGCCGATACTCCATTCTCTGGGGGAGAATCGCCATCTACTCCTTTACATTTGTTTCTTGTTACGGGCCAAACTCGGACGACCCGGAATTTTTCCGCGTGCTCAGGGGCAAAATTCTAGAGATCGGCTCTACACACCTATCATGGGGGGGGGGGGGAAACCACATCACTACTCTCAGTCACAGGCCAACCTACACCCTAAAGATGATAATGGCCGACTATGAGCTGCTCGATGCATGGCGTCATACACACCCATCGCGACGGGAGGGTACATGCTACACTACGGCCCGGGCTTCCTGGTCCAGAATTGATGCTTGGCTCATTACCAAGGGGTTAGCCCACTGGGTGACGCACACCTCCCACCTTCCTCGGACATACTCGGACCATTCCCCGGTACTGGTTGCTATAGCCCCCCCCCGCATGTGGACTCTCCGTTTCTACTCGGGCGCTTCAATCCCCTCTCTTTATTAGACCCAGTCTTCAAGCAGGAACTCGAGCAGGAGATCACCGATTTCTTCCCTCAAAATGAGGAGTCGGTGGCACAATACTCCACGGTGTGGGAAGCTTTCAAAGTGACCATACGTGGCTTGTGTATTGCAAAGAGTGGGGGAGTCTTGAGAGACATCCGACTACTCTGCGTAGACTGGAGACGGAACTTAAACGTATTGAGGAGGAATTGCAAAATAGCCCAACACCGGAATTGCAAGCTAGAATGCGCAGTGTGCTTAATGACTACCATGAGATAGCGGAACGCGAATGCAAATACAAAGGGAAATATTTTAGAGCGCGGCAATACGGGGAGGGGGATAGACCGGGAAAAACGCTGGCGTCCTTGATTCGACCTTCGCAGTTTGCAAACGTACTTGAGGTGGAGGACGAGGACGGTCAAAGGCATAGAAACACGACTGAGATAGTGGACACGTTCCGTAGGTTCTATAGAGGTCTTTATAAGACGCGTAGAGATCACCCAGTGGACTTCTCCCCCATTTTTGAGGATACGGCGATCGCCTGGTTGAGGGACGGGCAGAGGGACTTTCTTTTGAGACACCACGAGGATGAAGAAATTATATCGGCTATAATGCAATTGCAATCCGGAAAAGCGTCGGGTCCGGATGGCCTACCGGCTGAATTTTATAAAACTTTCCATCACCTACTCATCCCGGTGTTGCGCCATGTATATGAGGAGGCTCGGGAGACTGGTATACTTCCTCCTTCAATGAGAGAGGCGCCTATCATATCCCTACCTAAACCAGGGAAACCCTCTTCTTACTGTGATTCATACAGACCTCTATCCTTAATAAATGTGGACGCTAACATTTTAGCCAAATTGATCGCTAATCGGATCAGTCCCCTTATGACAGCATTGGTACTCCCTGATCAATCGGGCTTTGTGCCCACTAGAGGCAAGTCCCATAACTTGCGTACACTATTTGCACTCCTCCATGATATAGACACTGATCTTAACGCGGCGGCGATATTTCTCGACGCCACTAAGGCGTTTGACTCCCTGGAATGGGACTACCTCGCCTTTGTTTTACAACGTATGGAATTTCCCGCACCCATCCTGGCATGGATCAATTTATTATATTCCGGAGTCCAAGCTAGGGTGATGGTCAATGGAGTTCAATCGGCTCCTTTTGCGATCACACGGGGCACCCGGCAGGGATGTCCCCTGTCGCCCCTGCTTTTAGCTATCGCCATCGAGCCTCTGGCGGCTAAAGTCCGGCAACATTTCCGGGAGTATGCGTTGATCTACCCGGAGAGGCAGATTCTGATATCCCTCTACGCTGATGATCTGACATTATACCTGCGGGACCCGGTGGTTAGCCTTAATCATATTCTCCGTTTGCTCATCCTTTTTGGCCAATTATCTGGGATAGCGGTGAATTGGGGGAAATCTCAAATATTCCCACTTACCGATGCCACATTGGAGTTCGCTCCGGATTTCCCTCTTGCATGGTGTTCCGATACAGTCACTTATCTTAGCATTCGGGTGTCTCGACGCCGGGACGAACTGATGCGCTCCAACTACGGACGTGCACTCAATCTTATTGCGGATAAGATCTCTAGATGGATCGCAATGCCTCTTTCCATGGCTGCCAGAGTATCGTTGATCAAGATGGTACTACTGCCTAAACTACTCTACCTTTTTACTAACATCCCGTATGCTCCTAGCCGGCACTTTTTTAACAGTATCAAAGCTCAGCTGATACGAATGACGTGGGGTGGAAGGCAACCCAGACTGGCATGGGATGTTCTCACTCGGCCGTTTGAGTCTGGAGGACTCGAGGTTCCGGATATGGAATTATATTTCATATGTGCTCAGGTGCACTTTGCGGCTTACTGGATGCACCCTCCTCCATACATGCCGCATCTGGCAATTGAAGATGGTTACATGGCCCCTACGCCATGTACAGCATATCTAAGCACTACCGCAGTCCCTAGACATCTAGCATCTACAACCGTACAATGCACAACTAGTGCATGGCGCGAATTGGCGCACAGACTTAAATGCCCTATTCTTTACTCGCCATTAGCGCCATTACAGGGGAGGCAGGACCTACCAGTCACGACAGAAGGGGGATGCCGCCGTATGTTGCGGAAACTGTCCTGTCTTACTTGGGGCCAATTGTATGTAAATGGCAAGTTTAAAAATAGTGAAGACTTCTTTGGTACCCTGACTCCCACTCCTTTGGAGCGGTTCTAGTATGTGAGGCTTAGGCAAGACACGCGATCGCTTTCTCAGTGCTTCCCGTTGGAACCCCCAATTGTGCTTCCTTTACACGCCCTTCTACAGCACACTCCACCGAAACATATAGTGTCACGATTATATCGTTCCACCTAAGAGGAGTGGGAGAGGACTCCAGCCCCAGCCAAGGGTAGATGGGAGGTGGAATTGGGAACTTCCATCACGGAGGAACAATGGTCCTATTGCTGTCGCCAAACGGGCGCCATATCGGCCAATAGCATATTACGCCTCATACATTATAAATATGTTCACCGCCTACACTACACGCCGGCTAGGCTACACCGTTTGCAATTGCGTGACAACGACTGCTGTGATCGATGCGGAGCAGGGGAGGCTGACTTCGGACACTTAGCTTGGGGCTGCCCGCCGGTTCGGGAATACTGGGGGGAGGTACTGCAGGCGCTTGACGAAATGTCAGGGCGCATGTGCCCGACGATCCCCTCACTGTGCTCTTGGGGTACACGGAACACGTCCCAATCAGGATACGGAGATATGTTTCCTTGGCCCTTCTGCTGGCGAAGCGACGAATAGCCTGTCGATAGGGGCGTGGTCGTGCTCCCAAATTTAAGGACTGGATAAGCGATCTCACATATTGCCAGGCCCAGTTACACACATATGCTGAGCTTATGCCACCCACTTCACGCCCGCAGGATATCTGGGCCCCTCTTCAAACTTATCTTTTGGCACACAACGACACTGGGGACCCCGACCCTGATTCCGGCAGAGGGGAGACCGAGGGAAGGGATGGGAGCGATGTGAATCTCCCAGACATGGAGGCGCAGTGAGCACTTTATTACAGCGCAGGGTCGTGGAAGGAATTGCGGGGTAATGGAATTATGGGGGTGAATGATGAGTGGAGACTGAATGGACAATACTTTGGTAAAAAAGGCAAAGGACGGTGACGCTACTGTGACTTATTGAAGTTGATGTTGGGGGGGGGGGGGGTACTTGTTTAAGAACCTGAGCTGATTATCACCCGGTATGCTTGCCCACCTGACGCGGCCGGCCCTTTGGGGTTGTAGGCGGCTTGCTGTGTTTGCTTCCCCACTGTCCTCGGCAGAGACTGTTATGCGCCGCAGTGACGGCCCGTTGGGATGTAGGCACCCAGCTGTGTCAGATCTTTATGATGTCAATAAAGGTTTGTTTTAAAAAAAACTTGTTCATCCGATTGAGACTTCTAGACGCAATTTTCTTACCTTAGAATAGATATCCAGGTAATACCTCCCCAGAGGAGAGTCTGCAAAACAATTTCATACCTGCAGGACCGAATGGGCAAAGTGCCCGTACCAACAGCTGGAATGTACAGGCAGTACTGTTTTGTGAACGTGTGCAAGAAACTCCATGTGTTAACACAGTGGTCACAGCCTTGGTTCAGGTGGAATGAGCATGCAAGCCCTCCGGGTGTTGCTTCCTAGCCACTGCGTAGCAGATTTTAATGCAGAGCAATATCCATCGGGAGATGGTCCGTTTCTGGGCGGTCTTTTTCTTCTTCGCTCAGACATATCCTACAAAGAGTTAGTAATCCACCCGGAAATCTATTGGGTCCAGGAAGTGAGTTGCTCCTCTTCTTTAGAGGGATTTGACAGAGTGTGAAAGTAGGCAGGGTGATGGACTGGCTTACATGAATGGAAGTAACGACTTTCGTTAGGAAGGAAGCTTGTGTTTGTAGAACCAGCTGGTCAAGCATGGAGGCTTGGATGACAAAGCATGAGGCTCACTGACTCTCCGGGCAGATGTTAGTGTCACCAGGAAGGCAGTCTTGATGGTAAGGAGTCTCAAAAGGATAGCTCGGCAAGGGGTTAAAGGGAGCGCACATCAGGAATGTCAGGACAAGATTAAGGCATGATAATGGGAGGAGGAAACATACTACAAACCATGAAAAAGCCTATGTACAATAGGGGATATGAAGAGGAATGGCTTGTCAGGAAACTGCAGAAAGGCTAAAATAGTATACAGATAACCCTTTTAAGATGCCCAGAGAAGAGTCCTGCTGGGTAATGAAAGAATAAAGACTAGAACCTGAGAAGGGGGAGCAGAAATGGGGGCAAACTGCTTTTCTGCACACCAAGCCACAAACGTGCCCCAACTTCACAAGTATACTGTTTTGGTGGAGGGACGCCTAGTTACCAGAATAACATCACAGACTTTGGGTGGAAGGTCAAAAGCTGTAAATTGTCAATGGTCAAGCTCCACTTAAGAAGGCGGAGCGTTGACAGGGTCAGGTGGAGAACCCTCCCGTGCACCAGCGGATCCTCCGAAGGGGCAGCCTGGTCAGAGGACCGATGGCCATGGTCAAAATTTCAGGATGCCAAACTCTCCAGGCCCAATTTGGAGCCACAAGAACAACTTGGGCCAGGTAATTCCTGATCTTTTTGACAACTCTGGAAGGAATGATATGGGCGAAAAGGCGTACAAAAGGCCTGAGCTTCACTTGAGATGAAAAGAATCTCCGAGCAAGAGCCACCTAGGAAACTCCAGCATGCAGAACCGCTGACACTGCGCACTCTTGGTGGTGGCAAACAGATCTAACTAAGGCTCCCCCCACTACAGAGAGAGACCATGCACCACCTCCGGATGGAGATGCCATCTGTGATCAGCTAAAAGAACAATTGATGGACAGAATGCAGAACAATCTCATACATTCACCCCAATACAGAGATCTGGGCCTAAATCCATTGTTTTTTTGCTCACCATGCCATTCCAGTCTGGACCCAGTCATATGTAAATCAGTCTTGACCCTGCGCCCAATGGGAACAGTCCAGCCCGGACTGCCAGGCCCTCCGTGGACTGGAAACAAGCATCCTAGGACCGGTTTCGGGCTTTCAGCCCTCATCAGCCAGGATAGCTTGACTCCAGTGGCATGGAGAGCATGGGACCCACGTCTGGGCATGCCCGTCCCATTTGGCAGGACGATATGGGCGAAAAGGCATACAGAAGGCCTGAGCTTCACTTGAAATGAAAAGAATCTCTGAGCAAGAGCCACCTAGGAAACTCCAGCATGCAGAACTGCTGACACTGCCAGCTCTCGGTGGTGGCAAACAGATCTAACCAAGGCTCTCCCCCACTACAAAAAGAGACCGTGCACCACCCCTGGATGGAGATGCCATCTGTGATCAGCTAGGCATCTTCAGCTGAGTTTGTCCGCTATGGCATTTGGAGTGTCTGCCAGGTGTTGAACCATCAGGGATGCTGTTCCAGTCATGTCCAGAGAAACAGGGCTTCCTGACTAAGGGACCACAACACCACCCCAACCCTGTTTGCTGCAGTACCACATGGTGGTGGTGTGGTCCATGAACAACTGCACTAGCTTTTCCTTGATGGAGGGAAGAAAGTATTTAAAAGTCAGCTGAATTGCCCAGAGCTCTAGAAGGCTAATGTGGAGACCGGATTCCGCCAGAGACCAGAAGCCTCTGATCTCCACCTCTTCCAGATGGCCACCCCATCCCAGCAGTGACATGTCTGCACCACTGTCAGATCTCGTTGGGGAAGGGAGAGAGGTCTGCTCCTGACCCAATCATGGTGCATAACCACCACTGCAGATCCTGTGCAGTTCCTTCCCAGATCTGGACCATGTCAGAGAAATTTCAATGAATCTGGGCCCACTGGAATTTCAGGTCCCACCGAAGAGCCTGCATATGCCATTGAGCATGCATCACCAGCAAGATTCAGGAGGCCATCAGGCCCAGCAGCATCGGAGTCTCCCTCAACAAAGTCATATACACAAGAAATGAGTACTTAAAAATATGTAATTAAGTGCACAATATTGTATATTATTCTTGTGTGGTGTGTTGACTTACAAATGATTGTAAGGGGGCAGACTAGAAAGGCTTGGAGGCTGTAGCTGTGAGGGAGGGGGAAGTAGGTCTCCAGGTTAGGTTTTTACATCAGGAAGTTGGGGTCCCCTGGAGCGGGGCGGTAGAGGCAGGCAATCGTCCTGTTCACAGGATCCCCTGCGCTGGGTTAGGACCAGGTCCCAAGCAGGATGTTCGTAAAGGGCTTCATTAAATGCAAGAAGTGGTTCTGAGGTGAACACTCCCAGCTGAAGCACTTCAATTAAGACGTTAGTCTTGACTGCAGCAGAGGGCAGTCTAAGATCCAGGACCTCGGCCGGACTCACCACCACCATTGCAAACAAAGCTCCCTCCTCCATAGCCACAGTAGGGGGGAGAAAGTATACCAGTTTCTGGACAAATGTCCAGTCTGCTGACTTTTGTCAAATCCTCATACCAGCCCATGGTTTGGGTCAAAGGACTGATATTCTTCAGGGTCCAATAACCCCTCCCATTCCTCCTACAATCCTAGCCTAAAAGGCATGTCTCCAGTTGGGGTCAGGCGACGCCTATCCAGCTCTGTGTCAGAGTCAAGGTGGCAGAATGGGGATGCACCGCCAGGAGCCCCAGCATCAGTCGGGGTGGTATGACCTGCACCATTCTGGATCCATCCATGAAGCCCGACTGGTGCTGGAACCGATGGCATGGGTCCAGCAGAGGCCCTCCCGAGCCTGCAGGGCCTGAAGGAATGACTGCAGAAGCTGGCCGCTCAAACATGAGGTGCATGGCCTCATAGAACTTGTAAAGTTGAGTGGGGTTGCTCCGGCTCCTGGAAACTCTGAGATGCATGGAGTCGACCATAGTGCTGTCTCAACAGAGGAGCCAGGCCTCGAATGTTGATGTTCCCCTGTCAGCCGACGGATGAGGTGAAGTCTAAGACCTTTTCGACTTCTTGGTCATCTTCTTATGGTGGGACGTACCATAATAGCCCGACGACTGAGTGTGATGAGGATTTTGGACTCCGCAGCCAATCCCGGACCTTCCTCTCAACCGGGAACGCGATTGTCGCAGTGTTGCATGTCAAGCCATAAGGAGCTTGAGAGACCACTCCCTTAAGGCCTTCGGGTTCATAGTGAGGCATTCGAAGCAGGTTTTGGTGTCGAGGTTGCACTACGTTATCGGTTGGTGACAGGCACCACAGGGTTTGAAGCTGGCCTTCCCAGAGGACATACTGCCACACCAAGAGAAACTCTCGAAAACACTCAACAAAACTTGAATTGGGATAGATTTCTCTGGATATGCACTGACTGGCCGTGGAAAGAAAAGACAAGATGTCAGCGCAATGAGGTTGCGCCTATATAGCGCACGTCACATCTGGTGTGGACGATGCCACACAGGCGGTCAACACCATATGGAGGTGGCCGACGCCACCTACTGGCACACACGGGTACTGCTGACAAAAAAGTTTCCGGATCAAGTCTGACACTTGGCGATAATTTTAAGGTATTGTTTTGTAATTGCATTTATATAGAGCTAACTACCCATGATGAGGTGTAGAAGAGCTTTTGTGGTGAGTAGCACACTACTCCGGAACCCATAAAGGATTAGTGGTGTATATGTTAGTCAGTCATTTGGATTGAGAAGGATAGTGGAGGGATAGAAGAGGGAAGGATTTAGATTATTTTATTTTTTTTAGCTCATAGCAGTAGGAGGAGGCTTGGGATGAGTAAAAGGGAGGTGGAGGGGGAAGAGTCAGACGAAAGGGTTTAGAAAGACTTGTTTGGGAGATCTGAATAGTAAAAGGTATGAGATGATGGAAGGAGGGGCAGAATAGGGAAGAGTCTTGAGAGGGTTATAGTATTGGTATGCGGTTTGGGATGAATGAGAGTGTGGAGGTAGAGGATATATTTATAGAGGTATAGGTGAGAACTAGGGTAGTGCATTGGATATGCTGAATTCGTAAAAAAGTAATATATCGATTTTAGTCGTAATTCAATAGTGAAGCGATTGTAGATAGGTATGATAAAAGACTTATTTATTCAGTCACTTATATACATGGCAAAACCATAATGTAACTATCAGTAATATGTACACTTGTTAAGCAGAACTAATAAGTATCTACATTTTTTAAAACAGTATTATACAGCGTAATACACATATAGAGGTGCATATCTATAGTCCAAATAAATGTTTATATTTCTGAAGAATATACTGTATATTTCTGTTTGCGTATTGTGGTTATAGGATAGGATGAAAATGTATAAAGTGCACTAAAACCAAACGGTATCAAGGCGCTGGGCGAGACGGAAGAGAGACTAGAACCAAACCACTAGGACGCAAAGAGCCAAGAACCAAACCACTAGGACGCAAAGAGCCAGGTCTTTAAAAGCTGCTTATAGGACTCAGGTGAATCCGCCGCGGTGATCGAGGCGGGCAAAGAATTCCAGAGTTTTAGCAGCCGCCACAGAAAATGAGCGGCCACCCCATTTGGACCTACGAAATCTGGGAGACACAAGTTTATTCTGAGTGGAGGATCAAGGTTCTGCCTGGAGCGTACCAATGGAACATGGTTTTAAGATGTAATGAGCCTGTGCCATGCATTGCTTTGTACACCAAGTTCAGGGCCTTAAAGGTGATGCGCTTCCTGATAGGAAGCCAGTGCAAGGCACGGATTCCTTCCCTGACAGATTGATGTTTAGGGATGTTGAGAATGAGCCTTGCTGCAGCGTTTTGCACCACCTGAAGCTTATTAAGAGAGCCTATGCTGGCATTGAGGTATAATGCATTGCAGTAGTCTAACCGAGAGGTAACTAGTGCAATGATGGTGGGCCGATGTAGCTCCGAGGGAATGTACGGCAGCACTTTCTTTAGAATTGTAAGAATATAGAAGCAGGTGCTAACTGTGCGGTTCACCTGAGCATCGAAAGACAGGCCCTCGTCAAAAAGGACTCCCAGATTTTTGGCCATTGTCACTGGAACAGGGAGGAGACCGCAGATTTCGGGTCACCAGGCGGCAGACCAGATCAAGGTTTGAGGGCCAAAAACCAACACTTCGGTTTTATCTGTGTTGATTTTAAGTGAATTGTCCTTCATCCATCGTATTATGCTGCTCATACATTGATTGAATTTTTGGGCAACCAACTGCAAATCATTGGAGATAGAGATTATGATTTGCATGTCATCCGCATAAGAGGACCTGAAAGCCAAAGATCTCACCAATAAAGCCAGGAGGGGAGGGGGAGTCACAAAGATTAAAAAGGGTGGGATTGAGTGAGGAGCCCCGGGGGACCCCCTACGGAAGGCTGAAAGCCTTGGCTTTGAACCCGCCATAACTGACGACATTGGTTCTGCCATGCATAAATGAGTGAAGAAGCTGCAGGGCCCTCCCGGTGACTCCAGCTTCCCGCAATCGCTGAAGCATGGGAACTGGGGAGATTGTGTCAAATGCCACCGAGAGGTCGAACAGAATCAGCACCGCTGATCCACCCTGGTCGACCTGCATGCGGATACAGTCCGAAGCCGCTACCAAGGCGGATTCTGTGCTATGACCTGCCCGAAAACCATTCTGAGAGCTGTCCAAGATGTCCTGAGCTTCAATATACTTCATGAGCTCGATGTTGATACATTTTTCCAGCATTTTGGCGGGGAGGAGGGAGATAGGCCTATAGTTCTTCAACTCTGATGGGTTAGAATTGGGTTTCTTAAGAAGAGGTGAGACGGTTGCTTCCTTCCAGATGCACAGGTGCAGTAGCCCGTGGCGGTTATAGGGTTGGAAGGGACCACAGGACGCTGGAATATGCTCTGTACTGCTCTCCTTTTATTTCTCTTTGAGGTAAGGGGTAGGGATAGCAAGGAGTTGCGGGTACGTTTGGCAAGGAGTTGCTGCTACAACGGTCAGTCCAACAAAAGAACAACACAACAGGTGGTAGAAGGCAACAACTTCTTCTAGCTCCTGGCTCCAGAATGGCGTAGTAGGGTGTACTGGGGTCTCCCGTTTTCCTGCACTCTGGCTGGCATCCGCTCGGTAGGGCGTGCAAAGGAAAGAGGAAAACACAGGTTGGGGTCAATATTGTGCTCACAAATGGTATTTGTCCTTGTGCTACCGTCACCAACTGCCTTTGTGTGGAGAATTGTCGTGGGGCCTTAAAGTTATGAACGTTCCACTGCCCTTTCTCCCCATACCTCCCCACCTTTCCCACCAGAACGATCCCGTAGGGATACTTGCCTTGAGCCACGGCCCGTCCCCAGGACCGTGGCGGCTGCAGCCAGGGCGTCTTCTCCTTCCTTCAGCCCACCGGGTATGGTCGCTTTGTATATTCCTCTTGTCGGTCGTCTCCTCGCCTATTCCTTCTCGGTCCAGTCTTCTTCCATTGTTTCGCCGTAATCCACGCTCTCTGTCCTCCTCTCGCCGGTGCCTCTCTCCGACTCCTCGCCTTCCGCGTCTTTTGTTCCGCCCTCTTCCGCCTGCGTCAGAGTCTCCTTCCTGTTTCCCTCGGCTGCAGCTAGACCGCTGCCAGCTTCCGGTCCTGGTTGCGGCGTCGCTGCCGTATCCCACTTCCGGTCCGACCCACCTCCGTCCTCTTTACAACGGGTATTGCCCAGATAAAAGAATGTTGTTAAAGACTTTGCGCAGGAACTAGGCTGTAAGTTCGGGAGCGTGTTTAAGTGTGGACACCCTCCAAGGATCCGTAGGAGCACCTGATTTGAGGCCAAGTAAGAGTTCCTTTATGCAAGGGAAAGTAATAGAAGGGAAGAATGCCAATGCAGACATAGGAGGTGAGGACACCAGAGCTGACTCTGCGGCAAGGTCAGTTTCCTCGGAACGGGAGAGCTCATGAAAGATTTCCATGACTTTCTCCTGGCAATGGAGGGCTATATCATCACAGAAGTCTTGGGTAGGATTCAGGAGCGGTGCTCCTGGAGGTTCGGCGATTACTTTGATGATTTTAAAAAGCATACTGGAGGAGTTATCAGCTGACTCAATCTTGTCAGTAAAATACTGGGATTTAGCCTGCAAGATGGCGCGCTTATAGTTCCACAGCAAGGATCTCTGCTTCACTTTCTTCCGGTGGCAGGGGCCAGCCCGCCATCTCTGTTCTTGCCTGCGGCAAAGCTGTCTAAGAGTCATGAGTTCACCAGAGACCACGGTGCTGAAGGTCTGGCTCTTTTAATGGCACAGGCCTTGACTGGAGCAACAATGTCAAGCGTGTTGGCAATCCAATTACGGAAGCCCTCTGCCGTGGGGTGGTTAGCAGTGGGGCTGCCGGCCAAGGCCAAGATGAAGGCGGTCTTCCAGTCCATGGCTGTGACCTTATTCATTCTTCTACATAATATATTTTTAGGGGGTAAGCTTCAGATGGCCTTAGTAGGGGAAGGAAAAGTAACATCGAACACCACCAGCCAGTGGTCAGCTCAGCTGTGGGAACAGCCAATTCTTGAGTAGTTTTCTGAAGATAAGGTGGTTATCAGTGGCTCTTATGTTGGTGGGTAAAGAGTTCTATAGTATGGCTGCTTGAAAATAGAAGCATGTGCCATCCATGTTTTTTTTCTTGTACGTTGGGATTTTGAGGCAAGGTGCCACTCTAAAGAGGAGGTTCCTTTGTTGAATGTGTTTGTATCTACACCTGATGTTCCCTCATTTAATACAGGTTAACTCCCGATATTGGCATTTGCAGACGATGCACTTTTAATAGCAAGAACTGCAGTGGCTCTACTAAGTCTTATTGTGGCCTACGTGGACTTCATGAAAATCTTGGACCGGAGGGTGAATGAATCAAAATACTTTGTACTATTGACAGGGCCATCTCCCTCCCACAAAATCCTAGTTTTACATAGGGACCCGAAGATTTGAAGTGGTAGACACCTTCCCCTATCTAGGGGTATTGTTTGACAAAAAACAGTCTTGGTCAAGTATGGTAGCCATTTTTAATTTCATTAAAAAATTGGGATGAAAATCAATTGAGCCTATAAAAAAGGTATAAAGTGCAAAGACCATTCCCGCCAATACGTATAGGGTAGGGGTTTGGGGAATGGTGGCTATTGACTCCCTCCAAAAGTTAGAGGGTGGATTCTTTAAGAAGGTTGTGTCACTCCCTGGTTCTTGTTAAAATTACATCTGCCACATAGAACTTGGTCTACCATACGTGACGGACACTATCAGGCTTTCAACCATTCTGTTATGGCACTCGCTCTGGAGAAGGGATACTATTAATTTAACTCAAACTGTAATAAAAGACTGCTTATCATTAGATAATGCACATAAGATCAAATGGCTGCAGTACGCAATATCCACACTGACATCATAAGGTCCAGCAGAGCTGTTCACTAACCCCAGTACCTGCCTGAAATGTTCCAAAAAGAGATTAAAGGCCATATTTCTATCCAAAGCAGATTACGATAGAAAAAAATCACTTGAATTCTTCAGTAATGTTATATCAAATGTTCCCACCCCTTATGGAGGGAGATTATTCATATCTAGACAGGGTGGAAACCTAAAATATAGATTCATTTTGATGAGGTTTTGACTAAATCTAATTCCCCTGATGTTGGGCTTTCCATCTAAGAGGTACTCTTTTAACGAATTAACAGCATGCCCATGTAACTCTAGCTCTGAGCAGACCGATCATCTATTCTTTTATTGTGGCTTCTCCAAAGAACAAAGATTAAGGTATATTTTGCCTCTTCTGTGATGATACAATTTTAGTCAATGTCCTCCTGCTCTTTACTTCCTCAAAAAATTAAATGATCCATTTATATGTTCCATGTTAGCTACATTCCTCTAGTCCAGTAAGAAATGGAGGCAATTGTGTATAGTTAGGAACCAATAGAACATCTAAAAGGTTAATCTATTCATATCTATCATCACTCAGCACTTTAGAAAGTTAACACCTTGGAATTCTTAGGGGGGAATTAGCATACAATGTATACAAAATTGTCTTTTATAAGGTAAATAGTATTCTTTTGAATATATTTTAGTGTGAGGGTAGTATTGTTCCGAATTGATTTTAGACATCTTGTGTTTTATACATCCTTTGGGAACACAGTGGAATAAAGAATATCTGAATATTCATGCGACAATTATATCATGAAATAGCAATTACGTAACTGGATAGCTTGGCGGCACCAAGTGAGGTTTTTAGCATTCATACCACCTATGTGTAACTCTTTTTTCTACATTGTTACCCTGGATGTGTTCGCCATTTGTCTACCGCAATGCCATTCTAATTCTGTACAGAGAACTGACTTTTTTTAATGAATTGTTGTTTAATCTTGTTTTATACTTTTATGATCTACATTTAAATTGGATCGAATCAAGTTATCGAACTGAACGTGTTTGGGGATTTTATTCCCGATGAAGAACGGTCCCGTTCCATGTATCGGTTTGTGGGTGATACAAAGCAAATTGAACGCGGATCTTCAGGCAACTGGTAACCAATGCAAGGCTTTCAAGGCAGGGGAGATGTGGTCTTACGGCTTTATATGCAAGAGTAGTCTGGCAGCTGAGTTCTGAATCTGCTGTAGTCTTTCCATACTCGTTAAAGGTGATCTGTGGTAGAGGCTATTGGCATAATCATGCCAGAACAAGAGAGATGGTAGCCTAGACTTTGTGTGGAAATTCCAGATGGGAGAAGATTCGCTGCAGACTTTTTATAGTAAAGCTTGAGCTTGCTAGTTTGTCCATTTGGGCATTCATTGATAGTGTGGAGTCCATGGTCATTCCGAGGTTTCTTACTTCCTTCGATACTTTAGGTGGGGTACCTAGATCATCAGGCTAGGGTCATAATTTTGTTTTCAGGATCATCATTTTTCCAATCACCACACGTCAGTATTTCTGTTTTGGAATCATTCAATTTGAGATGGCTCCACATCATCCAATGATCCATGGCTCTGAGACAACTGAAAATCAGTGAGTTTCCAATGTCGTTGGGGCATTCCAGTTGAAGGAGTATTTGCGTGTCCTCGGTTAGCATACTTCATACATGGCACATAATCTCTGGTAATCTGGCTCCATCTGGGGCACACTGATGTTTTTCAAAACCCATTTTGTACTAACTCACTACATTCTTTCCTTTTTTCCCTTTCCAATATTAATACATTTCATCATGGGTCTACCATTTTAGTTTTGTTGCAACAAATAGCATTCATTCTAAGATGGCAGTGTTACTTTCCAGACCATCTCTACCTTTTTTGTCCATTCTGCACGTTTTATTATCATACTTGGACATTAGTCGGACACGGACATCTGAGGTTCACCCTATACCGCTTTCAATATATCTTCTACCTCAACTCTCTGACTCATCTCATACCTCATTCTACTACTCTTTCCAATGTACTATCCTATTTCTCACCCTATACCTTTATCAATGTATCATCTACCTCCACACTCCACACTCTCATTCATCCTAAACCCCATACCACAACTATGATCCCCAAAATAACCCTTTCAAGACTCTTCCCTCCTCTACCCCATCCTGCTTCATCTCTAACCTCTTTTACTATTTAGATCGCCCAAACATGCCTTTCTAAACCCTTCCCTCTGACTCTTCCTTCTCCACCTCCCTTTTACTCATCTTCAACCCCCTCCTACTGCCATTTACTCCAAAAGTAAATACTAGACCCTCCTAATTTCCCTCCACTATTCCTTTTTAATCCAAATAACAGACTAACGTGTCCGCCAGTCACATTAATTTTCATATTTCCTTATACTAACTCCCCTCCACCTCCCCTTTATGCACCACAAACCTCCTCCTACAACTATAAACTCCGCCCCCAAAAAAAGAAGAGTTCTAGACCCCTCTTTTTTTATCCCTCCACTATTCCTTTTCAATCCAAACAACAGACTAACATGTCCACCACTCAAATAAATTTTATATTTCCCTATACTAATTCACTACTAATCCTTTCTGGGTTCCGGAGTAGTGTGCTACTCACCGAAAAGCGCTTCAACACCTCATCAGGGGAGCAAAGCGCTATATAAATACAAACCTTTTACCTCTTCTATCCCTCCACTATCCTTCTCAATCCAAATAACAGACTAACATGTCCACCACTAAAATAATTGTATATTATTTCCCTATACTAATTTACTGCTAATCCTTTCTGGGTTCCGGAGTAACTTGCTACTCACCGTAAAAGCGCTTCGACGTCGTCAGGGGTAGGAAGCGCTATATAAATGCAATACAATACAATTTAATTTAATTCAATTCAATAACAATTGTTCCTTTTGTTTTTGAATAACCACAAGTAGAACAGTTACATTAGACTAGTATAGTCTGGGTGCGGATACTAAAGATACATTACCTTGAATAATTTCCAAGATGGAAGGACTTTTTTCTAGTTCTGTCTGCATAGCTGGTTAGTTTGTTTTTAATTTCCAAACACCATGCTACTTTAGCTTTTGTGGTGACACACTGCCTTGAGACTTCATCTCATTGACAGGTCTAACACGGACATCTAAGGTCAGTGAAATAAGCTTTTTGTTGACTATTGATATTTTTATGCGTCACAAATGCATCACATTTTTGGGCATAATTAGCACAATGTGGAACTTGACTTTTCATTACAGTCCAGGCTTATTCATGGCCCTCCTGATACTATTAAATGAACAAACCGACCGACCAATCAGTGTTACATAACACAGTGGTTACAACCACATCTCCGACTTGTACTTCAAAGCAACTACTAAACTTCTGTTAAGGAATCTGTGGCTAGACATCTCTATCAGATTCGCAATGCGCTGTAGATGCTTGATGAAAAAAACAAAGAGGTTATAACAGACTCACTGTAATTGCCAGTGGCTGAGATTAATTCACGTTTATTAACCATCATTTTCTGTTTATCTCTGTACAAGTCTAAAGTGGTCTGTTTAGTATGTGTACTTTAATTTATGGTGTGAAAGAGTGACAATACGAAAAGTGCATTTTACATCCCTAAACATAATCTGTAGGTAAGGGACTCAGACTAGCCAACTTTGTACAATTTATCACCAGGCTGGAGAGGAGGTGCGGTCTCAGAGAGTGTTTCAGGTTGTCAAAGCCCGAGCAGCTCTCAAGCAAAACTGGAGGTGTTATGGACGTAAAAGGAGTACAGATTTGTGCTTGAGCAACCAGACCTATCATGCCCAAAAATACTAACAAAAGGTTTCTAAAGCAGCCTCTGTTGTTTTGGATTGGTGCAACGGATTTGAACTTTTCCCAGCTTCCACACAAGAGCTGGAAATCTTCTCTGTGTAGGGTTTTATAGATCATGCTGTGCTTATTGGCTTTTTAGGAGATGAGGCATAATAATGACATACCACACACAGTGGCACAATATACGTTAGTAGTCCCGGTGACATGTACGGCCTCAATGCTCAATCTGTTCAAAACCCAGCATATTCTTATTTCTCTAAATGTGTGATCATTGCATTACTCACGATAACGCCAGGATTGTGTAACCATTTGCCACAGCCTTGTACCCATAACCTTGGTAATTGGGATTGACAATTCTCATATGCTTCAGATACAATATACGCTTGTCTGCTTCAGATAGTGGATTACTTTTTTTGCAACAGTTTGAAAGACATATTGTTATCAATTCTTTAAAATACACAGTGCAGACTTAGGCTTCACCCAAAGGAGTACTGTTCTCACACTGTGTGATATTGGCTGATTAGTGTACAATTCCACATTACAGGGAGTGCTTCTATTGTAATGTTCTAATTGCATTATCTTCTGAAGGCGGCTGGGACTACTTTGTGAAGGCAAAAGCCATCTTCAAAGATGTTACCCATTAAAATCAATTCACTATTTATGTTAACAAAATGCATATTTGAAGAAACCTTCTAGAGAAGTGTTTTAATGGAGCACAATACTGGCTAGGGAGTGCCTTTGTCTGCAAAAATACTATCCCATAAGTATTAAAGTAATGTCTTTATTGAAAATTCTAACATATCTAGTATTACAGTGCATTTACACTGAAATCTACTTAATACTTTACGTATTTGTTTATTTTGAGTTTGCTTTTTGTATTTATATGGGACTTTGGGTAAACGACTTTCTTTTTTAGAGGACTTTGGGTTAGCCATTGTTTATTTCAGGTGTCTGTCACTTATGCATCATGCTATAAGTGTCACCATCACCTTCCCACTGAGCTCCAGAATCCCCAGCTGAGACAAACACAACAGATTATGTTGTAAATAAATATTTGATATTGAGGTCAGGGTTTTTACAGAAAAACTGTCAAACTGACCTAGTGCTTACAATATACAAAGAGCGGGCTTTGGATCCACCCCTTTCAACCACTGGCTCTCATTCTTTCCCCACCCTCTTTCAACCACTGAATTGAGACATTGTCATTCACTTCTTGGCTCATCCCTGTCAAGTATTCATTTCACACATAAAGCTATTGGTAGTTTGGAACTACCCTTCTACCTTCACTCCAGTGCCTCCCCTGAACTGCATGAGGGACTACTTTACAACTATAGCCTTCTCTAAGTCTCCCTGCTGGATTTCTTGTGCGCCTTCCCCTTGTGTTAAACCCAGACCTACAGGCTTTGCTAATTAATTTTTTAGCTATGTGCATAACAAACTTCTGTGTGCAAATGTAAATGTGCTCTTTGAATTCATAAGGTTCACTAAATCCTGCTTAATTCACACTGGTATTGGTCATGATTTGCAACAAACAAATGACGCTATAACGAGGTTACTTTCCAGAGGGGTGTTTTTTCTTATTCAAACAAGCAGTCAAGTACTTTGCAGTGGTTCTTTTACCAGAGTGTCCTGATAGCTGTCATCAGGAAATGTTACACTTGAACATCTATGGCAGTGAACGCAAATGGAATTGTAAATTTTATTTATACAGCGCTTACTACCCCTGACAAGTAATTAAGTTATTTATTTTTTTTTCCTTTCTGCATTAGTTGAGTTAGGTTTGTGATTTTGATTTCTCATATGTTTAATAGAGTTTAGAGTAAAGATAGAATAATCGAAAACGGATTTGAAAGGTAAAGTAGTAAGTTGTTCTTTCAAATAGTGGTCTTCTGTTAGTTGTGTGTCATGGGATAAAACAAAGGAGGGAACTTTGAAAAGGACGTTTGGGGGTTCACATTAGTTGGAAAGGTTTGGGATGGGTCAGAGAAAGGAGGGATGGCTGTAAAAGTAGATAGTAGAATGTTTTTTAAGATTAGAAGTGGACAAAGTACATGGCACATCACTCCTGAAACTTAAACTCAACAGTCTACCAATCGAAGCAAGAAGCATATTCAAAACAGCTTTCATAACCCACAGAGCTCTCTACTCAGGAAAACCAAACTATCCAGCTAACAAACCATCAAAAGCTAGCCAAAAGAGGCATCTGTGAAGCTTACACACTCTACTCTTGATCCCGCCCAAATATGAAACAAGAAAAAACAAACACTTGCCTGTTGCTTCTCTGTGAATACTCCTAGAATTTCGATCGCTCTGCCACAAGACCTACAGAGCAATTAATCATACCTGTACTTCAGTAAAACCCTTAAAGTATTTCTTCTGAACAAACACTTGAATACACCCTATTAAAATAATTGACCTACTCAGATACACCTCCCCCGCCATCGAAGAGCCCTTACATTTCCATCTCTAAACGCATGTCTATCTATTCCTCCAACCTGTAACTCTCTATCATAGCTATCTATGAATGATATCTACCAGCTATTCCACCTTCTAGCATATATTTTGTTCCCTGTATATGTATTGGCTGTATGTATGCATCCTATTTATACTGTATCCCTTATAAACGCTGTCTGTACAAACTCTGTAAAGCACTCTGATGCCCTTGGGCCAAGTTTGCACTATATAAAAACTTGAAATAAATGAAACGATACTAAGTATTTTTTCACGGACTCCGGTGTGTTTCTAAGTAGCTGTAAAGGGTGTTCATTACTGTTCTCTCAAAAAGGACACATTACATACTAAAAAGGGTGCATACAATAAGTTGAATTATCAGATGCTGTGTTCCCAACTTTACTTGCAGCCATTTCTAAGTACTGTGGTTTCTCTCCTCTCTATCTCACTTGCCTGAAGCTTCTCCCTTTTCTCCTACAAATCGGTCTTCTGTCGAGCCTCTGTGTCTCATGGTTCCAATCTTCTACTTATTGCTGCATCTACCACTACTTCAATCTGGCAAACCTCTAAACTTTCTCTTCCCTTCAGTCGGGCTATCTTTGGGTCTCAGTCTTATCTCTGTAGCCACTCCCTGCTGTTTCACCAACCTCTGCAGTCTCCGTTCTTGCGGCCCTGCACTTAAGTTGCTCTCTTCCAATGTCTTCTTGCTTGCAAGTCCTTATTTTCCTTCACATGATTTGCGTCAGTTACATTTGATCTCCGCAGATCTATGTCGCAGCTTTCCTTTTCACTCAGGAACCAATCTCTCCGCCAGCATTCTACCCCCTGCATAATTTTTTATGTCTCACTCTGGTCTCACCTGCAGTTATGCTCTTTCTTCATGCAACCTGTGTCCCTCTCTATGGTACCGGTTCTCCACTGTTACATGTTTCTACTGGAGTTTCCTTCCCTCCCAGTTGGCAGTCTTCCTTAAAACACCTTATCTGTACTGCCTGACTTCCTTCACAGTCTCTAGTGACAAAAAGCACAAGTTACTACTTGTGTAAAGATATATCTGTAAGAGACATTAGTTAGTGATAGATTCCTTACCTTAGAATATTCCCCAGGCGTCAGTCTGGATCCAGAAAGTTTTCTGCTTAGCAGTACCCCTGCGCGCCAGTAGGCACCGTGCGGCTCCGCGCCCGTCACTGGCGTCGGGCACGCCGGAATGAGGTCATGGAGGCTACTTGGACACCACCCATGCACGCTGACGTCAGTTCTGTACACAACTTTCCGCGCCGAAACGCTGAGTCATGCGAGAAACTGACCTTTGGTGCATAAAACTAGGGCCCTGAAAGGGGATGACCTTAACCCTAGAAATCAGTTCGCAGAACGGGGAGGATGGGTGGGGCAGTAAGGAATCTATCACTAACTAATGTCTCTTACAGATATATCGTTAGTGATAGACTCTTTACCTTAGAATAGATACCCCAGCAATACCAACCCCGGTGGTGGGTCTGGGAACAAGATTACACCAAAAACGGAGCACAGAACGGCCAAAGAAGCAATATCTCTGGACCCGACTGTTAAGGCAGTAGTGCTTGGTAAACGTGTGCAGCGAGGCCCACGTAGCTGCCTGACAAATATCCTGCAAGGGGACACCCCGTCCCAAGGCAGTAGTGGCTGCAGCTGCCCTGGTCGAATGGGCGCGCACACCCACAGGAGGCTCCTTCTTGGCCAAGGAGTAACATGCTTTGATGCACAGAACGACCCACCTGGAGATGGTCCGTTTGTGCACCGCCCGACCTCTTTTGGCGCCCACGTATCCAACAAAGAGCTGATCATCCACCCGGAACCGCTGTGTACGCTGCAAATAGAATGCAAGCGCACGTTTAGGGTCGAGACGGTGGAGCTGCTCCTCTTCCCGTGAAGGATGTGGAGGCGGAAAAAAGGTGGGCAAAGTAATGGTCTGCCCGAGGTGGAAGAGCGTGACAACCTTTGGCAGGAAAGAAGGATGTGTGCTCAGAACCACCTTGTCCGGATGAAAAGACAGGAAAGGAGGTTTGGAAGAAAGAGCCTGGAGCTCACTCACTCTCCTGGCAGAGGTGATAGCTAACAGGAAAGCCGTCTTGAGAGTAAGACGACGTAAGAGACAGTTATGAAGGGGCTCAAAGGGAGCGCACATCAGAAAAGTCAAGACAAGATTCAAGTCCCACTGAGGCATTATGAAGGGCACAGGTGGGAACGTATGCGTAATGCTCTTAAGAAAACGGTTAACAACCGGGGACTTAAAAGAGAAGGCTGATCAGGAAGCCAGAGGAAGGCAGAGATAGCCGAAAGATATCCTTTAAGCGTGCCCAGAGCAGAGCCCTGCTAGGCCAAAGAAAGAAGGAACAGGAGAACCTCAGAAAGAGGGGCAGAAATGGGATCCACAGTCTTAGCTGTGCACCATGCCACAAATCTGTTGCACCGACAGGCGTAGACCGTTTCAGTAGAGGGACACCTGGCTGCCAAGTTGACATCACAGACTTCGGGAGGAAGATCGAAAGGTGTCAACTGTCGCCGCTCAATCTCCAAGCATGGTGGAGACTGGACAGGTTCGGGTGGAGGACCGTCCCCTGCTGCTGCGACAGAAGATCCAGCCGAAGAGGCAGATGGAGCGGGGGGTGGGTCGATGCTCATACTGAGTAGGTCGGGATACCATACTCTTCGAGCCTAGTCCGGAGCCACAAGAATGACTTTCGCACGGTCGCGCCTGATCTTCTTCAGCACTCTGGGCAGAAGTGGTATAGGAGGAAAGACGCACAACAGACCGCAGCTCCACTTGAGACGAAAAGCGTCTCCGAGCGAGTGCCGCCTTGGAAATTCCAATGGGCAGAACTGATGACATTGCACGTTCTCTTCTGTGGCAAATAGATCTAACCAAGGCTTTCCCCATCGCAGAAAGAGACCTTGCGCCACGTCCAAGTTCAGACGCCACTCGTGATCCACCATACACCGGCGGCTGAGTTCGTCCGCCATGGCGTTCCGAGAACCTGCTAGGTGTTGAACCACCAAGGTAATGCCTTGATGTCCCAGCCACGTCCACAGGCGCAGAGCCTCCTGACAAAGGGTCCACGACCCCACCCCGCCCTGTTTGTTGCAATACCACATGGCGGTGGTGTTGTCTGTGAACACCTGCACTACACTTCCCCGGACACAGGGAAGGAATGCCTTCATTGATAGTCGGATCGCCCGCAGCTCCAGAAGGTTGATATGGAGCCGGGACTCCGCCAGAGACCAGAGGCCTCTGATCTACGCCTCTCCCATGTGGCCACCCCAGCCCAGGAGGGACGCATCCTTCACTACAGTGTGCTCCGGTTGGGGAAGGGAGAGGGACCTGCCATTGACCCAATCGCGATTTCTGAGCCACCACTGTAATTGCCGTGCAGTGCCCTCCGAGATCTGGACATGATCGGACAGGTTGCCCTGATGCTGCGCCCACTGGAACGTCAGGTCCCATTGCAGAGCCCGCATATGCCATCTGGCATGTGGCACCAGCAGAATGCAGGAGGCCATCAGGCCCAGAAGCCGGAGGGACATCCTGACTGAAACCCGGGATAGAGGCTGAAAGAGCGGAACCATAGCCTGAATATCCCGAACTCGCTGTTTGGGAGGATAAACCCGAAACAGCGTTGAATCCAAAACCGCTCCGATGAAAGGAAGCTTCTGAGAGGGACTCGGGTGCGACTTCGGCACATTGATGGAGAACCCCAGCAGATGCAGGAGGTCGGCCGTAGTCTGGAGGTGGGAGACAACTGCCTGGGGCGAACCCACCTTCAACAGCCAGTCGTCGAGGTAGGGGAAGACTGACACCCCTGACCTGCGCAGATGAGCTGCGGCCATCACCCTCGTGAACACCCGAGGGGCGCTGGTAAGGCCGAAGGGGAGCACAGCAAACTGAAAATGCTTCTGGCCTACCATGAACCGCAGGTAACGCCGGTGGGCCGGCAGGACAGGGATGTGAAAATAAGCGTCCTGCAAGTCCAATGCTACCATCCAGTCTCCAGGGTCCAGGGCAGACAGGACCTGAGCTAGAGTCAGCATCTTGAACTTCTCCTTTCGGAGGAAGCGATTGACGTCCCGAAGGTCCAAGATGGGGCGCAGGCCCCCCTTGTCCTTCTTGGGGACCAGGAAGTAGTGGGAATAGCAACCACTCCCTACTTCCTGATCGGGAACGTACTCGATGGCCCCCTTGGCCAGGAAGGCCATGACTTCCTGACGGAGAAGAGCCAAATGATCTCCCGACATGCGGTGGTACCAAGATCGCATGGCTGAAGGGGAGGACAGAAAGGGGAGCGAGTAACCTTGGTAGATTATCTGCAGCACCCACTTGTCCAACGTAATTTCGGGCCAGTGGTGGAGGTGGAGGTGAACCCTGCCACCCACTGGCGTGGGTTGCCCCCTGAAGCTCAGATTAGGAAGGTTTCGAGGCGAAAGCGGCGGGGGTGGAAGTGGACTGCCCCGCACGCTGGTTACCAGACCCGCCCCTGCAGAAACCACGTCCGCGGCCTCGCTGAGGCTGGTTCTGCACAGGCTTGCTGGAAGAGCGCGCCTGGGTACCCCTGCCCTGGCCACGAAAGGAACGAAACCTCGTCGTGGCAGGAGATTTCGAGGAAAGACCCAAAAACTTGGCCGTGGCACGTGAGTCTTCAAAGCGCTCCAGGGCATTGTCAGCCTTATCACCAAAGAGGCGGGAGCCATCGAAGAGCATGTCCAAGAGCGAGCTCTGGACATTGGGTGAGAAACCAGTGGAACGCAACCAGGCGTGGCGCCGCAACGCCACCGTCGTGGAAACGCCCTGCCCAACGAATCAGCAGTGTCCAGACCACACCTGATGGCAAACTTGGCCGCATCCTTGCCCTCCGCAATTGCTTGGGAAAGGACAGCCTGGACCTCCTCAGAGCACTGAGGCAGAACCTCCGCCATCGAATCCCACACTGCGTGGGAGTAACGGCCCAATAAGCAGGCGGTATTAACTGACCTCAACCCCAAACTGGCTGAGAACAACCTCTTGCCATATTGGTCCAGCCTCTTAAGAGTCCTTATCCGGCGGAGCCGAGGGAAAGGCACTCTGGGATGTTGAGGCCTGAATGACCAGGCTCTCAGGCGTGGGGTGAGTGGTCAAGAAGGCGGGGGCGATGACGCCTAGCGACATTCTTATACACCGGCACCCTCGAGGCCGGCCGCAACCAAGTACCCAAGAGGACTTCGGTAAGAGCCTCACTGAAAGGGAGCAGCGGCTCCGACGACGCAGACGCTGTCTGGAGCACCACCGTAGGGAGGTCGAGGTGGAGAGTCTCCACGGCTCGACGCAGCACCATAGTGTAGGAAGCGCCCTCCTCCATAGTAGGCGGAGGCGAGGCAAACCCCGAGTCAGAAGACACATCAAGTTCGCCCGCGACTTGAAGGTCATCCACCCATACTGCTCGGAGTCACACTGCCGCGCAAGGGGATCCTCGGAGCCGTCCCAGTCCTAATCCGGCTCCGGGGTAGAAAGAGCCGGTCGTGGTGACAGGACCGGAGCCGGAGAGGGGGCCAGCAACGCCGGGAGCGGCGCCAGGAGTGGCGCCGGCCAGGGCCGAACCACAGCCCCATCCCAATGAGGATCCCAGGTCGGAACGAAATGGTCCGAGAACCAAGGCAGGGGCGGGATAAACTGCACCCAGTGCGGCACCTGAGGCGGAGCTAGGGGCGGCGCTGGGGCTGGAGCCAAAGGCAGCGCCGGGGCCGGAGCCAAGGATACGCCGGGGCCGGAGCCAGCGGCGTTGCACCTTGTGGCGCCAGAGCCGCGGGCGCTGGATCCAGTGGCTCTGGGGCTGGCGCCGCCGGGTCAACAGGATCTGGACACGGGGCCGCGGAGCCCGCAGGCGCACCTGCGGGAGCCCGAGACCTTAACAGGCGGTCCAAGGCAGCAAGAAACATTTGCCGCTGTTCGGGAGTCGCCGATGGACCCGGGTAGAGCGGGTAGGCCGAGGGACTCCCAGGCTTCAGAGGAGCCGCAGGGGCGGAGCCGGAGGGGCGGAGCCCATGTCCCCCACGTCCGCCTCCGGGGGTGGACATCGGAGAGCAAACATGCTTCTTTGACGACTTCTTATGGTGTCGCTTACCGGAATCGGAAGGTGAAGACTTAGAGTCCGAGGAGCGACGGCTGCGGTCCCGAAAGCGTTCACGCGAACGGCCCCTAGACCCGGAGCGGCGGCGAGAGGAGTGCCGGACCTCCAGCAACTTCCGGCGCCGCTCCCACAATGCCTTCGGGGCCAAGGCACGGCAGTCCTGACAATCCCAGGAGTCGTGGTCGGTCTCCAGGCAGTAGAGGCAGACATCATGGGGGTCCGCCACCGACATATTGCGGAGGCACGACCCGCAAGACTTAAAGCCGGGCATACCTATGTGCACCAGGAGACAAGTGGAGAAGACAAAAAGTCTCAAAAAGTGGTAAAAAATTGACCGAGGTACGTGCTCAATCCGGGTCTGTGCTTTCGGTGCGGAGAAAGAAAGAACCGACGTCAGCGCGCATGGGTGGCGCCTAAGTAGCCTCCGTGACGTCGTCCCGGCGTGCACGACGCCAGTGATGGGCGCGGAGCCGCATGGCGCCGCCTACTTGTGCGCAGGGGTACTGTTAAGCAGAAAACTTTCCCGATCCAGACTGACGCCTGGGGAATATTCGAAGGTAAGGAATCTATCACTAACGTGTCTCTTTCAGATCCTACTTGCACAATGGAATGTGTTCAGATGAAACCACTCAGACTCTTGGTACTATTCAAGGTTCAGAAATCAATGCAACTGCCAAAACAAAGCAGAGAGAGAACATGCCAAAGAGAAAGCTAGAAACGACTGTTAGAGTGAGTCTGAGTAAATTGTGTGGAGCAGTTTAGCACTGGTGCCTAGCAGTTAACACCAATGCAGTGCAACTGCACACACTGATTTGCAAAACTAAGAGCCACACTGACCTATCAATGAAAAACATTTTCCTCTTACTGACAAGTGCAGCAAGCATTTACAAAGCCAATAGGCCTGGCTGTAACGTTTTAACACAAACACTCCATATGCCACTCTTTGTATGCATTAGCGGGCTAGCGTCCGACCAGTTAGTTTTACCAATACTTGTTTGTCTATGCATTCTTTGTCCTGATGAGGTCCTGCACACAAACCGCGAATGAAATGTAAAGCCTTACATCAGCGTAGCAGAAACAAACCTACTGCATACCAGCTGCGACTGCTGAGCTGTGCTTCTTCATGCCTTGGACATTATCAGACTTTTGTATAACACTGTATCCCATTACTTTCACTGAGGTGGTACTCATCAGCTGTATTTCCCTGAAACTCATTGAAGATCTGTTATACTGTTTAAAGGTACATTTTGTGGGGTGGGGGGCTACTTTTTTCAATATAAATGTGCCTAACAACATTATTCCTTGATTCCTCCTTCTTCTGTGTTGAAGCCTCCAAAAATGATTTCATTTGGCTAAAAGCTACTGTCCGTTCTATAATATCGGTGAGCAACTGATGCCAAATTGACTAAAGTGAATTCCTTTTGAGATGCCCTTCCTTGTGTATGTGCTTGTGCCATTATCCACAGAGATTACATGGTTTCTCTCTTCTTTTGAATACAACCACACTCAAGCAAAAACCCTGTGTAACTTCCCTCTTAACTGCACAACAAAACCAGCAATACTTTTAGTAGGGAATGAATGCAATTAGGGATTTCTAAGTTCACACAATTTTTTCCCTTATGCACTTTATAAGATACATGGTATAAAGGGGTCATGCTGCGGAATTCAAATTAGAATATATGTCTTTAACCTCGAAAGAGCTTCAATCTACACCACAATTGCATAACATCTAACTGTTTCATCAACCTGTAGTAATATTTCAGAGGCTTTCATAATAAAAGCTTCCTTGAGGGTCTTAAAGCTTTAACAGGACTTGGCATTTATGTGATGTCTAATAGCTGCTTACCTTTCTGTAGCCATAAACCGGTGTTGTAAATGCAGCATTCTGTTCCTCCATGGTGATACTCGAATGGAGGGGATACACATGCAGTCTAAAAAATGGCAAAACCGCTTCAGAATACTTTATCTACACAGAAACTGAGTAGTAGTGACTGTTGAAATACTATGCATTGCTGTACCATCATCACAACGCACTTACCTTTTATGAACCATGTTTGTGAAAAGTTCATGCATGTAATTGATTTCAGCTAAACCTAAAAATAAGAGATAACTTTCATTAGATAGTGGACCTAAGAGGAGCTATGCCCCCGTTTCCCCCCCAACCCCCTGAGTTATATATCCCCAGTTTGGTTATACCCACGGATCGCCCCTTTACATTGTCACACATAGACAACATAGGTCTAACACATGCTATCGGGGAATGATAGGTTCTTTCCTTATGGACACCCCCTTACAGGCTTACACCTCAACCTGCTATACACGCGCAAGGTGGCACGCCCGCCATCCACCAATAGATATGCAGGTACTCATTATGAATCTCTCAATGATGAATGTAACGCCATGATTAACATGACTGCTTGATGTATAACCTGTATGGTAACTGTAAAATCCAATAAAAAGGTTTACCAAAAAAAAAAAAGATAACTTTCATTGGAAATGGATAATAATTTACTGCGGGAAACATGAATAAAAGGAGGTGGCTGGCACATGAATTCCACCCTATCCGCAGAAAAGTACGTCTCAGTCCTGGAAAAAGCCTAAGCCACCAACAGGTATTTACAAACGCACTAGGTTTGTTTTCATTGAGCCTTTATTTGTAAAGCGCAACTATCACTCCGTGAGGAGTATCTTGGCGCTAGCGTCACGAGGTGAGAAAAAAAAAGGTAACCATATCGTGCATGGACTGTGAAAACATATGGGCAAACAAGCTCTTAAATCTTGCACACAAACGAATTCAAGCACCCATTTTCACAAATCTATACAACAATACAAAACACTTTATTTAGACAATGAAGTCTGTCAAACTGCGCAAGTGGCAAGTAGAATTAAAATGATAGACAATGTCACAATTTTTCAATAATGTTGGTGATTGGAAAGATAACCCATAGATCATCAGCAGGTTTCCTCAATGGTGGTACAGTTATATAATTCGTTAAACAAAAAATAACTTGGTAAAATAATCTTTAGTTAAAATTTTGCCGTGCATAGCTTGCTATATATATATATATATATATATATATATATATATATATATATATATATATATATATATATATATATATATATATATATATATAATTATCGATTTGAAGGTAGCTTTGAGGGTACTAGGATTCAAGGTTCCTCCCGTTCTTCATTTTGGGCTACTGGATTGATTCTTAGTTGCTTACCGATACTCTCCAAGAATTTTACCAGTTTGGTAATCACTTGTGGCTGAGCGTTGTTCAGTAGGAAGCTAAAGGCAGATGTCCCGTCATTAGCCCACAGATTCCGGAACAATTTTCTGCGGTTTTCCAGGAGTAAAGCACATATGCAGACCAAGTGAGTTATTGACTCCTGGAACATACCGCACAGTCAACTCCAGTTTAACCGCCCATGGTGGCGACAGATCTAAAGATGAAAAAGAGCCCATCCGAAGCTGCGGTTATTTCATTTTATAATAGGAGGACAATGGTTTGTTGATGTATTTCTGTGGGCCTTTTCCATCGTAACTGTTAAGGACCAAGTATGCATGTTCTCTTTTGGCAAATGCTCTTTGGTCAGATTTGAGAGATGACATTTTTACTTTTCTATTCAGGGCTGGTTTAAACTGAAAGTAGGATAATTTTAAATTCCACAGCTCTGTTGATCGTGTTTGCACCAATGCTTCAGAGTGCGTGTGACCAGGCATTTGAGTGGTTTGCGCTGTAGTGACACATAACTTCAACCCATATAAGGTTTTTCAATGATCCTTGCTTGGCAGAACTTATGGAGTGCAGATATTTTATTATGCTGGCCATCTGTACAAACAGCTGGTCCTGTAGCGCAAATTTCATCCTGATCTGAGCTGGCGAGGTATTACCTGGTAACTGAAATAGAGACCTGAACACCGCACTCTGTGCCCTGTTCAAGAAGACCCCCAGTTTCCCCAAGTAAGCCTCCGAGACGTATGACAATGTTGGCGCTAATTTGGCAGAGACTATTTTCAGCAGTGCCTCAAAAGAAAACTTGTTGGTGCTCTTGAAAATTGTTCGAAAGGCACAATGCAATGAAGCAGGTTGTGGTTTTAATGAGTGCAGATGCATTAAGTAACCTCCTTTATTGTCTAACCAGCAGCTCAAATATTTTTTTGTTCGCGATGGTCAGGCAATAGTTGCAAAGATGCCAATTATGGGGTTTTTTTTTTCCGGCCGAAGATTACTATATTGTTTTTTTCGTAGTTAATCTTCATCTCATTTGCCAGGCATCTAGCAGTCTTTGAAGCCCTACCGGCGTTTGGCTGAGCAGGACGACGTCAGCGGCATAAAGCATAGAAGAGATGTGTTGGTTGGCTAGTTTAGGATCATGACTGTTTATTTGGTTTAATGCAGGAACCAAATCGCTCATGTACATGTTAAAAAGGGTGGGTGCTAATATGCACCTCTGTTTGACCTCTTGTTCCATGCTGATTTTTTCCGAAACGGCGGTGTCTCGTCCTAGTTTTACTCTAGCCCATGTGTTGGATTAGAGCAACCTGATGCCTTGTAGTAATGGCTCTGGGATTTTCCAGGCTGTAAGTTTTGACCACAGTAAGCGATGGTCGACTCGGTCAAAGGCTTTACTGTAGTCTATAAAACAGCAGTACAGCTCTTCTTTTTTCTGTATGTGTTTCGTAACAAGCATCCTTATGGGTACCTGGTTATCTATGGTGCTGGCCTGTTTTCTAAACCCAGTTTCATTGAGGCAAAATATTTTGCCTCAATGTCCAGTAGTGCGATATTTCTGTAACTGTCTGGGAGTGAGGTAGGGCCTTTTTTGTAAATAGGATGAAGAATCAAGCCTTGCCAGGATGGTGGCACTGTGTGCTGAACTATGCATCTCTTCGATACATTTTCAGGTATGCCCGACCAAACGTCAATGTCATGTTCGTAGACTGATGCTGGGATGCCATTGAGGCCTGGTGCACTATCTCCTCTACTTATTCAAATTAATGTTGCTATTCTGCTATCGTCGAAGGTTACTGCATATTGATGAATTGTGGCCACACTTGGTATTGATGACTGCTGCGCAGGGTTTGGTTTGCTTATGGCTGGCACTTCATTGGGCTTTATAGATGTAGCTTTGTATAACGCGGTAACGCGCTTTTTCAATTTTTCTGCGGTAACATAGTTCCCATTTGTAGCAATGAAGGATGAGCCACTGCACAGCCTATTTATAATCAACCAGAAATGTCTTGCATTTTTTGTACCTACATGCCATAAATATTTCAGTTTGGAGTTGTTCCTCGTGGTCTCGTTTGGCTTGCCAGATGTGTTTTCTGTACTGGCTGCGCAGGGATTCGACCTCAGCTTTTTTGTGTACCAGGGTTCAGTGTCTTGAGAGATTTAAGGGAGCAGAGCTTTGTTGGCTGCTTGCCAAAAAGGCGAGTAACATTTGTGCTAGCCTTTCCCAGTCACTGACGGTATCGATTAACGGCCTCCTCTGGTCAGCTAATGGTGTTTTCCAATTGTCTTACTTTTTAGCGGCTTACATGCTCCATTTAATCCGTCTCCAGTTATGTTGTAATTCTTTTTCCCCTATCACTATTACAGATATTCAATCTCCCCAGCATGCATGCGCACAAACACATTTAGGCCGGTATAAATGTAGGTAACCCAACAACCTTGCATAACTACGTACAGCAATGGCCAAGAAGTGGAGCGCATCAACAGAATACAATGTTGAGCAATGAGAGGGCACAATGGGATTTGTAGTGGAGGAGCACAAAATGATGTGCAGCAGAGCAGTCGGGAGGTAATGTGCAATATGGAACACAATAGAATATGCAGAGTAGGAGCACAAAGTGAAATGCAGCAGAGGAATGATGCGCAATGGGGCACAGAGATATAACCATAGATTCCTCACCTATTGATTTCCCCTTGGAATCAGACTATATGTGACCATTCACAGCAACTGCTCCTGCGCACTGGCAGGTAGCACCACTGGACTTTGTAGAGACCTTGTTCCACCTCTGGAAGTGATGTCATAAATCCATACATAGGTGACAGCCCAGCATGACTACGTCACCTTATATAAGAACTATTTCAAGCTCTCAGAAGAGGATCATCACCGACAAAGAATGACAGTAAGCAAAATCCAAAGTCGGACCTTTCAGAACACTAAAAAGCCCTTTCACCAGAATGGGGAGCAAGGAAGGCAGTAAGAAATCTGGAGTCAGAAAATCCACCGGAAAAAGGATTACCGAAGGTAATGTCTACTGATGGATCCTTTGAACTGCAGATTCAACATATTTTCAGTAGGTATCAAAGTGCCAACTTTTAAAAGGTAGATGGGGGGGGGGGGGGGGGGGGATGGGGGGAGGGGAGAGGTCTGAGGAGTGCACTAAAACCAGGACCAAGATGGCCAAATATGCCTCCCTGCAGATTTTACTGTCCAGACAGTAATGCCTAATGAAGGTGTGTATGTACATCGATGTATCAGCCAGGCAGATGTCCATCACTGGAACACCTCTTGCCATTGGGGTTGTGGCAGCCTTGGGCCTGGTGGAATGTACTTGAAAGTCTCTATGGTCAGGGCAAAGCATGTGTTATGTACACGACGTTCCAGCAAGACAAGATGCACATCTGGAATAATTTGACTTCTTAGAACTCGTAAACCCATAAAGATGATGGCCTCTAGATAAATGTAGGCAACTGGTTTATCACAGAGGGATTGGAATAGGCGATATCCGGTTGTACTATTGCGCTACTCAGACCTTGGTTATTAAGGAGTGGCTGAGTAGTGGGTGGGACAACCCGGCCTACTAAACTGAGCTATCTGTTAGGTCTCAGCAATGTCATGACCAGGCTCCATTGGTGCACCTGTCTGCAGCCACCTCCCTGAGGTCATAATAGTGGACCTCCTGAGCTGGTGCTTGGCAGTGAGCTCGATCAGCTCAGCCAAGATTTTGAAACAACAAACGCCACTATGGCATGGGAAATAGCGGAGACATGCCGCCCAACTAGAGGTATTTGTAAGTGGGACAAAATATGTATCACTTACCTGGGAAATGTGCAGCAAGGGTTTACACATGAAATTGTTCCAAGGCTTGCAGACTCACTTTAGGCTTACCCACCCTAAATTCCACAAATACTTACGACTACATCTTGCTCTCACCAGTTTTCATGACGACCTCTCAGAACTCCAAGAATATAGCCCACTAGAGGTCAAACTCCTGATGGAAAGTATAGGGAACGGCATAATCTTTCAGATATACTCTACACTAATTATAAATGCACCAGGCAGATTTGTGGCTGTGGCTCTTAAGCGAAAAGGGGTGGGACTGGATCTCTCGATGATGTTGACTGGCAAGAAGTTCAGATGGCGCCCCAGGAAATTGCCATCTCCTCCCATTTAAGACTGGCCCAGTTGAAATACTGGCATGTTATCTCACACCTTGACATCCCTGGCGTATAGGTAAAATACCCACACACCCCCAACTCTTTTGTTGTCAAAGTTCAGAGATTGGCTTTTTAAATATGATCTGTCTAAGGCCTAAAATGCTATGTATTGGCAGGCAATCAGAAGGGACCTGGCATGTGTCTTGAAGAAACAGGTGGCTTTGATGCCTATGGTGGACCTATTAGGTATCCTGGATGATATGCCCAATGAACAAAATAAACAAATTTAGTAGATGGGGCATCTAGACACATAGATCATTTCCACTACTTCAGCAAGTAAATCAAAAATGCTCAGTTGGAGGAGGAGCTTAGCACGCATCCAAGATGGTCGCGTGAGCACAGGGCTCCCCGGACCATCGCCACTCCTCGCAATTTATCCTGATGATATCCTGATTTCTTGGACGGGCTTTTGAAGGTGAACCTAAACTGAGTCCATAACTCCTTTCAGAATTTGAATCGGACTTGGGGGACCGAAAATACAGCATTTTGAACTTTCGAGGCCCATCTCGGGGCAGTGCCGGGGACTTGGCGAGCTGCGGATCCGGGACGTAGTTGAATAACAACGGCATTGGGACCTCACCAGTGGGCGTACCCCCACTTTCAGTTTCGCTTTTGGTTTCTGGCACGGTCTGATTGAGGGTCTGTTCCGCTCTGCCGGGTACCAGTCCATTCTGGTGTCATCACT
Organism: Triturus cristatus; assembly: GCF_964204655.1. NCBI lineage: Eukaryota > Metazoa > Chordata > Amphibia > Caudata > Salamandridae > Triturus > Triturus cristatus. Next base: position 839,770,031 of record NC_140592.1, read on the forward strand.
GCTTTCTCCCTACGGAGTACTGAGTCAAGTCGGGACTTTCTCCGGACCCCACTGCCCAGCTTCTCGGCCGGCTGGTGCCCGGCCGACCGGCGGCCATTTTCACTCGGTCCTGCGGGCCCCTCCTGGGTGCATCTTCCACCATGACGGGAAGGGGCGACCCCGAGAAGCGGAAGACCAAGACGTCTCTTCGCGGGGGGCATTTCCAGACGAATGTTATGGACCGCTACACTCAAGCCAAGGGATCCCCAGGGCTTTCTAGCAATACCCCGGAGTATGCTAGAGACGGCCCATCTGTCCCTGTCGACTTGTCCCTGCAGGACATTATGGGCGCCATTACCGGTATGAAGGAGACCATCGGCCAGCAGTATGAGGCCCTGGCTCGTAAACTTGACACGGTCGCCATCGATGTCACTTTAATCAGGGCTGACCTGTCCAAAACCAACGAGAAGGTGAAGTCGTTGGATTTGACGACCTCTAGCCTCACGGCCGATGTGTCGGAACTTCGAATAGACCTTGGCGCCCTGAAATCGGCAAACGACTTGATGTCCCATCGGTTGGATGATTTTGAGAACCTGGCAAGACGCAACAACATCCGCGTCATAGGTGTTCCGGAGAATCCCGAGACTCGTTCTGTAGACCTCCTGATTGAGGAGCTAATCCTCACCCATCTTGCCCCGTCTGGACTTAGCAAGTTTTTTGCTGTGGAGCGCGCACATCGTGTCCCGGGCGGTAAGCCTAGGCCTGGTGCTCCCCCGAGGCCTATCATCGCCAAGCTTTTCCATTTCAGGGACCGAGATGCGATCTTGCAGGCCTCGAGGGTACACGGCCTGGTGAAATTCGAAAACTCCTCAGTCAATTTTTTCCCGGACTTCACTCAACTCGTTCAGAGACAGAGGATGGGCTTTCAGGGGGTTAAGCGATGTCTTCGGGACCTGGGCTTGAAGTATGCGATGCTTTTCCCTGCCAGGCTTCGTGTGGAACATGAGGAGCGGACCTTCTTTTTTGAACGACCGGACAATGTGAGTGACTGGTTGGATTCCCTGCCCGGTCGGGACGATCGAGCGGGGCATTCTGGCGGTGCCGAGGGTGGTGAGCCTCTACAGAATTGACTTTTCGGTCCCTAACCTTGATACTCGGACATTACTCAGTTGGGTTCTACCTCTCTTGTATATCTTGTTTATAGTAGCTCTCGTCTGGGTGGCGGGTGGTGGCTGGCCTTCCTCCTCCTCCGGGGTCTTTTTGTAGAATGGGATTGCTAGGGCGACAGGCACACTGCATTTTGGGGTAGTTTTACAGTTTGCAGGGGTGCAGGGAGGGGGGAGTTGTAACGGGTTTTGGTGGGGGTGTTTGTGTTTGGGGGTGTTTCTTTTTCTCTCAAGGCGGCATATTTGTTCTTTCTTTGTTTCCGGTGTCCTGCTTTCTGTGGGGAGACTCCTGTTACTTTTGTGGGGATGGGGGGTAATGGGTTGAGGTTGCTAACTTGGAACGTCAATGGATTGGGGGATCGTATCAAACGGGGTGTTGTACTACAATATTTGCGTCGTCTGGCGCCTGATGTTGTACTCCTGCAGGAAACGCATTTGGTTGGCAATGTGTGTCATGCTATGAATAGGTGGGGATACCGACTGGTTGCACACTCCGGGTTCACCACCGGTTCCAGGGGGGTCGGTATTCTTGTTCGGTCTTCCCTCCCGCTAGAAATTGACAACGTCATCCTGGACGACAGAGGGCGTTATGCCGCCCTAACTGGGAGGTGGGAGGGTAGGACCCTTTCTTTAGTTACGATGTATGTCCCCCCGGGCTTCCAGACCTCCACTTTCTCTGATGTTGGTCGGATGTTGGTGGAACTCCCGGATAGTCTTCTCCTCATGGGTGGTGACCTTAACTCGGTGCTATCCGGCGACCTGGATCGGCATCCCCCCAGGGCCCTTCCCGTTTCCCAATCATGGCTTGGTGGGTTCTTGGACACTTTTGGTCTGGTGGACTGTTGGAGGTTGATGCACCTGACGCAGTGTCAGTACACCTTCCACTCCGGGGCGCATGGGAGTCTCTCCAGGCTTGATTACTTCCTTATGCCCGCGGCCCAGGCCTCCCACATTGGTGAGGTTCGACACTTGGCCCGGGGCATCTCCGACCACTCCCCTGTGTGGCTGCATTTCGATATAGGGATGCAGGCCACGGGGCGGATTGCCCCCATTAACCCTTGGCATCTCCGTAGCCCTAAGACTCGCGATAGCCTCCTGAAGTCGCTCGACCACTACTTCTTGGAGAACGAGGGGTCTGTCTTGTCCTCAGTGTCCTTGTGGGAAGCCTTTAAAACGGTCATACGGGGCCAGGCCCTCTCTTTAATAGCTGAGACCAAGAAAGCTAGGAATGGGGAGGTCGCGGGGCTTGAGGCTGCAATACTGGAGTTGGAGGCTGGGCTGGACTCGGGTGTTACTCATGAGGGGCTTCATGCCCTTAGCTTGAAACAGTTTGAATACAAATCCCTTGTCACTGATGCTGCCAAGACATTGTACAGGGAACAGCAGGGTAGACTGTATGATGTCGGGGATAAGGCGGGTAAACTGATTGCTTGGCTTGATAAGAAGGAGAGAGTGAATTGCGTGGTCCCTGTGCTTCAGAACCCCGACGGGGTGTGTGTGACTGACCCTGGCGAAATTGTGGAGTGTTTTGCTGATTATTTTCGTGCGATCTACTCCCCGGTGTCCGACAGAGATGTGGCTGACTCTTGTTCCCTGTTGCGGGATATTGCGCTGCCTTGCCTGTCTGAAGAGGATCGAGAATGCATGGATGCGTCGTTGTCAGCCGACGAGATCGCGGCCGCGATTCGTTCCCTTCGTACTGGTAAGGCTATGGGCCCCAATGGCTTGCCCATTGAATTGTACAAATTATGCCCTGATAAAGTGGCGCCGTTTCTCCGCGATATGTTTTTGGAGTCGCGTGAGCTCGGTTCCCTCCCTGGCGACCAACGTCTGGCTACTATAGTTGTGATTCCTAAGGAGGGCAAGCCTCGTGATCGTTGTGCCTCATACAGGCCCATTTCCCTATTAAACACTCAACCGAAGATTCTTGCCAAGGTCCTCGCTAATCGCTTGCTCGCTGTTATCTGTGACTTGATTCATCCAGATCAGTCCGGTTTCATTCCCCACCGGAACACTGCTCTCAACCTGCGGCGTTTGCATGGCGTTCTCGCCAGGGCGGAGTTTCTTTCCGAGCCGGCCATCTTGGCTTCGTTGGACGCCACGATGGCCTTTGACACTATTGAATGGCCATACCTTTGGGCCGCACTGGCGAAGTTCGGTTTCGGGGCGGGATTTATCAGTTGGGTGAGACTTTTATATACGGATCCGCTAGCCCAGGTTGTTGTCAATGGGAGGGTGTCCCAGCCCTTCGCTCTCGGGAGGGGCACTAGGCAGGGGTGCCCGTTGTCCCCCCTGCTCTTCGCTCTTGCTTTAGAACCGCTCGCAGCCTGGCTCCGATGGGAACCGTCGATAAGGGGTATCCAGTGGGCCCCTGGCTTTGAGGACCGAGTCTAGTTGTACGCCGACGATATTCTCTTGTACCTCACCTCCCCGCGTGAATCCCTTAATGTTCTTTTTGATGTCCTCCCTTCTTTCGGCAAAAACTCCGGGTTGACTATTAATTGGTCCAAATCTTGCGTGTATGTCATTTCCGGTGGCCTTCCCCCCCTGCCGAATAGGTTTCCCATCCAAATTTCACAATCCGGTTTCAAGTACTTGGGGGTCTATGTATCGTTGGACCCGGCGGTCCGCTATGAGCAGAATCTCCTTCCTCCTCTTCGGCGCTTGAAGTTGGATGTGGCCCGCTGGCGTAGGTTACCGTTGTCGCCACTCGGTCGAGCTGCACTTTTTAAAATGATGCCACTGCCCCGCTTTCTCTACGCACTCCAGAACTCCTTTGACATTATTCCGGCGGCTTATTTCCGGGAGGTAGAGGGTTTGCAGAGGAGACTTATTTGGGATGGTCGCGCTCGTATAGCTCTCGCAAAACTGACTCTCCCCTGGTACGACGGGGGCATTGCGCTCCCGGACATCAGGAGGTATTATTGGGCCTCCCAGCTGTCCGCTATCAACCATGCTACTTACGCACCGGGTCCGAATCCGGCTTTCGAGATGGATAAATATCAGTTGCCTGGTGGCGACTTCAACAGAGCACTCTATTCTCGGGCGGCTGGGAGGAACCTAACGGGACCCACCAAGATTGCAGTACTTGTGTGGAGGGATGCTAATGTTGCCATGGGTTGGAATGAGCGCCTGACACGAGCGACCCCCTTGTTTGCGTCGGATGGATTGGGATGCCTCTGGACAACGAAAGGCTTTGAGAACTGGGATATGATTGGCATCAGCAGAGTGGGTGACCTCTGGGTGAAAGGTGCGGTCAAATCCTTTGCGGTGCTTCAGAGTGAGTATGAGTTGAGTGAGAGGGAGTTCTTTAGGTACGTACAGGTTCGCCACGCTCTGCAGTCGGCCTTTGGGGCAGGTACCGCGATCCCCGCGGCTTCCCCACTCGAGGACCGTATACTGGACGGTCATCTGCCCGATAGTACGATTTCCTTAATTTATAAGAAGTTAATTAATAATCGGGCAGACCTCCTTGTGCATCTTCGGGAGGCCTGGACCGGAGACGGGTTGGAGTTGGATGACGAGGACTGGCAGTCTGCACTGTCCTCCCCGAAGGAGGTCGCCATTCCGGCCCGTCTCCGTCTTGTCCAGCTAAAAATTCTCACCGTGTGTATGTGACGGGTCCTCGGTTGGTTGCGATGGGTTTCTCTTCGGATGGGCTGTGTAAGCGCGGCTGTGGATTGAGTGCCACCTTCCTTCATATCCTTTGGGAGTGTCGCGAGGTCGCGGATTATTGGCGCCGTGTGCATGCGGTGATGGAGGATGTCACTGGGGTCGCTTTGTTGCCTGAGGCTCGTCGATGTCTGCTGAATGTATGGGAGCCTAATGACTACAATGTTGCCCAGGCCCGGTGGGCGGCACTTGGGAACATGATTGCGAAGAGGGATATCGCGCAGCTTTGGGGTTCCCGACGGCCTCCCGCCGTGTCGGTGTGGAAGGAGAACATGGATTGGTGCATGTTCAGAGAGAAGACGGTATATCTGGTTCGGGGCAAGCCTGGGGTAAAATTTGGGGTCAATGGAACGCCTACCGAGGTAACATTTGTACGCCCCCTTTTGAAGAAACTTCTGACATTCCTCCGTCCCCCTGATCCTGGGGTTCCCGGTATATTGTATTTGTTATGTCGATGGTTCTGACTTCCCCGCTGCCTCCCCACCCCCCCGGGTTGATTTTATGGACCTCCTGATTCTTTATTTGGTATGGTGGGGTCCCCCCCTCGGCGCTCGGCACCATTTAGATTGTTTCTCGCCTTGAGTTTTTTTTTTTTTTTTTAGTTTTCTTCAAAATTTAAAAATGTCTGTATCCTGTCTAATTTTTGAGTTGCCGAGAATAATTCTATATTCCTGCTGTGCCTTTGGAGATCAGTTTCTGCTCTGCGACGCTTTGTAATTGACTGGCACAAACTAGCGGCCGGCCCTGGTGGTTGTAGGCCCATGTCTGTAATTTTGACTCTCTGCACAATAAAGTTTTTCAAAAAAAAAAAAAAAAAAAAAAATGCTCAGTTGGTGCCGCTCAATATTCAGACATAGAAGTGTAGGTTGTGGAGAGTCAGGTGCAGGATTATGCCCATTTTCCGAGACAGGCAGTTATCCAGAGGAGGTATCTGGATTGGGGCAGAATCCAGAGCTATCAGGATGATCTGAGTCCAGTCTATCCCAATCCTCTTCAACTAGAGGGAAGGCAGAGCTAGGAAGGAGCGCGTCCCAATGGCAGAACTCCAGAACTCAATATGCTAGAGACTAGTTTTTCTCAGTGCTGGCAAAAACATTGAACCGAGGCATAATCCCCTTGGTGAAGGTGCCGTGAGCCACAAATGACTGCCATACGCGGTCCATAAGCTCATTTCTGGTGACCACACCCACCCTGGTGTTCAACGAGCCATCAAATAATTATCCATCAAGGAGACCCTCTTGAAGCGCCAGCCATTTCCGTAAATACAGTAATTCCTAGAACACTGTCTGTGACCCCACATTGCCTTGAAGACAGCTACGTTGTCTGTTAAGACCTGAATCAGAATCACTTTGATAGATAGTAGAAGGCCTTTCCGGCTAATCAAATTGCACAAAGCTCCAGCAGGTTTATGTGGTGCTTTTGCTCCATTGAGAACCAAAGTCCCTTGATAGCCACCTCTCAAAGATGAACCCCACAACCCAGAAGAAAATGCATACCTCAATACTGTGTGTTCTGGCTGAGGTAGAGCGAAAAATCGACACAGATCAGAATGGTGTCTGACAGCCATCAGCAAAGCTCCCAGGCTGCCTCCTCAGAAATGCAGATGCTATTCCAAAGGCTAATGCAGTGATGGCCCACGGCAGATGGAGGTTCACTGGAAGGCTTGCATGAGCTGAAGGGCAACATGGCACTAGCAGAATGCACAAGGCTGGGAATCTTAAGAACAGTCCATGCTGGAACAGCGAAGTGAGCCCAATAAATTGGGATCATAATCTAAAAGTCCCAGATTTGCTGTTGGTGTATAAAAGCTCTTGAACACCACTGTGTCCAAGATGGCTCCTATGAAGGCAATCCATTGCGCAGGGTGCAGATGGGATTTAAGTTTGTTGATGGAAAACCCTCAGAATGACAGAAGGGTGACTTTTATCTGTAGGTGGTCCAGTGAGCCAGCCATCAGCAGTCACTCATCTAACTACAGGAAAACGAGTATCCTCGAACTGCAAAGATGAGCTACTGCCATCCCCTTCGTTAACACCGGAGAGGCAGAGATAAAGCTCAAGGGAGGAGCAGCCAACTGGAAGTGCTACAGTCCCACCACAAACTGCAGGACGCATCTGTGGGAATGCATGATGGGCACATTAAAGTATGAGTCAGGCTCGTCCAAGGTCACCATCCAATCCCCAAAATACTGGGTGGAAAGAATCTGGGCCAAAGTCAACATCTTGAAATTGTCCTTCCAAATGAAGTTGTTCAGGAGGTGAAAGGCCTAAATCAGCCTGAGCCTTCTATCTGTTTGGAGACTGGAACATAATGCCTGTAGCACGCTCTGCCCTTCTCTGGCTGCAGGTCACACTCTATGGCCTCCTCGGACAGTAGCCACTTCACATCCTTCACAAGTAAGAAAGCATGATTTGTTAAAGTCTACACAAACAGATTAACTATTAGGCTGGAAGTAATGGCAAGAACCTTGTTGAACGATCTGCAGCACCCACAAGTCTCAAGTTATAGAAAACCAGCCAGCCAGGCAAAATCAAAATTCTATCCCTCTAATGGTCGAGCACAACCGGGAAAAGAAAGCAGCTCGGCCACAGTAGTGGCAAAGGAGGAGAAGGAAGGCCACTGCTGTCCCTGGTTGTGTACATGGCCACTATCGCCAGTACGGCCTCTTGAACTACAAAAGGGCAACGAAGGCTGCTGTAAGGGTTGCCTCTGGCAACAGGCAAGAACCTAGAAGTAGTTTTGTTATTGTTTGTGGAACGGACAGTCTAGAGATAGTATGACCAAGAAATGAGCTATGTATAATCACAAAATGAGTGGCTATGGCATGGTCCACATACTTCATGGTGTCCAGGCCGACTTTCAAATCCTATCTTGTTGCATTTGCCAGTTGAGGATTGTCTGAAACAAAATGTTCATAAATTGGTCATGGGTAGCCAGTATGATCCTGCAAGGAGTGCAGCAGAATCAGCCAGTGTGGGCAGGTAAATGGACAGCAGCCTGAAGGGGTAAATCATGGTCAGACCCATCAGCTCCAGAGGAAGCTCACTTCTCTATAAAGAGTTGAACCTAGGCCTCCCCAAAAGAGTCTATTTAGCTGCAGGGTTGGCGATGGCCCAGGGAACTCAGGTCACGAAAAGACCAGACAATGAACGGGCTCACAGTCAGACAATGGCATCAGAGTCAGATACTTGGAGCACCAACAGCATGGCCTTTCCTCAGAACTAGAGTGGTGAGAAGGGCACATGTCCTGTTTAGAATTCTTCCACTGGTGCGGCGACATGTCCATCGAATCATCCTCATGACCAGGAGTGGGACCTAAGAGGTGAACCAGGACTAGGTGTGTGGCTCAGAGTGGGTCAGCTATCGGGAGCATGACCTAGCCCGATTTGTGTGTTCAAAAGACATACAGCTTCACCTCCCATTCACCGATTGCCTTTGGGTGCATCAGGGAGCATTTGTTGCATAAGTGAGTCGTGTCCACACCATAAACATTACAAGCAAACATTTTGTGGATCCGTTGATGACATGTGCTTCCAGTATTCGTGGCACTGCTTTTATTCTCTGGTTTTTAAAAGGGACATTTCCCTAGTACATTGTTTAGCTACAAATCAGGTTCGACGTAGATGAAAATCAACAAATTTGGGAGAAGAGCTCTGGCTTTACATCAAGGGGCATGAAAAGGAAGAAACTGACAATTGGGCTGGGGTGCCACCTATGTACAGTTCCACACCGCAGCTTTTGGATGTGAAGAGATCAGAGTCCTTTGGCACGACCTGCTGGCATGCAGGAGCTATTGGTATGAAAATTTCTGCTGTAAAAAATGTATGATTAGAAATAATCCATCAGAAGTGATGTGCAGCAGAGGGGAGGGGGTGTGCATTATTGAGCATAGGGGGATGTGCAGGAGGGGGGCACAATGTTGCAAGAAACACAGGGGCAGAAATATGATTTAAAGGGCACAAAATGATTTGCTCAAATAGCGTACAAGATAATGTGCTGCAAATGAAGCATGAAGTGGCGCGCTGCAAATGAAGCACAAGGTGATTTGATGCAGGGGACCTCAAGGTGACATCCCCCAGGGAAGCACAAAGTGATGCTCATTAGGAAAATCCTTAGTGGCATTTACCAGGGGAAAGCTGGGTGATGTGCCTCACAGCAGCAGATTGAACAGAGACGTTCATGAGTTCCTATGTAGTGGCAATGGCTGTATCCGGGTCTGAAAACAGAAAAGAAGAGTGAAAGAACCGCTACGACACATCTGGGAGGAGTACATAGGGAAATTGTGTGAAGGAGGGATGGGGCAAAGAGTGGAACATGGGAAGCGAGTATAAGTGTAATGTTTTATAATTCCAGATGAGCATCATGTTATATACAGTCCCTCCCACTGCACCTAAGAGCCTCCCCATCACTCCAGCAGTTAAGGAAGGATCTCAAGACCTGGATGTTCAACCAACAGAAACAGGCAGTGTGATCCCACAACACGATCCCACAGCGCCTTGAGACCCTCTCGGGTGAAGCAGCCGCACTCTACAAATCCCGATTGATTGATAGATTGAATAATCCATGTTACGCTGCTTGTGGTTACTCTCTGCTATTACTCTGTACGACTCGAGTCAAACACTGCTTACATTATATAATTATGCTGACCATTTATTTGTGTGCTATTAGGTTATGTTAAACTCTGAAAATAAGTTAAAAGAAAGGAAGTCAAGTAGAGGGCTTGGCAGTTGTGCCTTTTGAAAGAGTATAGGACTGCTATTTTTCTGGAAAAGTGTGAGCTGTCTATATAGGTCGCAAAAACAAGTATGGAGTAAAAAGCTCTCGACATGGGCATGAACAAGGACTGGCAAAGCCAGCAGGTCTGCCTGTAATGTTTTAAAACACACACACACACACAAAGGCATGCACATTTGTCGATGCTTCTGAGTGTATGCATTGGCACATAAGGAGAGACTTATTGACTTTGGCAATGTTTGTTTGATAGATAATGCAGTACATAATTTACATGCAATGGTAACTTGCACTCATTTTTCTGACATTTGGCTCTGTAATACATGCTATACATGCGTGTTCATTTCACCCAAGTAAATCACGCACAGACATGTTCGCACGTGTTTAGCCTTTTTACGGGTGCATAGGAGTTTTTCACAAGGAAAACACCTTAGTACATCCCATATCCTCCCAGCCTTCTAACCCACAAGGTTATATGGCCTGGTACTCCCTGAGTCCCCCATTTACCTTTTGTACCCGCAGCCCTTGTACGGATGGGGTTTCCTTCCCTCCTTCAAGGCAATTAATAAGACCACACCAACTTTACTTTTTGGATTAGGGGGTGTAACCCCCCGGCCGTATTTATTACAAAATTAAAAAACATTATTTATTCACATTATGTACAATTACGCAGAAAGCCCAGATACATTGTTAGACAGATGATGTAACGTGGCTAACCTTAAACGCTAATACACACAACACTCTACCGTAAATCTAACAATGCGTATATTCACTTTCTGCGTGTCCTCTAGAGCCTACGGCAAGGTCAATGACTGGCAGCCTCTAGATCACAGCAAACTACAATTTACTGTGCCGGAGTAGGCTTGCGCATGCACAGGGGGTACAGCTTATCGGACGGATATTCTCCCCCGGGCCCCCCCTACGCCCTGTGCCTTAAACTTAATAAACGGGGGCTGCAAAATTCTGCATGCTTGCGCCCTGATGCACATGCGCGTGCGAGGGTGGCCACAGGTCCACTGGGAAGAGTGTCTCCCCCGGCCCCCGCACCCCGACAGCCTACCTACCGGCTGTCACTGCCCCTGGAGTTACATGTTTCTGACCGCTAAGGACCGAAGACTATGCTTACCAATCATGACCTTACCGCCTGACCGGAGACACACACAACTAAATACGACATTACTGCCTGAAACCAAAATTCATGTACTGAGATTTTAATAAATGTTACACATTTCAGCTACCTAGACTCTGCATTAAAAATCCTGTACTGACATATTTACAAATATCGACACTTTTATTACAAATTCACTAGATCATCATATTTACATTCAATCTTCTCTCCTGAGATACCTGCAATGAAAGTTAAAAGAACAAAGCACATACATTACCGAGAAACATATTTAAAAATGCCTGCCTTAGGGTATGGTGGGTGGGGAAAACAAATTTTGGGCCGCTGGTGGCCCGGGTGCTGTGCCTGCGGGGAGCAAAGAATAAGAGACTGTTCTGCTCCCCGCACCCCCCTTTTAAGGGGAGGCACGGGCCAGGCCGGACTAAACCGGTCATACCCCCAAAGTTGGGCGCCCTAGTAAACCGGAAGCACGCCCCTCCGTACACCGCCTATGGGACCCTCACAGGAGGTGGGAATGCTCCCACCTCCTCCTAGCCCCCAGGGACCGGTGCGACCGCCATAATGGCGGCGCGCGCTATTCTAGCGCTCGGTCTTGCCCATTAGATAACATTGCTGTCGTACAGTGAATCGAAGTAGTGAACAATGAGTTTTGTTTGGTAAAATAAACATGGAGGCTCCTGTCTAATACCTTGATATCACTGCGTGCCTGTTTCTGATCTGATTTTAACTGAGGACCAAGGCTGTACTTGAAAACCAGTTTAGTATGTATTGTATGACTTTCTAGTTTCCTTTCAGGGCTCTTGTAAGTCGTGCTTGTATAGATATTTAACTGTCATACTATATTTGAATCTCACTTGTTCCGTTTATCTATCTTTGCAACCCTATTTGCCTATCTACCTGTCTGTCTAATTATTCGCCGATCTACTACAGTGCATTAAATGAGGAGAAAAAAGTGCACGTTCTCACCAAATTAAGCTATGACCCAAAAAGCAAGGTGAGGAGGCGGGTTTAGGGGTGGGGCCAGGGGGCGGGGCTTCTGGCAAACATTTAACGTGAATTGGTGTGGTATGTAACTGGTGGTGCATAGTGTGGTAGCACACTGTCTTTTCAGCGACAGCACATTTTTCAGCGTCAGGACTACTAAATTTGCGTAGATATGTAGCTTTACTGACAACTATGCAGCGCAACAAGTATATATAATGTGTGGAATTGGGTACCAGAGAGTGGTGGAGCCAGTGTGTCAGGGACCTGAATGCAAGGAAGGAAACGGGCCAGCCCCTGTTTGATTTGTGAAATACAGCAAAAAACAAGTGTCAGTGAGCTCCCAGGCCTCTGTTTCACTGCGCCTGCTGCATCAAGGGAAGCAAGGCCCCTGGCACTAGAGAATATTTATCTTTTGCTTTGTTTTGATCGTATTAAATTCTTCCACGACACTTCAAAATTGGAAAAAGATTGCTTCATACGTCCCTTCTTATTTGCAGTTTTGAAATATTTGTTCATTTCATTTACATGTATTTATGTTGGCAAATTTTCAAAAATCCTCTCACTCTGCAGTCAGGGAAAGAAAAGTAAACCTCAATCTAGTGTTAAAAGAATAAGCAGCAGTTTGTCAGATGGTATCGTCTGACATTCAACCTCTGTGACAAGAGAAAAAACACTTTAAAGGCATCTTTTTGATCTTTTATCTTAGCACCAGAGCGGTTATTTCAGATGTCACTGCGCACTTCCAGTGCCTATCCCACTTCTCGGGGAAAGGTTAACAGATGGAAACAAATAATAAAAAATAAAAAAAAATCAGCCCCACACTATAGTACAACGGATTGTGCTCACGGAGCACCAGCACAGACCGCGCTTAAAGTGGCGAGTCTTATTTACCTTTTTCGATCCCCTGAAAGAGTCAGATTGGGATCAGAAGGCCCTACGACAGGAGAGCTCATGGTAACGGTGAGTGTGAGCACTGCAGGGTGCAAAGCATATGCAGAGACGAAACCAGGGTAGAGGCCTCCTCCAATCTTACCTGGGCTACAGGGAGGGGTTCAAGTCATCTCCGCCACCTCTTCCCCGTCCATCATGAATGAATGAATGAATGACTGGTATTTATAAAGCGCGCAGCTACTCCAACAGGAATGTCCCAGCGCTACAGGTTCACACAATACTGCCCTTGAGATGGTTTAGCTCTTACGAAGCCAGGTTTACAATAGTGTTTTTAAATCAGTCATATCTGTGGAGGTTCTAAGGGCCAAAGGAAATTTATTCCATGTTTATGCCCCCAGGAGGCTAAAGGATTTACCACCCCTGTGTGCCAGGGGCACCTTAGGGGCACATACATACACCGCAGAGGATGATCGGAGTGCTCTTGTAGGTGCGTACCGGCAGACACGTCTCCTGAGGTAGCTGGCCCACTTGACGTGGAGGGCTTTAAAAAAAGTTACTGAGGCCTTAAATTTGATCCGCTCCCTCACCGGGAGCCAGTGAAGGGCCTAAAGATGAGGGGCTATGTGGGACCTGGGTTTTAGATAGAGAATTGCCCTAACTGCTGAATTTTGCACCACCTGAAAGCGCTGCAGGAGGAAGTCCGTCAGGCCCAGGTAGAGTACGTTCGCATAGTCCAGTTTGAACGTGATCAATGCCTGGATTACTATTCTCCTGGAGTCCAGTGGGAGGAGGGGAAGGATTTTTCTCAACATCCGAAGTAGTCCAAAGCAAGACCCCATCAGGGCCTGAATTTGGGAATGCATAGAAAGGACACTGTCAATGTAGATTCCCAAATGCTTCACTGTGGATTGGGCAACGCTAGGTGGAGAGAATTCATCTGGCCCCCACTGGCTCCATTCGTGCACGGCGGGCAAACAGAAAAAACTATTTCTTATTTGGCCGAATTGCACTTAGGCTGGTTCTCCTCCAGCCCCCTGAAGACCATTGTGAGACAAGATCTAATCGCGCCCGTCAAACTCTGTGCCTTTGTTGCAAGTGAAAATCAGCTGAGTCTCGTCAGCATATGAAATTATCTTGGCACCATAGGCCTCCATCAGTGATGCTAAGGGGGACATGTACAAGTTAAAAAGCGTTGGGCCTAAGAGAAGGGCCCTGAGGGACTCCCACCTGCATACTAGGCATGGTAGATGAGAAAGGGGGAGGCCAATTAACCTGTTCTCTGGATAAGATGTTATCCAGGCTAGGGCACTACCTCAAATACCCATATTCTTCAGTCTTTCGAGGAGCCTCATATGTGGCACTGTGTCAAATGCTGCAGACAGGTCCAGCAATACGAGGACCGCTCTGCCCCCCCCTGATTCAGCTTCTCCTTGAGATGTTCCATCACCTCCAACAGGGCTGTTTCAGTGCTGTATTTGGCCCTGAAACCCGATAGAGTGGGGTGCAAGAGATTAGGATTCTCCGCATATTCCATGATCACCTTGTTGACGTGCATCTCCAACACTTTGGAGAAGGCAGGATGGAGGGAGATAGGCAGGTAATTTGTGGGTATATTTGGGTCAGCACTCGGTTTTTTCAAGAGTGGCAGGATTTTTGCCTGCTTTCAGAAAGGCAGCATAATGCCCGCTGCCAGAGATGAATTCAACACTTTATTAATTGGTTGGTTTATGGTGGGAGCAAGGGCAGGTAAAAGTTTTGCTGGGCACGCATCTGTTGGTAATCCAGATTTAAGGCTCACCAGATAAGTAAATGAGTAACCAATTTCAATGGCCGGAAAATGTAATAGATGTGGGCTTTGTGAGAGTCCCAAGAATGGAGGCGGCCTTATTGTTTCCACTTCCGTACTAAGTGATGGCCGATCCTCTCTAGACGACGCAGAGAAGGACAGCTGGATTGTCACTACTTTGTCATGGAAGGACTGGGCCACCAGGTTAGTCCAGTCTGCTGACAGCGGGGCTACTTAGCCGATTGCCTTAGGAGCCATAAAGGACTTTACGATCGCAAAAATCTCCTTGCCCTTATCATTAGTGAACGCAATTTTGGTCTGCCAATAGCTTATCTTGGCCTCTTTCACCATTTTATAATGTGCTTTTAAGGCTACCCTATAAATGTTCCTATCCTCCAAGAGATAATGGTTGTGCCACTTCTTTGAGATTTTTACATTTCCTTTTGCTGACTCTCAAGGATTCATTTAACCAAGGGGCTGAGTGACAAACTCCTTTAGAGGTGCGCACGTTCAAGGGCACAATTGCGTCGATGGTAGTCCTCAGCCAGGAGTCTGTGGCACAGGCATCCACTGCAGGATTGTCAGAAAGTGTGGGGACAGATGAATCGAGCGCCCTCTGCAGGGACGGTAACATTTTCTTATTGAGAGCTCTGAAAAATGTATTCAGCCGCTTTCGTCCCTGAAGAAACACTCTTCTCTGTGGTTGATATCCGAAATAAGACTAGGGAATGATCCAAACAAGTTATAGGAATCGGAGGATCTGTGTCCAATTTCGTATTGCAGAATATTTGGTCTAATACATGACCCATCTTGGGTGTGGGCTCCTTAATGAGAGGCATTAGCTTACAGGCTGCCATTGTTTCCAACAGAAGACAAAAGGGGGTTTGGCCCAAAGGCGGTTGGGGAGGGCCGGAACAATTTATAAAAAGTGGAGGGAGGGAGGGAGGGAGGGGGGGGGCTCCCAACCGCCAAATTTACGTTGCTTGAATGAATTACCAGGCTGAGTGCATTCACTTGTTTGAATGTTCTAAAGCATTTATTAGCTTATCATTTATATTTTTTACTGTTCACTCATTTCATTTGTAGAGTATTCCTAACCGTAAGAGACACCATTTTCACAGTGAATTACACATATTAAACAAATATTCTAAACTCAAACGAAATTGAAATACATTCAATATAAGCAATAATCATAGGTACATGAAACATAAATAGTGAAATGCATTCTAGTTGAATCTAGTCAATTTTATAATGGAAGGACCTAATAAATCTACTGGATGCGCCAGGTGGTCTGTAGATTAACATCCCAGCAATACAATTGTGTGATGACGAAGTACAGCGGAAGCCCAGGCATTCAGCACGTGCCACTAGATCTAGTAACATAGAAACACACTTGACCTCTTTGAAAAAAACAGTGACACCGTCACCTTTCCTCCCATTGTGATCTTTCCTAATGATCTTCTAGCCCAACGGGATAGCCGATGCTATGGTGGGATTGGAGGCATCTGACAAGCATGTTTCAGTAGGAAACAGGAAGTCCGGGTTCTCATCTAATATCAGATTGTGTATTTGAATCTCATGGACTCCACTGTCATTGTGAGCCGCAGTACCACAACACGTAGCGGTGGTGCATACTTTAAGCAATGCAACCCGCCCGTACTGTATTGTAAGCGTTGTACCGGAGGCTCTACGGGCAGCATAACCGGAGACACCCACCTCCGGGTTGCTGATGGGCGCATTAGGGCTTGCCTATGGCACGCCAGCGGCACGGCCACACAGCATCTCCGTTTTTATACATCCAAGGACTAGAGTGCCCACCTCCCTAAATGGTGGCGCTCAATGTCCACAACGTGAGGCAAAACTCCCAAGAGCCCGCTCCCACTTCCTAGTTAGCAGCGTTAGCAGTGTTCTGTGCAGAGCATTTAAAGTAAAGTGCAAGGAGTGTGGGGCATACAGATTTAAAATAAAATCCAGAGACACATTAAAACTGAAAATACAGTCCTACTCCAGAGCCATTTTAAAATCAGCCAGAAACCTCTCCTGAACTGCCTGACTCTCATGCATGCGATCAGTTTTTAGCGTGAGGTCAATGTCCCAGCTCGGCAGGAGGCAAAGGAGTTGGGTGAAAGACACTGTCAGATCCCAGTAGCAGGCAGACTAAGGGGTGACAAAAAGGCCCATCTTGTGTCCTTGGTCCTCAGCAATGCTATATGGATGAGTGGCCCAACTGCAGGAATTTGATCTATGCTTCCTGGGTCCCAGCTGGCATTGGATACGCCTGGCACCAGCTCCACCGGTGCTGCTCCTGGCTGGCTCCTTTTTGAAAATCCTTGCTACTGTATGGCAAATAAGGAAGAGAAAGCCATTGCAAACTAAAAGTTTAAAGTGCTTCCATTTCTTTTTCACCACAGAGCGACTGTATGATGACATCACGTTTTGTACTTGGCAAGATAATGGTCACTGCCAGGGTGAAATACTAATCATGCAAGAATTTACCGCAGAGTAGAAATGCTGTGCATGCTCACATGATGACAATTTCTTTACGAAATCCCAACGTGCTGCAGTGAGTACCACTTTTCTTCCTGGGCACGGAGAAAATGCGGTATTCAGAGGGGAAAAAGTAAATAAGTGCTGGTACTCTGTACTGGCCCATTTTAAACATTGATCTACTGTCTATCTACCGGTCTGTTCCTCTATCTCTATCTTTGCAACTTCTATCTTTGCAAGTCTATCTTCAGATCTATGTTTGCAAGTCTGTTATTCTATCAATGTATCTATATATCTACCTATTTGTGCTAATCTATCTTTGCAATTCTATCTATCTATCTATCTATCTATCTATCTATCTATCTATCTATCTATCTATCCTTGCAATTCTATCTTTGCAAGTCTAAGAATTTATCTGCCTATCTCTTTGCAAGTCTATCATTCTAACTATCTTTGCAAGTTTATCTATACAACTCTCTCCATCTGTCTTAGTCAACCTCTCTCTTTTACAAGTCTCTTGATATACCTTTCTTTTCAACCTTCTCTATTTGTAACAAAGATGCACAAACACATTACCAAAAAAGCATGAGTAATGGCAAGAGGTTGGCAGCCACATCAGATTGATTGCATTTCTAAGGTTTTTAAAATTATATTTCCTAACTATACCATCCCTGTAAACTTTGGGGGTTTTTTCAGTGAATTTCAACATTTCTTTAATGTTATTTCCCAACGGTAACCTGTTGAGGTTTAATTTCCGTGAAATGATCATCGTGCCAGAAGGAATCCTGCCCTGCATATTTATCCACGAAGAGGCCATCGTTTTGTGCAACACCTCTACATAACTGAAGACCTTTCTACTGACTAATTAGTAAGTGCTACCCCTCTGGGTAAATGTACAGTGCATCTCCTACACTACAGCTGTGCAAATAATGCCAAGGAAATGCCTCCAGTGGCCCTGTGTGTCTGTAACGTTGCCAATGTAATTCTTTCTTGAGCGTCTTTAACAGATAACTTTACAAGGTGGAACTGCAAAGAAAAAACACTTGGATTAATTGCACTTAACAGAAGTAAGTGTTTCTTTGTTTGGTGGAGATGTGATTGTATTCCTAGGTATCAAGACCCCGTCTCCAAAATCAGCATGAAACACGCTCGTGGCCCTCTTTAGTAAGATGTCCATCATCCTGGGAAAAGGGAAGGAAGACGCTGCTTACCACTATGGTATATGGGGCGGGACCAAACGGGCGGGGTTTCTAGGCAAGTTTAGAACACTATCTATTGTCTCAGCAGCAGATGACAAAAAAGAACCCCCTTGTCACAGACACTACATCAGATACTGAGCTCGAGAAAATCAAGGATTCAAACACTACCATCACAGATAACTTTTCAGTGGAAATGCAGACACAAAACACTTTCTGTGCCTTGGTCATGCGTGCAAAGTTAGGATGATTACTACTTTACAGAAGTGGAGCTTTAGCGTGGCACCTGCTTTGTTTATATCTGTTAGTGCTCCCATTGAGGTTTCATTTCTGTGAAATGAGTATCGTGCCAAAATGAATGCTGCCCTGCATATTTATCCAAGAAGACGCCACAGTTTTCTCCAACATCTCTGCCCAACTGGAGTACTTTCTACTGGCTAATTAGTAAGTGCTACCTTGTTGGATAAATGCATAGTGCTGCGTAAAGGACGCCAAGGAAATGTCTCCAGTGACCTTGTGTGTCTGTAACTTTGCCAATGTGATATTACCTCAAGCGTCTTCACCAGATAACTGTATAAAGTGGAACTGCAGAGAAAACACACTTGGATGATTTGTACTTTACAGAATTAAGTGCTTCTTTGTTTTACTAATCGGGAGAGGGTCTGCACGGTCCCCGTCCCTGGGTCGATTTCGGTCCCGGGGACCCCAGGACCCAGGCATGTCACCTGGGTGACACCTGGGTGCCCGTAGGGGACCCAGTGGGCAATGGTACTGTGGAGGAAGGGGGCCCCTCAAGGCCCCGCGGTCCCTGCAGGACCAGACATTGCTCTGACAGACAGGAGGCTGCTGCAACAGAGCAATGTTTTCATCTGTTTCCCTGCACGCATATTACGTGCAGGGAAACAGATGAACTCAGCTTTCTGCAAGCCAGAGCGGTTTGACAGCTCGAGCTTGCAGCAAGCAGAGTTATGTTTGATTGTGCTTGGTGGGAGCTGACCGGTGGGAGCTGTCAGCTCCCACCAAGAAAAAGCAAACAGCTACCTCCCAAAGGCGGGAACCTCAAGATGTAGCAAGAGCCAGCCCTGGGATATGGCGGTCTCCAGTGCCATCAATGGCCCACGAGGGGTGCCATGTGATCCCCCTCCATTGTAGTATTTAGCCCCAGAGAGGTGGTCATCCCCGGGGGTCCGCAACAAACCCCCTAAATTAATTTATTTCAGTAGGGGCGCTAGAGGGCGCAAAGCATTATGGTTGCTCTTTAGAGCTGCTCCGCCGGCCGAGATATAAAACCGACAATTATCCTCATCATCCCGCCCCGCACCCTGCTGAAATTGCCAGGCACGTTATTCGCAGGAACTGCAGACTGACCTGGTCGAGCGATGTGGACCAGAACTTCGCTGCAACAAGGATTACAGGCTGAGGGGCTCTGAGCCGGCCCCTGGCAACGTGGCGGCTCAGTACGCGTTTGGATCGGGCGAGTTAGGTAGGCCACGGCTGGCTCTGGCGACGGGCTGCGAGTGCCGGGGGGGTGCTTAGCTCCTCGGGCCTGGGGTTTGGTGGGCAGTTCAGCGCGACCTTGGGCGCTGGTGTCTGCTCTCCGATTACTCGGTAGGGTGATTGGGGGGGCTGTGCGGCCTCCGGGTCTCCGTCTGTGCGCCTGTGGGCACCGGTCTCGCGTAGAGGGCCGGGTAGCGTCCTTTGGCGTTGCGGCCGGCTGATGGGCTGGTTACGGACCTGATTACTTGGTCGCTGGAGGTCGGGCTGTGTTTCTGGGTGCCTGCGTGCTCGCCAATTCCCGGTAGTCCGCCTGGCCGGCTGTATTCCTGTGGTGATGGTCCCCCTTAACACCGGAGGGGGACCTCCTTGCAGAACAACATCCAGCGAACCTGCGTGGGGCCAAGATCCTTGCCTTTGCGCTGCAGCTGTGACGCTCAGTGCCGACGTGCCCCTCGTCCTCCTGCTACCATCTATCGGCCGCCATTCCTACGTCCTGTGCCTGGAGGCGGTGTGCGGCTGGGACACTTACCAGCACTTGTGACCCCTACTATGGGGGGGGGGGTATGGGGGGCAAGGAGGATATCAGCCTGCTCCTGCCATCCATGTGCTCCTGGGGGTGCCCTCCCGGCGTCCTTTACTGTTGTGCGCCTACTGGTGCCACACTGGGCCTGCTCTTCACCTTTGTCCTAGCCTGTCAAAAGTGAAAGCCTCACTGGTGACCTACTACCCTAGCCCTTTATGTACTGGTGATCCTTCCCTCACAAGGCGCGGCGTTATCCTCGCCTTACAGCATCACAGGTGGTGGACTGTGCCTTCTGGGCCCTCTGAGTCACTTATATTGACTCATGTGCTGCTGCATGAAGTAAACTCTGTACTGCATTGCTGCTATTACGAATTGGGCCTTATTTGCAATCTGGCCGGGTTGGCTTGGCTTGGCTTTCACCGTGGTGATCATCATCGCAGACACATATCCCCTATTTGTTGAGAGGTGGGATGCATAAGATTGCGGCACTGAGGGGCCTGTGTTGTGTTGCTACCTCTGTACGCTGGATCACCCTGGTCTGTGCCACAAACATGGGGAAAAGCGAGCGTGGCCAACCACGCCTCACTTTCGAGCCCCGAAAAACTGGCAGAGCCACGCAACATGCAGCATCAGACTCTGAGACTGACCCACCAAATGACCACCTTACCAATATCGATAAAACCCTTCTTGCTGTACAGGCCAGTTTGCAGTCAATCGATGGTAAAATTCATCACCTAAATCTTCGAATGGACCACGTTGTCTAAACTAGACAAGCATGCTCAGCGGTTAGGGGAGGCGGACACCGAGGATGGGTTACGGCAAGTCACGAACAAGGCGGCCTCCATGGAAAAGGTTCTGGCTGTCATACATGCAAGTAATGAAGATTTAGAAGCCAGATCGAGACGTAACAATGTGCGCATTACGGGTCTCCCAGAATCTACAAAGACAGGCTGCCTCGAGACCTGCGAGACATCTTCGGCACCGAGCAGTTGTCCCAGGTTCTCATTGTGGAGCGGGCACGTCGTTCCTTGGCTGCACGTCCTCCTCCGGGCGCCCCACCTCGCCCCATAATTGCTCACCTTTTAAACTATACAGACAGGGATGCGGTGCTCCGCTTGGTGAGGGAGAAAGGTACCATCGTTCATGAAGGGAATACGCTTGCCTTTTATCCGAACTTCACCATGGCGTTGCAAAAGGCTCGCAGGGAATCTCAGCCTGCCAAGAAATTGCTACTGGCCGCGCACATACCATACGCTATGCTTTACCCGGCAAGGTTGCATGTGGAGGACAATGGAAAGTACACATTTTTCACCTGCCCGAAATCAGCATTGGATTTCACCAAATCTGTCTCCCGCCGGAACCGCTCCACCAGGCATGCAGAAAGTGACGAAGCTACTGAACATGGTGAATTAGCAAGTGGCCCGGGTTGACTCTGTATTTGAACTACTTGGGTTGGGAGGGCGCCTGGGATGGGACACGAGTACTCATTACCAGACGGTTCTCCGATTATTTGGCTTCATGATTTCATACAATGTATTATTTTGCTCAATGTTGGGGGGGATTCCCCTCCTGTGTTCCTATGCGATATGTGTTTGCGGGGGCTGGGAAGGGCACTATACGATGGTTTGGCCACCTCCTAGCTTCATCGGGAGGGAGTTTGTGCTCTGGTGTCCCCCCTCATGGGTCTTACCCGCAAATCGTTATTTCCCTGGTGCTGTACTTGGGATTGTTTCTGGGAGTTTGGGATGGCTTTGGAGTGTTGGGGTTGCTAAAGTGGGTGGGGGGTGATTAGGCGGGGGTATTGTTCTGGGTTTATGTGGCTACATATTATTCCTATCCGGCTGGATATTGCCCACACATTCTTGTTCACATATTGGACACAGGCAGATTGCGTTTCCCACATACATTGCTCTTGGAATACACAGTAATGGTTTGACAATTTCTTGTCTCACATGGAACGTGTGGGAGCTCAACTCGCCCAACAAAAAAATTCGACAAGTGTTGACTCACTTAGAACACCACAGAATTAATATCGCCCTCCTACAAGAAACACATCTAACGAAACATACAGACATGTTGGATGGGGCTCGCTAGGCTGGCTACCGTCTGGCCTCCTCCTATAGCCGGGGGGGGGGGTCTCACATTAGTGAAGAAAGGCCTTCCTTTTACAGCACATCGCACTTATGTCGACTATGCAGGCCGGTATGCGGTGGTGCACGGGACGCTGGCAGGCAAGCTGGTCACCATTATGAATTTCTATGGTCCTAACATACATGACCCTGGATTGTTCGAGAGCCTTCTCGCAGTACTGCGCGATTGGCCAGACGCAGCGATCCTTGAGAGGGGGGGGGGGGGGGGGGGGGGGGGGACGGGGTGCGTTCTTAATACTCACTTGGACCCCCATAAAGATAAATCTAGTGGTAAAGAGGGGCACTCCCCAGGTGCAGCTCGTGTGATCGGCAGCGGGATGGCAGAATTTGGATTGCTTGATATATAGCGACATAGACATACAGAGACAATTGAGGGCACACACATTTCTACAGCACATGGCAGCTGGTCTCGTCCTGATTACTGCTTGGTAGGCGAGGAAGTGGTGGGCTGGGTGGTGAGGGTGGAGCATCTGCCACGCACACTCTCAGATCACTGTCCAATTCGGCTCACTCTTAACATCCCTCAACAGATTCCCTAGTCCTTCACGTGGTGTCTCCGTACTGAGGCACTGTTGGACCCCCTTTATTTGGAAACTATTCGTGAAGCCATTGTCCAATACTTTGCTCAGAATAAGGGATCTGTTGATAGCGCCGGGGTACTGTGGGAGGGGTTTAAAGCTACCATTCGAGGTGCCTGTATCAGTACATCCGCTGGCATTTTAAAGGACTTAAGGGGCCAAATAATCAAAGTGGAATCCACACTGTCCAACCTTGAACGTGGCTATGAGCGTGCACCATGTGATGCAACCTTAGCATCCATTAAAGAAGCTATATTTGAACATGCTAGACTAGCGGACGAAGAGCTCCGATACATATCGAAGTGTGCTGTGGCTCGTTCGTATGGAGAGGGTGGTAGACCAGGGCATCACTTGGCCACAAAGATTAAATACCGCATGCATGACGCCGTCATTACTAAGATCACGGATGAGGCTGGACACGACCATTTCAGGGTCACAGACATACTGGAGCAGTTCAGACAAACGTACACTAAACTGTACACATCGCAGTGTGATACAGCTACTGAGGAATTAGATGACTATCACAGGTAGCCATTGCTTGGTTGTCGGATAGACAGAGTATCTCAGTCAACCTCTCACAGTGGAAGACATTCGTATGACAATAGCCTCTCTCCCTAATAAAAAAGCACCTGGCCCGGACGGATTGCCACCCAAATTCTACAAGGCATATGCTGAAGAGCTCACCCCCTTCCTGATAGAAATGTATGTGGAGGCATACGACTCAGGCATACTCCCCTCTTCCCTTCGCAGGGCTCTCATCATTAACCTATTAAAAAAAGACAAACTGCCCGAGCATTGCTATAAATATCGCCCCTTGTCGCTAATTAACACAGACGTAAAAATGGTGGCGAAGATATTAGCTACACGCCTTCAACTGCTCATGCACAATCTGGTGCTACCAGATCAGTCTGGGTTCATACCTAAACGGTCCACCTCCCACAATCTCTGCACACTATTTGCTCTCTTCCACACTTTCTCCTGACATTCCGGCGGCAGCTGTCTTGCTTGACGCTGCCAAAGCATTTGATTCCATTGAATGGGGCTATCTGTTTTTATACTCCAGCGGATGGTATTTTCCCCCATTTTTGTCAACTGGGTGCGACTCCTTTATGCACACCCCTCAGCGCAGGTCCGGGTGGGAGGGCACCCTTCGGAACTCTTTCTTATTACCAGAGGCACCAGGCAGGGGTGCCCCCTTTCGCCCCTCCGGTTTGCCTTGACACTGGAACCATTGGCCTGCCTCATCAGGCAAGGTCACAAACACGCGGCTCTTAATTTGCATCACTGTCCACTTATCTCACTGTATGCGGATGATATGCTGCTTTTCATCCAAGAGCCCCATATTCATCTAGCATCAGTGCTGCGGGAGTTTGCCAGATTTTCCGGGCTACACATCAACTGGTCTAAGTCGGTGGTACTACCACTGACCGTATCCACACACCCACATGAGCTAGAATTTCCTCGAGGGGGCAAAGGACACGGTTAAATATTTGGGGATCTGGGTCCACAGTGATCCCGGAAGAGTCCTTCGTGAGAATTATGGCACTGCTGTCACATTGCTAGAGCAACAAATTGACATATGGGTTTGACTTCGGCTTACACTCCCCGATCCTATTGCATTAATAAAAATGGTGGTGCTGCCTAAATTTCTATATCCTTTTAATAACATACCGATCCCTCTCTTCCAACAATTTTTTAAAACACTACGTTCTCTGCTTCTCCATCTGTTTTGGGGTGGAGTAAGTTGGCGCACACTAACCCTAGATTATGAACATGGGGGATTCGGGGTGCTGGATCTATATGTGTATTATTTGTGCGCACACGCACAATACGCGCATTTTTGGTTCACAGATCACAATTTCATCCCACATGTGGCGGTGGAACACTTGGATGCTCATCCCATCCCGTTAAGCTACATTTTAACACACAAGAGCAGACTCACGCCCGCACTACTTTCAACACCATTAACACGACGATCACAGCCTGGCAGACTGGCCTGTCGGTGACACATGAGAAGGGAGCTATGCGCATACTGGCTCAGGCAGGCATTGACAAAATGCAGGATCTATACCCCAATGGCACTTTCTTGACATCCGCTGATTATATTCAACATCAGACTCTACTATTCACATTCTCGATACACAGACTCAAGAAAGCAGCACAAGCCTATTATCCAACGTTCCCTGCGGAGTCTCCAGAATCCCTTGCATTACATGCCTTACTTACTAGTCCCACTCGACACAAACTTGTCACTAAATTATATTGCGCCGTTAGAGAAGATAGGGCCCTCCCTGATGATAAAAGTCTGGAGAAATGGAACGAATGTTTGGACCCTCCGATCTCGCAGGACGATTGGGTGCGCTGTTGTAGCCTGACTGGAGCCCTCACGTCCAACGGGAAGTTGCGCATTATACACTTTAAATTTCTCCATCAAGTTTATCATACACCTCACAGACTTTTTAAGTTCAGACTACGTGACACAGACACATGTACACAATGTGGCGCATTGAGTGCCGACCTCTGGCACCTGTCATGGGCCTGTAGGTGGGTGAGGGCATATTGGACTGCGGTGATCATTAAACTGTCAAAAAACCTTGGGGTGGATGTGCCCTGTTCTCCGCGGGTGTGTTTATTGGGTCTACTCCCTTTTCTGTAAGGTGCAAGGGGTAAGCTGGCAAGTGTAGCACTACTTATTGCCAAGCGGCAATTGTTTTCTATTTTGACATTTGACATCATTTTTCAATATAACAAATGTGAACTGTATGAGATTTTATGAAAAGCCACAATAAAATAAATAAAAAATAAACATATATTTCAGCCCCGGGGAGGTGGCGGTCCCCGGGGCTGTGTGGTGGTGGGGGAAGAGAGGGGGGCTTGCATTCATTTTATATTTAGCCCGGGAGAGGTGAAAGTCCCTGGGGCTACCACGAAGGCCCACCTGCATTCATTTTATATGTTTAGCCCTGGGGACGTGGCAGTACCCAGGGGCACGGGCGGGCCCAGTGGGCCAACTGCATACATATTTGTAATGTCCTAGGTAGGTGGCCGTCCCCGGGTTTGCTGTAGGGGCACACAGGCTCCCACGTTTGAGTTTTTCTCTGGGGAGGTGGGGGTCCCCATGGCACGGGGGTTGTTGCACCGGCACCCCCGGTATTAATTAAAAGCAATAGGTGATGGTCCCTGGGGCTTTTATAAACCTGGTGAGGGGATGCCCAGTGCAGCCGGACCAGCTGCCATGGCAAAAGTGTTTGGTACACATACGCAAAGAAGCCCACGCAGCAGCCTGACTAACATCCAGGATGGGAACTCCGCAAGCTAATGCAGTGGTCGCAGCCTTTGGTGACTTAGAGGATGGGTAGTTCTGGCAACTGTATGAAAGCCAATATGGCTGAAAGATACCCTTTAACTGTGTCCAAAGTCTTGCCTGGCTAAAGATAAAACAAACACCACTCAACGGTGCAGAGAGAGAATCAACATATTGGCAGTGTAGCAAGCCACAAACTTGTCCCAAAGGCAGGCATATACAGTCTTAGTTGAGGGACACCTGGCTGCCAGAATTACTTTTCAGACTTCTGAAGGGACGTCAAAAACTGTCAATGCTGCTGCTCTTTCTCCATGCATGAAAGCAAAGGGTGTGCATGTTCGGATGCATGAACCTGTCCTATTGCTGCGATGGGAGATCCCCCCCGAAAGCGAAGCTTAATCAGAGGACCAATGCTCATGCTCAAGAGTTCAAGATACCATAACCGCCAGGCCCCAACTTGAGTCACAAGTATGACATGGCCAGTCGTTCCTAGTCTTCTCGAGAGCTCTGGGCAGGGGTGATATTGGCAGAAAGAAGTACACCTAAATTCCATGAAACAAATTGAGCATCCGAGAGACAGCGGCCTTGGAAACTCTAGCACACCGAAGTGCTGACATTACGCGTTCTCAGCAGTGGCAAACATGTATAACCAAGGTTCTACTCAGTTGCGGAAGAGACCGTGCACCACCCTTGGATGGACACACCATTGGTGAGGCATAAATAGCTGCTAGGTAGCTCTACTCTGGCATTCACAGAGCCCACCAGGAATGTGCCCTGATGTTCCTGCCAAGTCCAGAGATGCAGGGCATTTTGACATAGGGCCCCATGACCCCACCCCGCCCGCTGGAATACCACATGGTGGTGGTGATATCTGTGAACACCTGACCCAGCCTTATATTGATGGAAGAAAGTCTTTCAATGGCAAGTAAATTGCTCTCATCTTCAGCAGTTTATGTCAGGATTTCTCTCAAATGTCCACTCCAACCAGGAGTGACGCATTTGTCACCACAGTGAGCTGGGTAGGGATGGGAGAGGGGTCTCCTGCTGACCCAGTCACGGTTCATCAGCCACAACTGCAGATCTTTGCAGTTGTCTTCGATAGCTGGGCCAGGTCGGAGGGATACCCCTGATGCAGCGGCCATTGGATCTTCAGGTCCCACTGCAGATAATGCATATGCCAGCGGGCATATGTTATCTGCAGGAGGCCATGAGGCTCAGCTGTCTCAGTGTCAGTCACTCCACAATCCAGGATAGAGGCTAAACCATGGGAATCATAGCGTGAATATCCTGGACTTACTGTTCCAGTGGATAGGATAGGCCTGAAACAGCATTGCATCCAGGATGGCTAAGATGCAAGTGAGCAGAGATTCAGATGTTACTTTGACATGTTGATAGTGAACCCCAGCAACTGACTATGATCCGCTGTTGTCTGGTGGTGGATGACAATCGCCTGAGACGATCCCACCTTCAGACGCCAGTTGTTGAGGTAGGAGAAGACTTGTACCCATGACCTTGGCAGATGGGCTGCAATGGAGTGCTGAATTTGTCTTCTTGCCAAACAGTTGAGTGCCTTTGGAGGGCATGGCCATAAGGGATGCCTGGACATCCCTGAAAAAGCCAGTAGAACTCAACCAGGCGTCAGGACAGAGTGCTGCTGACCAAACATTCACTCTGCCTAGTAAGTCGGCTGTATCGAATCCACAGCATACAGTGAACTTTGCTGAGTCCCTGCAACGGCAATAGCCTATGACAGGATGGCTTGTGCCTCCTCAAAGGCCATGGGCAGCACTTGCACAACCAAATCCAAAACTGTGTGGGAATACTGGCCCATGAGGCATGTGGTGTTCACTGAGCCCAGCACAAGAGTGGTGAGAAAGAAAATATTTTTCCCCGATGGTGTCTAACCTCTTGGATTCCCTATCTGGTGGTGTGGTAAGGAACAGACCAAGGTTGACTTTGGATGTGGAGGCCTGGACAACCAGACTATCTAGGGTGGGGTGCTGGGTGAGGAAAACTGGGTCCCCAGGAGCAGGGCGATGGCAGCAGGCAATCGTCTTGTGCACAGGAGCCGCTGTGGAAGGCTTGGCCTATGCCTCGAGTAGGACATCAGCGAGTGCTTCATTAAAGATAAGAGGAGGTTTGGAGATGGGGGACAATTTCCAGATAAAGCACCTCTGTCAAGACGCTCATCTTCACTGCCATCAAGGGCAGCATAAGGTACAGGACCTTAGCCTCCTTCCTAACCACCTTGGCAAATGAAGCTCCTTCCTCCATAGCCAGACTAGTAGGAGAGACTAGGCCAGTGCCTGGAAAGGTGTCTAGACTACTGGCATCCACCAGTTCCTTATATCAGTTATCCTCTGGCTCCTCCATGAGGTCAGGATACCATAAGGATCCTCGGATCTGCCCCATTCGTATTGACCACAGGGCCTATCAGTAAAAGGAGGCACTGTCCAATTCTGAATGCCGTGTTTCAGCAAACACAGATCCATCTCTAAATTGGACTCTATATAAAGATGGGGTCTGCACCGTCGAGGGGCGTTAAAGCCACCAGGAACAACACCATTGGAACGGACTCTGGTGAAGGTCGTAGTCTTGCAACCGGAGCCAGTCCACAAATACATCTAAAGGACCCGACTGGCGGCAAGGGCTAACCCGCTGATGGGAATCCATTGGGGGCACCAGCTGAATCCTTGTGGTCCGAAGGTGCTCCAAAGGAGATGGCCCACCAAATATGAGGTCCATGGCCTCATAAAAATTCTTCAGCTGGTAGGGGATTGCTTCTTCAAGTTCTGAGAGGTGTGGAGCAGACCCTTAATCAGGCTCTGTGGTGGACACATGGGAGCGGAGCCCTGAGTTATGGCGCCATCCCATGCCTTGTCAAAAGACTTGCAATGTTGTGGGGACGTCGAAGAAAGCTTCACTTTATTTGAATTGTTGTGGGACTTACCCAACTACTTTGAGTGCAACAATGGCCATTGGAAACAGCTCCACAAGTGAGCCCAGGACCTTCCTCGCAACGGGGACCTGAAGCATCTCGGAGTCAACTGGCATCAGGTAACCAAGAGCTACAGGTAGCTCCCTCAAACTGCCTTAGAGTTCATCACTCAACAGTCGAAGCACGCTTTGGAGTCGTGGCCCAGCTTCAGAGGCATACATGGTGAGGATGTGTCACACAAATCTGCCTGTGACAGGATCCAGGGTTTAAACTCTGCAGGTTTTTTTAGGGGCCAGCCCTTTCACACGCTTGGAGCTTAAGCTGAAAAGAATAGACAAAATGTTGAAAAATAGTCCCAAAATGGAGTTCTGCACTGATGGCACTGAAAGAAAAGAACTGATGTCAGCGCACTGGGCTGGCGTCTATACTGGCATCTCAAAGCTGATAGACGCCACCTACCGGTACGCAGAGGTACTGTTCAATATTTTACGGACCCAGTCAGACACCTGGGGAATCTGTGGCTAGAAGTCTCAATTGCTTCTTTTCTCTCTAGCTCTAAGCCTCAATGGTTAGTCGCCCCCACAGTTTTGAAGGGATATTTGGGATTATGAATCATTGACCTAGAGTGAGATTGTCATAAACCCAAGGGGAAGTTAGGAAATGAGAGGATAATCAACGGTATATCCTTGAAACATGTTTTATTGAACAAGTATGAGTTATAAATTAATTTTATGTAATGGAGCCCTATAATGATGTAAGTGATGATTCAAATAGGAAGCATCTAATTCTTGGTTGGATGCCAAAACAATTCTGAGCCTTAAAGAACTATATGTAAACTAAAAATAAATGTTGATGATGCACTGTATACTACAAAGAACATCGTCTATATCTTTTTCACAGTTATTTGCTATACATTGGGATTACCCTGAAGGTAGGGTAGACCTAGAAAATCACTGAAACACCCAGTTGACAGTTTTTATGCCTTACAATTGGCTTTTAGTAATTTTGGGGAATGGTGTCTTGCAGTTGTCAAGGAAATGTGCAAAACTGAATTTTGAATATAAATGAATTACACTGCTTTTTACATATTTTAAAGCAACTAATTAATTTGTGACATTAGTTTATAACAATAAAATAAGAAAAAACTATATGTATACGTTTGCTGAATCTGACGGGTACATATTGGGTAATATACAGTGCAAGGGTCATTGAGGCTGAATAATAAGATAAGGAAACAAAGTAGCAATTTTATCTACGGAGGGGAAATATATTGTCTGGTTTTAGGAACCTTGTCCACTTTGTTATGTAAGGGGTTTCTCTCCTGTTCATGCAGATCTCTCTACACATTGCATTCCTTGATTATCTGCATTGAATGAAAGGTTTGGGGCTTTTAGACTTAGACCATCTCTGTTTGCCCTTGTTTTTTGGGGAAATTGTGAATTTAGGAGCTGAAGCAGGTCAGGACCTCTCTCTGAATCTCTATGGAGCAATAAGAAAGGCTTTTAAAAGTATGTGCGATAGATGTGTAAGCCCACTGTGTGCACATATATGCATGTTTTTCTCGCTTTGACAAGCTAACAATACATATGGAACACAAAAAAGACATTGAGCTGAAAAAAAGACGATGTGACCACTTAAGCCTACGTCTCAACATATACAATGCATGAGAGTTTTTCACATGGCTTATTTCAATTGAAATGGCAATGTGTTAAATCCACAACAGGGTAACTGCAGTGAACAAAATAGTCACAACAATGTCGCACAGTAACAAAAAAGCCTCAAATCAAAACCCTTACCTGCAGGAACCAGACTGGGGAATTTCTTCAGGAGGTTTTGTAAGTGTGGCATGCTGGAATGAGTGCATGACAGAGTAATACAGCACAGGGGGAGGTGATTAGGACTCTTTACGGTACAAGTCTGCCAGGAAGAAATCATGTAATCAATCTGGGGCTCACTACATTCCCCACTACTTCTCAGCACAGATTTGTATCAATCCAAAGTAGGCAGTTTGAGAGGAGTCTCAATCAGCAATCTTCATGATCAGCAAGACCCACTTCAACTTGTTTTGATTTTTAACAAGGATGCTTAATGTGTAGTCCTGTTCAGCCATTAGTAGCTCAGTAAACGGGTGAACAATTTTGAGCATTCTACATGCAGTGACGCTGTATACGAGAAAAGTGTCCTAAAAATTGAAATAATTAATTATGGGGCTACAATTAATTAATTTTATTTATGAGCTGAGGCCACTGCTAAGCCGGTTCGCAGTACCAAAGATGTTAAGCATTAATGGAAAAAATTACCAAAAAAACACCAGTTAAAACAAAACCGCTGTAATTTCTGGGGACTCATTTTCCAATGTCAGCTGGCGAATATTTCACAACATTGCAAAAAGAGTAGCTAAGTCAGCCATCGCTAGCATGCAAAAACACCCACACCTCTGAATCTGGAAATGCATAATCAAGGATCAATAACCAAGGAACAATCAATAACCAAGGAAAAATCAGCAAAGGTTCTGAAAGATGCTGGTAAACAGAAAAATGAGGCTCTGTTTCAGAAATAACAAATGTGAGGAAAATAAAGCATAACATGCACCCAATTACCAACCTTTGCAATCCAATAAATCGTTTTGATATTTTTGGAATGTTCTTTAACCAATTCTTTACTGAAATGTGCTTTAGTTGGGATAACTTGTGCTTATGTTGACATGACTAGGCCAAAGTCAGCTTGCATTGATTTTTATTTTGCAGCAACAGAAGTAACAAATGCAGCTTTTAAAATAACATGAATGAGCTTCAAATGTGCAAATTTCTTTTTGCTGAAAAGAAGCAAAACAGAATTCCTTTTATTGGTGTTGTTTAATTTGCTGAGCTGAAATGTATTAATGTGTCTATCTGATGACGGAAGCCGTGATAAGAGTGTTCCTGTAGTTGCAACATATTCAAGGCCCTTTGCACAGGTCAGCGCTAAGCAGTTGCACTGTGTATTGTTTTTACTTTTTTTTTTTTTAAACTTATTTTTATTGCCATTTTCACATTTCTTATATTGTACATCATACATATTCGTCAAGTGGTCATGTCCGATCATGCATCCTGTAGGATTACTCAACAATTATATTTCTTGATAATTCGTTATGTGTATTGTTTTTACTTGTTGCATAAATGTCACATTATTTTTCTCATTTATGTAATCCTTATCACGAATATTCATGAAAGGTGGTCTTCATAATGTTTCTTATTTTTTATGCATCACATTTTCTTGTTTTACTATTGGTTTGTGCGCAAGTTACTTTATTAGTACAGTCCTATGATGTCAGTTCTCACCATGCTAGGAGTGTGCTTTTCAATGTCTGAAACTTAAAAAATGTGCTCTTTATGGGAGATGTGCCAGATTTACCTCAGCTTTTGAACTGTGCAGCCTCTGCGCTAGTCTGCCTAATGATTTATACTTGGACTTTTCTTGCTTTCTAAACCATGCAGACTTCAAGTTAGTATGACAATTTGATTTGTACTTTCTATGACGTTTGAACTGAGCAGATTTATGCTAGTTCTCTTGCTGATACATATTTTGGTTCTAGCGATTTGCCTGCTTTGGAGTTCGACCTTATGTTGTTACTCCTCGCAATTGTTATTATTTAATGCACTATTGATGCTGATTTGAATCTGACTGCCTAATTGTTGCCATCAGCAGTGATTCTTACATTTTAATAATCCTTTATGGTTTGTCTTTGAATTTTGTTCTATGATTGTTTCCTTTAAGGGCAAAGGACCTCAACCTA
The DNA here is from genome assembly GCF_964204655.1 of Triturus cristatus. Classification (NCBI taxonomy): domain Eukaryota; kingdom Metazoa; phylum Chordata; class Amphibia; order Caudata; family Salamandridae; genus Triturus; species Triturus cristatus. Next base: position 839,802,814 of record NC_140592.1, read on the forward strand.
TTGAGACTCACATGTCCCCAAGATCGCGTCTCACCCCTTTTTATTTCAAGTTAAAAGCACCAACAATGTTGTCAAAATCAACAATTCATAAAAGCAGCATGCTGAAAACTTAGTGTGAGGTCATCTCTGATAAGGTGGGCCCATCTAAGCAGTGTAAAATATACATCAGATGAGATGGGCAAACTCGCACCAAGATATACTTCCTGGTCAAAAACAATATGACTTACTAGGGAATATGGTTACCTATGTTATGGAAAGTGATGAGAAAAATATTTTTGAGGAGTGTAAAGTAGGCATTTCAATCGTAGGTCTCTAGAGACGCCAAGATCTTTGGACAATGCATCTTTGCAAGACCATGCCTGTCAAAAAGCAGTCAAAGTAGAAATAATATAACAATTAGTCGAGTAATGCTACTGATACAGTCCACGGTTATCTCTCCACTTACCGTTATCCATCAAGTACAGAAGAACCTCAAAGGTGGAGCATTTGTCCTAAAATAGGAATACCTCTTCAAACCACCTCAGTTTAAAATGTTAAATAGCAAATAAAACATCAGTTTACTTTTTCGTTCTATTGGTTGATTTAGGTTTCTCTTAACTACAAACTGAGCAAATAAAAAAATCACAAGTTCAATGGATCCAGCTTGAAAAATTCCAGCAATAAAATACATTTCTCACATTGTCTCAAAGTCAGAAAAGAAGGACCATATACCTGGTAAAAACACCAAAACACTGTTTGGTTCAGCAAACGCATGTCTTTTCTTGTCCTCACTAAAACAAAAAAAAGTGAGAATACTGCATAAACAAAGAACAACTATTTATTCTTGTTTATTTACCAATTTCGAATAAAAAAAAACCCAGACACATGTATGTGACACTTGCCATTACCTGGAGAGGACAGTGCTTAATTTGAAGAAAAAAAATAAGTGCCATGGCTCTCGTCAGGAGGTCACTGCAGCTTGCACCACACAGTGCCCCTGCTATGCTGCCAATGATAAGACCAACATGACCACTACCCATCACACTCCTTCAAGTGTGACAATTCAGACTATTTCAGACCCCCAAATCATAAGAATGCCTTGGGTGGCAGGTGATAGTCATTTGTTAATCTATATTGAATTAATAATTAACTACAGTTGTGGTCGTCTCTAAGTTAGCCAGACAGCACCACCTTGTGGCAGACCGTCACTAGCACTGGTGTTGACAATTAAGTGCCGGTGCCAGAAACCATTGGCTCAAATTAAGCACTGGGATAGGATATACTCGTTTTATTAGTATTATATAATAAGTCATAATATTTATACATTTCCTTAATCAGCATCTACTTGTCGCATTTGGCACTTTATTTTGTACTCCAAAAAATATTACATAATAATGCTGGTACAGCCTAGAAACAAGCAAGGGAATCTACAGATGTTGTTTGCTTATAGAGTACTACAGTCAGATAATCATTGCTAACCACAGATGCAGAATAATGTACATATTTAAGGAGTCAACGGTTGCCTTGACTATCAATAGGAACCCCCAGTCCATCAATGTCTTCATGCCTCGAAAGATTTTATGCCACTTATCAATGTCCAGTTAATTCAGAGAAGGGGCTCATTTTATACTCTTACACAAGATACTGTAAAGTAACCCAGATTAAAAGTGTGTACATCGAACATCTTCATTTGTTTTAGAAATCATTGCCTGATGCTCACGAAATGCTGGGTTTCTTTTAGGTAACAAGTAAGCAAATTATTAAATTAACTCCTAAAACCCCATGAGTTGTGCTTCTGTTTAGGAAAAATGAGGGTCACCTTAAAAAAACATTTTGAAAAGCTGTTAACCTTTTTTCAAAACTTGCTTTCGCCAATTAAACCTTCCACTGGACCATTGCAGCTAAGAATCAAAGCCTCTGTCCTTCTGGTCCTGTCCACTTCACAGCGGTTCCTCTTTTCACCTGCCTTTTTCCTCCCTGTCATTTATGCCTCACTTCTTTCTAATCTCCCTTCTCTCTTTGTATTCGCTCTTCCTCCCCTCTCCTCTTGCTATGCTCTTCCTTCTCTGGCACTGCATATGATACTCAAGACATTCTGGCATGTGGTCAGAAGGGACTGTAGAGTGAGGTTGAAGGGGGAGCCTGAGACATGAAGGATAACAATGTCTCTCCTGAAGGTAACAGTCACACAGTGCCGTTAGCTGGTTCACTCCACCCCTATTGACCATCGGCCTCTGAAACCCATCCAAACTTGGCAAATTTACTATTGCCACATATTTGCACAACTAACAAGGTCACTTCAATGTCACATTTAAAACAGCAAACTGCAGCTATCGAAAGGAATTGCAATCAGGCACAGGCCACAGAATATAGTAGAGAAATTTACTTTAAATGCTTAACCACAACATGGACTGTGTTCGATGAAGAGCTCGATAAAGTGCTCCTCTCTCAGGCAGTTGGTGTCTCAGGGAACTGTTTTAACTTGGAACCAGAGCGCGATAGAGAAGGAATGACTTCTGAAAATCAGATGCATAGCATGGCAAAAACTTTGTTCACTGGGACAGAGGAAAGCCAGGAACAACCACTGCCGAGTGGAGGGCCTGGAATTTTAGTTGAGTCACAACATACCGCTTTATGTTCCTCACCTCATGTTGTCGCCCTGGGATGCAAGAGTGAATGGAAATGAGACACTGGTTGGAGCAATCTAACGGACTGAGATCATTACAGATGAAGGACAAATTTTGGAAGAAATGATGGAGACTCCTCACCCATCCAATGTTAGACATTTATACTGCTAACATTGTATTCTTATTGATTGTCTATTCTATAGTTATCTTTACATTGTGTGCTTTACTTTTGATTTCTTGTGTTAGACAGTGGTCTTGAAAACCATTTCGCATCGGGATGTTGCTTCGCTTGGGGAACTATAAAGACTTGGTCTCATGTAGGTCGGCCTTACATTTTGATGGGCATGTTCTTTACTTACCTTTTCTTTATTTTTGAGGGGTCACTCTACCCACACCAGAGAGGGGAGATATTTGACTTTTCTATTTACTATTTCAAACTCCTGTGTTGAGTTAAATTATATTTCTTTTAACTGACACCAGATACATTCAAGAAATGTCGGATGTATTTAGCAAAGGCCAGCCAGATCTACTATTTTCAGCGGATTCCAAGAAAATGTAAGTAAATAATGTTCAGGTGGTATTTGATGCCAGTTCAACTGAAAGTAACGTCTGGAAGCAATGAAGTCCTGGGGCTTGGGGGGTAGTGGTGCAGTGAATGGTTAGCTCATAATTCCATATGTGACGTACATATGAGCGCCTTTGGGTCTTCTGGAGACATGTCCTGTCTTTAATTAAAATCATCACCAACATTCATTTACCCCTGGCATCACTAAAAATCCTACTAGAAGAAAAAATTAGTACAGACAGAGGCTTGGAGATCAATATGACTAAAACTAAGCTGATGACTTTTAACCCCTACAAACATTTTAAAAAGGGAATAGAACTGGGGAGGGACACAGCTTTACATACTTGGGTATCATCTTTAGTAAGAATATGTCTTGGAAGTCCCACTTGACAAAATCTGTTTTAAAACTCAAACAATGTGCATTTTGTAATGTATCCGTAGGAAGGGGCCTCTTGTTCCGCTATAAATAACTATACCCATGTCCCAGACACACTTTTGGTTTCCCTGGCCTATGAAAACATGCTTGTATTGCACCAGGCCTGAATGAAAAACTGTTAGTCTTGCATGGAAAGATAGAATTTGAAAAATTGGTCACGGTATTAATGCTATTATGGACTTCCATTAGGGAAATAGCTGGGAGGTGGGTCATTAAAAGGTACCCAATGTGTAACCCTACTTTTTCTGTTTGCAGGAAAACGGAGTAGTACCACAAACGTGCCAAGCCCTTCAGAAGGAACAAAAGTCACCCAAAAGGGAAGGCAGGAATCTGCCAAAATCCTCTCAATATCCTTTAACCCTACCCCTACATCATTAACTGGAGGACGCTGTAATTTCACAAGCAGCCCACTGACAATAATTCAGTTGATAGCAGAAGCCACGTGGCCTTCTCAGAATCCTTGAATAAACAGGTTAGTGTCCGTTTGACACTTGGTACTAAACCTTTAAATAAAGTTAAACACACAAAACCAATTCAAGCATCTTTACAGCTTTGAGCAAAATGCAGCGAATTAAAAAAGCACCTCTAAGGAAGGACCATACCATACGAAATATCCCCCTCTATGGACGCATCAATGCCAATAGAGTTCTGAATATCCTCGCCAACAACAGCATCAACACAATATATCTGGAGGGGAAAGGGGTGATTGCAGCTTCAGAATTTTCCTCTGTAGTTTGCTGTAACTTCAAATGGCATATCCAGCATGCCTGTTATGAGCCAAATAATTATTTCATGCAGGAGAACCACTGAACACTAGGCAAAGGGCCTGCAAGAGGCTAGTCTTCAAAGTAAACTTTTATCTTCTCTGTAGCCTGTACAGTAATGAGGCAGCACAGAAAGCAGCTCTTGGAATTGAGGAAAAAACAACTTGGATGGTGTCTATGGAATATAAAAATAAAAAAGCGTTGGAGACCAAGCCTGTGAGGTACACAGTTGGGCTTCCTCAGGGGCAAAACTGCTGGAATCATCAGATCCCAAGGTTCTACCCCACCCTTGTGTGGACCCAGACAGAAGCAGCAAAGCACAGAAAAGTTCCAGTATAGCATGTTGAAATGTCTCCCAAGAGAAAGGTCAGCAAAAGAAAGCACAAACTAGATAAACCTCCTTCAAAACCAGTACCAGCTCAGAGGAAGGAATATGAGGAGGCCAGAAGCAGAGAACAAAGTCAATAAATCTCTGACAGGTCCTGGAAGTCAAATAATAGGAACTGTGCATCCTGTGGCGTTTCTTGCGTTTTTTTGGGAGGTCACTTCTCTCCAAGGGACTCTTCTCCTAATGAGCCCAGGCCAGGAAAAAGCTTATCCTCCTGCTTTCCAATGGTCTTTAGATGCTTAGAAGAGCATGAATAGCAGGGTAAGGGATCTTGATCAGGCCCAGAGCAACACATGCAGATGACATTAGGGTCAACCAAGCACCTCTGTTTACTACAACCACAGGTTCAAACCCGTAAAACGTAGAAAGTGAGATTTAACCTAATCAGTTAAAACACATTGAGAATTTTTTTTAGAGTTCCAAACCCACCTCAGTAAGGAGCTAAGACATAGGAGCTGATGGTAGTTAGCCAGGCAGCATCTTACATAGGTCAGTTACATAGCTTCTGGGTTGGATAGAGCTGCAAATGTGCATAAATAGGGCCAACTGGTGTCACAGCAAAGGTATTGCCAGGAATAAACACTTTGTCCACATCAATAGATAGGAAGACAGCCTCTTTTTGTGACCTATGGATGATATCAATAAGGTGTAGAAGTCTTTTAGTATTGTCCCCATATTGCCTCCTAGGAATGAAGCCGGCTTGGTAGGGCTCGATCAAACTCCGCATCAATCTGGAGGCCAAGATCCTGGCAATAAGTTTGGCGTCTATATTGAATAGAGAAATAGGTCTGTACGACTCACTAGCTCCAGGATCTTTTGGCTGATTAACAATCACTGATATGGACGCCTCGAAGATCGAGTCCGACAGGGTGCCCTTATTGAAGAATGAGTTAAAAAGTTGAGTTAGGAGGGGTGCGAACTCCTGAGAGAAGATTGTATAAAATTAGGCCGTGAACCTATCCAACCCAGGTGCTTTGGTGGGTTTAAAGCGTGCAATTGCTGCAATCACCTCCTTGATACGTATTGGTTGGTCAAGCTGGGAAATGCACCTCTTACTATGAGTTAGTTTCAACGCCTCCCAAATCGACGACAAGGGGGTCCCCTCTACGTCATTGGTGCCGAGATAATCCATGACTACCTTGCGCATTACGTTAACCAAGGAGGGAGCGCATCAAGAAGAGCGGGGCTGGGACTTCACCGACCCCAGGGTCAAAGAAATCGGGGCGCGGTCTGAAAGGGATCGAGGCTCTATGCTGGTCTCTCTGATGTTAGCTGCGAAGGAAGGGGATATGAGAAAGTGGTCAATGCAGGCGTAAGATTTATGTGCCGCCGAGTAGACGGTAAAGTCCTTTATGGAGGGGTAGAGGTGGCGCCATATATCACATAACTCCCCATCTGCCAGCCATCGGAGGCCATCAGATGTGAAAGCTCCCGTTTGCGAGGAGCTTTTGTTGCAGAGGTCTGAAATGGGATCCATAACCAAATTAAAATCCTACCCCCCCTATCAGTACAGTAGTCTTCTAGCGTATTAAGGACAAAGGGTTCCTGTCACTCATTCGGGGCGTAAATGATAGCCAGTGTGAAACGAACAGAGCCACATTGCATGCACACTACTAGGAGGTGCCACTTAGTTTCAGCAATTGTTGATATTAGCTTGCCAATAAATTTCAGCAAAAAGAGGATAGCTATCCCGTTCTTCTTACTGGGACCCGAGGACCAGATCTGGCGGGGAAACCAGCAGGAGCGCATGCGGGCGGTGTCTTTGGGAAGCAGGTGGGTCTCCTGGAGCAAGGATATGTCCCTACCCGACTGCTTCAGGAGAGAAAGCACTGCTGCACGCTTCACTGGATGATTGAATCCCTGGACATTAAGGCTGGTTATCCATAACACCGGACACGGATCGAGGACAAAGGGGGTCGCGTGGCACACCTCACTTTGAGTGTAAGATAGATTACAAGCAACATAAGCAGTAGGGAATTGTTCAAGCGCCTCTTAGGGGGCACGCTGCAGTCAGTTGGTGTGGAGGAGTAAAAAGAAAAGAATAACCACAAACACAAGCCAGTAACGTTAAGTGATACATGTGGTGACGACAGTCCGTCACAGTGAGCTATTTTTCGCGGAACGTCAGCCATTCAGTGATCAGCCAGTAGGTTGTTGCCTCCTACAGGAATCACAGCTCCCAAAAGGAGAAAGCAGGGAAGATGATATCTGCATGGCTGGTGGACCTCTCCGACTTTGCCAACCAGAAGCCCTACTCCCTGGCCTTCCATAGCAATTTCAGAGTGCCTCAGATTGCACTGACGAACCTGTCAGAGTGGCGAGTACTGCCTGCCTCTCTTTAGAAATTGTGGCCATGTCCAGTTTGTGCCTCCCAGGGACTCCTTTCCTCTTGTGCCACCTGTGCTAGTTGCGGCCCTTATCGTCCAGGAAGCTTGCCCTCCCTCCAGAATCGCCTCCCCCCCTGGAACCAATGACACTGAGTGCCTCCCTGAGAGATTGCATTTCCCACAACTTGCCTTCGTAGTGGAAGATTAGGTGGTAGGGGTGCTGTGACAGGACGGGATTCACTGCACTTCTGAAGTGTAATTGCAGACAAGTCCTGATACAGCACTGGCAAGTGGCCTCTAAACTGGATCAGGCGGGTCTCCCGGGCCTGGCAGAGGATTGACTCCTTGAGTTGAATATCATGCGCACACACAAGAATGTCCACTGGACGGGCAGTTCAGCTCGTTGGACAAGCTATATCTTAATCTTCGTACCTTCAGCTGACCCCAGGATGTGGCAGAAAAAGGCCCCAATGTAGTCACGTAAGTCGTCTCTCTCTCTGCTTGGGCCGGAACCCCACAAACTCGAATGTTGTTTAGACAGGACCGGTTTTCCAGCTCCTGCGCGTGGGCCTGAAGCTCGACATGTTGCTCCTTAAGCAGGGGATCTCCTGCTGCATCATCCTCAGCTCCTCGTCCCTCTCAGATTCATGTTCATCTATTGCAGACACCCTGTCTCCAACTTCCTCCAGATCCCGATACACCTCCAGATCCGCAGAGCTGGGTCCCCATAGCCTGTAAGTCTTCACTGAGGGACGAGAAAATCGAAGCTATGAAGGATATCATGGCCGGGCCATCGGTATCCTTGGCCCCTAATTGGAGGTCTTTGTAGAGTGTAGGTGACTCGGAGGGGACCCCGGCAGCAGATGGCCTGGTCCTGGTCCTTCTTAGATAGCAGAGCAGACATGATGAAGGTCCCCTTGCAAGCACGCCAGGAACGACGGAGCATCTGCAAATCTCAGGCACCAAGATCCCTCACAAGAGCAGAGACGGCCAGGCTCGTAGGACACCTCACCCAAGGGCCCACTGGAGGAGAAATTCCCGGGAAAGCACCAGGACCAGAACAAAGAGGACAAGCAACCCAAAGGCCCGCTAACTGTCCATGTCGGATGTGCCGGAGGTGTTTCCCCGCTGTGAAGCATCCAGCTGGCTCAAAGCGCCTCTGTCATGGGCAAATGCCTCTGCTTAAGGTCCGATGGCCAGATCCAATACTCAAGCATTTAACGGGCTAGGAGCTTCCCAGCAGGGAAACAAGGAGCCACCGTTCAAACTCAGCGCCCTCCAAACATCCAGGAGGGAGGGGAGTCACACCACCCCCTCCCAGTGAAAATGCCCTGTGTGCCCCCCGACAAGGCCCAGCGGGCAGTGCCGTACCATCCACCGGGATGTTCAGGCATCACAGGGCCTGCCAGGATTCAGGCACAGGTCAAAGTCTCCGAGTTTGCCCTCTAGGGGCCTGAAGTCCAGGCAGAGCTCACCTCATCAGGAGCCGCCTTGTGGCAATGCCGCCGAAATCCAGGAGCCAGTCACGGGTCTTAAGGCCAGTACCCTCAGAGGGCACTCCAGGCAGCAGGGGCCCCACGGGGCAGCACTCAACCGCTGCCCGACCGGTAGAAAGGCAGGAACAAGGCGAGCCTAACCCCAGCTCAGGCCTCCTGTGCTCCTTGCTGGCTGGTAAGTTCTGGCACTGCTCTGCCCTCACTCCGGGCCGCTCGCACCCCCGCCAGGGCACTCAGCATTCACCAGGGGCAGCCCCCACACCTGCCCCTCTGTAGGTCCTGCCAAAGTGGTGCAAAGCACCGGGCACACTATGTCAGCTACTCCACAGGGCTAGCGCAGGGAGGAACCCATCGGCCCGCGTTCTCCGTCGGTTCCGCTCTGCATAAGTCTGATAGTGTGTGTGGGCGAGGGGAGCATCACACCGCCACAACTTCCTCACTCCACCCCAACGAAAGGCAGGATCAGGCAGCACCGCAACCTACCTCGCCCTCTGCCAATCTCGGAACTTGACAGGGCACCGCCCATCTCCTCCCGCCAACCCCACTGTCAGCCCAGCCTCCCGGAGATGCCCCCGCCGCAGTCTCTGGGTTCGGCGCTGGCGTGGCTGCGTTCCACACTCCGGTTCCTGTCCAATAGCAGACTGCCTTTCGAATCCTGCTACAGCCGGCCGGCAGCCCTCCTCAAAGCAGCTGCAGCACGGCAGTGCGGCCAGCAGGCCTCGGGCCCTTGGATCCGTCTCAAAGTGCCTCCAGCCTTGCAAGGTCGCTCGGCGCGGAGGAGAGGGGATCGAAAGCTGCGTCTCACCTGACTGCCAGCTTGGCCACGCTCCTCCAAACATACCATTTAAAACAAACAGAAACCACTTAATTTTCCCAGTTATAGTTCTTAGGTAACTATAACTCGCACCTCTGCCATGCACAGTAGTAGTCATTCATTTTTATGTTATCAATGATGTCATAGAACATGCCATGAGTGAGTAAAATGTGAGGTATTTTAAAAATTCACACGTCAATACTTAATCAAAGTGATAGTCAAAATATTGTCAATAAAGCTTTTTTTTTTTTTAAAGCATTTTTCAGGCCACATAATTCAACCCTAGAACTCACCAAAAGGAGTCCCTGTACTCCAGCTGAGAAGGAGAAAGGTCCAGAGGCGACACCGATGAGGTTAACGTTATGTCCATATGTGGTATTTCTATTAAGCAAGCTTAACCAAAAGGAGCAGAGCACTATATTCTGTCAAAGACACGCATAAAGTCAATGAGTGATAAGAGAGGTAGCTGGTTAGTGGGATGTTACTGCATTATGACAGTGTTCTTTAAAGAGGTAAGTAATGCACTATATCCTAAATTAGAGTAGTTCTGGGGTGCTCCTGATGTGGATGTTGTTTCAGATCCTGAGTGCACAGATGGAAAAGGCCTGCAGCATTTTTTGTTTTTCTTTTTTGCCCTTATTAGTCTGCAGACTGATGGTGTCGGAGTCAGTGTGCTAAGGACCAACAGAGGTGGTGCACTTGTCTGCAAGATAAACAGGGGTTGCTAGAGCTGGTTCTGATGGGCTTGTAAATGAAGCATTTGGTTCTGAAGATGGTGGGGACAGGCAAGGGAAACCAATGTAAGAACCTGGAGCTTAGGTAATCTGAGCGAGCCAGGCCCTGGAGATTGGGTCTGATCAGTGGACCGTTCACAAAGAAAGACAATTCACACCTGTCAACCGCACTGGCAAAATACAAACACAATATTCCTTTGCTATCTTGTAACATAAGTAAACAGGCAGAAAGACAGCAGACACCTGCAGGAAAAACTGAGGGGGATTGGATAACTCATGCCCTGACCCTTGTATGTGGTAAGGCCACAACATGCTATATACCTAGAGCAAACTGCATACAAAAGTGAACACTCACCATTGTATATACACTGTGAATGTATTGCACAACATGATAATAGGTGTCATAAATAGACCCTGTGATCACTCCTTGAATGGCACTGAAGACAGGAAAAGCCATGAGACTGCTGTGGACCAGTCATACACCACTCCCCCTCTTGAGGTAGAGGGGGACAAAAGAACTAGCGACATCAGTGAACCTTGCAACGAACCAAGATAAATATAACCACTGGGTGGCCTGAGATGCCTTCTCTGATAACAGGGCAGCTCTAAAGACTGATAGTCCTTTCAAAGGGTTCGGATTGGCAACAATCAGGCCCACATTAGCATTTACTACGCAGAAGCAACAGACTTCATGATTAAACATTTAGAGGTAAGCCAGACCGTCTCCCGAACCAAGACACATTTGATAAACCAAAAAAAAAAAAAGGGGGGGGGGGTGTGGGGCGGTGTTGGGTAGCAGTGAATCTGGTGGGACCAAACAGCAGGCCAATGAAATAGTCCTCCTCCACAGATGTTATTCTATAGGGGACCCAATCATCACAAACTGCCCTTCATCCAATAAGACCAGATTGTTGATCGAGTCCCATAGGCAGGATGAAGGATAGCAGTACTTAAAGACTCTGTTTAGTAAACATAAGTGACAGTATCACACCTAACAACTACTTCCAAATGATTGGAGGAATGAGCCAAATATGCGAAAGATTGAGCCAGTCATACTAATTCTGCTACATGGGATTTCGGTGGCTGAACTGCAGTTGAGAGACTATCAGCTTGACGCTTCTTTGAAAATGGCAGGGTTCTCAATTAGAAAGGTGGAGATGAAATCCGTAAAATAGCAACATACCAGTAGTCCATCAAGTATAAGTCCTGAAGAATCATAATTTTCCAATATTACACCAGGAAAGTTCAACATTGCAGTTTCTTCAAAAACGGAAAAGAGCAACTGCTGAGAGCTATGGGGCTGCATCATATATTTTGTACCAAGCTAAGTTAAAAATCTGGTTCCAATGAAAAAAACATACATCTCATCACCAGGAACAGGTTAGAACCTGGTGGAAGAAAATAAGTACTATCTGTGCGACACCCTACCACAAGAAACTGGTCACAGTCCTAACCCCTCAAGAGAGCAACATAGATACAGCAAACAAAAGCACAGACAAAGGCGATATTCCAGTTTGGGCTCCCAAGAAATTGAAGGACGGTTGCTAATTTGGGTGGGGGACTAGGGAGGGGTGGACACTGATGCTCGATCAAAGGACTCAAGTCTATACAAGTACAGGAGGAACCCCTTCAAGGCAAGAGTGGTGTACACTTAATGATGCAACACAGTGAGATTGAGGAACTACTAGTATAAATGGCATAGAAGGCTACGACCCATCTCGGACAGATGAAAAGATACTCTTTTTTACATAACCTCAACTCCACATGCAAGGTTTGTAGTCTTGTTAGACCATTCTGTGGCCTTTGACACAGTATATCATGATAATTTAAACCAAAGACTGCGTGACATAGGTGTCTGCGGTCGAGCACTTAGTCTGTTATCCTTCTTCTTAGATAATAGAGCGCAAATCATCAGCCTCAGAACATCTTACATTACCTTGCGGTGTCCCAGAGGGCTCATCTCAGAGTCCGATACTTTTTAATATTTATGACTCCCCTGTTGAAATAGATTACATATATTTTGGCTTCTCCATGGTATCCTACGCAGATCGTGATCTCTCTTGAGGAGAACGTAGAGGAAGTCTCTGCTAGGTTCACCACTTGCATGGCCGAAACAATAGACTGGATGAGCTCCCATGCCTTGAAAGTGAACTCTGATAAGACTGAGGTTCTTATATTCGGGTAAGATTCCTCCTATTAGAACTCCTCTTGGTGGCCAAAATCCTAAGGAGATTTGCCCCTCCCAGTCCCTAAAGCTAGGAATCTAGGTGTTTATTTTGATGCGAACCTCGTGTCGTCCTGCTTCCTGATCCTGAAAATGCTCAAGAAAGTCCTTCCTTTCCTACCACCCGAACTCCAAAAATCAGTGGTCGTTGCACTGGTACTATCTTAGGGGCATATTATCAAGCCAGGCGATAAACTTATCGCCGCTTTAGCGGCAGTAAACTGCCGCTAAAACGGCGATAATGGGCTTGATAATATGCTCTATGGAATTCCAATTGAAGCCCATGTTCGACGTCCTTCACATTTAACATGGGGTTAAATTGGAATTCCATAGAGCATATTATCAAGCCCATTATTGCCGTTTTAGCTGCAGTTTTCTGTCGCTAAAGCGGCGATAATTGTATCGCCTAGCTTGTTAATATGCCCCTAAGTTAGACTATTGCAATGCCCTGTACGTGGGAGCTCAGCAAGGCATTCTAATTAGACTGCAGAGGCTTCAAAATGCTGCTGTCCTGAGCTCTCACAAGGCCAAAAAAGTCTGATCATGTCTTCAAAGACGGACAAAACCTGCACTGGCTAACTGTCTGTCAAAAAGAGGGGAGTTTTTAAGGCCCTCTGTGTAACGCACAGGGCTCTCTATCAGCAAGGCCCAGAGTTTCTCAGACAGTACATTTCTTGGTACATCCCTACAAGGGTATCGAGGTTCTCATCAGCTAATAAGGTACAGACCTCTTCCATCGGGAAAGTGTCCTGGGGAGGCAGAAGTCTGGTCTACAATGCATCTACATTATGGAATCAAATGCCCTGGGACTTGAGGAACCAATTCAATCATTTCATTTTCAGAAAATCATTTAAGGCCTGGCTCTTCAACCTCCCCCAATAAGTTCTTGCATTGACTCCTTGAGAAAGTCAGCACCATGACGCCTAAGGGCAGACACCACTTTACAAAACTATAATCATCATCGTCATCTTCTATAGGTTTTGTATTGAGTTCATATTATATTTTATAGATTATTATATTACATTTAAGTATGTAATCATGTATCACATTTCAGATTTCTATAATGTACAAGTTGAGGTTATAATAAGCTCCAACCCTGATCTTTAATCTCATTGCAGAGAAGGCATAGCTCATTTCTCTCCATCTCATCATCTCTGGAACGAGCTTTTGCAGACTATCTCTAGAGAAGTGGGGTGCTGAAGTGGGCCTTGTCTATACAAAAAAAAGGAAATAAATCACCATCTTCACTCTAATCCTTTTTCTCCAAACTAGTTGTACCATGGGCAGATGGGACACGAGTACACACAAGAAAACGCGTTTCTTCCTCGCTCAAGTTAAGTTAATGATGTTAAAAGTATTACTTATGCATGTGCACTTTTTTATTCTTTGTTTGACCTGCTGTATAAAAGACACACCGTCAAGCTTTTTGGTGCAGAACACAGTCAACCAAATAAACTGTATGCTGTTTGGATGACTGCGATTCAATAACCTATACCGCTCTCTTAATGTCAGCCTTTCGTGTAAGCAGCTGTCTTAACTTTGTATCTTGGAGATTATGAACCATTTGACCCAGAAGAGTGGAGTTTGCAGATAGGTCCCATGACTGTACCTTTTCTCCTGAGAGAATTAAAGGACCACCGTTTTCCTTGAGAAAGATTGGTTTAGAGCCACCTGCCTAGAAAAGATGAGGCTCCCTAGTGGGAGAGACACTCTTAGTGTCAGGGCTCACAGCCAAAGGGAGGCTGCAATACGTTCTCAGTGTTCTGAGATTATTCCTCACCACATGATATAGCATTGAAAGGGGTTGGTTCCATCCTACATTACAAGTGCTGATTGACATAAGACATAACCGTTAGTAATATAGGGTTCTCAGAGTGTGAATACCAGAAACAGTTAGTGACAGAACCCTGAGCTCCTTGGCAGTTGTGAAATAGAATTCCACTTCCCTGGGATGTTTGCAGAAAGGTCTGAAAGACAAGTTTGGTCATATAACATGATTAAGGTTCTTGGCACGCTTAAACAGTCTGGCACACTGGGAACTGCTACAAATGTCACTCACAGGGCAAATGGCTATGTTCAAAATAGTTGTATTTCCTAAAATATCCCAAAAATCACACAAAATTACTTCTTTCGAATCCATATGCATTTTCCAATAAACAAACTGGAGACTACACTCCTTTATCTGGTCCAAATACTGACAACAAAAGCAGCAATCCGATTAGTAGGTTATTACCTTTGGAACAAAATCCCCGGTTGTGAAAGAACCGCCAAGATGTTCATGTATAAAAATTTAATTAAAAAAATATGTTGAAATGATAAAAAAAAAAAAAAGAAATCCCCGGTTGTGGCATAGTCAATTTTGAAGTGAAATCTAAAATAAAGAGGAAACCACTGCAGCTCATGTAGAATCGTGATGAAATGGTCTATCTCAAGAAATGACACAAACTCCAAAGTGAAAAAACGTTTTCAGAAGATCTAAGGTGACCAGCACAAACCGCATTAAGAGCAGCCAGCCGGGAAAGCACAAAGATCTGGACTGTGGTCCAAAGTCCAACACTAAGAGTGTTGCAAATCAGCACAATTCATCAGGAGTTGCAATGTGAGATCTGAAATTCTAAGCAGGATGGATAGTAAATACACACTGTTTAGGATTGACTTTCTCCAAAGGTAGAAACACATTGAGAACCATGGTCTAACCTCAATGGAAGTTAGTATAAAAAAAACAAGCATGGGGAGAACATAAACCTCTTCACCATACAGAATATCATTAAACTGGCTTTCTGATTTATTCAATTTAATATAGGTGATCAGCAGCCAAATGTGTCACTGCATTTCTTTTTGGTGCCCTTGCACTAATAATTGGGTATGGATATGGAGTTGATTTGTAGAGTGCAACTAATTGCTCAGGTAAGAGCTTCTAGGCAGTGAGATCTCTAAAACGAAAGCAACTATCAAAAGGTAAAAGGGCATTAGACACTGGTAGGATTAGAGGCCAAACAGTCAGGCTATAATATGTTTTGGGGATCGCATGGAGTCAGCTATAGAATCTAGAGTTATGGAAAGGGTTTTCCTTAATTTAGCTCCTGCTGCAGCGCTGCACCCTTTGTATAGTATGGAATTTAGGCTTTAAAATATTGAAAGTATTGTAGGATCTCAATGGCTCATAGGTATGTGAAACGTCATTCGTTTTTTATACTGTGATGGCCAAAACAAAGATCTCTGTGAATGAATGTGGGATACGATTTTAAAATGAATCCTCTTTTCAGTAGGTAAGCCAATGGAGGTCCTTTAGTTTATATGAAACAGAACCATGTCTAGGAAGATGGAGTAGTAATCTGGCTGCATAAGTCTGCAGCAGTTGAAGTTTGATTAATATTTTTTTTTTCCGGCATGCCGAAATTAAGTGAATTAGCAAAATGTAGCTTACAGATTAAAAGAGCGTGAATCGCAGTTTGTCAAGCCTTGAAAGGGGGAACGTCTAAAACCTTACGAAGAGTTTTCAGTAGTCCTCCAAATCAGGCGGATGTGGCTGTGAATCTGGTGTTCAAAAAGAGCTGACACAATTAAGTTTGTGTCATCAGCATAGGATATAACTTCGAAACCAAACCCTAGATAAGTGTTACGAGGGGAGTCATATTGATTTTAAAGAGTGTGGGGCTCAAGGATGACCCCTGTGGTATTATACAATACCGGGAAACTGGGTTCAAAGGAGAAAAAAGCATGGTTTGAATCTATTAGTAAGAAATATGGAGATCTAAGCAAGACCAGATCTTACGACTCATGTTTCTGTTAGTCTCTGGATGAGAACATGAAGGGATATGGTGTCAAAAGCTGTCGACAAATCTAATAAGATGAGGGAAACTGTACTTTTGGTGTTCAAAGTTTGTTTAAGGTGTTCTAACACCAAAAGTAGAATGGACTTGGAGCTATGAGCAGCAAGGACGCCAAATTCTGTTGGATCTAATAGGCTGTTGGGTTCGAGAAATCCACTTAATTGGTAATTTAATTGAATTTCCAACATATTCAAAGGAGTTCAAAGATGTTAGATGGGCATTTCATTTGCCAGGATGTTGGTATCTGCATTACTCTTTCAGGATTGGAGTGGAATAAGCCAATTTCCAATCATCCAGTACGTAAGCCAAATGAATAGAAGGATTCAGAATTCAATAAAGTATAGGGGCAATTATCTCAGCTCCAAGGCTAAGATTTGAAGGTGGGCAAGGATCGTGGACTAATCAGATTTGCATTTGGATGAGACTGATAATTTCCAAAGATGAGATGGATGCGAGTTCTCTTAGACATATTGAAAAATTGGGCCTTGAAGGGACGTAGTACAAGCTATCAGAGGTCACAAAAGATTTCAGTAGGTCAATATTTTACTTTTAAAATACTGGAGGTGTTGAATCACATCTAGCTTGGTAATGAGAGATCGCTTGATTTATGGAACTAGTTAGAGTCATGGCTTTCACTACTGAAAATATTTTTAGGAGGAGCATTAAGCTGATTCAATCCTAGTTGAACAATAGGTGGTTTTTTTTACAATATTATTGCCATGTGGTAGGCTTTGATCACTATGTGTAGATTTTTGTCTGTATCATTGAGGGTATTTAGCCATTTCCTTTCTAACTGGCAACACTTTCTTTTGAGTGATAAGGTTTGAATTGAACAAGACACTTGGTGTTCCTGGATAAGTTATTTTTCTTTTTCAGGGAGAGCTACGATGTTTAGAGTAGAAGTAAGACAGTCCTGGAATAATTTTGAGTTAGTCTCCATATTGCCATTAAGCCTTAGCTGATTGGCGATTTGAGTTAAATTGAGTACTGTCTCTTATCTGGTACCAGGATCAATCCATTGCAATGGTCAGGATCCAGTTACTATTCTTAACTGGTGCCAGGATTTAAATGAAACTGACAAATGAGATTTAAAAAGTGTCCCACTACATGTGTAGCACGAGAAACTATTGGAGATATATTTAGGGCTAATAATTAATCTAAAAATTGATTCACTGGGCCGTCTAAATCCTTTTCAATGTGAATTAAAATCACGACTCTACTGAGATATGATGATAGTGTGTTTACCACATCTCTAGATAACCTAGGTGGTCCATACAGGGGTGCATTAACAAGTGCACAGAAAGAGTAAAGGTGGGGAGCAGGCAGATTTAGCGCAAAGATAAAGACACTAGCATTAGAGATATGATGTATAGGGGTAATAGAACACAAATAACTTTGATTACAAATAATAGACAGACTTCCCATTTCAGATGTACTTTAGAAGAACCTGTAAGACAAACGTCTGTGATAAATTGCACATTCAATAAGGTTTCTGTAAGAAACATGACATCTGGATTAAATTCTTTTATATACCTCCAATTGATATTTAACACTCATTAGAAAGCATTTCAAAAGCACAGCCCTACCAGTGTTATAAGGGCAAGTAACCTTCGTCAGGCATGTGATGGATTGAGAAGTTGAGGTGGACGGTGGCAGTGTGAGCAACAGGTGGGGCAGATATTTGTATGGATTAAGATGTTGTTAAATACAATGCACTTATCAGGAGGCCAGAAAGAGGCTCCAGTTTTGTGTAGTTAATAGCCTCGAGTTTCGATCGAGCTGCACAGGCTAAGTAAAGCGGAGCCCGGCCCAGTTTAGGCGCGGACAGGCACAGATGGTTTTGCGGATGCGCAGCAATGTCTTTTTTTTTTTTAACCCTTCTTCCTGGCAAGGTGTGGGGGTGTCCAATGAACTAGTCCACTAAAGAACTGGTTACATAAGAAGCGCAAAAGAAAGGGAAATTGAAAAGCAAAAATTGGACCCTGCAGCATAGAGTAGGTGGGGCCCACAGAAAATGTGCCAAATGTGCTATTGAGATGCTAAATGATGACTAATGAAATATTTTGATTTCTTGGAGCCATAAACAATTGTTTTTGAAAATGTATGCTGTTCTAGATAAATTATTTTCATTCTGACTGCATCTAGTCACTTGAAAACCTACTATTGGTACTGTGGATGAATGACCGTGTTGGTGACATCAAAGACCTCTACACCATTTGTACTGTAATTGGGCCCTAAGAAAACATCCTGGTTGAAGTGGCTCAAACTTACCAAAGCTGAGGTGATTGAGGAATTTGCACATGGAAAAGAAGGAAGAATGGAAAGCCACCAGAGTTTGCAGAATGCAAGCATAGGTTTTACTGTATCCTGAACTTGCAGACACACCCTGGGAGCTAGGGAGCCTGTCAGCTTCTGGAAGAAGCCGAAATGGAGCTGGCATGGCCAAAAGTTCAGAAACTGCAGTTTCCATTTGAGCCCTTGACGTAACTCATTCAAGAGGCACGGAGGCCTAGGAACTTCAACTCAAATTTGCGCGTCAACACCTCAGCAGATTTCAAATTGACAAGTTTCATGCACATATCCGTCACCTGGGAGTATGTAGTTTAGGTATACTCTAATTACAATGTAGAAGAAGGTGTTCATTACCTCGACTGTACTGCTTTCTTGCTTTTTCTATTAAAAAGATTACACAATTTCAGGATGGACTTGGGTACTCACTGTAAATTATCAAGGTGCTGCATGCAGGTCACATGAAATTAAAATGTGTACTTGTAAATAGGACTTGAGTACAGTTCACGTCTTCCACACTACCATTTGATAATCATCTCAATATGAGAAAAAGGTTTGCACAAATATCATTGCCATGCATCTGTTTTTGTTTTTCACAATGGCTGTGATACAATGCAGATGGGAAAAGACTCACTGATTCACCCTAAAATCCAATTAAATAAAGTGGAAGGACTGCCTTTTACTCCAAAGAATTTTCTCCACTATTACTGCTTTCAGGACACTACACCATTTTCTTATTGATTTTGATTGGAAGCTTTGTGGAAACAGCAGAAGGTTTGTCAAATCTCACTCAGAGCGAAGGTCCCCAGCCAGGCTGAGGGCAGCGCACTCGGAGACCAGTACAGAACTCTCACAGACATTGTGGCATCCTAGATAGACATGGTCCTGAAAATGTTGGTTTAACAATCGAAAAAAAACTAGTATACAACAGTTATGGGTCTTTTTAAACAAATTCTACACCTAAACATTTCTTTTGAATGATGGTGTTTTCCTGGCATAAGGCTGAGCAAACCTACATCAGACAGTACACTAATTAAAATGAATATATATATATTTTTTCATTAGTCTCAATTTACACTTCATCATAGTGTTGAAAGTTGATTTTGCAGAGCAAAGAAAGAATCCAATATTTTTTACCCATTCTCCTTCGTCTCCATATTATCAAACACCTGAATCAAGGAAGCTGCCACTTCATATAGCTCTCTGCTGATCATTGGTTCATCAAATACCTGTTGAGAAACCTTAACACAAAAAATAACAGAACCAAATGTTTATTCATTTTGCATCACATTTTAGATCACATAACTGCATACCAAAAATGAAATATTATTGTTGATATTTACATTCATGAAGCATAACATGCTTCTCATTACATAGTTTCTTTCGGATTATAAATAAGGAAAACTTAAAGTCAAGCAAGGATCAGAAAATATATCTCCTCTTTTACAAAATAAATTCACCCAGCTTGGAAAGTTATCAGATCTAATTCTGGACAGCAATTAGTCTATGACAACTGAAAAACAAATAAAGAGAATGCTGTTAAATAGACAACTGGTTCTTTTTCCAGATAAATGTTAAAATGCCTATGTTGTCAATTGATCAAATTTGGACAAATTGCCCACTCACGTTCTCTTAGGATAACTTAGCAAACATACCAGCTGTAACCTGCCATGAATAGCTTCCTTAGGGTCATAGTCTTACCCACCCATCGTCTTGGGACTCCTCTGACTCTTTCCAGCTCTCCCACCTGCCATAAAGCTAATAAACTGCTGGGCTATTGTAAAAGCCAACACAAGGAGATGATGGACAGAGCGCTAAAACTTTTCAGAAACTCACTCCCAGTCACAGATCTGGGTTGAATCCATCATCGTTCTTTAGCTCACTTCGCCACCCCAGTTCAGACACCGCTGTATGCAAATCAGTCTTGAGCCTGTGCCTCATGGGAACAGTCCAGCCCGAACTGCCAAGCCATGTCTTCCCTGGGCCGGAAACAAGCATTCTGGGACCGGTTTCGGGCTACCAGCCCTCATCAGCCAGGCTAACATGAATTCAGTGGCAAAGTGAGCAGGGGACCCACGTCTGGGCATACCCTGCCAACTTAAGGCAAACAAAGCAAACACAAGGAGATGATAGATGGAGCACTGAAACTTTTCAGAAACTCACACCCAGTCAGAGATCTGGGTTGAATCCATCATCGATCTTTAGCTCACTTCGACACCCCAGTTCAGACACAGCTATACGCAAATCAGTCTTGACCTTGTGCCTCATGAGAACAGTCCAGCCCGAACTGCCGAGCCATGTCTTCCCTGGACCAGAAACAAGCATCCTGGGATTTTGCCACTGGATTCAAGCTAGCCTGGCTGATGAAGGGTGTTACCCAGAAACCGGTCCCAGGATGCGTGTTTCCGGTTCAGGGAAGACCTTGTTTGGCAGTTTGGGCTGGACTGTTCCCATGAGGCACAGGGTCAAGACTGATTTGCATATAGCTGGGTCTGAACTGAGGTGGCGAAGTGAGCTAAAGAATGATGATGGATTGAACCCAGATCTGTGACTGGGGGTGAGTGTCTAAAAAGTTTCAGAGCTCCATCCATCATCTCCTTGTGTTTGCTTTCTTCGACCTGAGTTGGTAGGGTATGCCCAGATGTGGGTCCCTTACTCACTTTGCCACTGGATTCTAGCTAGACTGGCTGATGAAAAGTGTTAGCCCGAAACCGGTCCCAGGATGCTTGTTTCCGGTTCAGGGAACACCTGGTTTGGCAGTTCGGGCTCAACTGTTCCCATGAGCCACAGGGTCAAGACTGATTTGCATATAGCTGGATCTGAACTGAGGTGGCGAAGTGAGCTAAAGAATGATGATGGATTCAACCCAGATCTGTGACTGGGGGTAAGTGTCTGAAAAGTTGCAGCGCTACGTCCATCATCTCCTTGTGTTTGCTATTGTGAAAGCCACCAGTCATCAGCACCGGGTAACACTGCACACTGGTGTGCAGCCACCAGCAACCCCGTTCCAGAGAAGTTATCTTTTGGCTGGGCTCCATACTTGGAAGAAGATGTAGAGACAGTTTTATCTCAGGAGGTTATACTTGCTGGCCTAAAGTGTGCGAGCTGCATTTCCATGCTTGTGTGGCCACAGCCACCTAATGTGGTTCAGGTTCTGCAGGTGGGTGGTGGCGAAAGAAGAAGTGAACAGGGAGGAGGTTAGTTTTCATGAAGTTCACTCTATACAATTGACTTGTTCAACTTGGACTGAACTCTAGGGAACTCACTCCTACTCTTGTATCATTTAAACAGGACACCTGGAGAAATAGGCAATGAGCTGTGGACTCGGACCCTTGAAAGCAAAGTATCAACTTAATTCTAAATTATAAAATATTAGACCCTTTACTTTAGGAAAGCACCTTAATTTTAATATAAGAAGGAGAAACACATTCCTCCTGCTTTACGCACCTTTTAAGATTCAAGTGGAATAATAGTCACATCAAAGAAAGAATGAGAAGGGAGGTGGAACTCAATTGGGAGAACAGTTAACTAATTCAGAGGAGAACGTTTTTAATAAAATGTCTCCACTGTCTAGATCAACCAATAATTTTTTTAGCTAACATTTGAATTTAACTCCTAATCAAACAAAGTGGGATAAGGGGCAAAGCCCCCAATAATTAGAGAAACTACAATTAACCTGAAAGTAGTGGGCCACAACGCCGTGGGAGGACAGTTCTCTCGTACAACCAAATAACTACATTGGCCTAGTGGGAAATGATCCTGATGGTCAGTCATGATCTTCCTGGGCCGATGATATGTAGAATATGCATAGAATATTGGTTCTCTTGTAATCTAAAACTATAAAGTTGGAAAATTCATGGTTGTGATAGTATCGAAGAGGTCTTAAACAACGTATTAAAGGAATATCATACTTTACTACCACAAAAAACCTGGTTACAGAAGAACCACAATGTTCATGGTTGTGTGGCCATCAATATCACTGAGAAAAAAAACACGGGGGCAAATACCTGGGGGCCTACTAACATAAATCTCAACTAAAGTAATCAAGGGATTAGCTGAATTTCTTGTGAATTCAAGTGGATTTCAAGTTTCTAATATTAGTTATAAACAATACTGAAATAAAAGTGTTTATCTTGAGAAATAGGTATTTGCATAAAGATGAAAACTCTGAATTAAGAAATATCATGAAAGAGCTTTAACACTTGAAACAAATTAATGTGCAAATATCCTAACACTGTTCTTCTTATATTAGGTGACTTAAATGTAAAATTATTCCAAATCCGTAGAGCGTAATTAGTGCAGGATTTACTTGAACAAAAAAATATACTTGTGGCCAGCTATCTAGCTGGTATTAGGACAAAATAGGTATATACTATAGTCAACTGATTGGCTATAACTGGCTAGTCTGTCTGAATGGCTTTTCCACAGATGATATTCTGGCTGTACCAGCTTTTCAATTCAGCGAACATTGCTGTCCGATTGATTATAAATATTGGTCTTGCTCTGGCAATTTGGTATTTCAAAACCTTTAACGTGTTGAACTATAAAAGGGAGTGATCATTGTGCAATTCAGTCAAAATTATTCTTCAAAGAGGCACCCACACCAGAGATAGTTCTATTCCTTAGTAGACATCCCACAAGACTTAGTACTCAATTGGACCCTAAGCACCTTCAACAGCTTTCAAAGTATCAAGCCTCGGATTCTTTAGTAATAAATTCTCCAACCTATGAGAATAAAATTCTATAGTACACCTCTTTGAAGTCTAACATGCCAGCTTGCATACAAATCACTATAAAAAAGCTTCCAGAAGTGGCCTAGTTTCAATTGTGGAGTGCTTTACCGGCTTTGTACGATTGTACATGTCAACAAATGAAGTGTAAACTTTGGAAAGCAGAAATAATATAGTGGCTAGGATCCTCACTGATCATCAAAGCTGTACTTGCTAAATTGAAGATGTTAATAAGTTAGAAGTAAAGCATCTAGAGCATGCTTCTCCAACAAGTAGCTTGTGAGCTACTGGTAGCTCTTCAGATACATGTAAGTAGCTCTCCTGTGCACTTCTCAGCCTTATAAATTAGACATTTTTGCTTGCTTGAAAGTAATACATGGATGTCAAAATGCCAAATTGTGTATTTTCCAAATGCATAAGCTTATAGGAAAAAACTAGTTGAATTTCCAAAATGTATTTAGGCTGACATTTGAGTTATTACTAATATTACTACCTCTGCGTCAGAAGCACTGCAGCTATGACTGTTATGATCTACCATCGTAGAGGCATCCCAAACTGACAAAGCATTTTTTCATATGGTGGCTACTAATGTAATCGTCTAATATGGTCACTGTCATAACTCTAATTTTAGCAGCTAGGGATGATTTTTATTGAACATCAGTAGCTCCTGTTAAGGAAAAGGCTGGAGACCCCTGATTTAGTGCTACTTTTTAACAAAAATCTAAAATAGTGGGAACACATGTAAACCATAAAGGCCAGAGTATTATTGCAAGCAGGGTCCCTTTCGAAGTTTAATCACATTTATGGGTGGTTGTCATTGACACCACTTTTAAAAGCATATACGAGTAAAATTCCCCCCTTGGTCCTACATGCGTCCGAGATCCTGTTCTTAAATTCCTCTAACATTTGGGAGCCTGTTGAGAGTGCTTTACTAAACTGTGTATACTCAACCTGCCAAATGGAACTATGCTCCAAAGTATTTCCTATGAACAAAATCTTGCATCATGCTATTAGAGTTGGCAGGAACCAGTCCTTTAACATTTCTAAATAACTGAACCTTGAATGAAAATTATTTTAAAATATCACAAATTCGCTAGGAAGTAATCTAAGCCAGTAAAAGAAAGCAGGTTATCTCCTTAGTACAATATATCAATAATGTTAAAGCCAGACACAGTCAACATGGAAGTGTAGGAACTTGGAACCCGTTCCCATTTAAATACTCCTTGGGATATTTCATTTTGCAATGGTCCCTTTTATTTCAGAGAAGAATGTACCTACCTGACAAACCATCAATTATCTTTACAGTCAAAAGATAAGGTAGTGCGGGCCATTTTCTTAAACTACTAATTTATGTAACCCAAGGCTACATTTAGAAATTCTTAAGATCCAGATTGGATGTAATGCAATTTTTTTAAGACAAGTTTTATAGGAGAGTTCGGGACAGAAACTGTATGTTTGTATTTTAAATACCAAATGTTCTATAGGCCAAGTTCTTATTGAGAGTCCCTTTTATTCAATTGCTCACAACATTTGCTTTTAAATGCTATATATTTTCAAAATATAAGTAAGAAATCTGCGGCTAAATAGAGTCTCTACCAGATAAGGTGAAGTTAAGTAACTTGTTCATCTGATGGAGATTTCTAGCAGCAGATTCTTTACTTTAGAATACACCCCAAGCAATAGCAGGTGGGTCTGCGAAACGGATGATTTTAAACCAGAAAGTCCTGCAGGACAGAACAAGCAAAATGCCCAACCTGACGGACCGGACTATCCATTAGTAAACGTGGGCAGAGATGCCCATGTAGGTGACTGACAGATGTCCAGGACAGCGACTCCATGAGCTAACGCAAGTGGTCGCAGCCTTGGCTCTGGTGGACTGAGCGTGCAAGCCCTTGGGGTAGGGGGGGCATCGGGGTCTCTTTTTGGCCAATGCAAAGCAAATCTTTATGCAGAGCACTAGCCAAGAAACTAATTTTTCACAGTGGCAGGCATGGACCGTCTTTGTGGAGAAAAGCCTTGCTCCCAGAATAACATCGTAGACTACGGGAGGGAGGTTAAAAGCTGACAACTGTCGCTGGTCAGTCTCCACCCATAAAGGCAGTGAGTGCGCTGGTGGCGGTGCAAAACCCTCCCTGTGGCTGTGATACAAGTCCTCCTGAAGAGGCTGCCTGACCAGATGGACAATGCACATGCTTAATAGCCACAAGAGTGACTTGGGCCTAGTCATTTCTGTTATTCTTGAGAACTCTGGGAAGGAGTGGTATAAGCAGGAAGGTATACATGAGGCCTGAGCTCCACTCAAGACGAAAAGCTTCTCCAAGTGACAGCCACCGTGGAATGAATATGCTACTTACCAGTATGCATCTGTTCTTGGCATGTAGGGCTGCTGACATTCATATCTGTGCATAGATCGCCGCCTAGTGTTGGGTCCGGATGTTTGCACGTTGTTGTCCTGGAAGAGTCTTCGAAGTATCCTGGGATAGGTGACTCCTCCCCTGGACTACAGTGAGCATGGGCATCCTCTCCATCCTCAGATTGTTTTTCGCCATTGTGGCAGTGATGGAGTAGATATAGAAAGTGATGACCATGCTTACAGTAATTCTGAGAGCTGCAGCTGCTACAGGCGCCGGGGAGGAGGGAGGGCGATATGAATGTCAGCAGCCCTACATGCCAAGAACAGATGCATACTGGTAAGTAGCATATTCAGTTCGAGGCATGTGGGCTGCTGAATTCATATCTGTGCATAGAATACATAGCAGTGCCCTCTTATTAGCGGCGGCTACCAGTGCCAGCTGCAGCGGTCTGAAAAAGAGTTTTGAGAACAGCCTGTCCTACAGCTGCCTGCTGTTTTGATTGCACATCTACACAATAGTGTTTGGTAAATGTATGTGTAGTGGACCAGGTGGCTGCTCTACATATGTCATGCAAAGGAATGTTTCCTAGGAAAGCCATTGAGGCCCCTAACTTACGTGTTGAGTGGGCTCGTGGGGGAATCGTTAAAGTGCGTTTAGCCTTTTGATAGCAAATTTGAATACATTTAACGATCCATCTGGCTATTCCTGCTTTGGAGATAGCGTTACCTTTGTGGTGTGGGGCAAAGGCAACGAAAAGTTGTTGTGTTTTCCTAAAGGGTTTGGTCCTGTCGATATAATACATGAGGGCCCTTTTGACATCTAGTGTATGGAGTGCCCTTTCTGCGACAGTTTGTGGGTTTTGGAAGAAAACGGGCAGTTCAATGGTCTGATTCATGTGGAACTGCGATACCACCTTTGGCATGAATTTGGGGTTGGTACGTAGTACGACCCTGTTGGCGTGAACCTGTATAAATGGCTCTTGAACGGTTAGTGCCTGGAGTTCACTAACTCTTCTCAAAGAAGTGATCGCTACTAGGAAAGCTACTTTCCAGGTAAGGAATTGAATTTCGCATGAGTGTAGAGGTTCAAAGGGTGGACCCATCAGGCGTGTGAGAACCAAGTTGAGGTTCCACATCGGAGCCGGTGGGTGGCTTGGTGGAATGACTCGTTTGAGTCCTTCCAAGAATGCTTTGATGGCAGGCACTCTGAATAGAGAGAGGTGCTGCCTGGTCTGCAGATAGGCTGATATTGCGGTCAAATGGACACGTATAGAGGTGTACGCCAGATTGCATCGGTATAGGTATAATAGGTAACAAATAATGTTTTGGATGGATGCGTCTAGCGGGTTAATGTCATTATTATTGCAATAAATGACGAACCTCTTCCATTTTGCTGCATAGCAAGCTCTGGTAGTGGGTCTCCTGGCCTCCTTAATGATGTCCATACAGTCAGGTGGCAGGTTTAGGTAGCCAAACTCTAGGACTTCAGGAGCCAGATTGCCAGGTTCAGCTGTTGCGGATCTGGGTGCTGAATCTCTCCATGGTTCTGCGTCAAATGCTCGGGTTTGACCCGCAGCCTTTGATGCGGCACCACGGAAAGTTCGAGAAAGGTGGTGTACCACGGCTGGCGTGCCCACGTTGGAGCAACCAGGACGAGCGTCAGTGAGTGTTGACGCAGTTTGCGTGCCACCAGCGGTATCAGTGGTGCTGGGGGAAAAGCGTACGCAAATCTGCCGGACCAGTTCATCCATATCGCATTGCCCTGCGACTGCGGATGTGGGAACCTGGCGGCAAAGCTTTGGCATTTTGCGTTTTCGCTTGTCGCGAATAGGTCTATCTCTGGATGACCCCACTGCTGGAAGTACGGTTGGAGTACTGATGGGTGTAACTCCCACTCGTGCATCTGGTGGCTGTGTCTGCTGAGCAGATCCGCCATCTGGTTGTCCTTGCCGGGGAGGTGTTCTGCCATGAGGAACATGTTCCTTTGAATGGCCCACTTCCACATGCTCTGAGCCAGATGAGACAACTGTGGAGAGTGTGTTCCTCCCTGCTTCTGTATGTAGTACATGGCAGTCATGTTGTCCGTCCGGATCAACACGACTTTGTTGCACAAGTGTACTTTGAATGCTTTCATAGCGAGGAAGATTGCCATCAGCTCTAGAAGGTTGATGTGCATCTTCTTTTGTTGTTGTGTCCATAGTCCCTGCACTGTGTAATGGAGTACATGAGCTCCCCATCCCTGGAGAGACGCGTCCGTATTATCTGTGGGACAGGCTCTTGGAACGGTCGGCCCTTGCAAAGGTTTTGTGGATTCCACCAATGCAGAGAGTTGTATGCCCGACCGCTCACCAACACTAGGTCTTTCAACTGTCCTTGAGCCTGATTCCACTGACGTGCTAAGCACTCCTGAAGCGGGCGCATATGTAGTCTCGCGTGGGGGACTATGAAGATGCAGGAGGCCATCATGCCTATCAACTGCATGAACACTCGCGCGGGAAGGGAGTGTTGTGGTTTGAACTTGGAAATCAGCATTTGCATGCTGTTGATTCTCACCAAATTTGGCTGAGCTGTGGCCGCCAGAGTGTCTATAGTCGCACCTAGGTACTGTTGTACGTGTGCGGGCTGTAGATGGGATTTTGGGTAATTTAGTGAGAACCCCAGACTGTGAAGGAGGTGAATGGTGCGGGACATGTGGCTGGCACAGTGCTGGGCTGACTTCGCTTGAACGAGCCAGTCGTCCAGGTAAGGGTAGACGTGTATGTGCTGCCTCCGTAGATGTGCCGCCACAGTAGCTAGGCACTTTGTAAACACCCTTGGTGCCGTTGTCACGCCGAAGGGAAGGACTTTGAATTGGTAGTGCTGCCCTTGAACAGTGAACCTGAGGTATTTTTTGTGTGAGCGGTGAATGGGTATGCGGAAGTACGCATCCTTGAGGTCCAGTGTGGCTAGAAAGTCTCCCTGCTTGAGCAGCGGGAGGACTTGCTGTAGAGTGAGCATGTGAAAATACTCGGAAAGAATGTATCTGTTTAGGGGTCTCAGGTCTAATATAGGTCTGAGTGACCCGTCCTTTTTCGGTATTAAAAAGTACAGGGAGTACACCCCCGTACCTTGCTCGTGGACGGGTACGACCTCTATTGCGCCTTTTAGAAGCATACTTTGCACCTCCTGCTGTAAGAGCGTTAAGTGCTCTGAGGACATAGGACGGTTTTTTGGAGGTATTGTGGGTGGAGTGGAGGTTAGTTCTAGACAGTAACCGTATTTGACAATATCTTTGACCCACCTGTCCGTGGTGATGGAGTTCCACGTGGACAGGAACCTTTGTAGCCTTCCCCCGACAGGTGTTATGTGGTCGGGAGGAAGGGAGAGGGCGTCACTGCTTGTTCTTGGGGGAGGACCTGGTGTTGCCGTAGCCGCGTCCTCTGCCCTTTGTACTGGAGCCACGATATCCACCCCGGGTGTTTTTATCGTAGGTGGTTTGCGTATTGCCCTTGTTGTATGTTTGCTGTGACCCCTGTCCTCTACCTGCTCCTCTATTTCCGGGGCGACGAAAGGAGCCGCTCCGAAAGGACTGAGTCTGGAGAGCCCCCATGGACTTTGCAGTGTCCGTGTCCTTTTTTATTTTCTCTAGGGTGGTGTCAACCTCCGGGCCGAATAAATAGTCGGGGTTGACAGGCTGGTTGAGTATGTTGTTTTGCACCTCCGGTTTGAATCCGGAGATTCGTAACCAGGCATGTCGTCGCAGCATGACGCTAGTGTTTATGGCCCTGGCAGCTGTGTCTGCGGCATCCAGCGCACACTTGATGGATGCGTTTGTGAGGAGCTGTCCCTCCCTGATGAGGATCTCTGCACCTTCTCTGTATTGGTCAGGGAGATGTTGGAGTAGTTGCTCTAATGTGTCGTAGTGCGCTCTATCGTAGCGAGCGAGGAGTGCTTGAGTATTGGCAATGCACCATATGTTGGCTGCCTGGGCGGCAACCCGTTTGCCAGAGGTCTCTAACACCTTGGACTCTTTGTCCGGGGGAGGAGCGTCACCTGTTTGTGAGTGTGCCCTCTTGCGAGCATTCGCAACGACAATGGAATCCAGAGGTAATTGGCCTCTGATGTAAGTAGGGTCCCCAGGCGCTGATCTGTATTTCTTGTCGATCCTGGGGTTTATCACTCTTGCCCTGGTGGGTTCCTTGAAGATGTCCTTTGCTGGTTTGAGGACACCCTTCAACATGGGTAGAGTTTTTATATTCCTTTCTGAGGATGCGAAAGTATCCATAAGAAAGTCGTCCTCGACGGTGTCCGAGTGAAGTTGCACCCCATGATTGGCCGCAGCACGTTCAATTAGAGCGTTGAACGCTGCAGTGTCCTCTGTGGGAGATGTTTTTGCTCCATAGAGTTGCGGGTCTTGTGCATCCATAGGTGCACCTGGGTCCACAGGGTCATCCCAAGTTTGATCAGGGTCCTGTTGGCCGTCAGGGTCCATGTCTCCGGGGTAGGGGACTTGGTCACCCATGTAGTCCACCAACGCATCCGTGTCGGAGTGTGTGGGAGAGAAGGATTGTGGATCCTGGTAGGGTGAGTGGAAAGGTTCGTAAAGAACTGGTTCTGAAGCCACAGGCAGCTTTCTTTTAAGTGGAATCCTGAAGGAGTCCAAAGCCGGCTCCGAAGTTATTTTCCTTTTGTGGATAATCATCCTGCCGGTGTCGGCGTCGATTAGATGCAATGGAGACGTCTCCGCAGAGCGTTCGGCAGGCGTGATCGTGGTATGGGTCACCCGTGTCCTGATTTGGAACAGTTTCGGGGCCGTGGATGGTGGCAGGCCAAAAGTAATGTTGGCTGGTGCCGAAGAGGCTGCTGGAGCTTTAATTGGTTCGGAGCCCGACGTGTCCTGGAGGACCATTTTCTTTTTGGTGCTTTGCGCAGCAATGGGTCGCGTCTGGAGCGCCCTCCATTCTGAACGGGTAGGCCTTGCTCGTCACCGGAGCTACTCTCTTCGGCCCCTAAGGCCTCATTGTAGTCTCCTACCTCGGTGTCGTCTTCATCTCTGCGAAAGAGTGTTTCGTCGACGTCTTCCGATCCGGAGTCATGTTCGGAAACGGGACTGGAGGGTAGGTTCTCCACTTCTTCGACATCTTCGGTCTCGGCGTTGAAGATGTCGGCCGGGGCCGGTGCCGCTTGCTGCGCCTCGAGTCTCGCCGCTCGTCGATTCCGTAGAGTCTTCTTGGATCGAAATCTGGCACAGGCCATGCATGTAGATTCGTCGTGATCCGGTGAAAGGCATTTGTTGCACACCGGATGGACGTCGACGTGGGGATATTTCGCATTGCATACCGGACACCTCTTGAATGGTGTCCTCGATTCCATCGTTGATGTCGAATCGACGGTCGGGTAAGATGCGAAAGTTTGTTCTGGAAGTTAGTAAACTAACAAAGATACTATCGATACCGATCGAGAACAGTACCGACGCGAACTAAAGGCCTTTTGGCCTGAAAAAAGATTTTCCTAACTTGAGTCAAGATAGCACATCCGAACCCAATGGCGGAAAAAAACAATCTGAGGATGGAGAGGATGCCCATGCGCACTGTAGTCCAGGGGAGGAGTCACCTATCCCAGGATACTTCGAAGACTCTTCCAGGACAACAACGTGCAAACATCCGGACCCAACACTAGGCGGCGATCTATGCACAGATATGAATTCAGCAGCCCACATGCCTCGAACACTTTATTGTGGAGAAGTGCTGACATTGAGCGCTCTCTGTGGTGGCAAAAAGATCTAACAAACGATCTCTCCACTCCTGAAAGGCACCTTGCACCACCACTGGATGGAGACGCCATTCTTGATTCGCTATGCATCTTTGTTTGAGTTCAACTGCCCTGGCGTTCAGAGAGACCGCCAGGTATTGAACAACCAGGGAAATGCACCGACATTCCAGCCAGGTCCAAAGACGCAGGATCCTGCTCTTTATTTCTGAACACCTGCACCAACCTTCCCTTGATCAAAGGAAGAAAGGTTTTCAATGCCAATCAGATCACTCAAAGTTCCAGGAAGTTGATGTGGAGAGTGTATTGTGCCGGAGACAAGAGTCATCTGATCTCCACCTCTCCCAGATGGTCACCCCAGCCCAGGAGTAACACATCTATTTCTAAAGTCAACTCTGGTGAATAAGGGAAAAGTGCCTGCCGCTTACCCAATCACAGTTTGTCAGGCACGACTGCAGTTATTTTGCAGTACCCTCTGAGAGCTGGACCACGTCGGAGACACTCCCTTGATGTTGTGCCTATTAGAACTTCAGGTCCCACTGCAGAGCCTACATATGCCAACGTGCCTGTCTCATTAGCAGTATGCAGGTGGCCATGAAGGTCAACAGCCTCAAGGTCAGTCTCACTGGAATCCACATTACAGGGTGAAAAATCGATATAATAGCATGAATATCTCGGACTCACCGCTCTGGAGGAAAAGGACAGAAACTGCACTGTGTTCAGAACAGCTCTGATAAAAGGGAGAGGGAGTAAGGTGTAATTTCCGCAGCAAGTACAGGAGGTCCGCATTAGTACAACGGTGGAAGACTACTTCTTGGGGCAAGTTCAGCTTCAACAGCCAATAATCGAGGTGGGGGACGACAGGAACCCTAACCTCAAAAGGTGTGCTGCAACCACCGCCATCACCTTGGTGAACACTCAAGAGGTGCTGGTAAGGCTGAAGGGGACCACAGCAAACTGAAAGTGCTCTTGGACTACCGTGTACCGCAGGTAATGCCTGTGGGCAGGCAGGATGCTATCAGCAAATCCAGAACAGAGAGGTCTTGAGTTAAGGTGAGCATCGGGACCTTCTCCTTTTTCAGGAAGAAGTTGAGAAGTGCAGGTTTAGGATAGGACGAAGGCCTTCGGTTTTTGGGGCACCAGAAAAAAGCAGGAATAGCAACCACGACTACTTTTGACGCCGGCACCCTCTTGATGGCTCTCTTGGCCAATAAATCCAACACTTCATGATGGAGCAAGGAGAGATGGTCCTCTGTCAGACGCTCGTAAGTGGGTTGCATGGGGGAGGATGATCCAGAAAGGGGATGGAGTAGCCCCTTTCAACTATCTGTAAAACCCATTTGTCGGATGTAATCGACTGCCAGTGGCACAGGTGATGACTTATCCTGCCCCCCACTGGATGCCTGTGACAGTATGAACGCAAAACTAAAGAGGTTTGGAGGCTACAGCTGCCAGAGGAGTGGTGGACTACCCAGACTTGGAACTAGCAGCCTGAGTGATCTGTGGGAACTGTGTCTTTGGCCACGAAAAGGCTGAAAAGTCTGTTGTTCTTGGTGGCTGGGAGGAAGTGAACTTGGCTGGAAGTCACTTCCATGACCACGAAAGGGTCAGAAAAGGCACTGAGGGTGGTGAGGGGCCATGGATAGCCCCAAGGACCTGGTTGTAGCTCTGCTATCCTCGATGTGCTCCAGTGCTGAGTCCGCCTTCTCACAAAAAATGCGAGAGTCATCAAAGGGCATGTCCAGTAGTGACGACTGCACATACCCTCAAAAAGCCAGTGGTCCTCAGTCAGGAAATGCGCATAAGGGCCACCAATAATGAAATCGCTCTGCCCAGCGAGTCTGTTGTGTCCTGTCCACACCTGATGGTAAACTCTGCTGCATCTCTCCAGTTAGCAATAGCTTGGAAGAGAGTTTGGCCCAGGCCTCCTCCGAGACCAAAGGCAGCATTTTTGCAACCGAATACCAAATCGCATGGATGTATCGGCCCAAGAGGCATGTTTATCAACCACAGTGCTAGGCTGGCAGAAGAGAACCAGTCCAAGCTCTTGGATTCCCTCTCCAGTAGGGGTAAAGAACCTGGGGCCCCCAGGAGCACGCTTTCCGGATCTGCGCTGACTGGAGTAGAAAGAAAGAAGTGACGTCCGCGCACTGGGGTGACGCCTATATAGGCACCACACACGTGACTTCTGGTGCTGCCGACCCAAACAATGCCACCTCCCAGCGTGCAGGGGTACTGCTTGAAAATTTCTGGATACAGTGATGCCTGGGGAACACCCTAATGTGAGGAATCTGTAGTTAGAATTCTCTATTAGATAAAACTATATTCACTAGTACAGGTAAGTTAACCTCCTTACCCTTACACCAATTCCCCTAAATGCAAAGAAGTGCAAAGCAGGAAATCAAAAGGCAGATGGTAGCAGAACCTCAGAGTATGGGTCTGGCAAAAAGCCAAAATAATCTGCATTTAAACTTATTTATTTTTTCTCAGAGGTATAAAGTACAACATTCCATTATATCAATGCTGATTCATGATAATAAATAGCATCCATACTACCTTGCAGCAACTTGTCCTGATCACACAACACATTTGAAATAAATAATTATGATCGAGGAGTCGAGGAGGGCAAGATGGCGGCCGTGATACTGGCCGAGTGAGGTAGCGTTTTCGCTCCGCTGGGCCTTATTAACAACCCGACGGTTCTTATTCTTATCGAGGAGTCGACTATGCTGGAGCGATCGGGAGGATTGAAATCCTACCTAATATTTATCGAAACTTAAAATTGGACGGAGGAACAAAAGGAAAATTATATCACATATGGCACTCGTATCCCGCCTGGATACTCTAAGACCTGCCTTTTCACTAAGACTGTGGTGGCTCTGGCGGGCTATCCGGCGTTTGAACTCCAACGTATCCTGCACGGCGTTTTATACACAGCCTACCTTCTCAACGGTTTCCAAGCTCCCCTCAGCTTTTTCCGCTGCACCGGGGATGCCACCAAAGGCGTCAAAGGCAGTTCCTAAACCGGCGAAGTCTCGCAGTTTCACCCGTAATCTGCCGCTGGACGCTGATACCAATATCCCACGGATTACTCGGAAGGGCAGAGCTGCGATGCCGGACAAAGTTACCGCTCATGATTCGCCGGCTGTTACAGCTATTTCCTCTACATCTTCAGTACCGGGTAAGGTGCAGACTCTATCTGATATTTTCGCTAAGCTGGGAGCTAGGGAAAAAACTGTTCTATCTGCTGCAACTGCCACGTCAGTACCTGTTACAGTAGCCTCTACATCCGCTACTTTGTCTGCCTCAGTGCAAAGCCCTCCTTTGATGAGTATCCATGCTTCCCCTCATGTTTCATCTAATCCTCCTCCTGTGGCTACTCCTGACATATCTCAGCTCACGGTGCACTCCTCTCCTCCAAAAGATCCATTCCTTTCAGATCCCTCGGTGTCTGCTTCTGGCTCTGTTTCTGCCCCGTGCATTCTGGACAATGTAGTCCCATCTTATCATCAACATCCAGCTGCTATCCCTTCTGGAGCCTCGGCAGAATATCACATTGTGGGGGGGATCTGCGGTCAGTGAATCAACAGATAAGTTTTATTCTGTATCAGATCACTCGCTGTCTGGAGAGGAGGTTGACCCTGATTTAGAGTGGTCGGACTATGACAGTGAAGCTGCTGACTGGCGACCTAGTGAGATCTCAGAAGTCCTGGCTGCTGACACGGTGCGTAAAGCCCTTGGTACTAAACCTCTAAGTCAGGAGAGCCT
Organism: Triturus cristatus; assembly: GCF_964204655.1. Taxonomy (NCBI): domain Eukaryota; kingdom Metazoa; phylum Chordata; class Amphibia; order Caudata; family Salamandridae; genus Triturus; species Triturus cristatus. The sequence goes on from NC_140592.1 coordinate 839,837,889, forward strand.
ACACGATAACTCCCGAGAAGATCAATCTCAAATCGATCTTCAGATACCCCTTAATTACAACGGAGGGGCTCCTTCTGAGGCACCGGAGGAGGTTTCTTTGGCTACAATATATCACACTATTATCCAACATAGAGAAGCAACTAAACAAGAGAACTTAGGCACACAATCTGTTTGTCGTAAACTATAAAACTCCCTCCGCCGCGTTATTAAATCATCAGCTGAGATCAATACAAGAGTCACAGAAGCTGAGGAGCGGATCTCAGCCCTTGAAGATGCTGCAGCCGTTCAAAAGGATCTGGTCACAGAGGTCAAGGAACAGCGAAAGGACATAATATGGAAATTATCGGACCTTGAGAACCGCTCTAGAAGGAATAACTTACGTGTTCTGGGAGTTGAGGAGAATATTGAGGGATACGACGTCCGACAGTTCATAGTTGAGCTTTTCACTGAAGCTTTTCCAGAGGTTACTCAATGGAACTGGGATGTAGAAATCCAGAGAGCACATCGCTTCCCGCTCTCAAAAAAAAACAAATCATCCTCTACTAATACTAACAGCTCCTATCCACGTGCTATCTTGGTCTGCTTTAACACCTTTCTTGCCCGTGAACGTATATTTGACCTAGTTCGACCAAACAAAAGGAGATCTGCTAAGGGCTGTCAATTTTTCGTTCGACCTGATCTTGCTGCAGAGACAGTTGATCGCCGTTGGCATCTTCATCAGCAGATTCCTCTTTTTCAAGCGAAAGGTGCCCAGGCTTTCCTGCTCTTGCCAGCAAAGCTGAAAGTAATACATAAGACAGAAACAAAAAATTTTCTCTCTGAAATAACTGCAAAGGACTATTTGGATGCAATGTAGCTTCTCTTCTTTTCCTCTTTCTCTTTAGCTCTCATTAAGGTTCCTTCTATAAAAATGTTGGCTATCACTGTTTAGAATGGGGATTTTCATATTTTTTTTCTGGGGATTGATCTACATAATACTAAAATTGATGTCGAATTTATTCCTCTATCATGCTAACAGGATGTTAATAGGATCGATCAATCGACTTTTTTCTTTATCATGTTAATGGGATACCAATAGGATCGATCCTCATTCATAATGCCTACGGGTGTTGTTGTAGGCCCAGCGGAGCGTGGGGTGACGCTTACACAACCATCACAAGGACCTAGGTCCTGTGCTCCAGATTTTGGTTAAGGGGTAGGGGGGGGGCAACGGGTGGGGAGGGTGGGATGGGGGTGGGATGGGGGGGGGTACTGGGTGGTGTTGTGGTGGGTGCTTGAGGGGATTGGCGATGTTAACAATATATATGGCAGTGTGATCTCAAATACACTTAGGATGTTAACTATTTGTCTATTTTTTAAGGCAAGCTGTTGGTATATTCCTTATAATCTTTCTAAGTTTATACATGATGTTCTTTTTTTTCATTATTTTCAATGGCAAACCGTAGATTGACCTGTGCAACTTGGAATATATGTGGGCTAAATGACCCTAAGAAGCGTAGGATCTTTCACAAGCTGATACAGGTGATGCAAGTGGATTTGATCTGCTTGCAGGAAACTCATATTTCCTGGGCTAATCGACACTATCTTAAGTTTTTGGGCTACGATTTAGTGGCTACTACCCGACAAACCTCTACCATCAGGGGTGTGGCTGTTATCTCCAAAACTGGGGTTGCGCAAGTCAAAAGGATTAAACAAGATAACACAGGTAGATGGCTAATCGCTGAATTGCTTATTAATAAATCTGTACTCTCGATCTGCTCAATATATGCATCTAACCTGGATGATCCACAGATCTTGATGGATCTAAATGTAGAACTAGCCACCTGGCCGCACCCGTTAATTTTTTGTGGAGATTTCAATATCGATATCCCTAGCTGGTTAGATCTCACCAAATGCACTGATTATGCTGGTCGGAAGCCCCAGGTCTATAAAGCACTTCGTACGCTACTTCTTGAACATAGTTTGGTAGATATATGGCACGTTAGTAACTCCGCCCATAATGGATTTACTTTTTATTCAATACCCCACCAAAATTTGGTCCGTATTGACTATGTTTTCACTTCTCTCGAAGTTTTGAAGTCTATCAAGGTTCGGCTTGACCCTCGGACTATATCCGATCATAATTCCATAATTTTTAGTTTTTCCTGGGACCGCCCTCCGCATCAAATAAGACCTTGGACTTTTGATAGGAAATTGCTACTGGACAAATTGTATCAGGAACGGATGCTAGTCTGGATTCCAGACTTCTTTGAAATCAATAGCCTTACAGCATCTGTTGGCTTAGTCTGGGATACTTTTAAAGCTGCTTTACGCGGCGAAACCAAGAGAATTGCGTCTTATCGATGGCAAATAGAACAGCAGAATCTCAAAAATAGAGTTGCAGCACTCCAACAAGCAGAACTAGACTTAAGCACTAGTATCCATAATGGCGAAGATTTAATATCCCGTCAGAAAGCGGTTGCTCTTGCCAAGGCTAATCTCTTGGATCCCTTGTATGCTGATATAGCCTCTAAGTACTTCCAATTTCGTACCTCAATGTATGAGTTTGGTGAAGCGTCTGGTAAGGTTCTTGCAAAAAGATTACAACAAAGGGCAATAGCTAGTCATATATCAAAGGTTAAAGATCGTTCTGGTATATTACAAGACTCACCTAATGGAGTGTCAAACACTTTTGTGGATTTCTACTCAACCTTATACACTGAGGAGTTAAATATATCCCAGCAGCAACAAAACCAATTAGACAACTTTTTTAAACCCCTTGATACTCAGAAGCCCTCTTCCGATCAGAATTTAATTCTGGCTGAACCTATCAGTTGGGAAGAAATTGAAGCTGCCATAAAATCCCTATCTACCGGCAAAGCTGCAGGACCCGACCTCATACATCTCGAATTTTATAAAACTTTTTCACATTTATTTAAGCAGCAGATGCTTGAAGTTTTCCAACTCGCTCAGAGGGGGGTCATTCCTGAAACCTGGCGACAATCGACCATTGTACTATTCAAAAAGAAAGGTAAAGACGAACTAAATCCAGCATCATATCGGCCTATAGCATTAATCAACACCGATAGTAAAATCTATTCCAGGGTCCTAGCGTTTCGCCTTGTGCAAATTATTTCTTCGTTAGTTTCCACTCGCCAGCATGGCTTTATCCCGGGTAGAGATACCACCGACCATATCAGGCGTGTTATCGCTCTTTTAGATTGGGCTCAGGTGACAAACTCTCCCCTTGGTGTGATCCTGTTGGACGCCGAGAAGGTGTTTGACAGTGTCTCCTGGGGTTATTTATGGGCTGTTCTGCATTGGAAAGGGATATCGCCTGAATTTATTCTGGCTTTGCAAACCTTGTATATTTCCCCAATTGCCAAAATCCGTATCTCAGGAAGAGAATCAAGCTATTTCCCTATTACTCGGGGCACCAGACAAGGGTGCCCCTGCTCTCCCCTTCTTTTTGCTTTATATATTGATCCCTTTCTGTCTTTGATAGAAAAAGCCCAAAACATCTCCCCACCTATAGTTCATGGTATTGAGTATAAAGTATTGGCATATGCTGACGATATAGTAGTATTAACAAATAATATTATTGTTTCTCTTCCTGCATTGGAGACCTTAGCAATACAATTCGGTCTAATCTCAGGTTATAAATTAAATATCACTAAAACCCAAATTTTGCAATCATCAGCTATGCCAATTTCAACTGCTCTCATTACCCCACAAGCGACATATCTTGGTATTCAGATCTCGGCAGATGTTGATCAAATTTCAGATCTGAACTATCTACCCATTATTGATCAGCATCATAATAAACTAGAACGGTTAAACCACCTTCATCTCTCTCTATTTGGGCGCAGTAATGTTCTCAAAATGCTGGTTCTTCCAAAATTTTTATATTTATTTAGATCCATCCCTTTACTAATTTCCAATTCTACTTTAACAAAAGCACAAAGAATTTGTCAGAGGTTTTTATGGGCATATCGCAAGCCAAGACGAGCTGCTAAATGGACTTGTCTCCCGCAAGATCGTGGGGGCTGGTCAGTTCCAAATCTTGTTTATTATTACTGGGCTGCTATGATCCAACATTTTGCCTTTCCATTATTTGGAAAGAAAGTGAAATTGCCGCTCTTCTTGGCTCCTTCAATATATTCAATTTCATTAGGCGATGCTACACAAGGGATATTAACACGTATCCTAGAACCAAGCTATTTCAAAAAAACGAGGTTCAAGGTAGCATGGTCCCTGTTCACGATTTGGCAAAAAATTCGTCGTCTCTTCTCCAATTACAAATTTAATTACTATACATCTCTGAATGCTTCTGGGCTACCCCCAGAGATATTTCAAGACCGAATAGTTTCCATTTGGGCCTCGCAAGGCCTGACTGACATAGGCGACCTAGCTGACTCTGGCCTGCTGGCATCTTTTTCTCTTTTGAAATACAAATTTCAATTACAATCCAATCATTTCTTCAAATACCTTCAAATTAGAAGTTTTCTCGATAAAAAATTTCTAGAAAACCCTGCACTCTTCGACAAGATTCTGATATTTGAATTAGTTAAAAGGAAAGCCAAAATCGGTACATTATATCAAACTTTACTGTCCCAACTTCCAGATGACCTATCTGATTTTAATAATAAATGGGCGGTCAAATTTGGTGTACCCTCCATAAAATTACCACTGATGTTAGCCAGGACGGTCTTTGTCTCCGGTACTCTTCACACCCAAAGCTATATGGCTATGTTTAATCTTTATTACACTCCAGCAAAACTAGTCAGATGGGGGACGGTTGCCGGAGGCAAGAGCTTATCATGTGCAAGATGCAAATTTCCATCTGCGGATTCTCTTCACATGTTTTACGACTGCCCTGAGCTATCCCTTTTTATTAACCAAATTGAAACGTTTCTCACACAGATTACTCAATCCTCAATTAAAATTTCTGCTGAAATGGTAATTACCGGTTATCAATACGCTATGGTCTCTACAAGATCAAGATATTTACACTCTTTTTTGTTTATCGCAATGGCAATGCTTAGACTCTGTATTACTTCTATCTGGATAAACCCTCAACCCCCCACTTTTTCTCACTGGCAGGCCAGGATGTTGGCATGGTTTAAATTAGAAACTGCTGTACGAAAATTTCAGGGAAGGAGAAGACGTTTAATTGCCTCTAAAAACTGGGCTCCATTTCAAGACTGGTTAGCAAATTAATAATGTGTTTCTGTTATATACTGTCATGTACTTTCTCTCTGTTTATATCTTGATTTATTGTATTTGTTTTCATGAAGCATAAACTGCCAATCCCTCCACCACCACCACTGGGGGTGGGTTGTAATGGGAAAAAAACTAATAAAAAGGAAAAAAAAAATATATATATAAAAGTTGGGACCCCAATAAATAACATCCATACAAATGTCTATTAATGCTCTACAAAAAGATTCACTGTGTCCTTACCTGAAGTCTAATCATAAATATATCACGTACCAATGCAGTCAGTGCTGCTGGTTTCCATGAACAAATCCCACAAGAGCTTTGAATATTTCAAATTAGAAGGCAATCTTTTTGCAATTACAATTCTTATAGTTTAAGGACTCAAAACATTTTACATAACCCTTCTGAAAAATCACAGAATCTAACCGGTCTGCCAGTATCAAGGAACAAGTCAACAACAAATTTGGTGTTTACCCAATGTCTGTAGTCTTGAATAAAACCCTAATAACCCAGTGATTAGGTCTTGTTTAATCTGTGCACTTAGAGTATTTTTTAATTAACAGAAAATCAAATCCCAGTATACATTTAATATAAAACATTGCCCAGTTATGTGAGATCGATTACCAGAATCTGGTGCTTGGCACCTAAAGCACATGTTCAAATGTCCTGGATTGATTCTGTTAAGCTGTGCTGATGTGTAATAGATCATCCATTTTGCATATAATTGCATCCTGTTGAAATTAGATTCTTGCAGGACTGAGAAATTAAATTCATTCATTTTTTCCATATTGCAGCAGTTAACACTATGATTTACTGTTGAAGCGATCTGGTTACTATTACTGGGAGGGAAGCTACTCATTAAATCTGTGTTAAGATTTGTTCACTCACATGGACTTGTTTAACCACATTTTCTATCAAGAGTGCCACAATCTCATTCTGCTCCAAACTTCAAATTGGCAGTTTATTTAACAGCCCTGGCAAAATGGTATAGCACTTTATTAGAGAATTACAAGTAAATTAAATATGCCAATCAGGTATAAGCCAATTTTTTCATGTGTTAGGGAGTAAGCACAAGCACTTTAACACTGGTTTGCAGTGGTAAAATGCACAGAGTCCTAAAAGCCAATCAAAATGGGTTCAAGAAACAGAAGCGATAAAGGAAAAAAGGATCGGGGTGACCCTGCACAGCAGGCCAAGTCCAACAGCATACTTGTATGATGTATTGTTAATATTTGTGATATACAGCACTAGGACACCCTACATTGAAATGAGTAGTGCTATAAAACTATTTTTTTTAAATTGGCAATTGCTATTTAATTTGTTATTCATCTATATACTCGTACAAGCCAATACATTGGATATTCTTACAGTGCATACATCTCTCTTATATACAGAGATTGAAGAAAGTCAAAAGCTTGCCTCCAAATCATAATTTCTCTTAAGTTCTTGTTAAGTGATACACTTTGTGCCTTTGTTTCCCCTCCATTGCATTGGTGTCTATGTGTTAGACTCCAGATACCTTCCGTTCAGCATTATACTCGAACAAAAGGAGGGTCCCCTAAATTCGGACTTTATTTTGGGACCAGCTGGAATCTGAAATAGTAAAGCATGCTGCTGCTCTAAACAGAAAGTTGACAGCATGCGGGAGCTGTTACCAGGACAACTTTGAGTATTTCTCTGGGATCAGATGGATGCCAGATTTGGCTCAATAACAGCTGTCGGATCGGGAATCTGGCTAGATCCCCCTACATTACAACACTGACAGAAAGTAAACCCTGGTTAGCTGAGTACAAGTCAAGACTGGTGGTATAATTTCTATGTTTTTTTTTTAAAGATTTAGGCACATTCCACTGTATATTTGAACTAAATACAAATACCAAAAGCAAACCATGTAAGTTTATGCAGAATAGGTTTTGCTCGTGTAAATTTATGAATGCCTATTAGTTTGAGCATCAGAGTTCTCAATCATATAGAGAACAAACATAGGCTTTTTCCAGGTCAAGATGAAGTCCATTACTGTAATTCATCCACAAGCAAAAGCATAACTGCAGAAGCCACCCTCAAAAAGAAGGCACAACGTAATATTGCTAACAGCTTTAGATGAAATAAATATGCTTCAGTCTTATAGCTCAAATTCTTGACTGATTTTACAGGCTTAGTGCCCTCACACTTTTGACCACAATTCAAACCCCAGAGGTCCACATAACTACTGACCATAATAACTTCAGTTCTAAAGGGATTCAAACTGAGCCAATGGCTATCTAACACTAATCTTCATCATAAATTGTCTGAAGAGGGATGCTAAGGGTCCCACCATCAAGGTAAAAATGGAAACCATATGACTGTACAAGGTGCCCTACTGTTTCAATGTAGGTGATAAACAGACTTGGTGACAGAACAAAAGACTGAGCAACACCACAACTGAAGGTATGTACATATCTGATAAAAAGGTATGGATAGCATTTGAACTGACTCCCCTGCTTGCAATCTTTTGGAAATCATGGTAAATAGTGGCATTGTTGGCAGTATCAAAAGCCCTTCACTGATCTAGCAGAAAATAGTGCACAGAAACAGCTGGCATTAGATAAAAAACGCCCAAAACCATTCCAAGGAAACATCCTGTACTGTGTTAGAGAAAAAAAAACTGTTTGAAACTAGTCTGACTGTGTTTGAACACAGAATGTAATAACCCTGGCTGCCTAATGCAAAAGTTAAATGAATTGAACACAAGAAGGCAGAGATCAAAATAAAACTTGTTTTTTTCAAAGATGGCACCACCAGAGTAGAGTAGAGTAGATCTACAGCTTGTAGAAAGTATCTAGTGCCGTTTGAGGAGATCACAAGAGGAAATACAGACCAAATCAGAGAGCAAGCGTGCTAGGTATCGATTGAGCGGTGAACTGATTTGAGACAAATGCTGCAACCTTAACAAGTTGACAGCTCAAAGCGATGAAATTTAACAATATTGGTGTTGATAAGTTAGTATTTAAGGTAAAGGGCAGATAGTTTTTTCCCAGAACAGAATTTCTAATCTTCATCTGGAAAAGCTCTAAATTCTGTGTGTATCCGATAAACCCATTCCCATGCATTGTAACTTAGCTCATTTGAAAGAAAATGTAATCTTAAGAGTTCACACATGCATGATCTGCTGGATGCTCAGTTTTCAAAACTCCATTGTTGTATGCATTTCGATACTGCAAAAGTATGTGAATAGCCTTATGAGGCCCTATCTGTTGTAACTGATTGATTTAGTCATTTTCAGTATGATTCTTATTGCAGCTCCGTACCATGTAAAGGAGCTACTTCCTTTATGTGGTTACCAAAGTCCATCACTGAAGTTAATAATGCATGAGTTTTCTAGTGTTGTCTCCCACTACTTGCTGGATGGATAACAGTAATTCCACTTTTTCCAGTATAAAATAATGCTATACTTTTGCATTGCAGCGCAGCGCTGGAGCCACTTTTAGCCAGCAGCACTAGCACCACTTTATCCTCTGCACGTCGGCACTTTGCCTGGGCCTACCGGGACGAGCAGCACCACTGGGACTACATATCCCAGCGTCCTAAGCGCCAGGAGGCGCCAACACCGTTCCTTTGCGCCTAGTGGTGCATAAAAGCAGCCTCGGGCTCCCGCAGCGCGGGAGCCACTTTTAGCCAGTAGCACCAGCAGCTCTTTATCCTCTGCACGTCGTCACTTTACCTGGGCCTACTAGGACAAGCAGAACCACCGGGACTACATTTCCCAGCGTCCTAAGCGCCAGGAGGTGCCAACGCGGTTCCTTTGTGCCTGGTGGAGGATAAAAGTGGCCTCGAGCTCCTGCACCGCGGGACGCGCGCGGGCGTGACAGGGCTGTGCCCGGGCCAAGGGCGGGCCCATCTGTGCCCGTCCGAGCCCGAAGGAGGTTGGGCTGGGCCATACTATTAACATTTTGATTTTGGGACGACTTATCTTTGCTGTGGAGGGTACTGTGTTAAATACTGACATTGTCATTATTATCTGGGACCACTAAAATGAGTAAACACAAGTCTGGCGCAGGGCCTGGGGTTGTGGGGACACTTGATGCTTTTCTTTTGAGGGCAGAATCAGCACTTATTCACGAGATTGAGTTTACAGAGCATAGATTATCGCTAGAGCCACAGTTTCCCCAGAATCGTATCACACCTGTAGGGCCCCTTTTGCAATTTACCGTTGAAGATACCACCTCCCAAATTAAACAAGACACAGTCTACCGGCCTAGATCTTGAATCCACTACATCCTCTGAGCTAGCAAGCAGATCAAGCAGGCCTAATGTAACCACCAGGGGTCAGAAGGCCAAAATACGTCAAGGCAACAGCCATGAACCGCAGTCTAAGAAGGAGGGTCGGGCCACAGAAACAAGAACAACAATCGGCAAAAGCAATGAGATGTAAAACTAAAATCTCCGACAGATTGTAGTCAGGGCCCTAACAAGGTCAACAACCACTGCTACAAATCGGCTGTCTCTGTGGTCAAATGAGGAGTAGTTTTGGAAAAGGTTAGAGACAATGGTATCAGTTTCGTTGGATCCATTGTCACAGAAATCATCCCAAATTGAAGTTAGACTCACCAAGCTGGAGGGGCCGCCCACTAGAATTCCCCCAGCTCATTTGGATATATGTCTATGCAGAGGCACTGATACGTTGCCTAATAGGGGGATGGGACAAGTGGCTAGTCACCCCGTAAGCAATTCGACTAGCACAGTTAAAGAGTTAGTAAGGACTGGTCACCCACACCAAAGAGTAACACCCCCCCTCCCGGGTGTGTCTCCTGAATCTATTGAACACACAACCATAGACCAAGTATCTCCTATTAATGGTGAACTAGTACCTAGTACATTAGTAATAACTAGCCCCCTTGATAAGAGGGACCAATGTTTCTGTAACCTTGTTTCATGGAACTTTGCGGGACTACGCTCCAAGCTAATTAATCCTATTTGGTGCGACTTCTTATTAAATCATGACATATGTCTCCAGGAAACGTGGGCTAAAGAAAAAATCCATGATAATGGGTTTAAAACATTTCATACACCGGCAGTTGAGGGATTAAGTGGAAGAGCAAAGGGAGGGTTCTGAACCTATATATCCAACAGGTTGAAAATAAAAAAGATAGAGTTGTACATAGAGGAAATACACTACCAATTGATCAGAATCCATGTAGATAGTAAACACTGTATTGCAGTGACAAATTTTTACAACAACGTTCCTCCCGCCAAAGTGGGTTTGTAGTCAATAAATATTGGGCAATGATTTGAAAACTTAATGCAGCGACAATATCAAAGATACAATGTTAATTTTGTGAGGGGATTTTAACTGTGCTTTGTGTCCAAATGTTGATGGAAAATTATGAAGGGATCAGCAACACCCATTTTCGACATTCTATACTGGGGGAGATGTACAATGAATGGTTTTTGGCCTTGATTTGTGTTTTGCAAATGTGCTATGTGCTACACCTGCTTCCATGCGCCACACCTTTAATGTTAGAGGTCTATGCACTACTATAGATTATGTATTACTGTCAAATAGCCATGCATGCAGACTTTACTCTTTTTCTATAGATGACAACTCACTGAGCGATCATTTTCCAATGTGTCTTTCTGTATTATTGCTGATAAGCAAGTCTGATTGACATGACAAAGTTGACCAGGCTTTAGCAAATATTATAATTGATAAGACAAATGGTTATACTCTGCGCTGGTCGATGTTGGACCCTTTAGCAATTACCAAACAAGTGGTATCTAAATGTAAACTGGCCTTTGACCTTTGAAACCTGCCTGAGTGAAACAGCTGCCCCAGACAGTATTTTGTCCTCTTTTCAGTCTATATCAGGTGCTATAAGGGAGGCATTATTTGTTCAGAAGCGTAAAAAAGGAAAACCTCAGAGCTGGTTCGACTCAAACTGTACACAAGCTTATATCAACTTCAAATATGTACTACATAATCTACATAAACCTAGACATCCAAATGCTGTGAGGCAGGCAAGAGGGGAGTACAGATTAGCACTCAAGGAAAGACAAACTGCCCTGAGAAATGAAGCATGGGAATCCCTGCGCAAGGCCTCTTTAATGGGAGATAGCTCGGCTTTGTGGAAAGCTGTAAAAGCACCTTTCCAAACTCCCGGAGGTGGTCCGACAACTGAAATTGCTATAACTGAGGACCAATAGATCAAGCACTTTTCAAGGGTATATAACGGTGTGGGTAATTCTGATCTGCAAGTAATCAACAACCAGGGGGAAATTTCTCCAGACTTCTTGACCCAATATTCCGATCTCCAGTTTACACTGGAGGAAGTGAATCGAGCTATCTCTGTAAGCCTGGGCGGTAAGGCTCCTGGGCCGGACGGGGTCCCTGTAGACTTGTTCAAGTCAAATATGACTTTATGGGGGTCAATTATCACCCAGATAATTACTGCTAGCTGTCTTGCCCTTTTTTTGACAACCTGGGTTGAATCTATTATCCTGGATGCTATAGGCCCATTTCATGATTGGATTCTCTGACTAAAGTAGCCAGTCGAATAATTTTAGAACGTTTACACCTATAAGCAGAGGACAATAAAGTCCTATCTGATATTCAATATGGTTTTTGTGAGGGCCTAGGACGATTGAGCAGAGCTTAAATCTAGCTATCTTAGTTGGGAAGTACACACGGGTGAAGGCGGGTCGGCTGATTTGAGCTTTTGTGGACCTCACTGCAGCTTTCGATTCCGTGAGGCATGGCAAGCTCTGGGAGATCCTCGAGGAGATGGGGGTGGATGTTCAAAATATCAATTTTCTTAGGCGTCTAAAATTGTGATTACAGCCAGCGCTGGCAAACCGCCTTTGTAAGTCCAATGCAAACAAGCATTTGCAATGCAATAGGTCTCGCATTAGTGAAAGATTGAGCTATTGGCGTTGCTAATATTAATGCAACGCCAATAGCTGAAACTTTCAGTAATGCCAGAGCTTCAAAACTAAAACAAAACATAAAACCATTTCATTTCCCTGTCTTTACTTTTGAAGCAATAGCGCAACCGTTCTTTAGCTTAAGATGTTTAAAGCTAAATGGTGGGTGCCGCGATTGTAGCAAAAGTAAAAAAACAGTGTAGACATTTAAGAAAATAGTGCTTAAGGATGTAATTAAAACATATCAAGTGACAACACGTGTAACAGAGGCTGTCCTCATGGGAGGTTACAAGAGGAGAAAATGCGGTACTAAGGAGGGACTACTAAGCCTATTGACTAATGAAAAGCCGCCATTTACAAAGGACTGTGACTGGAGTGAATTAAAAATTTGGGTGTAAAGTGGGTGGAGCTTTATGCCTATATCCAGCATATGTAGAAGAGACAGTGCAAGCGCTGCCTAGACGACACGTAAAAATAGCATACTGGGGCTGCCAGAATGAGAAAATGAAGAGCAAGCTGTCACAGAAAGAATCTCCAGGGCGTTTTAACCACAGAGGGGGCGATTGTGCTTTGAGGGCTAGATCATGGCCGTCAGCCCTACAATCAGCTCCCTAGTTTGTAGCTCAGTAGAAAATGCCTGAATGTCCATACAAGCCCTGAAGGGTGGAAATCTATCGGCACTGATGGAAAAATACAAGACATGGCAAAATCCCATACATTACTATAATTACATACTGTAAATAAATGTCTGTTATGCAGATTTAATGTAGGCTATTGACTTTATAACAAGTCAATGTGTTTAGGCAATATTTTGCGCTTCTTTGAAAATGTGTGACACAGAAAAATATCCTGTGTGTTTACGATAGTGTGTGGTTTGGCAGCATCCCAAACACATTCAGTGACACAGCAGCATTCTGTAGATGTATGGCACAACTGTTATGTTATGTTAATTTGGATTTGTTGAGCGCTTAATACCGGAAGGTCTCTAAGCGCTGCAATAAGAGTAGCGATGGATCGCATCTGAATATCCAGTGTATGCAGTACCACATATCTATTGCACAAGTTTTGGAATAATCTGTATCCATGCTCTGCACGGCAATATCCCTGGAAATGTATGATAAAATCGTGTGGCATGGAATTAGCGTGGTAATCATTTTGACATACACACATCCTTTGTATACAAGAGACAACCGCACACAAGATACTATTGTTATGAACACACAATGCACGTTGGTATGGAAACAACCTTAGCATTAATGAAAACGACAGACATGGAAGTATCTTGTATGTTCTGAAGAATACTATCAGTTATAATAATATTGTGGCACTATCTCAATATCAAGTGGCATTCATGGCAAAGGGTTATGGTAGGTACATATATACTTTGTGGCTGGTGAAGACGCAGTGGATTTGATTGCTGCACCAAATTCTTGGACAACATTTTATGGAATTAATGGAAAATATTGTTCTGCTACCTGTGCCAAATCTGTGATCGGGGATTGCATGGTCATGGAAGGTGCACAATGTGCACAATATGGAGTAGAATTACAGTGTGAAGTGCTGGAAAAACATCTCTGGCACAATAAAGGACCCATGGTCTTGTTGGCGTAGTTTATGATGATTGTCAGCAATTGCATATTGAATTTTGTGGAGGCGGGCATTTTATATCAAATTCCATAGGGAAATTAGTTTGTCTATCTTGGGATATTTTATTCAGTTTTTATTGCTTCGATGAACACTGCTGCACACCCATGATATGATCTCTATAAATTAGTGAAGAGGATGGGTTTAGATACAGGCAGCACATCCTAGTTCCCTTTCAGGAAGGATCTTGGTTGGCATGTTTTTGCTTCCTAATGGTATCTATTCTTTATTGACTGACTAGAGCTGAAGATGGACTGAAGACCAAGCAATGCTAGTGGGGTCCTCTAACAAGGACCCATCAACCCTCGCCATTGCACAAATTGATTGTCTGCGCTCCATAGAACATAGGCAATGAGTTATAAAAACGCTATTCACCAACAATCACTCACTAGAGGGAGTCAAGGCCCTGCACAATCAATCTAGACAAATCCTGGGTTGGGTTAGTGACCCTGGCTTAATGAAACAACCTACTATGAGTTATCTCGCTTCACAGATGAGTGGCCTTCTGTCCCATGGGGCATGACAACTTTACCAACTTCAAATTAAAGAAGCTTTATAAACCTTAAAAAGTGGGCAAACTACAAGTAATCATTTGTCATCCCTACAATACCCTTCAGGGTGAACCTGCACTTTACAAATAAACGTTTTGCTGTGCTACTTTTCCTTATGCCCACGTGGATGCTGAATTCAGCTACTTATTTGGCATGGGAGTATGACAAAAAGTCATTGAAAACTAATCTGAATTAGGCTGAAGTAAATCTAAGCCTGATATTCGATATGTTTTGGGAAATTGTGGACATCTATGCTTGCTGGATCAGAGCAGAGAGTAATCTAGAAGGGAAAGGCATTTTATAGCTGTCTGACAAGTGTGGGTCAACATATCATATCATATATAAGCAACACCTGTTGCGAGCCTCGAAATATATTCTGTATTGTGAGGCTTGTTGTTTTGCTCCTACCACATTTAAAATTCTATACATGACAGCTCGAAGTGTTTGAAGATGCCTCACATGGTATGATGCGCCATGTGTTCACCTTGTCAGTTTAAGGGAGTAGGGTGTGGACTCTTATCAGTGAGAAGGCACGTGAACTAGTGCAATCATTAGGGTTGACACATGACTAGTAGTTACCGGTCTGTCTGACATTTTTATAACAAGAAAGGTAACATAAAATTAAAAAAACGTTAAGATCATCAATATTGGGATTTCCCCCCTTTTGAATATAAGATAATAGCGACACATACATAATGGAAACCAGCGAAAAGCATTTTAGAGCCATATAAATTATTAATAATTGGAGGTTATGGTAGAGGTTGAATTTCCATTTTAAAAAGGAATACTGAAGATTCTCGCAAGCTATTTTATATGTATAATTTCCTGGTTCTACCAGAAACGCCAGTATGTTTATTTTTCTGAGAAAAGGGCCACCCCAAAGTCTGTCTCTAACCCGCGGTCTCTCACCCGGTGTTGTGATATGTGAGATTGTGCTGGTGCGTCAATTGCCTACAGCTTCCTCTGACCTGTCTGGACACGGCACAAGCAGAACTTAACTCAATATACCACTGACTGTAGGGATGGCAGAGTTCACGTTTAGAAGCCATTTGTGGGGGCTGCCATTCCAATGAAAGTAGATGTTTAAAAAACATTTATGTCGTACTGACGATGAGAGCGGCTGTCACAGAGCTACTACAAACTTCAGGCTCTTATTATTTATAGCATTGTATTAGTGAGGCTCGCATGTTGTTGACTTTAACATTATGCAGTACAACCGCGTTTAAATATTTATGGCACCACATTTGTGAGGCTTGCATACTTTTGGGGCACGCAACTCCCCAGGCTATGTGATGAGCTGAGGTGGGGAGACAAGCAAAGCGCGGGCCTACAGGCCGATCAGGCTTCATCTCAGTAGCATTCCCGACCCGTACCCTCACCAGCATAATTCTCGCATGAAGAAACGTAGTTGTCAGGAAACATTAAAAAAAAGCTGCTTCAGCACACCTCCTACCTAAAACTAGGTCCCGCTGAAGTACACCGCCACCGCAGACATTTAATGACCCCCAGGCCCCCACCTACCTGTACCGTATGTGCTTCACGGAGTCGCCAGCTCCAAGTCCGATCCCGGGAGGCATTATGGTGGAGTATCTCACCGCACAGGCAGAGCAGGGGAAGCCGCTGGTCTTGTGCCACCCAGGAGCTGCTGAACAGCCCCAGGGCAGCGGCAGGAGGTCTTCTCGGTGTAGTGGGAGCAGCATCAGCACAAGCGCAATCTGGGATCTGGGTGCGACAGGATTCCAAGCAGAGACTGCATCATGGGACAAACAAGGAAGTAGTCCCTACACAAATAGAAAAGGCCGCGCAGCGGAACAAATCTGTAGTTGGTCGGTGCTGCTTCCGGCAGAAGGGAAGCAAAGCGGAAGTGCCGCATTGGACCGCAAGCCAACCATAAGCACGCTAACAAAATAAATGCCACAGTTAACGAATGGCAAGCGGCAGGAGAAACTACCGGCAAGAGGCGGAGTTTCACCCAAGTATACACATTACGTAATGCCTCGTAGAGGCAGCGCATGCGCTGCCCATGCGAGACCTAAAAAGGACAGAGGAAGGACAGAATGTTGAACAATATCAAACTACTTTCACCCCAGTATAGAGATATGGGCCCAAATCCATCTTTTTCTTCCCACCATGCCAATCCAGTTTAAACCCAGCCATATGCAAATCAGTCTTGACCCGGCTCCCCAAGGGAACAGTCCAGCCCGAAATGCCAGGTCACATCCTCCCTGGACCAGAAACAAGCATACTGGGACCGGTTTCGCGGTTTCACAACTCATCAGCCAGGCAAGCTTGACTCCAGTGGCATGGAGAGCAGGGTACCCATGTCTGGGCATACCGGTCACACTCGGGGTGACAAATGCAAAAAGAACAAAGGATGGACAGAATGTTGAACAATGTCAAACACTTACCCCAGTAAAGTCCAGGCTGCAGCAGGATGGGGCATCCTGACTTGATAGAGGGTGGAGCGGTCACCTAAAACACTGCATTTCAAAAGAACTGGCCCAGCACACTCACAAAGAACTTCACACTAGCCTATTTTGTCCCAAAACAGACTGGGACCAGGGCAGGAAGGCAGGAAATTCCAGGCACTTCTGTAAGGGAAAACCTCCAGCAGTTTCTCCCACTTCAAAGCGGGCACCAAGTAGAAAAATAGAACTCTCAGATCCACTCTTCATTACACTCCTGGACCTGTGGAATCTACATAAGGATTGTCCGGCTGCCCGATGCCTGCCCTGCTGCCTGAGTAGCCTGCCCTGCACCCTGAGAAGAAAAACTGAACCTGCACCCTTCATCCCAGGCTACCAGAGTCATTCTGAGGGCTAGTCAGCAAGCCGCCTGTTCTGAACTCCAGAGACATTGTTTCAGAGGTCTCCACACAACTGCACAGCTAACATGCTGCACTGGACCTGCCTGAGCTCTGTTGGGAGTCTTTTACTGATACCCAAGAGGTGCCTCCCAGGTCCTGCACCATTGGTGTGGCATCAGCAGAGCTACTCCTAGAAGAAAGGAGAAATCCTGAAGTTTTGGGTTCTTCGCGAACGGGGCAGTTTGTGCCAAGATCTTGCCGCCCGCCAACACGAATATCCAGCGAACCCAACTTTTTATGCTACAGCAACCAGCAATGTGAAATTTGCACTTCACGCTCCAGCATCAACAGCCTGAAGTGACCACAACATGAAGCTCCAGCAATTACCATCCGTCACACCCTGACAGGATCTTTTTGACAACCATCCACAATGTTCTCCCTTCTACTCACGGCCAGCTCCACCCACCACAAATGAAACTCTTCTTTGCTAGACTTTAGAAGATAACTTTTTCAGCTGGGCTAACCGGGTCCCTGTATCCAGCATGCCATCGTACTTAACCTGGGACTTTCACTGAGCCACACTCGTCCAGATAGTCACAAGTGGGCCTTGTGCTTTTAAGTGCTATACATACCTTAAATCTTTGAAATTGCATATCTCCAATGCTAATGATTGGATTTTTGTTGTTTTGGTGACAAATAATTTATTACGTTTTCCTCTATGTTTCTAAATTAGTGTGGGATTTTACTTTACACGTTGCTTCTAAGTCAGAGGTCTTCAAACTGTGGGGGGCGTGGATGTGCTGCCAGGGGGGCACAAATAGGTCTGCAATTACATGTACATTTAGATAGCCTGGAAACGCGAAAGACGCCGTTCTAGGCTGTCTTTATTTACATGCAGCAGTTAAATGCCACAAAAAAAGTGAAAGGACGTATTAGTAAGTGGCATTGGGGAGGCCAGCGAGTGTGAAGTTAGGGTCAAAGATCAGACAAAAAAGAAGGAAAAAATGCATTCCATTGTTTTCTGTTCACCTTGGAATAAGTACATATAGAATTACGCAGACAACTCGAGGACAAATAATCAATTAACGGTCAATTAGGCGAATAGGGCGTGGTGTAGTGCTGGGTCATCAGGCAACAGCGTAAATCTGTGGGGTAATGGAATGGAATGTCTGCAGAGAAACTAAAACCCAATCCCGTTTAAACTGTGAAAGTGTGTAACAACTCAGAAAGGTGCGGTGGGTGATATAAACAGAGTTTCCATGCAAACTACCGGTGGTCATTGAAAGGTGTCAAAGAGAAAAGTACTTAAGCACTAGAACGGCGTCTTTCGCGCTTCCAGGCTAACTTTATTTACATGTAATTGCAGACCTATTTGTGTCCACCTGGCAGCACATTCACACCCACCCCAGGGGGGTGCGCCCCACAGTTTGAAGACCTCTGTAGTAAGGTGAGCAATCTGCAAACAGAAGAATCCATTACACTGATCTAAAATCAGCAATGGGGCGGCATCAACAGGAGAGTATAAGCACTTAGTAGCACATATGCAGCTTCTGGTGCACTGCACTGATGCTTCACTTCACTGTCCAATTACTGTGATGGGGACAAACAACTGCTCAAGAGCCGACCCAAACCAACGAATGGCTTAAGTCTATGTTTTGGTGTTGATTACAACAGCCCTGATAAACGGCTAAATAGGTCTTATGCCAAACAGGGAAGCACACTTGTCTGTATTTTTAATCAAACAAAATCTAAGTAGTCAGATTTGCGTTCTCCTCTGCAAAATTAAAAGAGGCTCAACGTAGAACAAGAGGATCAGAGAGTACCTTTCTGTGTAGATGGGCGAGGTAGGAAGAAATGTGCATGAAACAATACAATTAAAAGATACTTAGATGTATAGTTTTTGCTTCTTACCTAAAACGGTCTTCCTTGAGTTCTAGTGGTAAAATCCACTACGGTTCGTGCTATGCTAGTATCAAATGCATACATGGGTTGGTTCTTGTAAAGGAGTTTCAGTGGAGAGAAAATGTATGGTGTCAGAATTTGCCATTAACCACAGAAGCTTAGTACCGACTCCGGTCACAATTTCAACGTCGTCTGTGGCTGTCCCACACCAAAGTGAAATTAATAGAGTAAGACTTTATCGGCACTTTCTGGGACAATACATTTTCTATAAAATAATTAGAATGCCTTTAAGAGATTGGCCGCTCAAATGTGTGCATCAATTACTCTGGAACTTCAACCACGCCTGTTCTGCTGCCAGACAAGACAAACACCCCAAGATCGCTGAAGATGTACAAATGAATAAATAAGAAAGAACAAGATATTCACAAGATGTTCATTAGTCTATCATGCCTGTGACGAAGATATTATAAAATACTGACTTCGGATCTAACATTATAAAATGCAAAGAACTTCCGGTATTACAATATGGAGAGCTGAATATGAACATTCGAAGCTGGCTTACTAGACAACTTTTACTGTGCATCTAATAATGCTATTAAACTATGCTTGCTTGAAAAGCATTGCTATTTAACTTTCCAAAAATATAATGAACTAGACAAGCCCATCTTGCAAGGGTAGCCTTTTCCTTCCCTGTGCCAGACACACATGGCAGACAGTACGTGCTTTTTTCCCTGGGCAGCACATTAGTGCTTGATGAGTTCCGACAGACAGTTCCTGTTAGCAGCTGTGGAGTTTGTTCTCTTTCACATCGTTAGCCTTTTAGTGTTCAGGGAAGCAGTGAAAAATGCACCGTTGGTCATAATTACGTTCCAGTTCAGAATCCGGCAAGACAAGATGCAGTATTAACATAATACCCTCGCACTTGATAATATTTCACATATTAACAATTCATGTTAGAGTTTTTATTAAAATCCTCCTCGCGTGAAAAACGATTTATATGTTACGCTATCTAAGTTTGTTCAGGTCGTAGAAACACGACAGCATGGATTTTTTTTCAATATAAATGTATCTTACTAATTTATGGACGGGTTTTTATTACACAATGCAAGCCAAAACATGGACTTAAGAGCAGTAACACTACACAATCCCATCAAGAAAGAGCTTTTCATTGAGGTTTCCACTACAGAGCCTGTTTGTTTAATTTAATGTATCCGGCTTCATGTTTCAGTTTCTACAAAGCCAACCCCAACCCCTCTTCCATTCCTCTAGCACAATTGTCGATGCCAACCGGAGAATAGTGGTATTGGCATAGTTGATAAAACAACAAAAGATGATGGGTGAAATGGCTGCAGACGTTTCATGCACTGGCAATCACTCAGGGAAGTACTCCGTCCACCTTTGTTGCCTACTGTGCAACCCCAGTCAGTGAGCAACCATAAGCAAGTCGCTTTTGGTTTTGGTCCATCGTGAGCAGTGGAGCCCAAAATGCCTCACTGAACGGGAAACAAGCAACACTGTAAGCTGTTCTAGTTGTGCCGGGCCTCATCAGTGAAGTACAGCTTGAATCTTACAGTTCCACTTTGCCAGGCCTCATCAGTGAGGTACAGCCCGAATCTTAGTATTTTAGGCGTTAGCACTTTCCTCAGCATTTTCATTTCCGAAGAGAACTCACTACCATATCAATCAGCCAATTAGTAGAATGCTTCTGGGTGATGATCCCATCATTTACATAGGAAAACCATGGTTATCCATTGTGAATACATGTTTATACATGGTCAGCAATGGAAGACTTCGGTTTAAATGCATATTGGACTGCACAGAAGAAACCAGCACGATCAGCGCCCTTGTACAATACCAATTTAATATTGAAACATAGTGTTGATCACACCTCTTCCTTTTTTTTTCTTCTCTTTCTAGTTCGTCCGAATGCATAGTTTGCCCTGGAGCCAACCACTGTTGTGCCTTATTTTTCCCCACAGCATATTTATTTTTTCTGGTCCGTCTTCATTCTTTCTTTACTTAATTCAAACAATCACAGTACGTCTTATCAAATGTATTGTGACATGAGACAATATATGGCAATTATTCTTTAACATTTAAATAAGACAACAAATTGAGCATAATTCAAGTTCATTATTTAAAAAAAGTACCTTCCACTAGAGTCATATGTACTATGAGATGATATATTTTATTCTCCACTCCTATCATCCAAATGTCCAGCTAACTTGCTACACTGACTAGACTATAGTAATCTTAGGTAATTACCTCACCTACCAATGTCACACAAAGTGTAATGTATAAACATAATATGTTTAAACCTAAAGGCATCCATTGAACCAATTCATTCGGAACACTCTCCTGAAACATCCATAGGTATGTTGAGGCAAGGGGCAAAGAAGCCCAGCAAATTGCATCACATTTTCAGCATTTGCACATGTACACCCTTTTATTCCGCAGTACAAATCTGCCATTCAAATTAATTCAAACAGCATTTGGTCTTACACTGTTTTGGGCATGGTTCTTGGCTTACTTCAGAGGACAAAACTCTAGTTCAATTTCACTTGAATGAAAAGTGCTCAATTCAGCAACTGGCTTGGACGGCAGAACCGATGGCTGCCTGACCCCGTCGTTCTGTCGAGGGCAGAGGTAGAACAATCAATTTCCAGAGATATCGGAACCATCAAGGCATCAGTGAAGCACTATTAGATTTCGGATGGCATGCTGCTCGTGTGGGTGCTGCCAATCAACTTTTCACCGACGATATGTGGCGATATCGACATCGGGGAAGTTCCACTGACTCTGGTGCATGAGCTCAAAATGGCGGATTGGGACCGATATTTGTTCGGGAGCCGATACACGCCAACAAGTTTATGAAGGACTGAGCCAGGTATCGTTACAAGGCACTGGTGCCTTACTACATCCTCCGATGAGTTGTGCATAATATTAATTCTGGCAAATCGTTCGGCGCGACTCTTAACTTTACAACCTGACCTCAAAATGGCGGCGTTGTTTTGTTGCATCCTGCCTTCCGAATCTATGTGGGCTCCTTAATTAGGTGAAGGGAGCGAACGCTGATGCTTACTGCAGCCTGGGCAATCGGTAAAGTTATTTTTATAGCGGAGCTGTTTATTGAACCAGCTTTACCAACGTAACCCTGTGCCTGTCTTCAAAATGGCAGACTTATGAGGAGATCGTGAATCGAGCAATTACACTAGAGGAGCGACCATTTGGATTTAATTATTTAGTGGCTCCATGAGCCGGGGAGTCGACGGACTCAGGTTACGCACCTGCGTTGCTACGAGAGGTACTTTACCTGATAATGATTTTAGCAGCCTACACAGCAACCCTACACTCTTTCCTACTCCCTGCTGACAAGAGGCAACTACCTCGAAACACGTGTCCAGGGATGGCTAACGCTATTCACACTTGCACTCACGACACGAGCATAGGTGTATCCGCCGACGCTGACTACAGGGACCACAGTTCTTTGGGGTAACACGCAGGTAGGTCAGCAGTGTGCGACCATTTGGATTTAATACACTAGAGGAGCTGTACAATGCCCTTCTGCTGTGCAATATTTGTTGGAAGTATTTTATGGGCTCCTAAAAGCAGTGTGTTTCTTAGGGGGCTTGTTTTTGCTGGTTATAAGCAATATTTCCGAGATGACGTCGGAAATCTGATCTGTGACCCATGTATAAATATGGTGGATCTTTAACAAAGGTGTTGCAGCAGGCTTGCAATTATGTTTTAGATCTGTTGGAACTGATCTTGTCACTGCTGGGCTCCTAAATGCCTCATATATCAAAGAGGGTACCAGTATATGTTTGATACTATCCTTGTCCAGTAGTTTTGATAAGAGAGGGGCAGCACACATTAAATCAGAGCCATACTTCTGACATACAAGTGTGAGACGTCTTCAGCTATATGCTGGACTTATTTTGGATACAGATACTAAAGTAGCTTTTGATGTCCCTTGCCTCATAAGTGAAGCTGACGGAGTCAGATCATTCCCTTTTTACTGACTGTGTGACTCAGTGGCGTACATGCACTAAAGAGTGGTTTTACTTCAGTTTAACAGCAGGCTGATATAGAGGGCATTGTTCGGTTACACAGGGGTCCATTGGTATCAGCATTTTATTTATTTGCAGCTTTTAAACTGTGAAGCAATACATCCTTCCAATTCTTCGCCGCTACAATGGCTGAAAAAGAGTCTAGGATGCAGTTTAAAAAAAACAAAAGAGAACCTTCACCATCTGATTTCCCCATCAAAACGAAAGCTGACATGAGTAGCACGATGGATATGATTCATAAGAGACTCGCAGATGTAAATGATCTTGCTAAGTCCAATAAACAAAACACGGACACTATGCAGTTAGAACTTACGGCAATCAGAGCAGACATGAGTGCAATCAATTCCAAAATTGCAGCAGCTGAACACAGAATCGGTGACGTTGAAGATGTTTCTTTTAAAACCAACAAAGAGATTAAATCTCTTAGTGAAACTACAGCCACTCTCAGAAAACAAACTGCCGAACTTGAAGATAAAAACAGAAAAGGTAACATAAGGATTTTAGGTGTTCCGGAAGGTTCAGAAGATTCAGCGGAATCATGTATAGCTTTTCTGGAAGACTGGATACCTCAGATTACTGGTTTAAAATTTTCAAATCCTTTTAAGTTAGACCGTGCACATAGTGCCATCTTTTAATTCTTCTACACGTCAAATAACCCGCCCTATTATCTGTGAGCCACTGAGATTTCAACATGCTGAAGCTATCCTCAACTTTGCCCATAAAAGCCGTCAACTGATTTGGAATGGGCACAAAATAATTTTTACGCAGGACTTCTCCAAGCCTACAGTGGACACCAGAAAGGGGTTTCTCATCCTGAGAGACAAACTAAGAGCTAATAACAAATTCTCCTTCGTAGGCCCAACTAAATTTAGAATCATAGCCAATGATCGCCGTCACTACTTTACGGACCCTAAAGAATTGCTGAACTTTCTAGAAGGGTCCCCACCTCAAGATATGGATTCTGCCCAATATTCCTCCAATAAAAGAAAGTCATGATGTTCATATATCCTTTATTAACCGGATAACAGTTAAATGTCCGTTTTGTGTTTAATCAGCGGCTGTAGAACTGTATGATTATGTAATCTGTTATTTTATGTGCTTAGCTAATGTGGGTTTGATAATCTTATAGTCAATCTTTACTCGTAGATGTGTTTTCTAGATATAGAGATTAACTATACCTACTATACTTATTGCGATACAAGATGGTTAAAGGGGATGGCTATTTTTGCTCTTTGCCCTAGGCAGTAGCCTTCCTTATGAGCTAGTTTGCTTCTTAAGATGATCTCATGCCTTATCTGATTCACTTTAATTTTAAATCACTGGAAATCTTAATATTGTTGATGTAACTTAATCTCCACTAGACAGTTTGACGTGCCTGTCGTCGCACCTCCTACATTTGAGGTTTGCAGGGCTGGGTAGGGAGGGAGTGGGGTGAGGAATGCTTGGGTTTGGGGAATCCCCAGAATATGAGGAATGTTAATAGATATGTCATGTTTCTTGGGTATTCCCTTTTGTTTCTTCTTATTATTATTTTGTTCCTTCTTTTTTTTGGTTGCTCGCTGTCTTCTCTCTATTATTAGTTGGGGTGTATCTTGGCCCCATTGGACAAGAGTACCTATGTGCTATGTTAAATATAATACTTATTGGCATTCAAAGTTTCTTTTTTGCCATAACAGATTATATCCATGCAGTGATTGCGTTTTAAGAAAATGACTTAGTATTTATTGTGGAAGTCAGCACCTCTTCTATAACACATGTTTTAATATGCCCTGTTATCAAGTTGTATTTGTGATGGCACAACGTAGAACATGCAATATTGCATAAGATCTCAATATAATATCATTAAATGTTAAAGGGCTCAATCACCCAATTTAACGCCAGAAAATATTTGAGAATTTAGCTAAAACAAAGGAGACATCATTCTATTGCAAGAAACAAAATTACCTAAAGAAGATACTACTTTAATTAAGCATAATTGGTTTTCACAAATTGCTTGTTCACCGGCGGATCATAAAAGGAAGGTGGTGATCACCTTGATAGCTAAAAAAGCGAATATTTCGTTAGAATCACAAATTGATGATAGCAATGGTAGACTATTGGTTACCCACTTAAGGAAAGGTGAAAACCTCATACACATGGTGAATATATAAGGACCCAACACAGATGACTCAGAATTTTGGGAGGGTATATCAAACTATAGAGGGTCTTCCTCAGGAGGATCTTATCATAGTTGGTGGAGACCTAAATATTCCATTAGATCTGATAGTTGACAGACAATCCAATTGCAAATACCACTGCACCAGATCACGTACCATAGTTCACACTATATGTTCTAAATTCAATCTCAAAGATGCATGGCGCCTTCAACACACAGATTCCAGTCACTATACTTTTTACTCCGCTCCACATAATTCATGTACTTGAATTGATAACATTCTCACTTCAGGCTCATTCACGCATTTAATTGAACAATCAGATATATCCCCTAAACTGGTGTTGGATCATTCGTGCATTAGCGTTAAACTGGCGGGTAGTTACAATGAACCTTCGACAAAAAGATGGCGCTTTAATAATGATGTCTTATCAGACCCTGAAGACAAAAAGGAAATTGAAGAGGCTATAATAGTTTATCTTAGGCATAATGACACTCCTGACATTAACGTTAACACCCTATGGGATGTTTTGAAAGTCACCATAAGGAGAATCATTATTTAAATTAAAACAAAAATAAACAAACACATTAATGCTGAATTAGTTAAATTAATACTCGAAATTAAAACCCTGGAGTCTTCCTGTAACGCCCTGAACGTCTCAGGATCGTTTAACAGACACGATAATGAGAACGCAACCACTTGTGAAGGTTTAGTTATTTTAATGAAGGGAAAAATAAGACAAGGAATAAACAAAGGTTATAATCACTGGAATCCTCCAGGCTAAGTACGTTACCAGCCCACAGCACGGATGGTCCTAGCCGTCCTCTGCATATACGCCGATCCCGGCGTATGCCAACAGAGGGCAGAAATGAAATGGCCGACAATGCCAATCGGTAGGCTGTGAGGGGCACGAAGAGTGTTGGGGAGAATCGATGAGTCAGGGAAACACCCAGCCGGGGTCTCTACCTGAAAGGAGCAGCCGCTCAACCTCTTCCTCAGACTGCACCGGGAAGCGGAGACACCTCCTGGTGATGCGTCACCGATACCCCAATCACAAGCAAAGAAGACTGAACCGAGAGCAGCCGCTCGATCGATCCTGTGGACCTCCGAGTCTGTAACGCGGCAAACACCTCCTGGTGTGCGTTACAGCTGGCAGTCCCTGTATCTCTGGTCGGGCTGGGAGTTACGACTCCAACCAGCAAAAGCGCCACTGCGCTTTGACTCAGCCGAGTCAAAAAGCGAAGCTCAATGGTAATCCGGTAGAGCTTCCGGGTCCTTCACAGGTGACGATGGGGCAAGACACGGCCCAGGGAGTAACGACTCGACCTACCTCCGTTCTTGCCTTACTGGAGCACCACTCCGGAACACTGCTCTTCACTAAGCAGGTACGTCAGTGTAAACACAATATCCCACAGCGTTGTACCTCCCGGTTCCTCCCTTTATAGGGCGTGTTTTCCTTGAGTTAAGTAACAGCTCTCCTGTTTACATAAGGGCGTGTTTTCCTTGAGTTATGTAACAGCTCTCCTGTTTACATAAGGGCGTGTTTTCCTTGAGTTATGTAACAGCTCTCCTGTTTACATAACCTCTCAACCGCTAAGCATCCTGGGAGATGTAGTCCGTTTTCGCTGGTTACCGTTTTCCTCCCCTCGCATGACAGGAATTCTTGACAGTACATCCTCCCTCTCAGCGGCTCCCCACGGGTCCAGCGCTGGCAGGAAAACGCCGATGGAACAAGGAGACCAAGCGCGGAGCATGAACCCCTTCAGCCGGTTCCCATGACTGCTCCTCCGGGCCATAGCCTTTCCATGCAACCAGGTACCACAGCTTCCCCCTGCGCCATTTGGACGCCCGTATGCCCGACACTTCATACTCCACCTCCGACTCCACGCATACCGGCCTAGGTGTCCCAGACGGCTTGGAGGACGCTGGTTTGAGCAATGATACATGAAAGACAGGGTGTATCCGCAATGACTGGGGCAAGCACACCTTCACGTTCACGGGACCCATACACTTGGTAATTCGATAGGGGCCCATGTACTTGGGATGGAACAAACTGTTCTTTCGAAACCTCATGTTTCTTGTGGATATCCAGACGTAGTCTCCAGTGCGGTACAGTGGCCCGGGCCTTCTCTTCCTGTCTGCCGCAGCCTTGTATCTTCTCTTGGCCTCTATTAGGACAGCCCTTGAGCGCATAAACGTGTCTTTTATGTGTGCCACCCTGTCCGCTGTGGCGGGAATCCTGTCCTCTCTGAACGGATGTAGAAATGGCAAGAACCTGGGATGTTGGCCATAGTTGCTATAGAACGGAGATGCCTGTGTGGAGCTGTGAGTGGCGTTGTTATAGGCTATCTCTGCAACCCATAGCAAGTCGACCCATTCTTCCCTGCCCTGGTCCACAAAACATCGCAGATACTGTTTGAGCGTTTGGTTCAGGCGCTCGGTTTGGCCGTCCGTTTGAGGGTGGTAGCTGGTGGACAGGGCGGTCTTAACATGCAGCGCAGTGCACCAAGTCTTCCAGAATTGCGCAGTAAACTGCGACCCCCGGTCCGACACGATCACCCCAGGTAATCCATGCAGTCGTACCACATTCTTTAGGAGTAGTGACGCCAATTCCCCAGCCGTAGGGACTCTCTTGCAGGGGATGAAGTGCCCCATTTTCGTCAAGTAATCCACCACCACCAGTATTGCCGTCATCCCCTGGTCTACCGGTAGGCCCACCACGAAGTCCAGTGATATGCTATCCCATGGTCTATCCGGGGTCGGAAGTGGATGTAAGAGCCCTTGGGTTCGGCCATGGTCGGCCTTCATGGTAGCACACGTAGGACACTCCTGTCCCCACCTCCTGACATCCACTCTCATGGTTGGCCACCAGAAATGCCGTCCCATGCTAGCCACCGTTTTTTCAAAGCCCAAATGACCTGCGCATGGAGAGTCATGGCACCAGATGAATGCTTGTTTCCTTAGCCTAGGCGTGGGTATCAATAGGCACCTGCCCTTCAGGGGTATCCCGTCCTTCAGCTGCCATTCTCTGTGACTGAGGAGCCACCTCCGCCATGCGAATGACCTGATCCCTCTCTTTATTCCCCTCAGGAAAGTATCCGGTTGGATAACCCCCAATACCATCCTCGGGGAAATGATGGAATGCTCGGTCGCAGGCAATGGTTCCTTAACTGCAGATTGACGGGACAGGGCGTCCGCCTTCCGGTTTTCCGTCCCCGGCCGATATGTGATGCGGAAGTTGAACCCCGCAAAGAAGATCATCCACCGCAGCTGTCTGGGAGAAAGGTGTCTTGTGGCCGTCATGAACTGTAGGTTCCGATGGTCCGTGTACACCGATACCACATGTCTTGCCCCCATCAACCAATGCCTCCATTCGGTGAAGGCGTCCTTGATTGCGAGAAGCTCCTTCTCCGCAATATGGTAGTTGCGTTCGGCGTCTTTGAGTTTGCGGGACATGTACGCAACGGGATGAAGCACCCCTGTGTCGTGGTTGCGTTGGGACAAGATAGCCCCCAGCGCCACATCCGATGCGTCCGCTTCCACCACGTAGGGGAGAGCCGGATTGGGGTGAGCCAACACCGGCGCCTTACCAAAGGCGCTTTTCAGGGCCTCAAAGGCTTTGTTCGCTTCAGGGGACCAGACAAACTCCTTGGACTTCCGCAGTAGCTGTGTGATTGGGGCCACCAATCCTGAAAATCCATCTATAAACCGCCTGTAAAAGTTGGCGAAGCCAATGAAACTTTGGACGTCCTTCACGCTTTGGGGCACCGGCCATTCTTTCACCGCCTTGATCTTTCGTTCTGCCATCTCCTGTCCCTCTGGACTCAGCATCACTCCGAGGAATTCCACGGATGTGACGTGGAAGTCACACTTGCTGAGTTTACAAAACAGCATGTTTTCCCTCAGCTTTTGGAGCACAGCTTTGACGTGGTGTACGTGCTCCTCCACACTGGACGAATAGATGAGGATGTCGTCGATATATACGACCACGTAGATATCCAACTCCTCTCTGAATACCTCATTCAAAAAGTACTGAAAGGCTGCCGGGGCGTTGCACAGACCGAACTGCATGACGAGGTACTCAAAAAGGCCGAACCTGGTCTTAAAGACGGTCTTCCACTCGTCTCCGTCCCTCATGCGCACCAGATGGTATGCCCCTTTCAAATCCAACTTGGTGTAGATACGAGCTTTCTTGACCTGTTCCAGAAGTACACTGATGAGAGGCAAGGGGTACCGATTCTTTACGGTTATCTCATTCAATGCCCTAAAGTCCACACAGGCTCTCAGCTCCCCATTAGCCTTCGGGATGAAGAAGAGTGGCGAGGCGGCCGGAGATTTGGACGGGCGGATGAATCCTAGCTTGAGGAGTTTATCCAGGTACCCCCGGAGATGCACGTTTTCAGGCTCCGTCAGGGCATACAGCCTGCCGCTGGGAACGCTGGCCCCTGGCACCAGGTCGATCTGGCAGTCAAACTGTCTATGTGGTGGTAGCACTTCCGCCTTCACCTCATCAAATACATCCTCAAAACTGTGATAAGCCTGGGGGAGAGCCACATCTTTTTCTGCCGCTGTAGCCACCGTCTGACTCCCGCTCATCTGCGTCAAGGGATTCCGTTCTTATTCCACAATGCAGGATGCAATACGGTGACGTCAGTTCGATGCGATGTGTTGGCCAATCCACAGAGGGGTTGTGTTTCTGTAGCCACGGCAATCCCAATATGACGCCATATTGGGGCGCTCGGATGATGTTAAAATCGATTTGTTCCAAATGGTTCCTCCCACATCTCATCGGAAGGACCCCCGTGTGCTGCCCGATGGGCCCCGTCACCAATCGCCTTCCGTCTACAGCATAGACGTCTTCGGGTACAGCTTTGGGAAGAAGCACTAGCCCTAGCCTGCATGCCTCGTTGTGGTCCATAAACATGCCAGTGGCCCCTGAATCCACCATGGCCACAACGGGTATCCACTGGTCATGCACTCCCACGTGCACCGTGAGAAACAGGTGTCGTTGTCCCTTAGTGACCGAGTTGGAAAGTGAAGGGATGGATGAGTGACTCAGAGATGCCCCTTCTTTGGTCTGGGAGTCCTCTAGTTTTCCGCCGGTACGTCCACCACGGCTGTTACCGACCGGTTGGCCCGATAACGTGACGTCTTCGGTTTGGCAGGGCATTCACGTACGTAGTGGCCTTTTTTGCCAAATATAGGCACAATCCTTGTTTACGGCGTGACTCTTTCTCCGTGGCTGTGAGGCTCGCTCGTATTGCGCCGATGTCCATGGGTTCTCCCTTGGATGCGGTGGAAGTTTCAGGACTTCCCACTGTCACATAGGATGGACGGGAGTTTCCTTTTCTCCCATGATCCCCCTTTCTTTCACTTAGCCTATGTTCCAGCCGTAATACCAGGTTGATAAGGCCCTCACATGTCTTGGGTTGTGGGTCAATATGAGCCACGGCGTCCTTGAGCTCATCGCACAGCCCGTGATGGAAGAGCGCCGTCTGTTTAGCAACAGGCCACTTGGTTTCCGCAACCAGCCTTCGGAACGCGTTGAGATACTGCACCAGGTCGTTGGATCCCTGTCTCAACTCAAGCATTTCACGGTCCGCCGTGTACGAGTCAGCCCTTCTGTCGAAGACTTTCAGGAATTCCTCGCGAAAAGCACCCCAATCACATAAGATGGGGTCGTCCCTGCTCACCAGAGGTACGGCCCATTGTGCCGCGTTTCCAGCCAAATAGGATATAAGGAAAGCCACACGAGCCTGACTCGTGGGGAACGCCCTTGGTTTGCACGATAAATGTAGCGCCACTTGTGTGAGGAATACCTGCACTGTGTTAGGATCCCCACTGTACCTCTCTGGTGTTGCCAAGGGGACGGCTACCGGCATTTCCACTACTACCGCAGGGGTCTGGTTCGTGAGGGAGGTGCTGGGCGTGAGCGGGTCCAATTGGATAGCATCCAATCTGGCTTTTACATCGGCTGTTTCTTGCCTGGAGGCAGCCAATTCAATTTGCACGGTCGCTAAAGCAGCCAGCGCATCATCAAGTGTTGCCATGTCTGTTATCGACCGGGAGACAGTTAGTGTTATTAAGGTCGGATATTTTGTAACGCCCTGAACGTCTCAGGATCGTTTAACAGACACGATAATGAGAACGCAACCACTTGTGAAGGTTTAGTTATTTTAATGAAGGCAAAAATAATACAAGGAATAAACAAAGGTTATAGTCACTGGAATCCTCCAGGCTAAGTACGTTACCAGCCCACAGCACGGATGGTCCTAGCCGTCCTCTGCATATACGCCGATCCCGGCGTATGCCAACAGAGGGCAGAAATGAAATGGCCGACAATGCCAATCGGTAGGCTGTGAGGGGCACGAAGAGTGTTGGGGAGAATCGAGGAGTCCGGGAAACACCCAGCCGGGGTCTCTACCTGAAAGGAGCAGCCGCTCAACCTCTTCCTCAGACTGCACCGGGACGCGGAGACACCTCCTGGTGATGCGTCACCGATACCCCAATCACAAGCAAAGAAGACTGAACCGAGAGCAGCCGCTCGATCGATCCTGTGGACTTCCGAGTCTGTAACGCGGCAAACACCTCCTGGTGTGCGTTACAGCTGGCAGTCCCTGTATCTCTGGTCGGGCTGGGAGTTACGACTCCAACCAGCAAAAGTGCCACTGCGCTTTGACTCAGCCGAGTCAAAAAGCGAAGCTCAATGGTAATCCGGTAGAGCTTCCGGGTCTTTCACAGGTGACGATGGGGCAAGACACGGCCCAGGGAGTAACGACTCGACCTACCTCCGTTCTTGCCTTACTGGAGCACCACTCCGGAACACTGCTCTTCACTAAGCAGGTACGTCGGTGTAAACACAATATCCCACAGCGTTGTACCTCCCGGTTCCTCCCTTTATAGGGCGTGTTTTCCTTGAGTTATGTAACAGCTCTCCTGTTTACATAAGGGCGTGTTTTCCTTGAGTTATGTAACAGCTCTCCTGTTTACATAAGGGCGTGTTTTCCTTGAGTTATGTAACTGCTCTCCTGTTTACATAACCTCTCAACCGCTAAGCATCCTGGGAGATGTAGTCCGTTTTCGCTGGTTACCGTTTTCCTCCCCTCGCATGACAGGAATTCTTGACACTTCCCATGCCAATTCTTTAAAAGATAATTCTATCCTCACATTACTAACACAAAGGAAATATGAATATAATAAAATTCTTAGCAAACGAGCGGGTGTATGGGTAAACAAATTTAAAGCCCTTAATCTTTCAGAAACCAATAAAGCGGGCAAATTACTCGCTTCATATCTTAAGCACAGACAGAACCAGAATGTTATTTCGTCCATCAATGATGTCAGTGATCAGGTACACAAAACGGAAAGATATTAAATACCTTTAAATCTTTCTATGAGGATTTATATAAAAAGGGTCAGGAACTGAACTCAGAGAATTGTACCCAATACTTGAATAGACTTAGATTGCCCCAATTGACTGAAACAGACAAACTAGTGCTAGGAAAACCAATCAGTGCAGTGGAGGTTACGAATTCGATAAAAACTTTGAAAGATAATAAAGTCCCGGGCCCAGATGGTTTTACAGCCATTTTCTATAAAACCTTTTCAGACCAACTACAACCAACCATACTGAGAGCTTTTAACAATATAGCTCAGGAAGGGCGCACAACGGACTCCATGACAGAAGCCAACATAGTCATACCTAAAGAAGGGAAAGATACCCTACTTCCAAAGAACTACAGACCAATATCCCTCATCAATGTTGATTGTAAAATCTATTCAAAATTTTTACCTACAAGACTTAACACTGTTTTACCATATTTAATAAGTAACTCTCAAGTAGGTTTCCTTAAAAGCCGCATGTCTAATGATAACACTCTATTGCTATGTCATGTATTAGAAAATGCTGCCTTTAAACCAGATCCGGATATGGCTTTTACATTGGATACAGAAAATGCCTTCGATAGAGTCTCTTGGGCCTTCTTAAAACAATTTATGTATACGTTTAATTTGGGAGAATCATATATAAAAATGGTAAAATCCCTTTATCTAGCGCCATTGGCTCGTATTGCGCTTAATGGATCACTTTCAGAGGAAAACAAGTTACTTACCTGTAACTTTGGTTCTCCAGTATTGGAAACTTTCATAGATTCCTATGCTTGTATCATTCCCCGTCGTCGGAATAGGAGTCACCGGTATACATAAAATAGCAAAAGAAACCATTGCCAAAACAGAAACTACGCCTAGGCCCATTCTACTCTTGTAACATATCCACCTCTTTTTGTAAAAGAGACCAAAAAAATGAACAACCAATCAGATCAGCCTCACCCCTTAGAATCTTCCTGAGAGAAGCCCAGAGCCTCAGATTTTCGTAGCCGTTGTGTAACCAACCACTGAAGATGGTAGAGGCTGAGCTTTCCCAGGGGAGGAGGGTGGTTCGCATGGGAATCTATGACAGTTTCCAATACTGGAGAACCAAAGTTACAGGTAAGTAACTTGTTTTCTTACTCCAGTATTGGAACTTTCATAGATTCCCATGCTTGTATCAGAATAGCTAGCAGTTGTCAGCACATTTTTGGAATCGTGACCCTTAAAGAAGCCAAGAACAAAGCAATAGCATATACACCATAATTACCATAGCAACAGTCAATAAAACACTTAGCAAATACAAATACATATGGGTCAAAAATGTGCAAGAGCTGAAAAAACAGTAATATGAAAGGAGGGATGAAAGGGAAAGCTCACAACTACTGAAAGAGGTTCCTCAGGACTGCCTGGCCGACTGCTGTGTCACTCAGTGTTGCAGAATACAGGCAGTAATGCCATGTAAACGTATGTGTTCTGCTCCAGGTTGCGGCCCTGCAGATCTCCCGGATAGGAACTCCAGCAAAGAGTGCTGTCGAAGAAGAGATTGCCCTCGTGGAATGAGCACGGACCCGCCCTTCCAGGGGCTTGCCCGCTGCTCTGTGACAATACTGGATAGCGCTGGTAATCCAACAAGCAATCCCCTGCTTGGAAAGGGGAAAACCCTTACGAGGGTCACTGAAGGACACAAATAGTTGAGAAGACTTCCTGTAGTCCTTAGTACATTGGAGATAGAATTTTAAGCACCTCTGAATATCCAGATAATTAAGTGCCTTTTCTGCCGGAGTAGCCGGTTGAGGGAAAAATGTTTTAAAAATAACCAGTTCATTCAAATGAAAGTCTGAGGGCACTTTCAGTATGAACTTAGGGTTGGTACGCAGTATCACAGATCCTTTTTTGAACTGGA
Organism: Triturus cristatus; assembly: GCF_964204655.1. NCBI lineage: Eukaryota > Metazoa > Chordata > Amphibia > Caudata > Salamandridae > Triturus > Triturus cristatus. The sequence continues at coordinate 839,872,382 of NC_140592.1, forward strand.
GAAAAGGTTCCTGAATGGTGAGAGCCTGTAATTCATTCACTCGTCTAGCCGAAGTCAAGGCTAGCAGAAGAGCTTCCTTCCAAGAGAGGAATTTCAAATCCGCCCGGTGAATAGGTTCGAAGGTACGCTTCATGAGTTGGGCAAGAACCAAGTTAAGATGCCAAAGAGGAGGAGGAGGCTTGACTGGAGGGAAAACTCCGAAAAGGCCCTTGAGAAACCGTTTAATTATCCTTGCCCACCAGAAGGACGGCCCTGAAGACGTGCGTCTGAAGCGAGAGATGGCTGCAAGATGCACCTTAATGGAAGATTGAGCCAGTCCCGATGTTGCTAATGAAAGACTATATGGAAGAACTTCATGCGGTTCAGACTTAAAAGGATGGACACCCTGTTGCTGGCACCAAAACACAAGTTAATACTTGTGTAACAATATATCTGTAAGAGACAATAGTTAGTGATAGATTCCTTACCTTAGAATATCCCCAGGCGTCAGACTGGATCCGGAACATTTTGCTAGCAGTACCCCTGCGCTTCAGTAGGTGGCGTCATGCGGCTCCACGTCCTTCGCTGGCATCGTAAGCGCCGAGATGACGTCACAGAGACTACCTAGACGTCACCCATGCGCGCTGACGTCAGTTCTGTACACGACTTTCCGCGCCAGGTACGCAGAGCCATGCAAGAAACTGACCACTGGTGCCATGAAACTAGGGCCCTGAAAGGGGGATGACCTTAACCCTACAATCAGTTCGCAGAACGGGAAGGACGGGTGGGGCGGTAAGGAATCTATCACTAACTAATGTCTCTTACAGATATATCGTTACACAAGTAGTAACTTGTGCATCTGAAAGAGACACGTTAGTGATAGGTTCCTTACCTTAGAATAGATACCCCAGCAATACCAACCCCGGTGGTGGGTCTGCGAAAGGATTACACCAGAAAGTCACGGAGAACAGAACGTCTCTCCGGACCGGACTGTCAAGGCAGTAATGCTTGGTAAACTTGTGCAGCGAGGTCCACGTAGCTGTGTGACAAAAGTCCTACAAAGGGACGTCAAGTCCCAAGGCAGTAGTGGCTGCAGTTGCCCTGGTCGAATGGGCACGCAGCCCCACAGGAGGCTCCTTCTTAGCCAAGGAGTAACATGCTTTGATGCACAGAATGACCCACCGAGAGATGGTACGTTTGTGCACAGCCCGACCTTTTTTGGCATCCACGTCGCCAACAAAGATCTGGTCATCCACCCGGAACTGCTGTGTACGCTTTAGATAGTATGCAAGCACACGTTTTGGGTCCAGACGGTGGAGCCTTTCTTGCTCCCTCGAAGGATGCAGAGGTCGGAAAGAAGGTAGGCAAAGTGATCGTCTGCCCGATGTGGAAGGGCGTGACCACCTTTGGCAAAAAAAAAAAGGACGGATCAATAACAGCACCTTGTCAGGATGAACAGAAAGGAAAGGAGGTTTAGAAGAAAGAGCCTGGAGCTCACTCATTCTTCTGGCAGAGGTGATAGCGACCAGGAAAGCCGTCTTAAGAGTAAGAAGACGCAAAGGACAGGTATGAAGGGGCTCGAAAGGAGCGCACATCAGATAGGTCAAAACGAGACTCAAGTCGCATTAAGGCATGACTAACGGCAGGGGAGGAAACGTGAGCGTAATGCCCGTTAGGAAACGGTTAACAACCGGGGACTTAAAAAGAGAAGGCTGATCTGGAAGCCGTAAAAAGGCGGATATGGCCGAAAGATAACCTTTCTTTGGCCCACAGCAGAGCCCTGCTGGGCCAAGGAAAGAAGGAACAGAAGGACTTCGGAAAGAGGGGCAGAAAGGGGATCCACAGCCTTCGCTGTGCACTATGCCAAAAACTTGTTCCATCTGCAGGCGTACACAGTTTTAGTGTAGGGACACCTGGCTGCCAGAATGACATCTCAGACTTCGGGAGGAAGATCAAAAGCAGTCAACTGTTGCCGCTCAATCTCCACGCATGGAGGTGGAGACTGGACAGGTTCGGGTGGAGCACTGTCCCCTGCTGCTGCAACAGAAGATCCTCCCGAAGAGGCAGCCGGATCGGGGGATCGATCGCCATGCTGAGTAGCTCGGGATACCAGTATCTTCATACCCAATCCGGAGCCACAAGGATGACTTGGGCCCGGTCGTGCCTGATCTTCTTCAGCACTCTGGGCAGAAATGGTATAGGCAGAAAGGCATACAACAAACCGCAACTCCACTCGGACAGAAAAGCATCGCCAAGCGAGTGCCACCTTGGAAATTCCAATGCACAGAACTGATGACATTGCGCGTTCTCTTCGGTGGTGAATAGATCTAACCAAGGCTCTCCTCACTGCTAAAAGAGACCTTGCGCCATGTCCGAGTGCAGACGCCATTTGTGATCCATCAAGCACCGGCAGCTGAGTTTGTCTGTCCTGGCGTTCAGAGAACCTACCAGGTGTTGAACCACCAAGGTAATGCCTTGATGTTCCAGCCATGTCCAGAGGCGCAGAGCCTCCTGACATAGGGTCTAGGACCCCACCCGCCCTGTTTGTTGCAATACCACATTGCGGTGGTGTTGTCTGTGAACACCTGCACCACACTTCCCCGGAGAGAGGGAAGAAATGCCTTCAGTGCAAGACGGATCGCCCGAAGCTCCAAAAGGTTGATGTGGAGCCGGGCCTCCTCCGGAGACCAGAGGCCTCTGATCTCCGCCTCTCCCAAGTGGCCTCCCCATCCCAGGGGGGACATATCCGTCACCACTGTGTGCTCCGGTTGGGGAAGGGAGAGGGATCTGCCATTGACCCAATCGCGATTCGTGAGCCACCACTGCAATTGTCGTGCACTACCCTCCGAGATCTGGACATGATCGGACAGGTTGCCCTGATGCTGCGCCCACTGGAACTTCAGGTCCCACTGCAGAGCCCGCATATGCCATCTGGCATGTTGACTAGCAGGATGCAGGAGGCCATCAGGCCCAGGAGCCGGAGGGTAATCCTGACAAACCCGGGATAGAGGCTGAAAGATCGGAATCATAGCCTGAATATCCCGGACTCGCTGCTCAGGAGGATAAACCCGAAACTGCGTCTAATCCAGAACAGCTTAGATGAAGGGGAGCTTCTGAAAGGGACTCAGGTGCGACTTCGGCACATTGATGGAGAACCCCAGCAAATGCAGGATGTCGGCCGTAGTCTGAAGGTGGGTGATGACTGTCTGGGGCGAGCCAGCCTTCAACAACCAGTCGTCGAGGTAGGGTAAGACTGACACCCCTGACCTGCGCAGATGAGCTGCGACCACCGCCATCACTTTTGTGAACACCCGAGGGGCGCTGGTAAGGCCAAAGGGGAGCACGGCAAACTGAAAATGCTCGCGGCCTACCGTGAACCGCAGGTAACGCCGGTGGGCCGGCAGGACGGGGATGTGAAAAAACGCATCCTGCAAGTCTAACGCTACCATCCAGGCTCCAGGGTCGAGGGCAGCCAAGACCTAAGCCAGTTAACATCTTGAATTTCTCCTTCCAGAGGAAGCGATTGACGTTCCTGAGGTCCAATATGGGGCGCAGGCCCCCTTTGTCCTTCTTGGGGACCAGAAAGTAGTGGGAATAACAACCACATCCTACTTCTGGCCCAGGAACACGCTTGATGGCTCCCTTGGCCAAGAGGGCCGTAACTTCCTGCTGGCTAAGCAGCAAGTGATCCCCCGAAATGCGGTGCCCCCCGAGGTGGCATGGCGGGATGGGAGGACTGAAGGGGAAGAGAATAACCCCCGCGGAAGATCTGCAACACCCACTTGTCCGATGTGATATCGCACCAGTGGTGGAGGTGGTAGCAGATCCTGCCACCCACCAAAGCTCGGATTAGGAAAGTTTGGAGGTAGAAGCAGTGGGGCGGAGGTGGAGGTGGACTGCCCCCCCCATGCTGATTACCCTAGCTGCCCCTGCGGAAGCCACGTCCGCACTGAGGCTGGTTCTGCACAGGCTTGAAGGAACGTGCCTGGGCGCCCCTGCCTTGGCCACGAAAGGAACGATACCCAGGAGTGGCTGGGCTTTTAGTGGAAAGACCCAAGGACTTGGCCGTGGCCCGCAAGTCCTTAAAGCATTCCAGCGCACTGTCAGCCTTATCGCCAAACAGGCGAGTGCCATCAAAGGGCATGTCCATGAGCGAGCACTGGATGTCAGGCAAGGAACCCAGTGGATCGCAACCAGGCGTGGCGGCGCAGCGCCACAGTCGTAGAAATCGCCCTGCCCAAACCACACAGAATGTCAAACTTAGCCGCGTCCTTACCCTCAGCAACCGCCTGGGAAAGCACAGCATGGACCTCCTCAGGACACTGAGTCAACACCTGAGCAACCGTGTGGGAAAAGCGGCCCAACAAGCAGGCGGTGCTCACCGACCGCAGGCCGACGAGAACAACCGCTTACCAAACTGCTCCAGCTTCTTAGAGTCCTTATACGGTGGAGCCGTAGAAAAGGCACTCTGCCACGTAGAGGCCTGGATGACCAGACTCTCAGGCGTGGGAAACGCGGGGTCACCAGGCGCCGGGCGGTGACGCCTGACGAGATTCTTATCCACAGGGGCCCCTGTGGCCGGCCGCGACTAAGTGCCTAAACAGGACGTCTGAGGGGAAAGCGTAAACAAATGCGCCTGACCCGGCCATCGAAAGCGCATTCCCCAACGATACCAGATGGTGAAGCCTGCTTGCATATAATCGGCATTTCTTGTTCTCTGGCGTGGCGAAGAGATCTATGGAAGGCTTGCCTCACCTGCGAAAGACCTTCTGTAGAATGGAGAGGTCCAGTTCCCATACGTTGCTGACCGACTTCAATCTGCACAGCGTGTCCACTGCCTTGTTGAGAACACCTGGAGGGTGTTCTGCCTGGAGTGATATCTTGTGCTGGATTGCCCATTCCCAGATTGTCTGGGATTCTTCTGACAACAGACGAGATCTGGTGCCGTCTTCCTTGTTTATATAATGCATGGCCGTCTAAATGTCTGTACGTATTAGAACTGCAAACTGCTGTATTCGTGGAAGAAAAGCCTGCAAGGCCAGGCGAATCTCTCTGAGCTCCAGCAGATTTATATGCAAATGACGATGCTGGGGTTGCCTATGGCCGCTCACATGAAGGTCTTGCAAAACTGCCCCCCAGCCCTCCAGCGAGGCGTCTGTAGTTATGTGAGGAGCAGGGGCGATCCTGAAGTTAAGGCCCTAAGAAACGTTTTCCTTGCTCGTCCACCATGATGTGGTGCCACTGCAAGTCCAACTCTTCCTGGAGAGTACGCATTCGCAACCTGCAGTGAGGGATCAGAGGTATGCAGGTGGAAATGGACCCTAGGAGGGACTTGTAGAGGCGAACTGAAAGTGACAGTCTTTTTAACAGCCGAGAGGCCATGTCCATCAGTTTTTCTTGTCTCTCCAGTGACGGTAAAGCTTTGTTGAGGGACGTGTCCAGAAAGGCTCCCAGAAATCTGGCTGTTCTGGATGGACAGAGAGCTGACTTTTCTCTGTTGAGGGTCAGTCCGAGATTGTCAAACAGGCGTGTGCATGCTATGACTGATTCTTTTGCTGCGTGTCTGGTAGGCGCTTTCAGCTACCAGTCGTCCAGGTAAGGGAAGACCTGATGTTGATATTTCCGAAGTAAAGCTGCTACTTTATAAAGATCCGCGGAGCAGATCGGAGTCCAAATGGCAGAACGTTGAACTGAAAGTGGCTCTTGGCTACTGTGAAGCGAAGAAACCTCCTGTGAGCTGGATGTATAGGTACGTGAAAATAAGCGTCCTCTAGATCCAATGGGGCCATGTAATCCCGTGAGTTGAGAAGACGAAGAATGTCCTGCAGAGAAACCATCCAAAATGATTGTTTGATGAGATAGGTGTTGAGCTCCCTCAGATCTATAATAGAGCGCCATTTTTCTAAGGTCTTCCGGGAATAGAAACCCTCTCCCCGCTGAGAGATAGGGACTGGTTCTATCGCTCATTTTAGAAGCATTTGATGGACTTGCAATAGTACAAGACGAAGATGTCTTGATACAGTGACGCGAGGGGGCTTGGAAGGTGGTGCTTGGACAAACTTCAGAGTATGGCCGCATTGAATGATCTTCAGCACCCAACGGTCCGAAGTTATTCGTTGCCAGTTGTGGAGGTAATGTGAGATTCTGCCTCCCACTGATGTTACAGGAGGAGAAGGGACAGTAGTCAGAGCCAGCAAGCCACTATTGACGCTTCGAGGCGTTCCTCCCCTGGCGTCCTAGTTTTCTTCTGTTAGACGATCGAGAGAAAGAAGGGGATTGATTTTACCGCTGGATGTAACTTGGCTGGAAAGATTGTGAATTCGATGCATCTGAGGAATACGGTTGTTGCTGGTACCCTCCTTTATATGTGGCATTACCTCTCCCTCTGGCACCACGGAAAGGAACCTTGCGGTACTGCAGAGTCCCTAAGGATCTTGCGGTCTCCGTGTCTTTTTTGATGCCCTAGAGAGCATCATCTATATGTTTCCCAAAAAGCACCTAGTCGTTGAAGGGAAGATCCAGGATCTTGTTCTGGACCTCAGGGCGGAACCATGTAGCCCGTAGCCAGCCCTGACGCCGAAGGACATCAGCGCCCACCAGGGAGCGGAACGCAGTCATTGCAATATCCATTGCACAGTCAATAACTTCAGCCAATGTTACCTCTCCCTCCTGAAGAATCTTCTTAGCCTCTTTAGGAAATTGGTCCAGATATGGGGAATGATCGCACCACATCTGGCGATCATAGTGCCCAAGTATCACTAAGGCGTTAGCAGCTCTGACCAACAGACTGGACATGGAAGAAAACCTCTTGCCCGCATTATCCAGGCATCTTCCCTCTTTACTTGGACGTGTTGTGAGAGGAGCTGAAGGATTTCTCGATTTTCTTTGGGCCACCTGAGAAATGACTGAGTCTGGCTTAGGCTGACTGACCAAGCAGGCCGGGCTATCGCCTGGAGCCTTTTATTTCTTTTCAAGGCAAGGCAAAACTGGAATTATCATAGCAGGATTCTGTAGGAGAGTAGGGTCTGCTTTCTATGTTCACCCCCACTTTTTGCTTTTGCTTCACTGGTTTTCGACTTAGATGTGGCTGTGGGCCTGCTAATCAGACCCACAGCCCAGCTGTTCTCTCTCTAAATTCATACTATGTACTGTAGGTACATAACCCAATTGGTAAGGATCACCTTCTAGGGCCCTGTACAGTGTACCTTAGGTACCCAGGGCATAGGTGTACCCTAGGCCTACCAGGGGCTGCAGCATGAATTTTGCCACCCCTGGCTGGCCTTCCATTATGACACAACTGGCTGATCGCTCAGCTGGGGCAAGGTTGTGTAATCACCCCTTGCTTAGGTGTAGTATTCCTATACCTACCTTATATATAGACACATGGGTAACCTATCAGTCACTCCTATGGCAGGCCTTAACAATCCTAAAGGCAGAGTGCTTGGTAACATGTGAGATGGTGCTCTAGCATGAGCTGAGCCTGTCTTCAGCTTTCGGAACCATGTCCTTATAGCTGTTCTATGATATCGCCTACCATATACTCTTAAAGTGCCTTATAATCTTAAACGGTTATGGTAACTATGGTTTGGCTTTATCAAAACATGTCGTGTAAGGTGTCTAACACTTTGGAATACTACCCCCATACCATTTCTGGCAATGAGGATAGTATTCCTCCCTTCTAGAGGGAGAAGACATGTTGAAGACCTACTACCCGGTTAAAGTTAACCAGAGCCCCAGCATCACAAAATGGATGCTGCTGCCACAGACACAAGTCTGACCTCCTGCTGCTGGGAGTCCTTCCAGCGAGGGCGGCTTGGACAATAGGTTTCCTGCCTTGGGAGGTGCTAGCACCACCCTAGACAGGACTTAGTGTATTGGGGCAGGGAGGGATGAATGAAACGAGACACTGCCTGGGGCACACAAGGTGTCCCATGCATAGTCTGGTTCAAACCGGTGCTGGGGCACTCCAGCCCCAGTCCTGGTGCGAAACTGGACAAAGGGAAGGGGGTGTAACCACCACCCTCCCTGGTCCCACCCATAGGAGGGACCTAGCTGGTAACCCAGCCCCCCAGATTAGTATAAGAGTGGGAGCTGAGTCCCTAGGACTTTGGAATATCCTGATAACCAAAACTTGAACAGAAACTCTGGACCTTCGACATTCGACTCTGGAAGAAGACTGAAGAATCTCCCTTGTGGCCAAGGAGTGGCCACCCTGTGCAAACAGGCACCATCAAGCGACCTGCCGTTTGCTTTGCCTAAAGTTCTACGAGGAACCGACTGCAGAGCCCGACCAGCGCCTTGACTTTCAGACTTCTCCGACCCTGATCCACATCCACAGCAAAGCTGAGATCCGTGGAGGCGACGAGAGACGTGGGACCGGCTACCTGGGAAAATTGGCTACTTGCTTCCAGCGCAGCTTCTGCGGCATCCTTGAAGTTGTGCTCTGGGGATTGAGAAGCCCCAACCCCGAGCACCATCTGCACCGAAGATCAGCCCTCCACACTCCACGAGTTCTGCGTGGGGCCCTTCTGCATTTTCCTGCTCGACGCGTCTGTCCGGTTGCTTGCCCGTTGGCTAGTAACCGCTGCGACGACGAACCCTTGACTTTTCACCGCTGGTTTGGCTCCTCCAGACTGGCCCTTGCTTCCCTGTGAAAGAGAAGCACCTCAGGCCTTCCTTGTCTGCAACAGAAGCGAATCCTTCATTCTGCGTGGGTTGCGCTTGCCAAGGCTTGTTGGGTCCAAACTCGACATCGACGCCGCCGACAGCAAGACTCCTCGTGGGACAGCTCGCCTCCTGGTTCTGGTCATCCTCGACGCCTCCTGGTACCCGTGGCTGCTGCGACAAGCTTCACCTCTTCACCTGCATCTTCACGACCTCGCCTGGTTCATTCCTGGTCCATTCCTGGTTCCTTCCCGGCTCCTGGCTGGTGACCCAGACTCTGTCCCCTCTGCTTGCAGGTATCCTCCTTCTTGATTCCATCCTTGGAATCCACTGGACACTCTTCACTAACTGCCTGTCAGCATCTTTTCTTCAGGCATCCATAGGAGTCGACGACGAAACCCGACGCAAGTTCACACCTATGCACCCGCAGCCCGTGGGCTAGGTAACTTGAGTACTCCGGTGCTCACATGGGTATTGACTATCCTAGTGTCTAGTTTCCAAGTCTCTAACTCCTAGTTCCTTCCGAAGTGTCCTAAAACTCTTAATTTCGAAACATTACTATTTCTATCGACTTTAACGCATTACGTGTGAGTGTTTCCACTCTGCACCTGAATCCCGTGGGCCTCCCACTGCCTAGCAACTGATAGGATAGTGTAGCCCCAGCTAGGCCTAGGATAACCTGTGTTCGTGACTGTGGTTCTTATACCACTTACTTAGTATATGGTTTGTGTGGCCCCTAGGGCCTAACTGTATTACTTACCTGTGTGACTTATGTATGCTTAAATAAGACTGTGTTGTACTTACCTCAAATCTCATAAAGAGTGCTGAGGGTATTTTGACTAGAATAAATACATTCTATTTTTATAATATATCTGTTGTGGTGTCCTTTCATTTGGTATTCAAGGGATTGTAAATGGTATAACAGCTGGCTTCACATGCCATACAGAGTTTAGCCTAAGACTGCTCTTGTCCATGCTACCACTAGGATAGCTGGTCTATAAGGTTGACTTTACAACCAATCACCATAAGGGTTGTTTGGACTGATACAAGGTGTACACTAGAACTAGTAACATCATATATCAGGCCAACTTCTCACAGATTCTTCATAACTTTCAGTCCCTCATCTCAGACGTGACCAACAATAGGAATTGAGCGAACCACTTTCCTGTAAGGTTCCTTGAAATCATAGAGGAAGCATTCTGACTGCTCCGTGGGCATGGGCAGCTCAAACATCCTTGAGGTTCACTCTATCAATTTATGGAACCCCCCTATGTCTGCAGGGGGGGGGAAATCAACCGGTGCTGGAGTAGGAGAAGCCGGATCAGGAATGACAGTCATCCCACTCTGTGTCATGATCAGGTAGTGCACCAGCGCTCTGGTCGTCATCAGAGGTGTCATCGTGAACAAGAGACACGACAGGTGGCGCGTTTTGAGCCATAAGTGTTGGATGAGGTGTCGGCAACTGGAGAATAGCAGGCTGAACAGGAGGAACAGCCGTATCTGGTACCACCACAGGAACTGGAGGATGCGTTGCAAATCTCCTTTTTTAGTCCACAAGCATAGATTGTAAGTCTGCTAGTACGGAGGAGGCCCTGGAGACCATCTCCTGCTGGTAGTCCTCTTGATAATCTGAGGAAGGATCATATTGTTGCTCCTCTCCGTAATCCCCCTCCGAGTCCGTGTCTTGGCACTTGACGTGCAATTGTGAAGGGCTATTCGCATAGGCGAAAGGACCATCATCTTCTTCAGATCCCTCTACTTCCAGAAGGAGCGCCGGAGGTAGAGGAGTTACCCTCCTGGGGTTTGTCATGTCAGGTGTAATTTGGCGTTTTTTAAGAGAAATAGTAATTTTTTCCACCGTTGATGACGATGATGGGAGAATCGTCGACGAAGAAAGGGAAATTGTCGACGCAGTTGTCGTCGAGACAGTCGACACCCCAGCCGTCGTCGTAGTCGTCACCCTCGTCGTCGACATCCTTGTCGACGTAAGCACCATCGACGACGACACCGGCGTCAAAGTCGTCGACGCGGAACTCTGCAATAGTATAGGTGACGATGAAGCCATAGATGATTGAAAAGACTAGGACTGCACCTTTGCTGCTTTCGTCGAAGGAGTCGTTGACAGCATCCACGACGAGGGAGATTTTTTCATTGATTTCACCTCAGAAGAAAGTGAAGAGGGCTTTTTGAAAGTCTTTGGAGAAGCAGGAGGAGAAGATGGAGGAACAGAGCTGGATTTCCTCTCAGAAATCACTCCCTTAGACAGTCCTTCCCTCTCCTTTACACCTCGGTGAGGAGATTTGCCAGGATTATGCCCTTCAGACCTATGAGAGGTCTTTTTTAAGGCCTTACCAGGACGTTCCTCAGAAGGTGAAGGGGAGACTCTACCCTTTTTGCAGACTTTTTGAAAGATGTTGCAGAGGCTGTGTCATCACTATCGCTGGAAACTGGTTCTTTCCTTGATGTAAGCTTCTGGAGCCAGGTCAAAAGATGTCCCTCCTGGTCACAGAGTTTTTGTAGAAAAAGTGCGGCATATCTTACAGTCTGCTGCCTTGTGGTCAGGATACAAACAGTAAATATAATCCTTGGGGCGTGGCTAGGAGCGTTAAGATGGCGGTCGCACTCTGAGAGTGCTCCAGACCCCCTCTATCATCCGCTCTCAGATCCGCTGCCATCCGCCTGCATCCAGCCACCCTTACCTGTTGCCGGGGCTCCTGCTTAAGTGGAGGCTGTTGGCTAGGCGGTGGAAACCCGGATTGCTGCCCGCGAAGCCTGAATCCCGGTGGCGGCCTTTATCAAGACCCGGGTCCAAAATGGCGGCCTCTCTCACCCGGCTCCTCGGATCTGTCCTAGCTCGGAGCGGTGACCCCCCATCATCGGGAGGCGGGTCGCTGCAGCGCTTTTACTGGCTGTGGCAGGGTCCCGTCGCATCCTGGTTTTCCAGTGCTCGCAGCCTTGGCCCTGCTTTGTGTAATTTGTGTGCGGGCCCCGCCTGCGGTTTGCGGCCAAGGGCCGCGGCGGGGGCCTGCGGTGTAGGGAAGTGGAGGTGAGGCGTGGGGACCGGCTGCTGGAGCGGGCAGCGGGGGTGCCCGCTCCCACTCTTATACTAATCTGGGGGGCTGGGTTACCAGCTAGGTCCCTCCTATGGGTGGGACCAGGGAGGGTGGTGGTTACACCCCCTTCTTTTTGTCCAGTTTTGCACCAGGACTGGGGCTGGAGTGCCCCAGCACCGGTTTGAACCAGACTATGCATGGGACACCTTGTGTGCCCCAGGCAGTGTCTCGTTTCATTCATCCCTCCCTGCCCCAATACACTAAGTCCTGTCTAGGGTGGTGCTAGCACCTCCCAAGGCAGGAAACCTATTGTCCAAGCCTCCCTCGCTGGAAGGACTCCCAGCAGCAGGAGGTCAGACTTGTGTCTGTGGTAGCAGCATCCATTTTGTGATGCTGGGGCTCTGGTTAACTTTAACCGGGTAGTAGGTCTTCAACATGTCTTCTCCCTCTAGAAGGGAGGAATACTATCCTCATTGCCAGAAATGGATGCCTGAAGAAAAGATGCTGACAGGCAGTTAGTGAAGAGTGTCCAGTGGATTCCAAGGATGGAATCAAGAAGGAGGATACCTGCAAGCAGAGGGGACAGAGTCTGGGTCACCAGCCAGGAGCCGGGAAGGAACCAGGAATGGACCAGGAATGAACCAGGCGAGGTCGTGAAGATGCAGGTGAAGAGGTGAAGCTTGTCGCAGCAGCCACGGGTACCAGGAGGCGTCGAGGATGACCAGAACCAGGAGGCGAGCTGTCCCACGAGGAGTCTTGCTGTCGGCGGCGTCGATGTCGAGTTTGGACCCAACAAGCCTTGGCAAGCGCAACCCACGCAGAATGAAGGATTCGCTTCTGTTGCAGACAAGGAAGGCCTGAGGTGCTTCTCTTTCACAGGGAAGCAAGGGCCAGTCTGGAGGAGCCAAACCAGCGGTGAAAAGTCAAGGGTTCGTCGTCGCAGCGGTTACTAGCCAACGGGCAAGCAACCGGACAGACGCGTCGAGCAGGAAAATGCAGAAGGGCCCCACGCAGAACTCGTGGAGTGTGGAGGGCTGATCTTCGGTGCAGATGGTGCTCGGGGTTGGGGCTTCTCAATCCCCAGAGCACAACTTCAAGGATGCCGCAGAAGCTGCGCTGGAAGCAAGTAGCCAATTTTCCCAGGTAGCCGGTCCCACGTCTCTCGTCGCCTCCACGGATCTCAGCTTTGCTGTGGATGTGGATCAGGGTCGGAGAAGTCTGAAAGTCAAGGCGCTGGTCGGGCTCTGCAGTCGGTTCCTCGTAGAACTTTAGGCAAAGCAAACGGCAGGTCGCTTGATGGTGCCTGTTTGCACAGGGTGGCCACTCCTTGGCCACAAGGGAGATTCTTCAGTCTTCTTCCAGAGTCGAATGTCGAAGGTCCAGAGTTTCTGTTCAAGTTTCAGTTATCAGGATATTCCAAAGTCCTAGGGACTCAGCTCCCACTCTTATACTAATCTGGGGGGCTGGGTTACCAGCTAGGTCCCTCCTATGGGTGGGACCAGGGAGGGTGGTGGTTACACCCCCTTCCCTTTGTCCAGTTTCGCACCAGGACTGGGGCTGGAGTGCCCCAGCACCGGTTTGAACCAGACTATGCATGGGACACCTTGTGTGCCCCAGGCAGTGTCTCGTTTCATTCATCCCTCCCTGCCCCAATACACTAAGTCCTGTCTAGGGTGGTGCTAGCACCTCCCAAGGCAGGAAACCTATTGTCCAAGCCGCCCTCGCTGGAAGGACTCCCAGCAGCAGGAGGTCAGACTTGTGTCTGTGGCAGCAGCATCCATTTTGTGATGCTGGGGCTCTGGTTAACTTTAACCGGGTAGTAGGTCTTCAACATGTCTTCTCCCTCTAGAAGGGAGGAATACTATCCTCATTGCCAGAAATGGTATGGGGGTAGTATTCCAAAGTGTTAGACACCTTACACGACATGTTTTGATAAAGCCAAACCATAGTTACCATAACCGTTTAAGATTATAAGGCACTTTAAGAGTATATGGTAGGCGATATCATAGAACAGCTATAAGGACATGGTTCCGAAAGCTGAAGACAGGCTCAGCTCATGCTAGAGCACCATCTCACATGTTACCAAGCACTCTGCCTTCAGGATTGTTAAGGCCTGCCATAGGAGTGACTGATAGGTTACCCATGTGTCTATATATAAGGTAGGTATAGGAATACTACACCTAAGCAAGGGGGGATTACACAACCTTGCCCCAGCTGAGTGATCAGCCAGTTGTGTCATAATGGAAGGCCAGCCAGGGGTGGCATAATACATGCTGCAGCCCCTGGTAGGCCTAGGGTACACCCATGCCCTGGGTACCTAAGGTACACTGTACAGGGCCCTAGAAGGTGATCCTTACCAATTGGGTTATGTACCTACAGTACATAGTATGAATTTAGAGAGAGAACAGCTGGGCTGTGGGTCTGATTAGCAGGCCCACAGCCACATCTAAGTCGAAAACCAGTGAAGCAAAAGCAAAAAGTGGGGGTGAACATAGAAAGCAGACCCTACTCGGGTGTGCCGCGGGATCCCCTGGCATTGTGGACTTGAAGAGGGGGTCGGGACCCCGATAACGGCGCCTTCCACTCATCTGTGTTCCCGGCTGTGGCGGCTCACTGGTTGTGGCTCTGAGGTGAGCCGGGGCGGTGTTGCGGTGCTGGCGGAGGCGGGGCCGGGGTGATCGGCTGCCATCTCGGGCAGCGGCGGGCCGGCTCTGTTTGACTCCTCTCTCCGCCCCCAGGCCGGTGCTCGCAGCCTCGGCCCTGCTTTGTGTCATCTGGGTGCGGGCCCCGCCCGCGGTTTGTGGCCAAGGGCCGCGGCGGGGGCCTGCGGTGTAGGGAAGTGGAGGTGAGGCGTGGGGACCGGCTGCTGGAGCGGGCAGCGGGGGTGCCGCGGGAGCCCCCCTGGCATTGTGGACTTGAAGAGGGGGTCGGGACCCCGATAACGGCGCCTTCCACTAATCTGTGTTCCCGGCTGTGGCGGCTCCCTGGTTGTGGCTCTGAGGTGAGCCGGGGCGGTGTTGCGGTGCTGACGGAGGCGGGGCCGGGGTGATCGGCTGCCATCTCGGGCAGCAGCAGGCCGGCTCTGTTGGCTTCTTCTCTCCGCCCCCCGTGTGTGGCGGTTGGACCTCCGCCCGGTGGTGCCCCGGTGGGCCCTGGGGGCAGCTATAAACTGTGCACAGCAAAAACACTACTGCCACCCCTGGGGGCCACCGGGGGCAGGCTCTACTGTGCGCTCGTGTCCCACTGCTGGGCCAGACGGGACCGCGCCCGTGGTGCTGACGCCGTCTCCTCGCCCCCACGCTCAGCTGCAGTGACCTAGACTGTATTCCGGTTCCCCGGCTGTGCTGTTGCTGCTCCTTGCGCTCCCTGGGGGCTGCGGCGCTACTGCTGCGACTCCACTGGCTGCCCCTTCACATTCTGGACATCCTGCGGCCGGCGTCGTCTGGCAGGGGTTCCCCCACAGGGTTTGGTGCACTGCCGCGGCGCTTCTGGGGGCCGCGTGGCACCTGGAGTGGGCTCCCAGTGACCCCTTTTTCGCAGTGGCGTGGCTGTGCATTGGGGGGCCCCAGGCATCTTTAGACTCAGCCTACTGGACCGCGGCTCCCCCAGGCTCCCCTTTGTTGAAATCCAGTCCACGGGACCGTGGGCGCGGGGCCGCACGGCTCTGATCTTCGCCAGGACCCTGGACCAACCAGCTGGGAGGTGTGCCTTGGACCATGGGGGTAATCATCAGCACTTTGAATCGGCTGCTTGGGAGGGGGTGCCCTTGAGTTGCAGCGGAGGTCTCTCCAGCCACTGCGTCGTCCAGAGGAGCCCGTCTTCCCGGGGCCTGGGGAGGGATCTTGGGCGCCCGGTCCCGAGTGTCGACACTCCGGGTGGCTCCCCTTTCTTCCCTGCGGGCGAATGGCCCAGTGGGCCTGAATCGCTGGGATCCGACCCTGGTGACCATGGGCAAGAGTCGCACCAAGCAGGCTTCGGCCCCCCACACCCAAACGACAATGGACCACTTCACCACGTCGGACAGGGACCCGGGCGGGGTGGTGCCTGGCGAGTCGGGTTCCCCTGGGAGCGATCTCACAGCTATCCTGCAGGCGATAGGGGCATGGAAAACATCCGTCAAAAATAAGATCGGAGATGTGCGGGTCGACATGGCTCTCCTTCGCCAGGACCTACGCAACGCGACGGCTGGTGTCTCGGAGGCGGAGGCCCGCCTCTCTACAGCGGAGCCCGGTCCGCCAGGGCTATGGGGACGCCGAGGCAGAATGACAGGCTTTGGCACTTCCTGTCTGGCCTCTCAACCTCCGATGTATGACCGCTTCTTCAACCTTTCTGGCAGGGGCAGCGGGTTCCTGAGAGTATCGCTGTTGTTGGGCCCCCCTCCTCAGATCTAGTTTCGGACCCTGGGCAGCCCTGGTTGCCCCTTTTTCCCCTTGTATTGGCGACAGAGGGGTGCTCTGGTCCCGGGCCCACGCAGAATGACCATCCTACTTCCCTTTTCCGCTCCCGGAAGTTCCTTACAGTCTCTGCTATAGGTGGTCATGAATGTACTGGCAGCGGATGGTATATCGCTTCCGTATGGGACAGGGGGGGGTCCATCTCCGCCATGTCCTATTTATTGCTAACCGTTTTAGCTTAGCCCCTAGACTGCTTGGTTGCATTGTTTTCTTTCCAGGGCGACAGATGCTTCACGTTCAGAAGTGTAGGGCGGGGGGAGTTGGGGTGGATTGGGAGGGGGAGGACGGTTGTCTATCGACTGTTTGTTGTTTTCGGTCGCCCACGGGTCGCCGTTTTTTGTTTTTATTGGCAGACAACCACGAGCAGTCACCTTCGCTGTAGATGAGAACTCCACCAGCCCCAGCGCTCCTGCCATGGCGGCCCCAGACACGTGCTAGGGTCTCCCCTGGGCTCTGGGGGTGCTCGCGCAACCCTTGTACATCACACATCCTAGTTTGTCCTCTGCAAAGCGATTATTGGACTGGTCCTCCGCCCTGGGCTTATGTGATGCCTGGAGGGTGTGGAACCCCCGTAGGGAGCAATACACACACACACCTCTGCGGCTCACCACACGCACTCCCGTATTGATCTGCTTCTACTACCTGCCATAGAATGACAGTTGATGTACGGGGCCGCGATCTTACCGAGGGGCATCTCCGATCACTCCCCTGTCTCTCTTCGCCTCGGTACCCCCGCTAGTGGCACTCGCACGGTATGGCGGCTGAATGCCTGGTTCCTGCAGGATGCGACTCTTGTTGAGTCCCTCGGGCAGGAACTGAAACAGTACTTCACCGCCAATGTGGGCTCGGTCTCCTCGCCTGGGACCCTGTGGGAGGCCGGCAAGGCCGTGATCCGAGGGGTGGGTAGAGGTCTGGTTCACGCGAAGCGAATGGAGCAATCCGCCCGGCTGGCTCGGATGGAGGCTTAGGCGGCGCGGCTGGAAGGCGCCCTAACTGCTCACAATCATGCTGATTCCACTCGTCGGCTTACTTTGATCCGGGACGAGATCTGCCAGCTGTCATTGGAGTCCGCCAAAATGCTTTGGCGCTCATCGGTCGCGCGCGTGTATGGATGGGGCGATAAAAACGTCAAAACTGTTGCATAATTTGGTGTCCTATCCCAGGGCCAACGGTATTATTACAGAGATCCGGGGATGATGGGGGGGATCCTTGCGTCACCTCCCTGGCCATTGCTCACACGTTCGCCGACTACTACGCAAAGCTCTACAAGGCCCGAGCCCCCCAATCGTCCCTGGCAGCCCTATTGGCTGATACTGGGACTCACCTACCTGGTCTCTCCCCGTTGGATTCCGAATCTCTTGACCGTCCTATCTCAGCGGAAGAGATACAGGGGGCTATTTCACTGTTGCGCTCTGGCAAAACACCCGGGCCGGACGGTTATCCCCAGGAGTACTATGCGACCTTCCGGGACACCCTGGTTCCGCACCTGTTCGAGCTCTTCAACCATGTCATCGAGAAGGGGTCCTTTCCCCCGGAGACGGATGTGGCCACCATTGTGGTCCTCCCCAAAACGCAGCCGCCTTCCCTTGCCTGCGCGGATTACCGCCCTATCTCCCTCATTAATACAGAAATCAAAATCTTTGCCATGGTGGTGGCCCAGAGACTTCGCACCCACTTACAGACGCTGGTAAACCCGGACCAATGCAGCTTTATGCCCGCCCGGGGCACTCGGCACTGCATTCGCCGCCTTCACCTCGCCCTGGCGCCCCGTAATCACCTCACCCCGTATCTGGCCCTGCTCTTCCTAGATTTCGAGAAAGCCTTCGATACAGTGGATTGGGAGTATCTGGCAGAGGTGCTGGAGAAGATGGGTCTCGGTCCCGCGTTTCGACGTCTCATCCGGGTCCTGTACTCCGCGCATCGGGCTAGAGTCCTAATCAACGGCGTGCTCTCTGAGCCATTCCCTATACGGAGGGGCACTCGCCAGGGCTGTTCGCTTTCCCCGCTTCTTTTTGCCCTGGCCATGGAGCCCCTGGTGTGCCTCATCCGGCAAGATCCCCTCATCCGGGGTGGACCTGGGATCAGACCCAGATGGATAAAATAGCCTTGTATGCGGACGACGTTCTCCTCTTCTTGACTGATCCCGAGGGTTCCGGCCCGAGATGTCTGCAAGCCCTCGAGGCCTTTGAGCGCGTTTCAGGGCTTTTGCTCAACTCTGCAAAATCCACGTTGCTCCCCCTGCACCCCTCGCGTGTGCGTGCTTCGACTGGCATCATCCATCCCCCTGCGCAGGCAGTCCTTCAAGTACCTGGGGGTATGGATTGCTCTGCATCCGGAGCTTGAATGGGCCTTGAATATCACGCCTTTAGTTGCTAGGGCGAAGGCGGACCGAAGGAAGTGGCAATCTCTTCCCCTCAACCCTCTTGGACGAAGTGCCCTATTTAAAATGATGATCCTTCCCCGCTTCTTATACGTCCTACAGAATGTTACCCTGTACCTCCCAGGGAGTTGGTTCCGGGAGTTGGACAGGGTCCTTTCCCACTTCCTATGGGGAGGGAAGAGGCCACGGTTGTCTCTGGCGCACTGCCGTATACCGCCATATGACGGGGGTATGGGGGTGACTAGTCTTCATCTCTACTACCTCGCCACTCGGCTCATCGTGATCCACGACTGGTTCGCGGGCGGCTGGTCCGACCTGGCGTACAGAGTGGAACGCTGGGCAATGGAGTTTTTTCAGCTCCAGGCTTCCCTATACGGGAGCCCAGTGCCGCAGGATCTTCCCCCGGTCACCAGGGCGGTGCTCGTGGCTTGGCATGTGGGGTGGAACCGCAAACTGACCAGGCAGACGCCCCTGTGGAGTGGGTCGTGGCTCACGGAGGTCTCCTCGCTCCAAGACTTTCGCAGGTGGGACCTCATAGGGATTTCGCTCCTGGAAGACGTTTGGGTGGGGGACCATGTCCGATCATTTGCATAACTACAGCACCGGCATTCTCTCCAATCTTCCCAATTCTATAGGTACCTACAGCTCCGACACGCCCTCCAGGTCCATATCCCCTCCCCCACATCCCTTCCTGAATTCAGCCCCCTGGAGGTCCAAGTAATGATGGGAAACCTGGGCAGAGGGGGGGTATCGCGGATCTATAGCTCCCTAGTCAACAATGGCCCTGCCACCCTCGACCACCTTCGCGCTCGCTAGGAGGGGTGGTTGGGGCCCCTGGAGGAGGCGGATTGGAAGGACGCCCTGATGAGCCCAAGCTGCTGACGACCTCCTCCAAGCTGCGGCTAGTCCAGCTCTTCTACCTTCATGCAGCGTACCTCACCCCCGCGCACCTATACAGAGCTCGCTTGCGGCCCTCCCCTTCATACGCGCGCTGTCATCAAGCCCCAGCCGATTTCTAACACATGGTATGGCAATGTCCGGCCCTCGCGCCCCTTTGGGTGGTGGTGGTGCTTGAGCTCACACAGGCCCTTGGGTGGGAGGTACCTCATAATCCGTTGTGCTGGCTCCTGGGGGTGTTTGACGGCCTCGATGGCTCCATGGCAGATAAAAGGCTGTTGAGTACGGCTTTGGCGGTGGCCAAGAGGGACATCGCGGCACTTTGGTCCCAAGCTACACCCTCATCAGTTCGGAGATGGAGAAGAGGGGTGGACTGGGGCGGTAGCCAGGAAGAGCCTCTTTTCGAGGCCAGGGGTTGCCCCGAACTCTTTGGCAGGATCTGGGGCAAATGGTTTCATCTGTTGCGGGCCTGAGGTTGCACTGTTTCCCTTACAGTTGAATGTAGATCGGCTGGTGGTCCACCTACTGCAAGACCTTTTGTAGACCCCTGTCATTCTCAAGAACTGTACTGTGCGTATTTAATGTGTCTGCCTTGTTGCCAATTAATTTGTTGCTATCTTTTAAATCCAATAAATTTGATTATCACAAAAATATATATAATCCTTATGTTTGTCCTCCACATACAACCTCTTCTTAGCACAAGTTACACAGGCTTTGAAAAGAGCTTTCTTTTCCTTGTCAGACATTTTGACACGAATTCCAAGCAAGTCATGAAGAAAAAACTGGAGAAACAAAACTGTAGATTTAAGGAAAATAGGAAAAAAATGAGCAGTGGAGACTCCCTAGCACAACGTGCGGTAGAAAATCTGAGGCTCTGGGCTTCTCTCAGGAAGGTTGTAAGGGGTGAGGCTGATCTGATTGGTTGTTCATTTTTTTGGTCTCTTTTACAAAAAGAGGTGGATATGTTACAAAACTAGAATGGGCCTAGGACGAGTTTCTGTTTTGGCAATGGTTTCTATTGCTATTTTATGTATACCGGGGACTTCCATTCCATACGCCACATAATTACTCTACAATTTTTGCATAAGCGTAAACACTTTTCAAATCTATAAGTCCTCGATACAGATTTCATCAATGAATCTAATTTTGCCTGTAGTTTTCAACTTAACAGTACTGTCACTACCTGGTGTTCAATTCTGTTGATAGCTAAATGTCTTCCTTCTCTAGTTTTAGTAATTTTTCATTAAAATTAGAGCACTCTTGACGTTTAGGCATTAAACAGATTATAGATTTCCCTTCTTCAATGAAATTGAACATTAACTGGGCTGGTGTGTTGTCAGAGCAGAATAGTTTGTTGAAAAGCTGACTTTCTATGGTACATTTCCCCTCCTAGTCAGAACTCCTACTCTGTCCTTCAGAATATTTCCATATTCCACATCAGATACTTGATGCATATTCTTCAGTAGTTTCTTGTATTGGAAGTTTAACCAAATGTTTACATTTCCAATACTTTCCGAGTATTTCCTAGTATCATCGTCGAGAAGTGTCTTGAAAACAGCCTGCCCTTTGACGGGCATAAGTTGCAGTAGGTCACAAAGACCATTAAATGCGTTCCACCAAACAGCACATCATACACTGTTTTTAAAAACTTTTGCATTCTTAAGTGTACGAAGGCAAGCATTAAGTTTGAAACCATTCTCACCTCGTGGATGATTTAAAGCTTCAGTTTCTTCAGTACTCTTGAGACTTCATGACAAGCTCCACTCGATAACTTCTAGTATTCCAGTTTACTGGCATGTTCAACAGGTAGCATAAGTAGTTAAAGTAAATAAATGTATTTAATGTTGTGTGCATCTAGTTGGTGCTGTTACTACGGACACCAAATTTGATTCTGCAGTCCTCTGTAGGAAAGCGGTGTGTACTAAGTAGGTGCACCTAGGTTTCTAAAAACATATTTCAGTTCTCCATGATGACGATCCAATACTTGTTGGTGCCACGTTGGCACACCATCAAATTAATCAAGTTGTATTCTAAATTTTCAACCTTTCTATGAATTTTGACAACAAAATTCTTTGCAGAGAGATTCTGAAGATGAACTCCTGTCTTCAGTATATGGTTTACAGCACATGATAGTCCTGGCAAGTCACTGTCAAACAGAAGATGGAATAAGTATGGACTACACTGGAGACAACTATGATCTTCAGAATATAATCTGGTTGATTGGTTTTCAGCTGCTGGTGTTTGTACTGGGTGGTCATCATAGCAGCCACCTGCTTCAGAGGGAAACAGTAAGCCTCTAAAACTTTTTCACTCACTCACTTATGGTAGCTCCTTTTACTTGTTTCATTTGAAAGAGTTCAATAGCATCACCAATACCTGCCTTAGAATGCAGGAGATGGATGCTATAGCGTTCATAAATTTCTTCGGATCTGGATCGATCCACTTTTTCAATCTGTCCACATGATGGTAATGTTTGATCCTCCATACAAGTTACATCTGGAACAACATCAAGTTTTTTTAGAAGATATATAATCTAAAGAGATGTAGATAACTTTTCCTTGAAGGCCTATCTGTAGCACAGTTGGCGGCAGCTTCCATGTCTTTGGTTCCATACAAACTACTGCTTGAAAAGGATGTATGCACTGTATGAGAATTGATTTATAAACTTTTAATTCTTGAAGTTCTT
This sequence comes from Triturus cristatus, assembly GCF_964204655.1. Classification (NCBI taxonomy): domain Eukaryota; kingdom Metazoa; phylum Chordata; class Amphibia; order Caudata; family Salamandridae; genus Triturus; species Triturus cristatus. The sequence goes on from NC_140592.1 coordinate 839,894,495, forward strand.
CTGTAATTGATACTATTTCTAACTTATGTTTGGCTCTTGCTGGCATTTTGTTATCCTCTAACGTATCGTAGCAGTATTTACATATAATTTGCCATGTGGACAAATCAAACTGGTCCTCTATAAATAAATATACACCAAATTCTTGCCATTTATCTCCGTTCTCTTGTTCATTTTTTGAGAATACAACTACATTGCGAGTTTGACTTTTCTTAGATAGTGCGTCGACAACAAATACAGACAGTTTTTTTTCTTCTGAAGATACTGTGTTAAACCTTGCAATCACTTGTGGAAAGTTATGAGTACTAATGCCTGGGTCCTGTTCCTCCAAATGAGCTTTGCGCTGCCTCCACTGCCACTTCACCTGCGACTCCCCATAACCACGGACCCCTACAAAGGCTACCCACCTCCAGCCCAAACTACAATGCATGCTACTAAACATCCGCTCCCTGGCCAAGAACGCCATCACCACCACCAGCCCCAACGTAGTGTTCCTCACAGAGACCTGGCTCAAGCACTCTTCAGCTCCCGACATAGCCACCACCACTCCAACCGACTACAAAATGACTGGCAAAAACTGGCCAGGCAGACCCGGAGAAGGAATTGCCATCATCCACAAGGACCCATCAGGCTCATTACCTAAAACCAACCTTCACCCAAAATGGATCACCTTAACTTCCAACTCCAAGCCAATGCCAAGTCAACCGTCAGAGGTACTCTCGCCTACAGACCACCAGTACCTCAACTCCCTTTTGGCAACACCGTTTCTGAAATCATTGCCCCATAACCCCTCGTCTTGGAATTAAAACACTATCTCTTACTCTGCGACCTCAACTTCCACATCGAAGACCCCTCAGACACCAACTTGGCCACCCTGCTTAACTCCATGGACAACCTGGGCCTCAAACAGATCATCACCAACCCCATTCACATCGCAGGACACACCCTCAACCCCATCTTCACGCCCAGCGACAAGATCCGGTTCAGACACACAACTGAGCTCACCTGGACATATCACTGCATTGTTCATTTCACCATCGCCGTCACCCGACAAGCCACCGTCATCCCACTCCCCCACCGCAGCTGGAACACCATCACTAACTCCCAATGGACGACCACCCTCAACCCCACCACCCTCCACACACCCCGACCTCAATAAAGCAGCAGCCCAGCTATCCCAATGGATCACCACTAGGGACGACTCCATTGCACACATCAAAACTCTCAGCAACAGAAGAACCAACAAGCACGCTAACTGGTTCACCTCGAACGCCAAGCAGAAAAACGCAAACTTCTGAAGATACACTGGCGCACCAGCAGAGACCCAGGCGACCACTCAGCCTTCAAAACAGCCCTCAAATCCTACCAAAACGCCATCAACGATGCTATGAAAACTGCACTCGCTACCTGCCTCCAGTCCACTACCGCACCATGGAACTATTCAACTTCGTCAGAGAATTCTCCTCCCAGATGCCATCGAAAACGCCATCCAGCCCTCCCAGTCCCACTACAACTCACTCCTTGACTTCTTCCACACCAAGATTGCCAACATCTACAAAAACTTCGAACCTCAACCACCCAAGCTGGACCTCCCGCCCCTCCCACAAATCTCCTGTCCAACTTCTTGACTGAGTGCACACCTCTCTACACCGAAACCAAAACATCCATCATGTCCTTCATCCATTCCAGAGCTCCCACCGAAAGAAATCGGACCCCCACTCACCAGCATCGTGAACGCAGCATTCAGCTCTGCCACCTTCCCGGAAACCTGGAGGCACACCAAAGTCGAACCTCTTCTGAAGAAGCCCTCAGCGGACCTATCCAACCTCAAGAACTACCACCTCATCTTGCTCCTCCACTTCCCGGCCAATGTACTAGAGAAAGCCATTCACTGCCAACTCACAGAATCCAATTACCGGCTCGACCCCTCCCAATCCGGCTTTTGCCCAAACCACAGCACAGAAACAGCCCTTATAGCCACCAAGGATGAGTTAAGAACCATAATGGACTGCAGCGAGTCAGCAGCCCTGATCCTCCTTGACCTGGCAGCGGCCTCCGAACACAGACTCCCACCACCTCCTCATCATCCAAAGACCTCACCAAATCGGCATATACGGCAACACCCTCAAGCTGCTATTCTCTTTTCTGACCAGACGCCCAGAAAATCCGCCTCCCACCGTACACCTCTGTCTCAAAGAGCATCATATGTGGCATACCACAGGGCTCCTCTATCAGCACCAAACTGTTCAACGTCTACATGACTCCGCTGGCACCCATCACTTGCAGCCATGGTCTCAACATCATCTCCTATGCCAACGACACCCAGCTCATACTCTCCCACACCGAAGACACGGACACCATCAGAGCGAACTTTCAGAATGCCATGACCGGCATCGCTGACTGGATGAGAGCTAACTGCCTAAATACCAAGAAAATCCGAAATTCTCCTCTTTAGGAAGACCCCCCTCACTGTGGAACAATTCCTGGTGGCCCTCCGCCCTTGGACCAGCGCCCACCCCCACCAGCCACATCCACAACCTCAGAATCATCCTAAACAGCTAACCCTCCACGAGATGTCAGATTAAATGGTCGCCTCCACCTGCGTCAACACCCTCCGAGTGCTCCGGAAAAGTCTTCAGATGGATCCCAATCAACACCAGAAGAACCGTCACTCATGCTCTCATCATCATTCAACTTGACTATGCAATAGCCCTTTAAGCCAGAACCACCACCCTCCTCCTCAAGTGCCTCCAAACAATCCAGAACGCATCAGCAAGAATCATCCTGGACCTGCCCAGAAGGGCCCAACCGCCTCCCCCTCCATAGCCTGTACTAACTCCCAGTCAAGAAGAGATGCCACTTCAAGCTGCTCATGGACGCCTATAAAGCCCTCCACAACACAGGACATACATGAACAACCACCTGACATTCCTTCAGACATCTGCCGTCTCCCACATCCTTCGTACGCAAACCAGAGGATGTTCCTTCTCCGCTGACTTCAGGAGTAGACTCAGGACTTGGTTGTTCGTTTAGCTGCACCTCACTCAAGCGCCTGGATGCTTCTCAGGGTGATTAGTGCACGCTACAAATCTTTGATTGATTGATAGACTCCTGTTCAGGACCAAAGAAACCAATCTTCACAAACCTCTTCAACTTCTGCTAGTGTACCATACAATAGAGCTCTATTCAGCTCCCCTAAACATAGGGTAGGAATTTTTCCATGGTAAACTCTCCTAATCAAAATTCGCATTTTAGAGTGATGCACAGCTAACATCTTGAAGTGATAAAAAGTGCTTGTGCACACTTTTTTAGACATGCCACTGAACGTCCTAGTAAATTAATGTTCTTGTTCACTTTGCATAGATCTAATCCTTGCAAAATTGCAATTTTTCGCTTGACACGTCTATCTGGAAATTGATGTAAGAAATTTCTAAATGTGTCAACGGACTGCTGTTGAACACTGCAAATACTATTACAGTTCCATTTGTATACAAGTGCCTGTCTAAACCTTCCTTGCACCTCTTCAGCTATCACTTCCTCTACATTCCTAGGAACCTTCTCCTCTTTTGCAATAGGAATACCCTCTTTTACCTCATAACGATCAGTTGTATCAACTGCATGCATTAGTGTGTTCTCTTTTAATAGCTTTCCTCATTAAAATAAGGTTCTGCACTAGAGCTGTGCTTCCATTTGCCTTTAAAAGTCTTGCAAAAATGAGTTCTATTAATAGAAGTTGTTTTTTCTTCATACACAAGACGGTTTTGTATAGTGTCCTCATTCTGTTCAAAATCAAGATAATCTCCTCTTCAGAGCATACGCTTTGTCAACGACACTCTCAATATATTGCTTTCGCTGCACTTCTCTTACACTTCTTCATCCTTTGTAGAAACTTCTGTGTTGCTCTACTTCCAAAACATTTTAGCTGGTAACTCCTCAAACTGTTCCAGTCTCCATGACAAACAGCCTGTTTTCTCAGAACATTTCCTACTGTCAGAAACATGTACTCCTTGCTTTTTTCCAGTTGATTTAAAATTTCGTTTTTTACATAACACTTTTCCCTCACTCTGGACCTGGCCCTGGAAACTTCAGGCTGGACTTTTCCCACAGAGAGCAGGGTCAAGACTGATTCACATATGGTTGGGTCCAAACTGGATTGGATGGTGAGCAAAAAACAATGGATAAAGGCCCAGATGTTTGACCGGGGAGTGTGTGACATTGTTCAGCATTCAGTACATCAATTGTTCTTTTTGCAATTGTCACCCTAAGTGGAACGGGTATGCCCAGATATGTGTCCAATGCTTGTCATACCACTGGATTCAAGTTATCTTGGCTGATGATGGGTGATACCCTGAAATCGGTCGCTGGATGTTTGTTTCCAGTCCAGGGTGGACCTGGCCTGGCAGCTCAGATTTGACAGTTCCCATGGGGAGCAGGGTTAAGACTAACTTGCATATGGCGAGATGCAAACTAGAGTAGTGTGGTGAGCAAAAAAACACAATGGATTTGGGCCCAGATCTCTGACTGGGGGGGTGAGTGTTTGACATTGTTCAGCATTCCGTCTATCAATTGTTCTTTTTGCAGTTATCTATAAGCAGAGCACCAAGCAGCTCCATGTAACGGCTGAAAATTACAGGAGACAGTATGGAACCTTCGGGCACTCCAAAATTAATAGTGATCTTTTCTGACCTGGTGGTAACTATGTGAAAAAAGTGGTGTTCGTTATGAAGGTAGGAAAACCAGTCAAGGACACTGCCATCAAATCCCATTCACGACGTCTGGGATGCCTATGAGGGTGGGCTGGTCGACAGTGTTGAAGGCAACTGAGATGTCCAGCAATATCAGGAGGCAGAAGACATCTTCATACGTGTGAAGAAGGCATCATCTATGATATACAAGGTAGCAGTCTCCATGCTGCAGTGTGATCAAAACCAGAATGGTAGTGATGCAGGTGAAGGTTAGCACTTTTCAATGATCCTGATCTGAAATCATTACTCAATACATAACAGTTTAGCTAATTCTCCGAAACACACCTATAGAATACTGCATTTTGTTTGTGCTTCTGCATAATTTAACATAGAGGCCAGGTTTACCACATTTCCTGCAAGACAAATCTCTTGCTAAGCAATTTAAGTTATCTAACCCATGTGCGCCACCCCCACACCTGTAATACTTTAATTTGTTTTCAGATCTATTTTGCAATGGGGATGGTGTGATGGAATTGCAAACCTCCTCTTCTCTTTTCCTAGTTAGGTTTAGCTCCACAAAAGAATTGGCATTTGAGCTCATTCCCTGCATTCAAGTGCGAGGATGTTTCATCCCCTCCACAATAGCCATTGCTTCTCTTAAATCAGGATTCTTGGCTAAATGCAGCACATGCAAGTTATTGATGCACCAGAACAGTAAATCACAGATCTGTAAATTTTTTGGAAGTACCCAACTACACCTTACTAAACTTTTTATCGTCGCTACATCGCTTGCTACTTTTTCCCTTCGTCCTTGATGTGCTGCAAAATAAATGTGTGTCTCTAAAACCATATTGACACAAGTTCCAAAATGTTTCTCTAATATTAATACAGACATCTCAAACATGATTGTGCAGGCCTTCAGAATTACCCACAGGAATTTCTTCTAAATTCATCTACACTCAAATCTACAGCATTCAATTCCTAAATTATGTACCACACTCCTTGATTTCTTCTTGGAGAGAACTGTTGTCCCTCAACTGCACCAAGTAGGAATTTAATAGTGTCTTTAACGATTTCTATTTTATCATTGGCTCTCCTACTTTCAACGAAAACTGAAACAATTAGCTACAAAAAAGATAATAAATCAATGAGATACATATGGAGTTAACACAAGAAACTATAAAGATCAGTTCAACTATTCCAAAGCTGTATTCATTTTTTTAAAATAAATTATTTTTATTGCAAACATGCTCACCACAGTAGCGTCTGCATCAAGACATGACGAATATCACAGTACATACATGGTAAATGACAGTATTTAAATCAGGACATTAATCAAGACTGCAGGGGAGCTTTTATGGCCCTTCATGTGTAATAGATCAACCAACCACCCCCTCCCTCAATACGGAACTTTGACCCTCTAAATCTTGTACCTCCCCTATCAGTACCCTTTATTAGCTAGACAGGAACCCCACACCTTCTCCCACTTCCCAGGACAGCCTGTATAAAACTTTTTTCCACCCTCTGACACCAATCCAGATGAGCTTCTCATTGCATCAATCTGGGTGGATCCGCACTGCCGCATGCCATTGCTATATCCTGCTAGGCTACCCCGCTCTTCTGATACTTGGGCCAGTTTGTTTCCCCCAATATCATTAGTAGAAGAATTTTGGCATCCATTTGGAACTCTAACTCCAGCAACCACGACGTAACTCCAATAACCCCTCTCCAGTAGTCCTGTATCCCCAGGCATTCTCAAAGATTAATGTGCCCTCTCGCTACACCCAATGCTGTATGCCTTAGCTTTAAATGCCTCCCTAGATGCAAAATTCTTGTGAGAATATTAGCTATGTCATAAAGGGGTCTTTCACACTTCTTTTTGTTAAAAATAAGAATAGTGAATGTCTACTTCTTTCATATGGTTTGGAGTGTAATTGATGATGTTGCAATCACAGGTGGTTTAAGGGACAGTTCTGTTTCTCGTCAAAGCACTGCTCTCAACCTTTGATGGCAGTGCATGTTCACATTTAGTTTAACAAGATCGGCACAAATTTGATACATTCAATATGGCAGTTAGCATCTTATGTCATCTCACTAGCATTAAAACATTATCGTCATGCGCTTGCGGTGTGATGTGTTCGATGAGGGAGACATCCTTTACAACGCAGGCATTACAACGCAATGCTTTTACAACGCAACCATTACAACGCAGGTACACTTATATTGCATGATTTTACAACCCATGCCATTACAACGCATGCTTTTACACCGCATTAGTAAGTATTATATGGTAAGTATTTGTTTTATTTTTTGATAATGTATGTTTAATAATATAAGTAATTAATAAATAAAACATATTTTATTAAAAGTTTTTAATATTTAGGTATTAAGAGTTATAAAATAGTTATTTATTCTAATCATATTTTTTATGGATTAGGTATTTTTTTTGGTAAACTAATACTCAGCTATGAATATTAATACTACTTTTTAATTAATTATGAAACCATTTACAGAACATATTTTGATTTTAAAAGAAAACATTTAATACTCCGGTATTAATTTTGTTATTAAATAGTTAATATTAATAATGATATTAATTGTTTTATGGATTAGGTATAATGTTTTGAAAATTAATACATATGTATTCATATTTTTAAGCAGTTATTTGTTATGTACAAATTATAAGAAAATATGTTCACGTAATAAACATTTTAATATTTTAAACTTAAAAAGTTAGTAATTAAAATATAGGTATTGTAATGTTTATATATTATGATTAAGATTTTAATGGGGATAAATAATAAATATAATGTAAAGAATATGTAAATAATTATTAAGGTTTAAAAAATATATATATAGATTTAAATGTGTAAATTAAAAAAATGATTTAGTATTTTTATATTTTTGGGGATATAAATAAACATGTATAAACAAATACAAGGCGTAATGTATTTATAACATTTTTATTAATACATTTACATATTTATAATTGAAATAAATTAAGAAAAAAATATAAAAAATAGAGTAGACATACCTATTTTATAAAAATATTTGCGTTTTATGTACAGTAATATTTTATAATATATTTTAAAATAATTTTCTCACGCTATTCCATTGTTTTCAATGAGAGAAAATGTATTTTTTTACCTTTACAAAAAGAAATGAAGTTGACGCGTCAACTTAAGTTTCATCATTACAGAGATCATTGCTGGAGAGAACAGAAGCAAGGGAGAGCTGCGTTAAGGTAAGACAAATTTACATTATTAAAATACATAGGGGCCGATACCGGGTCGGACTGCTCTCCGAGAGCTGTCCGTAGCCTTACCGCGCGACCAACACGTACCCGTAGCCCGTCCGTCCAGCAGAGGACGTACGATGCGCAGAACTGCCAAAAACACGACCCACACATTTGCTGTGATTCAAGCGCCATTCTCCGTCCGAGCCGTAACTCCGAACGCTGAACCGAGTCACCCGGAAGCAGTATCCATAGGAGTTTCTGGCATGACAAGTACGATGCGTACTTCCTACGCCCCGGATGGGTCGCCACATACGGGACGTCCCAGCATCCGGAAAACAAGCATATCCGCTACGATTCGCGCCACAACTCAATACACGGCTACGAGATGGACCAGCTTGCAGTGGGTACGAGACGGAGCAACGAGCAGCGTGCACGACACAAACAAATCATGAATCCCATCGCGCAGGTCATACCAGTACTCTACATCTATGACAGGCTCAGGAACCGACGGCGCAGGCGGTAAGTCAGACACCTACCACATAAACAAACGACACGTACCCTCTAAATGGCACACACCCACATCCTGGCCACTAGCAACAGGCCACCATAGGGGTTTCATGGCCAGCACCACAAACACCCCCACCCATAGGGGACCTGTTGCCCATCACTACTGCCACCCCCACTCATAAGGCTTATGTTGCCCATCACTACTGCCACCTCCACCCATAGGGCTTATGTTGCCCAGCACTACTGCCACCCCCACTCATAGGGGACTTTTTGCCCATCACTACTGCCACCCCCACCCATATGGGACCTGTTGCCCATCACTACTGCCACCCCCACTCATAGGGGACCTGTTGCCCATCACTACTGCCACAACCAGCCATAGGGCATATTTTGCACATCGCCCCTGCCACACCCAGCCATAGGATGGGTGATGCGCCACACATCCAGCATACTCCAACATCAGGTATGTCAGCAAAATACATCCCCCTGACAACAGTGTGTAGTCTGCGACAAATGCCCACAACAGTGATTATGACTTCGAACATACAATATAACTAACAGCACATGTGTGACCAACACATGAGTGTGCCATACACAAGGCAAGCATCACTATAGCACTGTGGCAATGTAAAAAGAACACCCCCTCACTGTGTAGAACAGAAGTTAAGTGTGGGCTTCCAAACTGCAACAGCTGTTGAGCATTGTGGTGATGGGGCCTAACCCCCCCCCTCATCACAGTGACCAAAAGGTAAGTGTCATCATGCTCAAAGCTACAAATAACTAACACCATGTATGATCCCTGCTCCCAACACATTAAACACTTCTGTGGCAAACCTGTGGTTGTGTCCCATTCCCACAGAGATGTGGTGAGGCTAACAGTGCTGTGAAAACATAACACACTCTCGGCCATGTGCAGACAAGCAACACACATGGGGGCTGACAATGCATACAGTGTACAATGACACAAGAGCAGAAGAGACCATCACCAAGCATGCACACATCTCGAAAATAGACACACTAATCAAAACAAAATGTGTAGACTGTAGGTGTCAGCTCACAAACTCACATTCCATGCCAGCAATGGCACCTAACAACCAGGATAAATGTGCACAATGGTGTGATATGACTCACAGGGACAGCAGGCCAAATCACAGAAACAGCATCCAGACAAAGGCCCACAACAGCAATACCAATGCACTGGTGCAGATGCACAAACAGGCAACCCCACACTGGACATCTGACACAGCATGTGTGTGGGTGTGTCACAGTATCCCCAGGCAACTACACAACACATGAGGGTGGCTGAACCACAGTGACACATGTGGATACAGTGCCATACAAAAGTAAACCATCATTGGGACACCCTTAGTGGGCAAACAGGCATTGTGAGATGAGAGGGAGCACAACAGACACATGTGACACAAGCTGGAATGAACACCAACTAACACAGCAAGAGACTGACACACAACAGCACTACCCCCAGCGACCAGACATTGCGGTGACAAGCATGCATGACACCTCCACTGTGATGACAAAGGCAGATGCCGTGCAAACTGGGAAACCCAGACATGTGCCCTGTTCTACAAACGTGCATCACTCATTCACAAACACACATCACTCAGCATGGCCCCTCATCCAATGACAAACGGGAGCTAGGGGACCATCCATGCAAACATTTACATCAGTTCACCCTCAACACCACACACCCTGAACTGCAACAATGTGTATCTGTGAAGCCCACATGGACAGGTGACATTGCACATGCACCCATGACAAACACAGGAATGTTGGGAGGAACCAAGGTGTACAGACACATCACACAAGGACAGTTAACAACCCTGGGGAATGACAGACATACTGCACAGTATTCGGTACATGGCCATGACCTCAAAGCTCACATAACCTTCAGAATCCCTGCCACAGTCCCAGGACAATGCAGAAGCCAAGGAGAACCACAAGGCACACATGCTGACACCTGCCAGCATTGCAGCCATGAACCCGACAAGTGGGAGCAGTCACACACACATACAAATGTCTCAATCACTGAAAGGTACCACCTAGGGACAACTACACGATTTAGCAAATAAACAGGTGCCTTGGGGAACCCTGACTGTGTCCCATCTGTTTCTGACAACATCATCACCACTCTGAACTGACACATCCCAATGATGATACACCAATTAACAGTAGTGTGTCATGCACCAACACATCTGGTAGCCCATTGGAAAAGTAGTGGGATGAACCCAGTACCACTCAGCAAGCATCAACAGGAGCATATCAAGGGAACACTCTGTATATGAACAGGGATGTGGACACACACACATGCTCATACAACACACACCATGGGCCTAGGCTATGCCACAGGACAACACACTTACTTGAGGGGAGCCAACTCCTGTGGAAGCCCAGCTGTGCCAAACATATTCACCGCACGTCTCACTCATGTCTGCAGAACACTTGGTCAGTCAGCCATCAGTTACCACACAATGAAGGCTCTGGTCACAACAGCCTGGGTACGCGGGTCTCCCCCAAGTCATCTGCACATACCCAAAACATATGACTAGCAATTTGCATAGAGGACCCAGTTGCTCCTATACCAATGATGCCCACATCTGTAGGTCCAATGGTGATGCGCACAAAGTCTGTGGAAGTGACAAATTGGACAATGAGAAGCACATCATATGGTGCGGGACTGTTGGAGGAGGGGCACTGCTGCCGTCAGGGAGGAGGCCACGGATTGATTGGTCCTCTGTAGAGCAGACATGCCCGAGGAAATGCCCTCCATGAATGACACCAGTTGTGTCAACAGACTTGTACTTGCATGGAGGACCTTCAGCATCAACGTCTGCCCTACATGGATCTGTCTAAGTAAGTCCACAGACTCCTCACTCAGGGCAGCAGGGGACGCAGGGGGTGCGGTGCCCGGCACAAATGAGACATGCTCCCGAACACGGGAGCCTACAGGGACCTCTAGGATGGGAGCCGATGGGAGGGGGGTGGTGCTGGTGGTGGTGGTGGTGGTGGTGGTGGTGGTGGCGGGGACAGCCTCACTAGCTGGGGTTTGGTGGCTGCTGACACCCGCCTCCACAAGGGAGTCATCCTCAGAGCTGCTGTGGCCCTCAGCTGGTGGGGATGGTGCTGACGACTCCTCGGTGTGGCTCCACTCGCCCTCCGTGCCACTGGGTCTCCCCGACTCCTCTCCTTCTGTCCCTGTAAGGCTCTGTGGCTCCTCCTGGTCCGTGGAGCTGTCCCCTCCTGTGGCCGTGGATGTATCTGGATAGGAATAGGAAGTACGAGAAAAACATCAGTCACCTGCACCGACTGCACACACCACAGAGAGTACATCAATCACATCACAGGGCAAGCCCTGGCATCATCAGCTGAACACAGCTCAAAGTGCAAACACTGTTTAGAATAAGCCAACTGTCATTCTCAACATCAACCATGGCACACATATCCCACCTTGACTTTCACACATATATCTGTTGCATGTTGGATGCTAACACCCCAATGTACCAAGAAGCACCACCCACACATTAGTTCGACATGCAAGTGAACATGTAGGAGTATGTCACTATACACACAGCACATCTCTTGCTACTGACTCAGTACAGGTGTCCGGATGAAGGGATGGGCAGAGACTCATTTCACATGCTTGTGATGCATGCCAGCAACACACACTATGATGTTCTCATGTCCTGATGTGCAATGCCACAATGGGGCGCATGGTGCACACTTGGACACAATGCACGATCACTCATAGCAAATTAAATGCCATGGCACTGGGATGCCCTGAAAGTCAGTCAACACTGTCTTCTGTCACAGGGGCAGGGCATCCAGACAACAAAAATATGCACTGACTCACAATCCTAACTCAGGGGTAAAGCTAACTCTGCAGATGACCGGCGCACTTGCCCATACCCTGCAAATAAGATATACAGAACCCAAAAGACCCCACATCATGCAAATCAGACATATGAGTCTCTGCAAACACAACTCCCTGTACATTAACACATCACAGTCTGCCATGCATGTAACCCAGCTGCATGAAGGACACAGTTGCATACACCATTGTGCGCTGTCAGATGATCACACACCTATATGTTACACAGGTGTTGTCTCTCACAGTCACATCTCAGATGTCCTGCTGACCCTCTGAATCATGGACACCCCAGTTGTACGTAACAACAAGTCACACCCTAATGACACAGAGGCAGACACCTGAGGGCACATGTCACTAAGCACAACCTGCAATTTCATACACAGGAGTGGGATTACAGAGTGTTTCTAAATGCCCTTGAGGAGGCATGACTGCCCAGGTCTACGTGAATCAGTGTTTGGCCCTGGACAGTAGTCGGTGGCTAAGCAAGTGTGACATACTTGATATACATACTCCTGAGGCCCCAAATTTGTAGTCCCCTGCTGCATGGGTTTGTTTGGAATACCCCAGCCACATGTGGCGAGTCAGACCAGCAATTGGAACACATCTCAAGGGCACACACAGATCACATGTTAGATCTCAGGCATTATGTAAACAATTGACCCACCCATGAGACCCACAACAGAGTTACGGGAACAGATGCTGTCCGGTAGCTGAAGCATATCTGACTGCAGGGACACAGTGCCCTAGTGACACAAGCAACAGACTGTAGGGCCCACACCTGTAGAACAGATGAGGAGGGTGCATCACACAATTGAGGGACCTGAGTATTGGACTAAAAGACCTACGTAATGTGGAAGTGTGACCAGGCCAAAAGACTGCAATTAGCATGTCAGACATAGTACACAGATTAGGCATGGACTTACCCCCTTCCTGCTGCTGTCTGGCCTTCAACTGCCTATCCAGGTCAGGGAAGACCACCGCCAGGATCCGGAGCATGTGGGGAGTCAGGGTCCGGTGTCCGCCCCTCCTGCTTTTGAGGTGACAGCTTCAGCTGGTCTCTAGCTATCCTCCGGGTCCAGCCCCGAAGGTCCTGCCACCTCTTCGGCAGTTGCGGATCTGGCGCTTGTAGACCCCCACCGAACGAACAGCCCAGGCGATGGTCAGCCATATCTCCTGCTTCTGGTGGGCATCAACCTGTGAGGATGTCAAAGTGAGAAGTACATTAACACACATGCCCCATTTTTGTGGTGCACACATTTGGATAGACATGTCATCATCACAAAGGGAAATGAGTTACACAGGTAGTGCAACCATGGTGAAGGACAAATGCCCTGCATGTCTGACATGTTAACAATGCCTGGATAGTTTAAGCTTGCACTAATGCACTTTAGCAGCAGGACACCTGTTCATTACATGTACCTACACACTTTGGGGGATGAAAGTAGTCATTGAAAATGCTTGCCACTGGTGTACACACTGCTAGTACTGCTAGTCAGACAACATGCACAATTAGGAAGGCAGTGGACTGCACACTCACCTGCTCCCCTGGTTTCCCAAAGAGCTTGCTGTACTGTGGAAGGAGCCCGTCCAGCAGGGCCTGGTTATCCTCCTCAGTGAAGGCTGGGCCCTCTCCAGAGTACATGCCATAGCAGGAGCCAGAGGGTGCAGAGACAGCAGCAGTGGTAGCAGGGATGTGGTCCAGTAGCATGTAGTGCAGACAAGTGAGCTCCCTGGGGGCCAGCCAGCCAGCCTAATATCTGTGCTGCAGAGGCAGAATCTGTGCCATGTGTCCCAAGTGATAGGTCCAACACGGTTGCATTCTAGGAATCTGGCCAATCCATTTAAATGTACGACTCGTACATGCCTTCCGCATCGTTCAAATCTTCACCTTCATGGAACACTTGAAATTGCAACATTGTTGTAGGCATCCAACTGAATTTCCAGTGCACGACTCTTACAAGTTTTGAATCCGCATCAGTCTCCATGACAGTCCGGAGCCAATGGGTGCACCCGGCTCGTTCAACTGACTGTACAACGCGTATTTTGAAAATACACATGCACCCGTCTCCATGCAATTCAATGGCCAAGGCGTACGCCTGTCTCGGACCATGCCTGTCCGACGCGTATGCATGATAGTCACCCGCGTCGGACCTCATTGCAGGCAATGGCAAAGCGTACGCACGGCTAGGTCATGAACGTGCAATGCGTACGCATTGTCACCCGCGTCGGACCTCATTGCAGGCAATGGCAAAACCTACGCACGGCTCGGTCATGAACCATGCGATCGTACGCATTGTCACCCGCGTCGGACCTCATTGCAGGCAATGGCAAAGCAAACGCACGGCTCGGTCATGAACCGTGCAATGCATACGCATTGTCACCCGCGTCGGACCTCATTGGTGTGACTATTATACGGATGCAACACATTTACTGGCCATGGACACCTGTGCACACCTACCACACTGCAGCATTGGCCACACAGTGTCCCATGGCATGTAAGGCTGCATTCCCTGGGTGTTTGGGGGGTCCACATGTGGTTTGTTGGGTGGTACTTTGTGCAACCACTCACAGGCTGTGCACGTGTACATTGTGGCATAATCCTTTGTGTGTTGTGCACATTACCACTGTGATGTGCAATTGTACAGTGATGGGCATGAGTCACGGACACAGTTTCAGGTTGGATATGTTTAGGACATGTCACATACACCCTGGGTCCTGGGGGTGATGGCATGTACATCACAGTGAGACCTGTGGCCACAATACTGTGTGCATGTTGTGTCTCGGATGTGTCTGATCAAATGTGCCCAATGGGTGACAGTCTCCACATCCATGTGGTATATGCATCAACCTTGATGGTGTGTGTGTCTAAGAGACGTACATGTAGGGCCGGCCGGAACAACAGTGGCCACTACCTGTGGGACTTACGCTTGCCTTGTGATGTGTATGTGGTACGCTATGTCCATTGTTGTATCGATGTGGCAATACAGGGACCCTGGGTTTCTGCATGGCAAAGATCTGTGATGCCTGGGAGACATCAGGCCTCACTTGT
The DNA here is from genome assembly GCF_964204655.1 of Triturus cristatus. Lineage (NCBI taxonomy): Eukaryota > Metazoa > Chordata > Amphibia > Caudata > Salamandridae > Triturus > Triturus cristatus. The sequence goes on from NC_140592.1 coordinate 839,909,854, forward strand.
CACTGTGGTGTGTGTTTTGAACGTTGCAGCAGTACATAGGTTGGGTGACACAGCCAGATGATTGGCCATTGCACTAAATGGGACTCATGTGGAACTGAGATGTGAGGTGGTGGTCATGTAGGTGACATATGTGTCCATGCCCAACAGCACACACCTCAGTACATTGTGTAATGTCATGATCTAGCATGTGATATTGAGCCTGGTCATGGCCACATGGGTGGATGAACTGACAATCTTCCTTTGTGCATCTCTGTACTGCAGGGCACCAGCTGTCCATCGACCATTCCCAGACCTTACAACCATGCAGGAACGCGACTGCATCAGACGGTACCGATTTACCAGGCCACTGATTGAGGAGCTGGCGGAGCAGTTGGCGCCACATCTGCTACCTGGCCGGACATACCCTACAGCACTGACCCCGGAGGTGAAGGTGATGGCAGCCCTGCACTTCTTTGCCACTGGTACCTTCCAGTACACTCTGGCTACTGCTGGTGGTATGTCGCAAACCATGTTTAGTCGGGTGCTACGCGATGTCTTGGAGGGGATGTTGCATTTCCTAGACCTGTATATCAAGTTCCCTAGCCCAGCTGAACTCCCTGAAATAAAGGATGCCTTCTATTCACTGGGGAGGATGCCGAAAGTCATCGGATCAATTGATGGGACACATGTGGCTCTGATACCACCACAGGCACATGAGCAGGTATACCGGAACAGGAAGCACTACCACTCCATCAATACTCTGGTGGTATGTCTTGCTGACATGTCTATCACACGTGTGTGCACAGTTCAGCAACGGTGTGAAAAATAATCCTTGTATGCTGCATGCTACACAACATGGCAGTGCGGAAGGAGGTGCCTCTCATCCAGGATGACGACGACCAACCTCCGGCACCTGTGGAGGATCCCGGCCTGGGCCAAGATGCCAGTGATGATGAGGGTGATGTCCGCTCACAGCTCATCAACAACTTCTTCACCTGAATGTGAGTTTCAAGGGTTGTTATGGCAATGAATGGAGGTAGCCTGGAATGCGTTGTGGCAGCTCTGTTGCTGTCTGAGTGTGTATGTGTGCCACTTGACTGGATGCGTGCAGTGATGTGTCCATTCAGGTGGTGTGTACTCCACAATAGGGTAGTACTGCGAACTAGTTTTTGTGTAGGTGTCTTTCAACATGTTTTGTGCATGTGTATTGCAGTTCTCTCCTGTTCTTCTGTGCTTTTGACTGTGTCTTGTGTCTGTCCTTCCCAGGGTACTTTGCCTGTTGTTTGGTCAACACTGACCCCCAACACCCAGAAGCCAACACCAGTGTGGAAGTTGACAATTCCCATCAACTGATGGCCCATACATCCCTGAACTTCCATTCTCCAACACATTGTGAGCGTGTGTCCACTGTTACGTAGAAATAACGTGCAACTATTGTGGAATAAACTTGTTGCTGATGTGTAATGAACCTGTGCTACGCTTTATGTGCGTTGTCTGTCTTCCCACATCTGCGTGACATCTGCTTACCTCACCTGTGGACTTGTTACCACTGACTGGTCTTTATGTTGTGTCTGTGCATGCCAATGTGTTTCAGGTCGCCATCATTGTGTGTGATGAATAACATGGCCATGGTGAGTATGTGTTGTGGTGCCATAGTGGTGTGTCTCCCTCACATGTGTCACATCACCATGACTCACCCTACGTTGGTCACGTTGTTGCAGTATTTGGCATGCACTGTCTTGTGTAGCAGATCAACATCTCCCTGAACATGACAAGTTGGAATCACAACAGAGGCAAGTATGGTGTACTGGTGAGTTTATTTTCAAACGTGTGTGGGAAGTGCACAGGATGGTGGGTGCTGTACATTGGTTTGGGAATCCAAAGTTCACATTAGAGTTGGAAGTGCTGGTAGATGACATGTCCAGAGTAAAGTCCACAGTCATCTGCTACATTGGCCCAACATGAACCCTCCATGTCATGTGGGCGAGTTGTGTGTGACGGGACAAGGTGAATGGGATGCGCACAAAGGACATTGTCCAGAACAGGTTTAGAGGCCCTGGGGGATGTGCTTGGACATCTGCCTCTCACATGTCCTTCTTCGGACGACCCCCTTCTTCCATGGGGAAATCGACCCCTCTTCTTCCGGGGGGAGGGGATCCTCAGGTGCAGGCCTCTGCAGTGCAGGGGACTCTCCGCCAGAGTCCTCCTCCCTCCCTGTGGCGCTGGCAGATGGTGTTGCGACAGATGTTGTGGCCACACAGGGAGGTGTGGACAGGTTGGTGTTGATCTGGCGGAGGGATTGGAGTATGTCCCGATGCACCGCAGTAATGGCATCCCACCTGGCCTCCATGCGGGCATGGTGGGCGACCTGCTCGTGTTGCATGTCCTTGAGGATCCCCACTACCTGGCCAAATCCTCCGGTGCTATCCTGGTACGCATCTAAGATGCGTGCCAGGTAGGGGTCATCATGCAGTCCAGATTCCTCTGCAAGGCGCGCCCTCTGCCTCCCTCCCCCTCCCAGCACCCTATCCACACGGGCAGGACCAGCGGCGGGACGCACAGGTGACACTGTGACCCCTTGGGTGGTGTTGCTGGTGGTGTTTGCTGTATCTTCCAGTGGGTCCTGTGTCCCTGTGCTGTGGGTGTTGATTGGCCTTGGTCCGTGTTGGTGGGGGAATAGTAATTTTAACATACCACTATTCTGCACCTTTATTGAAGCAAGCACCTTTTGGAGTTGGAATAGTAATTTAAACCTAAACACTATCAAACATTTTCTCCGAGGCAAGCACTTTTTGGAGTAGGAATGGTCATTTTAACATACCATTATACTAAACCTTTCCTGAAACAAGCACCTTTTGGAGTTGAAATAGTAATTTAAACACAACCACTATCCAACATTTTACAGGAGGCAAACACCCTTTGGTGTAGGAATAGTAATTTTAACATACCACTATCCTGCACCTTAATTGTGGAAAGCATATTTTTGAGTTGGAATAGTAATTGTAACACTATCACTATCCAGCATTTTATGTGAAGCAAGTACATTTTGGACTAGGAATAGTAATTTTAATATAACAGTATCCTGCACCTTCTCTGAGGAAAGCCCCTTTTGGATTGGGAATAGTAATTTAAAATCTACCACTATCCAGCATTTTCTCTGAGGCAAGCTCCCTTTGGAGTAGTAATAGTAATTTCAATATACTACTATATTGCACCTTTCCTGAAAAAAGCACCTTTTGGAGTTGGGATAGTAATTTAAATTCTACAACAGTCCTGCATGTTTTCTGAGGTAAGCACCCTTTCCTGTACCTTTCCTGAGGAAAGCTCCCTTTGGAGTTGAAATAGTAATTTAGAAACCACCACTATCAAGTATTTTATAGGAGGAAAACACTCTTAGGTGTAAGAATAGTTATTTTAATATACCACTATCCTGCACCTTACTTGTGGCTAGCATGTTTTTGAGTTTGAATAGTAATTTAAAGTTGTGCTTTATAACATTGTTTGTAAGAAAGCACTATTTCTATTTGGAATATAATTTGTAAACTTAATACTATTTATTATTTTCCTTGATGAAGTATACTTTAATTTTTTTATATTTTGTATAAACCCAATATTATACATTTATTTAGATACAGTAAAAAAATATGTATATAGTTTTAGTCACTTTATACATATTCTCCAAAATTGAGTATTTTGCAAATTTTTGTAGGACTTTGTAAAGTTTTCTAACGAACTGAACAAAAAGATATGTTTCATTTTAGTATATTTGCGTATCTACAAATTTTGAAGTAGTTCTACATTTCTATAGTTTGTTTGTAGTTCGCCTTTACGATGGCTCTCTCCGAGGATTATAGTTTGGAGAATGTAAACACGCGTGCAGTCTCTGGTAATCAGGTAATTACAGTTTTTAAAATGGTGGACGGCTTATTTTATATGTTTTGTTGTGTTGAATGCTATTTGAAACTAAAATATGTTTTGTGCATGTTTTTTCACTGTGTTTTTAATGGTGTGTGAGAATGTAAATAATTATTTTGTTATGTTAGTGCTCGTAGCTTTTTATTTTGATATGTTATAACATCCGTTTTGGCTATTTCCGGGTCAAAGTAATTTCAATAAAAGAGTTGTAGGACTTTTGTTTTCCTGCATTTAAAAATGGTGGTTTCTTTGTTTGTGTTTATATTGTGTGTTGTGTTTTTCTTACGTGAAAATTTACGAATTATTAATGGTAGTTTATTTTGTGAAATTAAGTGTATTAATGTTTTGTATAAATGTATATGATGTTAAAATATATTTTATAAAATATGTATTTACCTTCAGTTTTATATTTATTTTATATGCGTTTTATATATTTGGATAATGTTTGGTAAAATTCTATTTAAAAAAAATATATTCCATTGGTTTAAAAAAGTACACTAGTATTAATTTTAATACTCGAGTATTCATTTTACTTTTGGGTAATTTAATTAAATATGGTGTAATAAAATAGTATCTGTTAAAGTATTATTTTTGATACATTTATACAATTGTCATTTTTTAACTGAAAAGTATTGCACGCGAGTGTTAGTTTTAGTACTCTGGTACCAATTTTAATACTCTGGTATTAATTTTGAACACCCACATTTTAATACACTTCCCCACCCAAAACCCCTATTTTCCTTGCATCCCGCTCTAGGGGTTTATTATACAAATAAAAAAAAATGCGGTGTAAAAGTGTGCGTTGTGGTAGTATGTGTTGTAATGGATCATTCAATGTATTATACTACATTTACGTTGTAATGGTATGCGTAGTAAAAACTTGCGATGTAATGTCAGTTGCATTGTAAAAGCATGCGTTGTATTTGTTTGCGTTGTTACGTCATATATTCGTTCGATGATGTTCCCTCGCAAAGAACAGGCGGTTGAAGATGACGAATTGTGAATAACCTTGTGTTTTTTTTAAATTTGTTTATTGAATTTTTGTGATAAACAAGAACATGCAAAAAAAGCATTGCAAAGAGATACACGAAGCATCGATATGGTGCATCATAATATGAAAGCCAGTATCATATAATATGACAAAAATATTATGATAATATAATAGCTTTGAAGATTAGAGAGGTATGACACAGAAGTCACATGGTACGAAACAACTGCAGGGCGGTACAGGAAGTGTAACAAAAATAATACATGGTAGTTGACATATAATACATCAATGGCATATTGTTCAAATTGAGTCTTTCGATTCCAGGGTGAGCAAGGAGTCTTTCAAAGGTTGCCAGACATCTTTCGATCTAGAGGTAAGGGGCTTTACCTGTGTATAGTCTTCACTAATTTTGTCACACTGCGTTATGTTTTTGAGACATGCAATGTGAGGAGACACGTCGGCTGACCCAATTTAAACCGGTTCCCGTTTAGCAAGGGGTAGTGCCATAGAGGTAAATCTGCAGGTGGATTTGGCGAGGTCTTGAGTGTATCCTAGCAGTGCCTTCAAGCGGTCAAGCGCGATCGTGGTGTCCGTCATAGTGGAGAAGATAATGGTCGAATATTATCCTATATGGCGGCACGTCCAGGTTAAATGTGCAAAATTGGCGTCTGGGACGTGAAATTTGGGGCACTGGGTCGAGCGTGTGGAAACAAACTGTGCAATATATGTGGGGGGATGATATATATGCCTGATGTAGTAACTTTAACGCGTAGAAGCTTATGTTTATGGTTGACGGAGATGAGCTTTATTTGGGAGCAACAATAAGACCAAATTTTGTCTGAAAGCAGACAGCCCAGGTCCGTACTCCAGGCCTCCCGAACGTGCATGGTAGAATCAGGTATAATGGGCAGGCAGATGCAACACAGCCAAGAGATGAACTGATATCCATCTGGTTGGATATGATGAGTGTCAGTTGGGGAAGGGGTTGGGGGGGTCATCAAGTGTGAGGGGATATGTAGGCATGCGTGGGCGCAGGGTATTATGGAGCCATCGCAGTACAAAGTGGCCCATGTAGGAGACATTCTGAAAGCGGGCGTCATCGGCATGCACAAGGACATGGCCTTCCGGGAATACATCTCCTATGTTGTGCAGGTCATGGTGCTGTAAGGTGAGTTTAACAAGCATCTCACTTATGAGGGGGAGCCTGGAATTATCAGCTAGTGGTAAGGCAGGATACCAAAGGATGCCCCCACCTAAGACAGGGCGGAGCTTACGCTATGCCCATCAAGTTGTAGACAAAGTTTGGATTTATTTATAAAGTTTTATATAGCGCAAACAAGATCCCAAAGGATATCATAGCGCTTTACAAAAAGGATGCAAGGAAGGTAATAAATGCAATATCAAACATCAAGTACCAATAAAAACAAGAATAAATGCATAATTACAAGACAAATGGGTCCAAGGAGAGTAATACAATAAACAGGTACATATCGGACTACCATTGGGGCACACTATAAGGTGAAGAAGAGCAGGATCCAATGATGGTCAAATGGTTGTAGGATCAATGACTATGAGCAGGTGAGCCTAGCCCCGTTAAGGTAAGAATTTGTTCATTAGGAATCTTTTTACCTCCTGTTTGAAGGCAATCGTTGAGGAGATTCTGCGTACTTCCGGTGGAAGAGAGTTCCATATCTTTGGAGCGGCGCCGGAGAAGGCTCGGTGTCAAGTTCTCTTTTTGCTAATGATTTTTGGTTTAAGTAGGAAGGTGTTGGCGCTTGAGGCTCTACCACTACAGGATAATTCAAGCTTTTGCGCTAGGTACCTGGGAGTTTTGAGATGAATTGATTTGTGTGCCAGAACAGCAATCTTTAACTGAAATAGAGTTTCGTAAGGCAGCCATTTAAGAGATTTTAGGACTGGGTATATGTGCACATTTCATTTGGTATCTGTAAACAGTGTAGCTGCCGCATTCAGTGATGCCCTTAGTGGAGCCAGGGTGTATTTGGGAAGGCTACAGAGCTTAGCGCTGCCGTAGTCTAACCTCGGTAAGACAAGTGCTGGGACCACATGCTTGAAATAAGTTTGTGGAAGGAATGGTTTGATATTTCTAAGTGTCCTTATCAAGTGATTTGTTCCCTTACACACATTGCTGATATGATTCTTCATGTTCAGGTGCTTGTCCAGGGTGATTACGAGGAATTAGGTTGAGTCTAGAATGAGGGGTGTACAGTTGAAAGCCGTGAGTTGATTTAACCAAAGATCTGGCTTGGGGATGTAGTTTGGAGGGGAGATGAGAAGGAATTCAGTTTTGGAGGTGTTGAGCAGGAGATGGTTCTCAGTTAACCAATTTTGAGTAGCTATTAGGCTTGTTTTGAGTGAGATGATGTTGTCCGGGGCGGAGATTTTCAAATAAAGTTGTGTATCGTCCACATACATATGGAAGAGAATGTTTGTGAAATTTAGTGAGTTAGCTAATGGTTCCAGGAAAAGGTTGAAGAGTATAGGAGATAGGGCAGACCCTTGGGGTACCCCAATGAGAACTGGGGAGGACTGGGAGAGAGAGTGATTTGCCTTGACTCTTTGTGATCTGTCGAGGAGGAAGGACGAGAACCATTGTAGCACCAGACCAGAGAAACCTATCCTGTTCTTCAGAATGGATAGAAGGTTGTCGTGATTGACCGTGTCTAAAGCGGAGGAAAGGTCAAGGAGGATTAGGAGGCAGGAATCGTTTTGGTCAAGCATTTTTAAAATGTCATCCGTAACGTGCCCCTTTCGAAAGCCAGATTGAGAACTTCCAGCTCCTAGACCAGCATCAATGTGAGCACAAAGTTGGGATTGTACGTACATTTCTAGGAGTTTGGCTCGGATGGGGATGTTGGAGATAGGGCAAAAGTTCTTGAGGTCCGCTCTATCTGCGTTAGATTTTTTTTAGTATATGTGTTACCTGAGCTGCCTTGAGGCAGCCTGGGATCATGCCTTGTAACAGTGAAGCGTTTACAATCCTAGTCCAGGTGGGGATGAGGGCTTTCTTAATTTCTTTGAAGATGGCCGGTGGCAAGGGGTCGCTGAAGTGGTTAGATGGGTTGATATTTTGGAGAATCTTGTTAATGTCTTTCACTGAATGGGGTAAAGGTGCCCCATGATGCATTGTTCTTGGTGTTCATGCTGACAGGTTTGTGGTTTTCGAAGTAGAGCCTTCTTTGAGGCGAGTTCAATGGAGATGAGTCTTGATTTCTCAGTGAAGAAAGCAGCCAGTTCGTCACATGAGGGTGAGCTGCCTCCAGACTCCAAGGTATTTAGAGCTACCACTGATTGCTGTTTAACCAATTTCGAAAGTTTCTTGGGGCGGTTTGCAGCTTGATCCAGTTGGTGGCTGAAGTAGTCAGACTTAGTGCTCTTGATTTGTTTGTTGTAGAAGCTCTTATCCTCCCTAAGGAGTTTTAGTTAGTCAGAGGAGGGATTTGATCTCCAGGAACGTTCAGCTGCCCTCAGGTTGCGGCGTTCAGAGCTTAAGTTGTCGTTATACCAAGGTTTGGACATTTTTGTTGAGGCGTTTTTTTGTTGTAGTGGTGCAATGTCATCCATGATGTTGGAGATGGTCGAATTGTAGGCGTCGGTGAGTAACTGTACCTTGACCAGGTCAGCCTGGGAGGATAGGGCAGATTTGCATTGGGCTGCTAGTTCCTCTGCATTTATTGATCTGAGGTCCCTTTTCCCTATCTTCGATTTCGATGGTTGAGCCTTCCTCATAGACACCGCTATATTAATATAAAAGAGGATGCAATGGTGGTCAGACCAATCGCAAGGGGTTATGGAGTCCAATGTTATGGTCTGTCCTTTCGAAATGATGAGGTCTAGAATTTCACCTTTATTATGAGTTGGTTGGTCACAGTGCTGAATCAATTCTTGATCACTTAAGAATGATTTAAGGCAAGTTACAGTGTGGTCATTGGGGTTAGACCAGTGAAGGTTGAAATCACCCAGGAAGATTTGGGACACTGCTGAGTTGACATTGCTAGAGATGATTTCCATTAGTTGCTCCAGGAAGGGGAGATTGTCCCCCGGAGGATGATAAAAATTGTGAAGTTTGCATACCGGTAGGTTATTACTTGTAATGCTGAGACCAAGGATCCATAGGGATGCCCTTCAAAAGGATGACTAGGTTGATGGATCTCCAAACTGGTCTCTCTCAGGTTTGAGTTAAAGGACAAGAGCGTCTGGTTGGTACAAGCGATATGCATATTGGCATTGTGCTGCAAGATAATGAAGGCGAAAGTCTGGGACTCCAAAGCCGGCAAGTTCGTAAGGGAGAGTTGAGGTATCCCACCAGATACGGAGCTCGCTGCCAGCCCATATGACTCTCAACAGGAGACTGCAGAGGGTGTTAAAGAGATGCAGTGGTGTAAGCGGTATTGGGATATTAAGGAAGAGATACAAGAAGTGAGGGAGGACGACCATTTTCATTATAGCCACTCACCCCGCTATGGAAAGTGGGAGTTTGAGTCACTGTTCCACTTGTGTTGAGAGTTTGTCAACAGCTGGTCCATAATTGAACCAGAGTATTTGGTCCTTGTCTCTGTGTAGGTGTATGCCTAAATATTTGATGTCTAATGAGTGGGTGGTATACAATTGCTCGTAATTGAGGCTGAATTTAGCCAATATGTGCTCACTGTCCATAGCACTGGTCCCTGTGATGGTGTGGAGTTCGGAGACGTATTCACTAAGATGATTAGGGTAGAGTATTTGTGCAAGTGTGCGTCCCGGTCGCTCCCCTCTCCGTAACGGTTGGAAGTGGCATGTTTCCCCATGTATGACATCTCTCCGTCTGCCAGGACACGAAAATTTGTCATTAGGACTGAGCATCTATGCAACTGGGGGAGCAGCCTGGTTGGTAGTCTGCTCCGTCAATGTGTCGCAGCTCAGATTCGATCCGGGTAAGTTGGGAGCGTATATCTTGGTGAGGGCCAGCATGTTTGGACATGCAGATACCACAGATGTAGGCCTTGAAGGCCTGCCAGAGAGAGGTCTGAGTCGACACTGTGCCCGTGTTTAAAGCAAAATATTAAACAATAACTTCATGAAGCTCGGTGCTGAAGACCTGATTATGGAGGGCCTCACTGGGTAATGACCAGAAGTGTTCCAGGTCGCCACAATAGGGGACACACAGTACCAGGAGGACCAGACAGTGGTCAGACAGAGTAAGCAGCAAAAGTCTCACATCTGTGGTCCAGAGCCAGGCATTGTCAGATAGAATCCACTAGTCGAGCCGTGTCCACACATCATGGGGAGCGGAATAGAAGGTACAGTCGGATGAGCAAGGTTGATGTGAGTGTCAAATCTCATGAAGAGCATAAGTGTCTACGATCTAGTGAAGGACCTAGACCCCTACCCCCCAATTTGGGGCTTACCACTCGGTTGTATACTGGTGGAATCTACTGAGGGATTATGATATATGGTGAAAAGTTCCAACCCATTATTATCTGATTTGCCTCTGCCTAGCCCATATGTGCATACAAGTAATGAAAAAACTTAGGTGAGTAAATATTAGGGGCATAGATATTAATAAATAATGCACGTTTGTCCGCCAAATGTCAGTCAGTATAATAAAACGACCCTCTGGGTCTGCGTGGCTGGTGAGGAGGGAAAAAGAGACACTCTTATGTAGGAGGATACAAGCTCGTCTGGAACAGGAACTGTAACTAGAAAAGTTTTGATGTGTACCCCAGGTGGACGTAAATAGCTAGTGTATATAGGTGGTAGAAAAGTGTCCTGAAGGAAAGTTATTTTAGCTCCATGTCAGGACAAATAAGAGAGGACCTGTTTACCCTTACACGGATTGTTAATTCCGGGGATATTCCCAATGAGGAGGAGGAATTTCTGCCACTCTCTCCCAGCTGTCACGTGTTGGCATTCAGAATGGAGGCATATGAGAATCCATGTCATGTCAAACAACACATTAAGTATCCAGCAAGCAGGTGGGGGTTAGATAAGGGGGAATCTAGATTCCCCATAATGGTTATTATTGTTACTATATTGTTTTAGGTTGCAGACCCTATCGTTCACAAAAATGTACTGCTGCTAAAAACTAGAGTAACTCGGCTCACGGTTAGTGAGATCGAGCGAAACAATGGGATGTCATGTTCAAAGCTTTGGATGTACAATGGCCATAGATGTTCAAAAAGTACATGCATGTCCTTTTTATGGATAAGCTGGAAGCAGTGATTAATAAAAACAAGTTTAAAAAAAAAATATCCAGCAAGCAATGAAAAAAAAAACAGAACTAGAACATACTGAATCTAGCACCCCACCCACACCAGACAATAAGACATCCAGCAAATCCCTAAACCAATTAACATCAAACTAAACAACCCCATTTTTAACAAGTCTGTATAAACCACTGGGGTGTGGGCCACATGGTGGAAGTTACCTCAAAAGGGAAGTCAGGATCAAGAATATGATTAGTACCAGTGAGAGGTATCAATGACATTAATACAATGCTGGACGAGATTCGTGTGAGCATCTAGGCATGGCACCCGTGAGCGACTAGCCATCGAGGAGGGGAGACTGCAGAGAAATCCAGAGTCAGATAGGAGGGGGCTGCGCTAAAGACATTGATGGGTTTGTGCGTTCTGGAGTGTTTCGCCTGGAGGTGGACACGTTTGCAGCATACTCTTTGCAGAAGTCTGTCACCTCTGCCGAAGTATCAAAAAAGCAATATTTTCCATTGACGTCAACGCTCAGTCATACCGGGTACAGCACGGAATATTTCAGGCCCAGCTTGAGTAGCAAGTGCTTGACATTGGTGTATTTGCACCCTGCCTCTTGTACAATGATGGTGAAGGCAGGGAAGAATGAGATGGAGGAGTCTTAGTATTGTAGAGAGCTGTGTTGACGGGCCAGTCAGAACACAGTGTTTCTGTCCCTATAATTAAGGAGACGTGCTGTAATCAGTTGCGAAGGGGCCTCCACTGGTGGTTGCGGGCCAAGGGAGCGGTGTGCACGCTTCACTGAAAACATAGATATGAAGCTGTTGCCGTCAAAAAGATCCGTAAACATTGTTCAACATATGTATCTGGGTATCTCATATTTGTTGTGTCCGCAATGTCCAGTATTTAAATATTGTTCCTATGGGTTTGCGCCTCAAAGTCCTCAATAGAGCTGGCAGGTATGATGACAGGGGCGTCATCCCCACAGTCATAAATGACAGACGTGGCCGTGAAGCCCTCCCGGCTAGGTGCATGACCCACCCCTCCAAGCCTCGTACAGACACCATTGGAGGGAATAGTAGAATTGATCTGGAGGTCTGCAAGGGGGTGCTGTGGATAACTGCTCAGCATGGGTTCAGGAGCAGCCAGTACTTAGGGACGCAATCCCAGATCTCAGATGGGCTGCCAACATCTCCCGCAAAAATAGCCACTTTTTAGAAAGGCCTGGGATGTACCCTTAAAGCAACACTGTATTTACGTCTCCACATACATGCATGTTTAATAAAGCATCAAGGACGGGCTGGGCCTGTCACAGCTCCCATCCATGTGATACTTGCCTCCAGTGTAGCTTTCATACAAATAAATGTGGGCCCCAGCTGAGGCCAGTGTGCGAATGGCCGCATGGGCAGAAGCGGCATCCAATTTGCAAGGGTGAAGAGCCCAGTGCTAGCGCCCCTGGCTGTTAGCAGCAACGGTCAGTCCACTCAGCCTTCGCAGCAATAGCAGAGTATTGGGGAGGAGGGCAGGACGCAGCTAGGCCACAAGTGAGGCCTGCGGTCCATTGAGTGCGAAGTGAGAGGGGTGCAGCGTGAAAAATGCCATACACTGAAGGCAGGCCAACCAAACTTATGGCGTGCACACTGAGGGGTCCATGTACCACTAGCAGGGTGACGCACTCAACAGGTACTGCAGGTATGGAGCCATGGGCCTTCAATGGACGGGAGGCAGCGCACCGGCAAGGAGGGCAATCACCATGGTGGTTGTTGTAGTGGCCAACGGCTGGTTAGACCAAACAGGAGCCGGGGTGGTGCATCGGCATGCTTGCAGGACCGCCCGGTCTGTTGCGTACAGAGAAGATAGGCCTGTGGCCCCTGCGAGACTCCCTGTTGCTGCGGGCCTTAGAGGTTGTGCCAGTCAGTGCGGGCTCCTCAAATGAATGTTGGGCGTGCGGGCGCATTCAAGGGCGGGAAAGGCAACCTTCAGAATCAACACCCCAACAATGTCACAGCCTCATTATGCAGATGGGGTTAGATGCGGCGAGGGAGGTGATCCATGATATTTTGGTCACTGCCGCGGCCACGCCCCAACGTTGCATGCCTTTGGCCAAGCTGTAAAGGTTGCAGTCAAATCATTTAAGATTGACTAGATGTCTTGACAGCCTGGACACTTGAAAAGAAGGTTGGTGGTATAAAAGTGCATGTGCCCTGCGCAAGACTTTTCAATAGTCACCAATTGCTAAGTTCAATTCCATGGAATGAGCAGTAGTCCATTCCAGACTGTTTGACATATTTATCCAGCTTCAGATGTACACCGCCCACCACAGGGAAGAAAAATTACAGTATTTCCCTCACCCTTCACAGAAGCTCACCTAATCACAATTCTGTCTCAGGTTATGTTCTACATTCCTTTCTTAAAGAACACCCCAATAGAAAGTCATGTACATTTTACAATGTTTCTGAAAACACTCAGACAGCTCCTTCCTTCCACAGCTTTCTAAAAGCAACGTATTACCGTGCAAAGGCGTTTGTCACAATCTCAGTGGAATTATTTCATAGCTGAAAGTTTATTTTAGAAACATTGTCTATTACACCACTCTCTTAAGTCTGTATATGATGCTGACTGACTTAGTGTTATTCCCCTCACTTTTCTGGCATGGAAAGGCCGACAATACTCATACAAAAATGTACTTTAAAGAAACTAAACCATATATGTGTCAGGAGGGTGTCATGATTATTGAAAATTCGAATGATATTGCACATAGGTTAGCCTTTTCTATCTCTTAGTTTTTCTTCAGGAAAAGTCTGTTTATATCTAAATACTGTCTGAAATGATTAGCCATCTTTATTGTGTCGCTTTGCAGCATGGTAATTCTGGACTGCATCATATTTTCTAGCCTAACATTTAAGTACTGTGTTGTTTGTTAAGTCTAGTATCGATTTTTTAAATAATTTTGTAAAGCTTACAATTTCATGTTTAATTGAAAATGTACATAGGGTTAGCTAACCGGTTAAGAATTTCTACTTAAGTCTCTTGCATTCCTTTCAAACACTTTGATACATCCCCAGGGCGCTCGAAGAAGCGGTGACATACTTTATTATATAGGAACTCAGAAGTGGAGAGTTAAGTCATACTACCCGTTTGTGGCACTTACTATATTTTTCAATACTTTTTAAATGTTGCTTTTCCAATACACAACTTGAAAGCAGAGAATGGCAGTAAAAGAAACAAAAACACCCCAAAGAATCCTGAACACATCACCTAAACCCCACTTTTAAGTCTATCGGGAGCCGGGGCCTCCGATCTTCTCTGTAATAAGAGCCACTTATGTTCAGTGAAAATCATCACGAGCTGCTAATATTGTAAGTGCAACTAATATAGAACAGCTATAGCTGCAATGGCCCTGACGCCAAAGTAATAATAGTAATAAGCCTCTCCTATGTCCCATGATATATCACTCAATTATCAGTTTTAATTACATTTAGTAAATTTCACACATTTTTCTCCAAACATTAGCTTAGGAGTTCTGAAAATATAAACCTTTGACTAAAATACATGATTTGAGTTTTTAGTACACCTATATTAATTTAACCAAGCAAAAGCTTCTCCTAATTTAGTAGACTAAGCTGCACACAAGAGGAAACTGACTCACTACTACTAGCGAGCCAAGTTCACTACAGATCCCACCAGAAAGCAGCTGTTTACCAGTGCACCCCATCAGTGGGGTAACGAAAGTTGAGGGGGGGGGGGCCCTGCCAGGTACACAGAGGGGCCCCCACTCAGGATTTAATCCGGAGCTCTCAGGGCTGTGTACTGTGATGAGGGGGCCACCTACAGCTCGGGCCCCCCACACCGTGGTGTCTGCGGGGGGCCTGTGTTACGCCCCTGCACCCTATATTAAGGTTTCCTGCGTCCTCAGGCTAGGGTGACCAACAGTCCGTAAATTTCACAGACTGTCCGTAATTTGGATCACACGTCCGTTGTCCGTGACGATCCCTTTTATGGATGGCTTTTGTCTGTAATTTTGGGCATTGGCTTGGGGAACATCACTGTTTTCCTGCCAGAAGCCTCAGCTCTTTGATGGGCCAACTCGCACTTCTCTAAGCAGAAAGAGCAGCCCCATCCGAGTACTTCACAGGTCTTTAAAAGACCATTTACATGTTAACGAGGCTTTGTTGTTTTTTCCGCCTCTTCATCTCCAGGCTCACTGTCTATTGCCGTTAGAATTAGCACCCCCCCCCCCCTCCC
Organism: Triturus cristatus; assembly: GCF_964204655.1. Lineage (NCBI taxonomy): Eukaryota > Metazoa > Chordata > Amphibia > Caudata > Salamandridae > Triturus > Triturus cristatus. The sequence goes on from NC_140592.1 coordinate 839,925,187, forward strand.
CTCCGAAATTTGTGGTAGCCTTGACCCCCAATACCCCCCCCCCGGAAATTTGGCACTAGTTGCGCCTCTGATTGTGAGTGACAGATAGGGCTTGGCTGTTTAGCTGTCGATGCTGTAATTGGATGTGCGGTGGTAGGCCTGTAAAGAGGTATGAGGTGTGAGGAGAAGAGTCACTGAACATTCCTGACACGAATAACCTGCGAGTGGCACTGCTGGGAAGAGCAGGCCTGCAGGGCCATGGCTTTGAAGAACAGTGCTCCCAGGGACCTTGATCCGAAGCATATGGATGACCGCGTTGGGGTGTGAAGGGCAAGGACAGCACAGGACTCTGGGGGGCATTCCTGTGTGTGTTGGGGGGACAGGCCCATGGAATCGCAGACTTGTAAAGTGTAGGGCTCTGAGGCCAGTGGTGAGTGTATGGCTGTAAAGTGACAATGTACGGAGGGTGGGGCTTTTAAAAAGTAGAACTTATGACATGACTCAGCCAAAGCTGTCGAAAGGTCCCATGCCATGTATGAAACACTAAACCAGTGCTGGCCTTTTAGCCAAAAGCAAATAGTAAATATGGGCATCAAAATCCCAGCATGGAGTGTGTTATTGGCTGGAAACAAAAAAAATAAACGAGTCGAACTTGCATGGACCTTCCTGGCAGCTGTGGTACCCACGGAAGCAACTGCACTACAGTTCAGAGCGACAGGTAACGTCACATACAGTGTGATCAAATTCTTTACTTTGCAACATTCTTGCACAACTAAGAAAGGTCATGTGCGGGAATTGACATACTGATGCCTGATACCAGGTATACCTAACCGTGATTGAGCTTGATGACAAGCCTTCCAGCAAATGACACCATGATGTGACCAACCCAGGAGCAGAGCTAAAACAGAAAGGCTACCAGTAAGCCACCCTTCATTTCAGTCCAGCCCAAAACCCACCTCAGAGTCCTGTTCAGGAGTTTTAAATGGACCAAAGATGCCATATGTTTGTCTGTCATATTTAATATTTTAGTCTTTTCTGACTGCACCTTTGACATTCCCTAACTTAAGGGGTATGGCGTATGGAAAACTGCAACTATGTGCAAACAAGGGAGGGGGAGAAACAGAGTAGACCGAGAGGGCTTGCTATATAGCCTCCGGGCTTTTAAACCCCACACTCCCCGCCTCGTGCCTTCCCATAGATGAACCTGGGTATGCAAAGACCACTGCCTCTCACACGAGCCCCTAATGGTAGCATATGGGAGCAAAGGATAGGTGTAGGGAGGGTGGAGGCTTCTGGAGAGCTGTTTCCCTGTCAATGGATAAGAAAGAGAAGCTGTGTGTGGGATCTCTCGTGGCAGATTAAAGCCCTTTCCATGTTCTAATGTAAAGGGCCATCACAATGGGAGGGCAGAGGAGGCAGTATGCCCCAGGCCTGTGATTTTTCAGGGCCCATGCTGATGGATGGATGGATGACTAAATGAAGAAGGGATGGAGAAAGGAAGGGAGGATGGATGACTAAAAGGGTGAATGGGTGGACGGATGAGTGACTGGGTGGATGAATGAATAAGTGAAAGGATGGCTGGATGCGTGAAAGGGTAGATAGCTGGATGGATGAGTGAATGGATGGATGAGTGGAAGAGTGGATGGAGGGATAGATGAATGGAATGATCGATGATGGATAGGTTTGCAAATGGTTGAATATTGATATGGACTGGCACACAGATGGAAGGACAGAATGAATGGTGAAAGACTGAATGACGGATGAAAGAATGATTACACTTTGTAACCCCCATCATCTTAAGTACATTTCCTATCGATTGACATTCACATTTATAGGAGTCATTGTCTCTATATAATATGTGTGTGATGTAACGCACTCCGACACCCTGTCCTTCTTACTTGGGATGAGTAGCACTATAAAAGAAATTAAATACACATGAGAGAGGGTCTATGTGAAGAGGGGAGTCACCATTGGAGGGTGGTAGCAAGGCTGGACTGGCAGGACTGGGCATCGGGCGTTTCCCTTGGAGGCTGCAAAGGTGGGGGCAGGTGGGGGGGGGGGGGGGGGGGGGGGTTAGGCTTGTTACCGCAAAAAGACCTGCACATTTGCTCAAAGTTGCGCGCATACTGAAAAGCCATGAAGTGCACAATTATCTCAACCTAATATAAACTTTTCACTTGTACTTAAGTGGTTGTCTACTTACTTCTATACTATTGCGCGACCTCTTCTGATGTGTCTGTAAAACATAACTTTTGTCCTGAATTCTGACTTCCTGTCTGGAATTTTTGTCCTGATTTTTAACCCTTTGTCCTGAATTTGCACCCATGCCAGTTGGTCACCCTACCTCAGGCACTAAATAGTCCATAGCCTACTTTACATCATTCACAATCTGTGTCAAAAAGTTTGCTAGCCTTGGACATGATCAAGTAACCTGCACTCTCATTGCCTCTTCGGCGTGTGTTTTCACCATATTGCATGAATCACACGTAAAAATTAAGAACTGCGTGACTCCATTGATGGATATCAAGTCTAAGTTTTAGACTGCTGTACTGACATCAGTGTGATACAGAAAAACTTAATTTTTCATATCACCTTTGGGAATAGAATGTTCGGGAAAAAGTACAACCCTTTTATTATTAAGAGGATCCACACGAAGTCTCTTTAAATTGTTCATTTGTAACAACCACCAAATATGCAGCGATGACAGCAGGCTTCAGCTCCAACTGTCCCTTCAGTCCCTTCTGACCTCTAGCCCATGTCATCACATTCTAACACAGAACCAGAGCTTAAAGGAGAAGCTACAACACATCTTCCCTTTATAAAAATGTAAAAGAACACAAAAGAAAGAATAGAAAAGAAGAAAGATAAAATAAAACAGATTAAGCAGATACATAAGTAAATCACAAATTTAGAAAAAGAACATATCAATTTCAAGTTAACTTGCAGATACAAAGATAAAACCTACCAAATACTATTTGTACTTTACACAGTAATCTTGAAGATACAATGGTGGTCTCCTGATTCTGGAACCATGAATAGACAAATCAGCACGAGTACAATTTTGATTACATTTTTGAAATTTAGGCTGATACAAAGAATCTCTGTATCCATTCCCCGAATGGGCACATTTTGACAACCGGGACATACTCCACACATCCTCCCCATCAAGCATTACTACATTCCTCATGACTTTAATGATACGTCTCGGACCAAAATATTTTGTTTCGCCTTTGGGAGACCAAACTGCTTTCTTAACAAACACAAAGTCACCAATTTTCCAAGTAGGTTGACGTACCCCATTTTTTATATCAAACCTACGTTTGTAATCCTCTTGATATTTATTAAGTCTCCAATTCTGCACAACACAACCCCTATCTTTCACACTCAACCAAAGAGGATTTAACTTTGAACCAGCTGTTCTCCCCTTTAAGTTTTTCAAATGGAGAACACCCAGTCACACTATTGGGTGCATTCCTATGTGCCCACAATTTTTCTCTCAGGATGGGCTTGAGTGGGGCACTTCTCTCCAAGGCATTCTGAGCAGAGGCTCTAACTAATCTGTTCATACTCTCAACTAACCCATTTGCCTGTGGAGCATAGAGAGCAGTTCTGTGATGTGTAATAGAAAGCTCTTTCAATAAATCTGCCATTTCTTGAGAGGTGAACTGCACCCCATTATCTGATACAAGAACATCGGGTATACCTTCACAAGTGAAGGCATCTTTAAGAAATTCAATAATGCTCTTAGTTACAACTGAACCCATACAAGAAGCAGACACCCACTTGGATGTATAATCAACTAGTACTAAACAAACCTTTCTGAGGGAGACAAGGTGTCAAAAGGGCCTAGAATGTCAACAGCAAGCTTTGACCAAGGATGCTCAGGTATCGCAACAGGAGAAAGAGGAGCAGTCCTGGCTTTCCTCGACTTGTCATTTCCTGCACACACGACACAATCCTTGACCACTTCTTCCACTTGGCGATCTACTTCAGGCCACCAATAAGACTCTCTAACTCTCGCTTTAGTTAAGCTACGCCCAAGATGACCCTCATGAGCAAGATTGACAATTTTCTCTCTCATACCAACAGGAGGTATCAGTCTATCCCCCCGCAAGAGTTCACCTTGTAGACTTTAATGCTGCCACATAGTTCCCTACTCTCTCTCCTTTGGCTTGCACACGCATAAAAAATTGTGTCTCTCCATAACCACATTTATGCGAGGTCCAAAATGACTCTGCAATTGCAGTAGACTCATTTCAAACACGTCATTGGATTCACCTGCGCCTCTGCCTATTGGTATAGGATCTAGACTGTCGTAAATATTCCTTCCTTCTGTACCCAGGTTGTGAAGTAGTATGGCTTGTTTCCTAATCGCAGAAAACTTTTCACCCCCAATTGCCAACAAATATGAGTCAAAAAGTGGTTTCCATTTCTTCCAGGGAAGTACAGGTTCACCTCGTTCACTTAGGAATTGTGGTGGCTGACTCATGCCGCTTGACGACGCCATGTCTGGATAAATCCAGTTGAAAGTAATAAGCTTGAAATATTATTTACATGCAATGTTTCTGTGGTACAACTCTGTTCCCTAATTCTAAAAAAAAAAAATGTGATGTTATATTAAAACACCTTTTTATATCGAACACACTACAACAAATTTCTATCAGGACAATCTGAAACTTACAGGTTGCATTTAGCATTCCAAGCACATTTTTACCTCAAAATCACAAGCAATGTGCTGTAAATATTCGGTTTTGAAATTCTTCATGCTTACAGAAAGTGTACCAAAAGCAGTGAGACCAAATTTACCTTAAAACGATCAATATGTTTCAAATCATCCAGATAATACTCTTCTATTGCATGTGGCTTGCCTTCAACCTCGTACACATAAGCTGGCAACAATCTGTTATGAACTGGAACTGCAAAGTAATCGGCAAACTCCTTGCAGTTGATTGTTGCCGACATAAGGATTACCTGTAAAAGAACAATAATAGCTGCAATCAACAAATGGTATAATACATGCCAAAGATTCTGAAAACGCGGCAAATAAAGTTTAGTATGAAAGCAGACATGACAATTTTAGGCGTTCTTACATCTGTTATTTAAACAAAATACAGTTGACGTGATTAAGCACTCACAGAATGACATGAATGTCATTTTCAATCTTCATCTCAAACATGAAAACGTCAAGGATGGGATACAGAGAAGTGACATTTTTACGTGTTACATTGTCGGATTTTTCTTTAGAATCGCTAGAAAAAAAATGTAATTTCAAAATAATAAACGCAGCAAAAGATATAAATGGGGTCACTCCCAAATTTACAAAGTAAAGTAATACACAATAAAAAATGCAAAACTTTCTTTTTTTTTTAAAGTCCTAGACCAAATGTGTGTTTTAAGAACCACTGTGTAATGGTTAGCGTTCCTGTGTTTTGAGGCTTCGCTAGCCGGAACCTGTATCCACGTCATCCGCGGGCCAGGGAAGAGCCCGTTCGGGGGCGTACTTCCAGCACTATACCACTGTGTGCGTGTAAAGTCATTTTATCTAACGGTGCCGTGATAGTGCTAGGCCTTACATCCTCTGTGGCGTAGACCAGATCAGCACACACTGCAGTCACAAACTCTCTACATACAGGGATAGTACAGAAAAATATAATTTGTAGATTAAAGAAACGTTTACATCTAGTTTACGTTTCTGCATATCTGAAAGAAGAACAAGCCTCCTCTCCGAATCAGAGTCTTTCTTGGCAATGCTAGTGCTAGCAAATGGCTGAACAACCAATCCGTTCAACCATGCATCACCCAGGCATCATTTTTAACTTGCAGGATGGCGTAGGTATTGTAGGTGCCCCTTGCCACAAATTTCCAATGTGATTTTCCCACTTCAGGAATCCAGGAAAAAGCACAAGTACACATTGCAATTGGGGTGATGCCATTACATTGCTAACACCTCATAACAACCCCAAAGAATGCGAGTGCTCGGATACCCATTTATGAGATTGTGTGCAAGTGGATATTAAAAAGATTTTAAAATTCGTCAGCGACAAAGGTGTGCTATTTCATTTCTACACAGAATTTATTAAACGAGTACAAGATATTTTTTTATGCCAGGAAAGAAGGACTAGAAGACTTGGCTGTCCGGTGAAAGTCGCTCCATAGTATTTTCAGTTTTTAATTTGTAAATGAGTTAGTGCTAGGGCCCATAATTTTGCCCAGAAGACTCCTCTGGTGCTATCAAAGGTCAAGCTGCTGAATACCAAGGCTGCATAGTCCTGGTTCCACCTCATGCCTCTTTAATCCACCAGCAGACACTTTCCGTCCCTTTAGCTCAGTCTTGCAGTTTCTTTTCCATCTCTGCTTTCTCTGTCACAGTGTTCCATCATTTCCTTCATCCAAATTCACCCATTGGTGTTTTTCTCTCTTGCTTTGGAGCAGTGTGTTTTGAGAAAAACAACTACCAGTGCCCAAAAACGAGTGCCGGTGCAACAACTGGCTCAATTTAAGCTGTGACGATTTTGGGTTACCAGCAGATTTAGAAGGAAAAAAAACCAGAAAAAAAACAGATTGGTTGTATATGTTATGCTGAGCTCAATTTTGATATCCATGTCAGTTTGACAGTGCTGTACTCCTTTTATCTGGTTATGGCAGCTTCAACAAGCATTAACATGCTTAGAGAAAAGGGGCTATGGTAATTCACTCAGATATTAACTCCTACTGGACTACACTAGTGTTTTGCTGTGTTAGCTCACATAATTGTATAATCCTTCTGCAGTATGTACAACATTCATCTTGAAGAAAAAGTCGGAACCTTAAGCTTTAGGACAGTAGCAAAAACATTTGACTTCTATTATTTTTCAGATAAAAATAATGATGCTCGAATCTTGCCCACACTGCTGTCTCCTCATTGACAAGGGTAGACCCATAAGTGTAGGAACGTAACACAATTTAGACATGGTCACGCCCACTTTTTGCCTGGTATTTGATGCAATTTTGACTGAAGGGCACTGGGTTCCTGATAACCAGGTCCCCAGTGGCAGTGCTCTTTCACTAAAACAAGGTATCTGGTACATTATTCTCCAACTGCAAGACCGTTAGCACCTCTGTTAAGTCCCGAGTAAATGGTGCCCTGGTACCTAAGGGATGGGTACTAAAGAGGAAGATTTCTAGGGGCTGTAGCATGTATAATGCCACCCTAAGAGATATACCGCCAAACTCATGCAGACTGTCATTGCAGGGTGCGTGAAATGGAGCAGACAAATGTGAAAACACAACATGACGCACACCCTGTATGCCATGCCCACACACTGCACGCCATATATGTAAGTCACCTGTACAGCAGGCCTTATAGCCCTAAGGCAGGGTGAACTATATTGCATGTGCGAACATATCTGTATGAGCAGATATGTCCCGGCACTGTCTAGTTCAAATGCCAGATAGTACAAGTGAATAGGGAAGCCATTTTAATTATATTACTGGGAACAGGTCTTAACAAGTTCTCCAGGTATGTGATGCTTCACTAAAATCTATGGTGTTTGGTATTAAACACCTTGTCTTAATAAATCCATACTGATGCCAGAAGTGGATTTATTAAGATATGCACCCAGAGGGGACCTTAAAGGTGCCCCCTGCTGCCTGAAAGGTATTGTCCAACCTGCCACAACAGATCTGTTTCTGACCCCCTGCAGGAGAGAGCCCATGTTCTACCAGACACAACGCCTGCTCTGGAGGAAGGTGTTCACACCTCCTCCAGCAGAATAGCTAGTTTATCTGCATACCTAGGCCAGAGGCTTCAAAGCCTCCAGCATCCCCCGGACCTGGGAGATGCAACCCCCTGCCAAGAGGCCCATTTGGCACCAGGAAAGGAAAGAAATTAACTATGCAGAGGCGTGGTGCACTACCAGGGCAGTCACACCCCTACGATGGGCTGTCTGATGAGCTCCACGAAAGAAGGGTTCCCCCATTTTGATGGAACTAGGAATTCTGGGACAGGGTTATGCCCACTCCACACAGGAAGTGGTCATTTAGGGGGTGCAGTGAACCCAAGGTTAAGTAAGCCGTTGGCTACTACGCTTCACCCCCTTTAACACCTCTAAATTGAGTATTTAGATGGCCTCCTGACATCAGAAACTCAGATCTCCTTGACACAAGAAGGACCAAGCAAAGCTGAAGAAGTGAGAACTGCATACTGCATGTGTACTGTGGCACCAAACCCTACCTGCTCCTGTCTCGACAATCTGACTCGTACTGCAGCTGTGCCTCCTCCAAAAGCCTCGGAAGTCTTTCAGCACTTCGCCAAGCTGGCAGCATCTCTATTGAAGTGGAGGAGCCACTTACCTTCACCCTACAGGCACCAATCGCAACTTCTGGTTCACTGTTTTGCTGTTCACCGGGTCCCCGATGCAGCAGCCAACCAGGAAGAGGTCACTATGCTCCAGGAGGACAGATCCATCTCCCCACCAAGTGAGAAGATGCCAGAACCAACCGGAGCAGCCCTGCACCAATACCCGGGGTACTGGACACCTTGCAGCAACCAAAGTTGGATTGATTCTAATCTGGACTCCAAAGCCGCAAAGACCGACCAGGTGACAAGGGACATCAGCATCACAGAGGCCAACAACAAGAGTGTCCCAGCTGTTCTGTTTTGTCCCCCTATGCAGGTCTAACCGAGAACCGTGAGTGGCTTTGACGCACAGGCCCAGCTAACCAAAACCCTCTACACCTGAGCTCCCCGGCCAGGGTCCACAACAATTGACTGTGCTGCCAGGCACCCAGGACCCTCATGAAGCTCCCAGACTCGTACCAAAGTCCCCCTCTGCAGCCTGTTTGTAGGTGGCCTCCCTCTTTGCCTAAGTGTAGCACGCAAGGCTACCAATCTGTGCAGCACCTCTGCACCCAGACACTCCAGGGCAGGTAAACTCAAACTGCCGGTGGTACTTTGGACCTTGATTTCCCTAGCATCTTAAGTCCTAAAGTTGAACCCCGGAATCCGATTGCAAGTACCTGCATGCAGTATATATTTCTTTCTCCATACGAAAGCCTTACCACGTAAAAACAAATTTGTGTGAAAGTTCTACTTACCTGTAAAAATTGGTATCTCGAAAAGTGCCTACCCAATTACTAAGTTCTTATTATTAAACTATACATAAAATATCTGTTATTTTCTAAATTTGGTCTTGGGTTTCTTCTCAAGTGTGCGTCTCATTTATTGGCTCTGTGTGTATTCAACAAAGGCTTAACACTAACCTCTGATAAGGCTAAACTGCTTTCCATCACTACCACAAAGGAGAGCATTTGGGATTATTATTTCATTTAAACCCTCTAAGCCAATAAGGGTCGTCTTGACTTTCTACATAGTCTACCTCTTTTTAGTACACTACATAAAAAGCCAGCATCTAACAATAAAAAAACTAGAAACAGATACAATATGATGCTGAGCAATCTCTCTGGGGACTGACGGGACAGACAATTACCTTCTCCCACGTAGCGAGCATTGGTTCTAGAAGAGCTTTGTTAAAAGGCAGATAAGGGTCTTAAGGCAACAAATACGGCATTAGAATTTTCATAAGGCTTTTGCACGTTGGTTCGCAAACACAAGGAGCAATTCAACCTTCTTCCATTGCCTTACAACAGCTGTGAGTGTGCACATTTTCTCAGAAGGCGACCTTATGACGCCAATCGAATTTAGGAGATGCAAGAAAAGACCAGCATTTGTGTGATAAGGAGAAGGGAAATGCTACTTGTAGAGCTGCAGATCCACACACTTCGCATAGATCGCCATCTGGTGTTGTGCCCGGATGTTTGCACTGGTTTTTGTCTTGGAAAGGTCTTTGGAAGTCACGGGACAGGGAACTCCTCCTTTGGACTATAGTGCGCATGGGCATCGGCTCCATCCTCAGATTTTTTTATCGCCAGCAGGGAAATGATGGAGTTTTGTAAGAGACAGAAAGATGCCCTTGTATGCTGTATCTAAATAAGATAGTACTGGAACAGATAAAGGTAGCCGGGTGGGCGTGTGTGGATCTGCAGCTCTACATGCCAAGAACAGATGCATACCGGTAAGCAGCATTTCCCGTTCGAGGCATATGAGCTGCAGATCACACACTTAGCATAGATTGTATAGCAGTACCCATCCTTAGCAGCGACCACCAGTACCTGTTGCAGTAGTTTGAAATAGTGTTTTGAGTACAGCCTGGCCCACACTAGCTTGTTGTTTTGTTTGCACATCCACAGAATAATGTTTTGTGAATGTGTGAGGTGTAGACCATGTAGCTGCTTTGCAGATGTAATCTAAGGGAATGTTCCCTAAAAATGCCATTGAAGCCCCCATCTTTCGTGTTGAGTGGGATTTAGGAGGAACAGATAAAGTACGTTTTGCTTTGTGATAGCAAATTTGTATGCATTTAACAATCCATCTAGCTATCCCAGACTTCGATATGGGGTTGCCTTTGTGTGGTGGTGAAAATGACACAAAGTTGTTTGGTCTTACGAAAAGGTTGTGTTCTTTCAATGTAATAGAGCAATGCTCTTTTGACATCTACAGTATGAAGAGCTCTTTCCGCGACTGACTGTGGCTGTGAGAAGAACACTGGCAACTCTACAGACTGATCGAGGTGGAAAGGAGAAATGAATTTAGGGAGGAATTTTGGATTGGTTCTGAGAAACAACCTTATTGTGATGGATTTGTAGGAAAGGTTCCTGAATAGTTAACGCTTGCAGTTCACTAACTCTTCTAAGAGAAGTGATAGCTACTAGGAAAGCATTTTTCCATGTTAGAAATTGGAGCTCACATTTATACAGAGGATCAAAGGGAGGACCCATTAGTCTTGTGAGAACGATGTTTAAATTCCACACAGGCGAGGGTGGTACTCTAGGTGGAATTATCCTTTTGAGGCCTTTCATAAAGGCTTTGATGGCAGGCACTCTGAAAAGTGATAGGTGTTGTCTATTTTGTAAATAGGCTGCTATGGCAGCGAGGTGTAGCCTAATAGATGTGTAGGCTAAATTGCACCTTTGGAGATTTAGTAGGTAACTTATGATGTGTTGGATAGACACGTCTAGGGGATTGATGTTGTTGGTATGACAGTATATTACAAATCTCTTCCACTTGGCTGCATAGCAGGCTCTAGTGGTGGGGCGTCTAGCTTCCTTAATGACGTTCATTTGGAAAGGTTCTTGGTGTTCCACCATTGCAGAGATCGAGGAGTGCGACCGTCTACCAACACCAGATCTGTTAGCTGACCTTGAGCCTGGTTCCATTGGCGTGCTAAGCACTCCTGGAAGGACGTATGTGGAGTCTTGCATGAGGTACTATGAGTATGCAAGAGGCCATCATCTCTATTAGCTGCATGAACACTCTTGCTAGGAGAGAGTGTTGAGGCTGAAATTTGTTTATGAGAGCTTTCATGTATGCTATCCTGGTCAGGTTGGGATAGGCTAATGCTTTTGAGGTGTCTATTATGACACCGAGGTATTGTTGTATGTGGGACGATGCAGACAAGACTTTGGGTAGTTTACTGTGAACCCCAATTTGTGGAGTAGTTGGATAGTGGTGTGAGTGTGATGAACACACTGATTGTATGAGCTGGTTTTTATGAGCTAGTCGTCCAGATATGGGAAGACGTGAATGTGTTGTCTTCTTAAGTGGGCTGCCACTACCGCTAGGCACTTGGTGAATACCCGTGGTGCTGTTGTGACTCCGAAAGGGAGTACTTTGAATTGATAGTGTTGGCCGTCCACTACAAACCTTTGATATTTCCTGTGAGCTGTGTGAATCGGAATATGGAAATAGGCGTCCTGGAGATCTAGAGTAGCAAGGAAGTCGCCTTGTGAAAGAAGAGGAAGGACCTGTTGGAGTGTAACCATGTGAAAGTGGTGCAATCGTATGTACAGGTTTAGAGGTCTGAGGTCTAGAATAGGCCTGAGAGATCCGTCCTTCTTTGGTATGAGAAAATACATGGAGCAAACTCCAGTTTTTTGTTGTTGCAGGGGAACTGGTTCTACTGCACCCTTTTGTAGGAGGGAGATCACCTCCTGTTTTAGCAGTGCTAAGTGCTGCGAGGACATTGGTCGTTGTTTGGGTGGTATGTGTGGGGGGGTAGAAGTAAGTTCCATACAGTAACCTGATTGAACTATTTGTTGCACCCACCTGTCTGTAGTGATGTTAGTCCAGACAGGCAGGAACTGTTGTAGTTTTCCCCCTACTGGAGTGGAATGGTCTGGGGGAAGTGGAGGGAAGTCATTGGGTAGGGGTGGAGGCAGAGCGGGGTGTGTTGGTCTTGCCTCTGCCTTTGCTATTGTTGCCCCTGTAGCCTCCTCTCTGGTAACCTCTGGTAAATGTAGCCTGGGCGGGAGCCTTGTAAGGAGGTGGAGAAGTTGTCTGAGCAGTAGCCTCTGGGTGTGCCCTTGTAAGGTGAGCGATGAAAGGAATGTCTGGGAGCTTGCAGCTGCAAGGCTCCCATTGATTTAGCCGTGTCCGTATCCTTTTTCATTTTTACAAGGGTTGAATCTACATTTCGGCCAAATAGGTGCTCCTGATCAAAAGGCTGGTTGAGGATGGAGTTCTGAACTTCAGGTTTAAAACCCGAGATGCGTAGCCAGGCATGCCTACGCAAAACAACACTCGTGTTTACTGCTCTGGAGGCGGTGTCTGCCACGTCAAGAGCGCAATGGATGGAGGTGTTGGTGATAAGCTTACCCTCCTGCATGAGTTAATTGGCCATGTTTTTGTATTTATCTGGGAGGTACTGTATTATGGACTCTAGTTCATCATAATGTGCCCCATCATAACTGGCTAACAGCGCCTGAGTGTTGGCGATGCGCCATGTGTTAGCCGCTTGTGAGGCTGTTCTTTTGCCAGAGGCATCCAAGAGATTAGACTCCTTGTCGGGGGGTGGAGCGTCACCTGATGTCTGAGAATCGGCCCTTTTCCTAGCATTGGAAACTACCTGGGAGTCTAAGGGTACTGGGCCTTTAATGTAAGCTGGGTCATCAGGGGCAGCTTTATATTTTTTGTAGATCCTGGGGTTAATAACCTGAGCCCTAACAGGATCTTTAAAGACTTCAGGTGCATGCTTAATAACGCCTTTAAGCATAGGTAGTGTTGAGGTGGATCTTTGAGTGGTGTCAAATGTATCCATTAGGAAGTCCTGCTCTATGGGGTCTGTATGCAAGGCAACCCCGTGGTATTGGGCAGCTCTGAGGACGAGCTGAATAAAGCCCATGGTGTCCTCTGGAGGGGAAGGCCTGGAGGGGTAGATGTCATCCTGTGGAACATTAGGGACATCTGGCATGTTATAGTCATCCCAGGGGTCTGGGGAAGAAGGTGGACTAGGATCCCCTAGTGGCACATCGTCCTGACCCTCCCCCATGTCATCCAAGGGGTCATCATCATCTACTGGTGTAGGAGATGGTGTAGGGGAACGGTGTGGTGGGGGAGGTGGAGGAGGAGGTGGAGAAGAGAGTCTTAGAGGAGATGTAGCAATTTCCCTCTTTTTAGGTGGTGGAGCCGGTGCAGGCGCCTGTAGTGGTCTTTTCCTAGAACTTAGAGTCAATTGACCAGTTTTAGGATTCCATATGAGAGTCTTTTGGCCAGGGTCTGATGTGAACAGCTCTTCTGCTGGAAGTTGGTCTTTCGGTGCCGAGCGTTTCTGTTCCATAGGCTTCTTCGGCACCGACTCTTTAGCGCCAGGATCATCCCAAGAGAGTTCCCAGGTGAGAGCAAGGCAAACGCCGAACCCACAATTGCAGAAGCATATAACCCTCAAATTAGACCGTAAAAGCAGACCGGCACAGAAATGATGACCATAGGATAACCCGGAACCAGGTCAGCATGGACATCAATGGAAATGTAAGGCAGCAGCATTGATTATGCAACAGTAAAGTGCTGGATGGTGCACTGCTGCTCTGTGAGGGCGCACTGATGATGCAACAGAAGGATGGTCTAAAAATGCTGAGGTGGGGAGACTAATTGTAGCTTTGATCGGCAGGAGCTGGAAAATGGGGTAAGAAGCAGATAGGAGCACAGAAGACGTGCACTGAAACTCAAGATGTAATCCCAGAGCCCATACCAGCATTAGCCCCCATGAGGCTTAGGCAATGTACAAGGCACCAATTACTATCTATCGGGATTCAACAACTTCTGTGCAAAGTTTGATTTTTTTGTTTGGTTTTGAGGAATTATTTACTCTATATGCAGGATTGGGGTACCTGAGTGAAATGCAACATGCACTACAGGGGAGATAATGGGCACACATATGATATGTAAAGCTGTAGGCACTTTAGCATTTAAACTACTGTCACTGAATGGCAGGGGCCTTAACACGCCTAATAAGAGGAACAGGGATTTGAGTTAAATCAGGAACTCAGACCCAGGTATAATCTTCCTCTAAAAGAAGCCACATTCTTATGACAGACACAAACAGTATGAGACATAGGTCCTTCCCCCAGCAGTTCTGGGTGTCAGTAAATTAGACGTCAGCAGGGGTGGTAATCTTATTTAAGGGAAGTATGATGGTGGAAGAGCCCATGCTTATTAGGGACCAGGAGGGTCGTTTTGTCATCCTCGTGGTTAAGCTACAAGGGGAGTTGAATACGTTTTTGAATATTTTTGGCCACGACAAACATCAAGACAATTTTTCTCCCTCATTTTTAAAGATCGTATAGGGCAGATGGCTGGTATGTTAATTATGGGAGGGGATCTTAACTTGGTCTGGGACGCAGTGTTTAATATGAGAGTTCAAGCTTCAGCAAATACGAAAACTATGCCCAAGAAATTAAGAGAACATTTCAACGATCAGGGTCTAACATTGGAGAATTCACATGCACTACTTTAGCAATTTTAACTATATGGTAAAGAATGCCTAAACAAACAGACACATTGGGATGCATTCAAGGTGACTACTAGAGATGTGGTCAGGGAAATCATTCAGGGAGCACAAGATGACATCCTGACTTAAAATACACTGCTCAGCCAACTATCTAACCAAGAAAAAAACTCCCCCCACACAAACTGGCCAGAGACATTACCACACAAAATAGAACTGCAAATGCCACAAATTAAAAAAAGCAGAGCTAGCCCTCCTTAGAATAAAAAAAAATCAATGAAAAGGATAATAAGTCAAACCATCTCTTTGGCATGAGAATCGGAGCACAAAGGCCGAAATCCTACAGAGCAGCGACTCTAACAGTAGAAGGGTGCCTTACACATGATGAAAGCATGAAAAAGGACACACTTGTTGAGTTCTATATCTCTATACTCTGCTGATCAGACTGACAATTTTGAAATGTCTGCATTCCTTTCCATTCAGACACCTGATGCAAAAAACACCCAGCAATGGATAGCGAAATTGAACTGGATAAACCAGCAGAGGCATAGGAGATGCTCACAACCACGAAGGCCATTAAACCAATTAAGGCACCAGGACCTGATGGCCTTTGATAGGGATAATGCAGCTGTAGTGCTTGGCCCACTGACAATGTTGTTTAATTAATTTACTGCTACCTTTGGGGTTATGCCTTTGATGGGGTTAGCAGAGACAGCACTAATCCCCAAAGGAGGGCTGGAACCTGTAGATTGTAGGTCCTTATGCTCAACAGCCCTGTTAAATGTGGATTTTAAACTAGTTATTAAAGTATTGACCACCTGTTGGACTTGGCCCTTCTGGCAGGTTCACCCCTGAAACTTTTTGCTTTTTATTGCGACCTTGTGTTAGTGATTTTTGGCTTCTGCGCACTTTACCACTGTGACCCAGGGTAAAGTGCGTGCGTGTCTTGAGGTTGGCCTGCCCTCCCATAGGAATGCATGGGGGAATGTATGTGTCCCTGGAAGTTCTTGATGCGTGGGGAGTGCAGGTGCGAGTTTGGTATGTACGGACTCGTGTGATGAAATGCTGCGCGATGATGTGTGTGGCGTCAATGTACCTAGTGTGGAAGTGCCACTTCTAGAAGTAGGCATTTCTGTGTGCAGTGAGAGATGTGTGCCTTGTCTGGCGATTGGTTGGCTGAGGTCATGTGACGGGCTAGGGAATCCCCAGAGTCAGGGGGAGTCACCCAGTGGTGAATGGGGAGATCAGCAGCAAGATGGGTAGGAGGAGTACACCTAGGACCTGAATAGGGCTGGGCTTTCCCCACACAATGCTGGCTCCACCCCCTGAGGTGCGACTGATGACCCTGGCCTGTCCTGTGAATAGGGAGAGGGGCTGAGCAAAACAAATGGCTCAAGAACCAGTTGCATCTGGTTCGCCCCTCCCCTGCACCTTGAAACAAAGGTAAACCTGTGTATAAAATGGGGCTGTGACCCCATACAAAATGTTCTCTTCTGATCCTAACTTGAGGGGGGCCTGCTGCTGCTGGGCACCAGGAGAGACCGCCACTGGGGACTGCCTCCCTGCTGGAGGGCCCTGTGAGCTAGCCCCTGGGCCCAGTCTTTGCCCCCCTGCATCTGAATACTTTCCCTGGACTTTGCCTGGCTGAGGAGAGCTTCCCCTTTTCTCCCTGGAACTGGGTGCTGCAGAGCCTGGGGAGCGATCTACATTTGTTCCTGGTGAGCACGCTAGTTATTTGCGCTGATAAGGAGCAGCCCGGCGATTCCTGATCGCAGCGCGAAGCTGCAATCATCTGTGTCGGGGAATCCCCGACGCAGGGATTCCCTCGCTTTTTGCGGTGGTTCGTTGGCGGGTGCCCACCCCGCTTATTGCTCTGTTTTCATTGCAGGAGCCCACCCCGCTTACTTGTGCCATCGCGGGTGCCCACCCCGCACCTGAGCCGTGAAGGAGTCACCGCTGCGGCCCGAGCCGCGCATAGGATTCCCTCCGGGCCGCTGCCCAGCGCGACCCGGAAGGCAGGGACTCCGTGGGCGGGACTTCCGGGTCGAGGGAAGCCCCGTGCCGAGAAGAGAAACGCCGCCGGCAAGGGAGAGAGCCCCGCCGCCACTGGAGACGCCCGAGCAGCGGCTGAAGAGTCCGGTGAGTGGGGGCTCTTGCCTGCCTGGTGAACGAGGCCAGCCTGTGTTTGTTTAGAGCGCGAGGTCGCTCCCACGTACGGGGGCATTGTGTGCTTGCTTAGAGCGCTAGTGCGCTCCAACGACGGGGCCCGCATTGTTCGTTTCACGAGCCCTGTGAGGCTCCAACGAAGGGGGCACTTTATCTTGCCGAGTCCCCCGAGCGGGACTCCAACGATTAAGGGGGCAATTGTTCTAGAGCCCCCGAGAGGCTCCAACGTCGGGGCAGTATTTGGCAGAGCCTGTGAGGCTCCAACCATGGGCATTATTTGTTTAGAGTCCAGAGGGACTCCCACGGGCATTACTTGTTAGGAGCCAGAAAGCGCTCCCACGTGCGACACATTTGATTTGACAGGCACCATGGTGCCCACGCTCATTTTCCCAGCTGCCCAACACTTAGTGGGCAGCTGCAACGTTTAGGTTGTGCCCTGATGCTTCTGCCTTGACTGCGTGCGCAGTCTAGCCCTGACTCTGCTGAACAAAGGGCGTTTGAGCCCCTGAGAGGCCAAGTTGGCCTGGGGACAGTTTTGCT
Organism: Triturus cristatus; assembly: GCF_964204655.1. NCBI lineage: Eukaryota > Metazoa > Chordata > Amphibia > Caudata > Salamandridae > Triturus > Triturus cristatus. The sequence continues at coordinate 839,942,691 of NC_140592.1, forward strand.
GTGTTGTGCCCTCACCTAGGGTACCTGATCATTGTTACTTGTGTACTTTTGCGCCTGTGCATTGCTGTGATGCTAGGTTCATTCCTAATGTGATTTATGCAATGCTTTCTGTATCCCTCTAGATGTATTTTTATACCTAGGAGGTTGTGTTACCTAGTATAGTGTTACTAGTGTGTTCCTGGTGTGTTCCTGGTTCCCTGCGTAATATTTTCGTAAGGTAGTTAGGGTTGCGTAGGGGGTACTTACCTGTTACCAGTGGTTACTGGTTGTGCGCTACATCTATTATTTGTTCTACCTTTCTACACTTACCATTTGGTGATGTGTGCTAATTCTGACAGTGGTCCATGTGGCCCTGTCTTGTGTAAATGGTCCCCTGTAAATTCTGCCCGTGCCAGTGGCACATTGTAAAGTGTGTATTTATTATCTAATGTGTTTGGTATAATACAAAGGCTATTTTTTATATATAACCTTGTGTGGAGTTTCTTTTGTGGTGGGCCTAGGTTGTTGTTGCTGGGTGCGCGCGCAAACGCTTTACACATTGCCTCCTCGTGCCAAGCTACCAAGGGGGTGAGCAGGGGTTATCTTTGGCGTGTAACTCCCCAGCCCTGACTAGAGTGGTGGTTTCTGCCTGGCTTTGGCGCAAGCCCCAGCCAACCAGAAATCCCATTTCTAACACCACCAGACTAGGTAAACTCCTGTCGCCATACTCAATGTTGGCCAAAGGAGATGTTTGCAGAGGTGGCAGGGTTCAGATAATGTTCAGAGAGTTGTTCATTTGATTAAAAAATCTAATCACAAGGGTATACCGGCCACGCATATCGCGCTAGGCTCAGAGAAGGTGTTTGACAGGGTGAGCTGGAAATTACTGAAAAGTGTCCTAAGCAAAATAGGGATAGTGCCTGTGATGACGGAACGGATCTTCATTAACTTCCACTGCCAGAGAATCAAAGTAAGAGTTAATGGCATAAGCCCTCAAGAAATTAATCTGCTAAGAGGGACCAGGCAGGGCTGCCCCAAATTGCTCTTGTAGTTCTTCATGACTACTGAGCCGCTGGAATTGCACGTACAAAAATCACCATCGATAAGAGGGTAACCTTTGGGCATAATGACTACAAGATAAATCTATTTGCAGACAATGTGCTTTTTACAATCACAGAGCCTGAAACTACTCTTCAAGAGGTCATAAAAGCCCTGGAAGTATGCAAGCAGATATCGTAGTTCAAAATCAATAAATGTAAATTGTAAATCCTCAACATTAACCTCCCGCCTGGACAAGTATGGAACACATCCAGTATTAGATAATTGGGCATTCTATTTCAAGAACCTTTACAATTTGGACTAGATTTAACTGGCCCTCCCTGGAAGCACAAAACATACTACTCAGTCTTCTGTATATATGTCAGACATTGCCACTGCCATACCAATACCAGAAATCCAATCTCTGTAACATATATTGCTATCACTTCTTTGGGCTGAAGGGAGGACTAGAAAAGCCAAAATGGTGCTGATGGCACCACATGAAAAGGGCGTGTTGGCGTGCACAGATATATTAAAGCACCACTACGCAGCACACCTGGGGGTCGTTGAGTGGTTCCAACGAGAAACAGAGAACCACTGGACACATATTGAACAAGGGCTGTCAGGAGACCCCAATGGGATACTCTGTGGCTATCCAAAGTGCATAATTCAAGCAATCGCTATATTTCTGCTATATCGAAAGACAGCACTCAGGATATGAGCTAGAGTGGCAGTTGAAGGAGACCATATCACATATTGGTCGCTGTTCCACCTAAATCAGAATCCTGGCTTAAACCTAGCCTTGAGAGGGAAACAATCTGTAAGATGGCATTTATGTGAGTAAGAGCCTTATGCTAAGAGACCGGTTTACGAAGGGCAACATGAAGGTGTTTATTGAGTGCACACACGTTTTTGGGTTAACTAAGCAGGAGAGACTAAAATATGCAAAAATATGCCACTGGGTACACCAACCGTGTAGCAAAATGGCAGACCCCAGACAAATAAATGCCTCTGAAGCTTTTCTATCTAAATTTGAATCCACTAAATATCCGATCTCAAACATATATTCCATTCTAAACTTTTGGGGAAACTTTACAAATTGGCGCTACCAATACCAATGGGAGTTAGAACTGAGGAGGGAATTCACTGAAACTTAATGGGGTGGGGGTGTTTGTCATGGTATACCGAAACAGCTTCGGAGTATAGCACACAGGGAGACAGAATATAAACTCAGGATGAGGTGGTACTTTATGCCACAGACTGCATACCATATGCCTGCATATATCAGACAACTGTAGGAGGTGTGGAACTGGGTTAGCAACGCTCTTAAACATATGGCGAGATTGCGCTAAAATCCAGCTGTTCTGGAAAGAAGTGCTGAATCACAGAAATGAAATGGTGGGGCAGCCAATAGAGAAAGTCCCCTGAGAATGTACTATTGTAACTTGATTTTCAGATATATGATTAACAAGGTTCTACTTACTCACATATTAGGTAGGGGTGGGCAAGCGATTAACTGTGAGATTCTGAGCAAAAATCTTATCCTCCCACCCATTTCTCATTATGGAAAGCATAAATGTTGAGAAACAAAGCCCTAGAAAAACTCACAAATAGGCAAGAAACCGATAACAAGTTTGTGAAAGTAAGGGATTACTTAATCCGTTACTTTACATCAATGTCATTGGTGAGAGATTACACACTTAAATTGAGCGCACTGGGATGATTAAAAAATATGTATGAATTAAGATGTGTTATCTTCTCCAAATGGTGAATAGAGGGGATCTCTCAATTACATATCAATAGTGTGGATCAGTGTACTTCGGTTCTGGGGTTAGTTGTGGTTGGGGGGGGCTTAAGCATTTGTCAATAAGATGAGACTATCTTCTTGATAGCCCGATATAAACTTCAGTGGTCTGCAGTTGTTAATCTTTGAAACTGAGCAATTAGGGCTTGATTAACATCAATTTCAATGTCTCTTTTCCAGTTAACATTGGCATTGGTGTATGTTTCAAACTCCCTTTATAAGGTCATTAAAATGTGTTGAGGGGAGGAGGGGGGGAGTTTTTTTTTCTAAATGTAGCCTAGCATGTGGGGATGTTCAAAAGGTGAGCAATCTTGGAGGAACAAGTATCTATCAGAAGACTACAGCATTGCCCACATTGCTCTTCATATTCAGCAACTCTAGTAAAAACCAAGAGAGGCACTGCCCCGAGAAAAGTTGTGTCTTCATGCCAAGAGGGGAGTCATTGAGTTCAGCGGTTCTCAATGTATCAGAGAGAAAACGTCCCTATGGAGTTAAAATGAAAAATGCACCTTTTTTTTAACCATCCATCTTTAATTGTCACCCGCTGGACAGATCTGCTTTTAACATGGCATGCCAAAATGTAGAGGTTAATTACAACATTTCATGCAGATTGAGGAAATAGTTCCGAAGTTATAAGCAGAAAACGTTTTTTTCCAATGGAAATTGAAACCGAAACAGAACTAAAAAATATATGGCTTTCATTGAAGTTCACCAATGTCTTAAAGTTTAGCTTTGCTGTATCCAAATGTTTCCAACACTCCCAATACTCCCATTTAGCAATCCCTTCTCTAGCTATTTTACGGTCGCTGCATACCCTACTGTAACATTGGCCCTTTTTCCCTATGCAAAATTACCCTCACATTTCCAAATTGAAGTGGTTTCAAGCAGCTGTTTATTTCAACGTTACTATCTAATCATGTTTATATGCACATCATATCAAAGATTCCATGGAAAAAAACATGCTTGTGGAACTAAGTATGGGACAGAAAGTGATATGCCAGATTTTAGGGGTGATGACCTGTGGTGCATGAATGAGAGACGACTAACTACAGGTCATCCTTAAGCTATTTGTAGACTTTCGTACAGTGGACTACCCACTTCTGTTAAGATTAGTGGAAGTGGCCCATGTGGACACCACTAAACCAAAATGAGTTTTCCAAATTTCCTATTGCCAGTTACCCTCATTGAGTTCTAAATAAACTACACACCACCATTTCGAGGCAGAGGTTTTGACATATACAAGAAGAAAAACGGTATGACAATTGGGAATCTGAACACAAAATAGGCAATGAAGAAGATTGAGCAACTGAAAACAAAATTCATCCTCTCAGACTCTGAGAGATTCTAATAACGACTAATCAATTATTGCATAACCCACACTACAGTTAAGAAAGGGGCCACCACTGGGAACTATAATGACCTCACTACTTAAGTGATTTATGAACTGTCTTTATTGTTGCTTACAAGCTCGGTCACCTTCCTGACGTGCACTTCTACTACTCTGGGCGTTTCTCGAGAAGAATGACTAAGTTCTAAATTTCATATTAATTGCCTATGTACCTTTAAGGTGGAGAGTGTTGCACTACATAAGATAACCTATGTATGGTCACTGGAGTGGAGCAGTGTGGGGGAAAGAAGCTTCCGGAGAGAGGATCTGTATGGGTGGGGGTTGTTGACAAGGCATTTCCCCCAATGGCTCTATGGGCACGTTTGGGTTCCATTTAGTTGTGCCCTCAAGGCAGCAGTGGGCGTGGCAGACAGTGCGGTTAAATGTGCTACGGCTCCAATCCTAAAATATTTGAGGAGTGTGAAAAAATGCCATAGTATAATAACTAAAGGTTAAAAGTGGTAATTTTTGCATTTACTTAAGTGCAGTCCTGCGGGTGCTGCTCAAGGCAAACATTGGCAATTCCCTTGTGGGAAACAGACGAAGCATGGCTAATTCTCAGTTTGCATGGATCCTTATATTCAGGGCTGAAAAGATCAACGTTTAAAAACCTCTGTACTGGACTTTAACTGCAGGGTTCTCAAAGTCACATGGGGAAAATTATAAATAGGGAAAGTCGAGACTGTTGATCAGATGAGTGACTTATAACGTAAATCACTTAGGTCATCATCCTAAAATTCCAAGAGAATATTAACAAAATACAGCTCTTCACACTGATAATTGGTCTTTGATTAATATTGACAGCTTATTAACATATGAAATGACAAGTGGAACTTACTTTCACCGATCGTGAATTTTTTCGTAGAAGTTTACGTATGACCAACAACAAGAAGTCCATTTCCTCAGTACGTTCGTGCACCTGTGAAATTTGATAAGATGTCAAATTACCAAGCGGGCATACAATAAAAATTGCATTTGTTTTCCTAGCATCAGAGGTCCAATTTTTCCTTTTTCAGTAAGGATCTAAGAAATGGGAAAATTAATTCTTGTTTACAATCCAAATGACCTCGAAGCCTATGGCAATACTTTAGTTTTATTATGTACCAAGAAAGGAGGCACACAACTCCCCATTGTTGCCAGATGCCTATCTGTACCGGGCACCGAAGAAACACCGTAATACAGAATTCTCCTCCAATTTGGAATCATAGGTGTACAATACAGTGGTTTACTCAAAACATTTTCCGTCCTTCCTGTTTGCGACATGGAAAGAAATGCTGCACAACTTACATATTCATGTACAATCTCTGCACGTGCATGCTCCTTTTATTAAGACTCATTTTTAGGTTAGACCATTTATCTTACTCAGCATTATAACATATGAATATTATGACCGCCATTTAAAAGGTTGAGCTAATAAAGCATCTTTCAAAAGTTCTTCCCTAAAATGATAACATTGTTCTCAATAAAGCACACTTTTTTTCACATAGATACTCGAATTTATCTGATGCTGTAAATTGCTTATGCTCGTGCTTACAATGCACAGCATGAAAAAAAATCTTATGTATGAGAAGAAAACAAGTTACTTACCTGTAACTTTGGTTCCCCAGTATTGGTAACTTTCATAGATTCTCATGCTTTGTATCATTCCCCGTCGTCGGAATGGGAGCCTCGGTAAATAAAAAATATATCATAACCATAGAAACAAAAGAGAAAAATAGGCTTAGGCCTCATCTCATTTTGTAGTATATCACCCTCTTTGTGTAAAAGAGCCCAAACTTTTGCCAGGACCAATCAGCACAGCCTCACCCTTTGTAACCTTCCTGAGAGAGCTCAGAACCTCAGATTTTCGTAGCCGTTGTGCAAACAGCCACTACCTCAGTAAACCGGCAGAGCTTTCCCAGGGGAGGTGGGTGGGCGCATGAGAATCTATGAAAGTTACCAATACTGGGGAACCAAAGTTACAGGTAAGTAACTTGTTTTCTTACCCCAGTATTGGAACTTTCATAGATTCTCATGCTTTGTATCAGAATAGCTAGCAGTAAATCACAAAAGCACATTTTGGTAGACACCTGGCCTTACATAACCATCTCAGTTTACAGTTACAACTAGTACATGGTAACCAAGAGAAAACAACATTACTGAACCAAATGTGCTTACCAGGATGGAGGGATTGTAGGGAAAGCTCACCTCACAATGAAAAAGATTCCTGAGGACTGCTTGACCAACAGCAGCGTCATCTCGTCCCACCGACTCCAGGCAGTAGTGTTTCATGAAGGTGTGTACACTGCTCCACGTTTCTGCCCTGCAAATGTCCTTGATAGCAACTCCAGCAAAAAGAGCCACTGAAGATGCCATCGCTCGTGTAGAATGAGCACGGGCCCTTCTGTCCAAAGGTTTGCCCGCAGCCTGATGACAGAATTGAATTGCACTGGAGATCCAGCGGGAAATGCCACTCTTAGCGAGAGGCAACCCCTTCCGTGGTGCACTCTAGGCAATAAATAGCTGTGTAGACTTCCTGAAAGATCGTGTGCGCTCGAGATAGAATTTCAGACGTCTCTGGACATCCAAAGAATGCAATGTTCGTTCCGCCTGGGTCGAAGGACGTGGAAAAAAGGAATTCAAAATCAAGGGTTCATTCAGATGAAAATCCGAAGGCACCTCCGGGATGAATTTTGGGTTGGTTCTCAAAATTAGCACATCCTTTTTGAACTGCAGAAAAGGCTCCACTATGGACAGAGCCAGGAGTTCACTAACCCTCCTAGCCGAAGTCAATGCTAAGAGGAGGGCTAGCTTCCAAGATAGGAACTTCAAGTCCACCCTGTGAATCGGCTCAAAGGGAGCTTTCATGAGCTGAGCCAGTACTAGGTTGAGCTGCCAGATCGGTGGAGGTGCTCGGACCGGAGGATACATCCGAAACAACCCTTTAAGGAACTGTTTTACAATCCTTGCGGACCATAGAGATGGCCCCGATGTCTTTCGTCGAAAACGGGATATGGCAGCCAGATGTACCTTGACAGAAGAGTGCGCCAAACCTGATTTAGCCAGTGACAGGATGTAAGGCAAAACCTGATGTGGCAGGGATTTATAAGGATGGAGTTTATTCCTCTGGCACCACAGACAAAATCTCTTCCATTTTGCCCTGTATGTCTTATTAGTGCTTGGCGCCCGCGCCTGAGACAAAACATCCCTGCACTCCCTGGAGAGATTCAGATGACGGAATTCTCTGTATTCAGGAGCCACGCTGTCAAGTGTAGTGACTTCGGATCCGGATGGAGCACCTGTCCCTGATCCCGCGACAACAGAGATGGAATCAGCGGCAAGCAAATTGGGTGATCCTGGGAGAGAAGCAGGAGTTCCGTGAACCAGAACTGCCGGGCCCACGCTGGAGCAATGAGAATCATTTTGCACGGTTCTGCCCTGACCTTCCTGAGAACTCGAGGAATGAGAGGAATGGGAGGAAAAGCGTAGCAAAATGCGCCGAACCAAGCAATCGAAAGGGCATTCCCCAGCGATCCTCGATGGGGAACCTTGCTTGCGTAAAACCGACATTTGGCGTTCTCCGGGGACGCAAAGAGGTCTATGGTCGGAGTACCCCATCTCTCGAACACTCCCTCCAGCGTGGCTTGGTCTAATTCCCACTCGTGAGTCACTTCCGTCTGACGACTCAGAGCATCCGCCGTGAAGTTGAGGCACCATGCTAGGTGCTCGGCTTGTAGGGTGATCTTGTGAGAAATCGCAAAATCCCAGATCGTCTGAGCTTCCTTGGACAGAGTCAGCGATCTTGTTCCCCCTTGCTTGTTGATATAGTGCATGGCCGTCGTGTTGTCTGTCCGGACCAGCACTGCACGATTCTGAAGTCTGGGAAGGAACGCCAGCAAGGCTAAGCGAATAGCCATCAGCTCCAAGAGGTTGATGTGGTGTAGGCTCTGCGCTGGACTCCAGTGACCGCTGATTTGAAGCTCCTGGAGTACCGCTCCCCAGCCTTCTAAGGAGGCATCTGTGGTCACCACCATAGGAGAAGGAGGGGTTCGGAATGTTAATCCTACTGCGATGTTCTCCTTTACCAGCCACCACTCGCAGGCCTTGCGCATAGCTGGTGTTACCCACACCTTGTCGTTGAACGACCCTTCTGCCTGGCGCCATTGTTTGTCGAACTCCTCCTGCAGAGGACGCATATGAAGCCTGCAATGCGGTATTAATGGTATGCAGGATGATATCGATCCGAGTAAGGACTTGTACCGGCGAACTGACACATTCTTCCTCTGCAGCACTTGACGAGCGGAGGTGATCAGCTTGCGTTGACGCTCCTCCGACAGACGAGCGGTGCATAGTGTCGTGTCCAGAATAGCTCCAAGGAACCTTTGCGACCTGGAGGGTATCAGCACCGACTTGGATCTGTTGAGCTGAAGACCCAAGTGGGCGAACAATTGAATGCAAGTTGACACGGCTTCAGAAGTTGCCTTGAGCGATGGAGCCTTGACGAGCCAGTCGTCCAAGTATGAGAACACTTCTAAGGATTGCTTTCTGAGAAAAGCAGCGACTGGTGCCAGCATCTTCGTGAATATCCGAGGTGCAGACCGAAGGCCAAACGGAAGCACCTTGAACTGGAAATGGCTCTTGCCTACTGTGAAGCATAGATATTGCCTGTGAGCTGGGTGGATTGGAACGTGGAAGTACGCATCCTCTAAATCCAGGGATGCCAAAAAATCGCCCGGATTCAGTAGACGGAGAATATCCTGGAGACTGACCATCCTGAAGGAGAGCTTGATGAGATAGGTGTTGAGCTCCCTTAGGTCTAGTATAGGACGCCACGTATCTTCCGTCTTCCGAACCAGGAAGAACCTGGAATAGAAACCCTTGCCCCTCTGCGAAAGAGGTACTGGTTCTATCGCCCCCTTGATGAATAGTTGGTGGGCTTCGAGATGTAACAGTCGGAGATGTTTTGAGGGACGGGCGTCCGGAGCTCTCGTTGGAGGAAGATCTTGGAATTCCAACGTATGGCCACTCTGAACAATATTCAAAACCCACCGGTCCGATGTTATAAGGACCCAGCTGTCGAGACAATAGGAGATCCTGCCCCCAACCGGTGTCCTTGGTAGGGGAGGAACAGTAGTCAGAGCCAGGAGGCCGCTATTGCCTCTTGGCATTGTCTCGTCCCTGACGATTCTGACGTCCTCTCTGGGACTGACGAGAGAAAGACGCCGATTGACCTTGGCGTTGGTTTGAGTACTGATTCTTATATGACTGTCCTGACTGTGTTGAATACGGAGGTTGGTTTCCTCTATAAGTAGAGAACCCTCGTCCACGTGCTCCTCTGAATGGAACCTTGCGATAATTTAAGGATCCTAAGGACTTTGCTATGTCCGTGTCCTTCTTTATGCTTTGCAGGGCCTCATAGACATGCTTACCAAAAAGCATTTCTCCGTCAAAGGGAAGGTCCAGGATCTTATTTTGGACCTCCTGACGGAACCAGGTTGCTTTCAACCAGCCTTGACGGCGCAAGACCGCTGACCCTGCCAAAGCCCTGAAAGCAGTAGAGGCTATGTCCATAGCACAGTCAATGACTTCAGAAGAACATCTCTCTCCTTCCATGAGAACCTGCCTGGCCTCCTCCTGACTCGAATCTGGCAGTAGATCCATAAACGGCTCCATGTCGCACCACATCTGGCGGTCGTACCTGCCTAGAATGGCTAATGAATTTGCCGCTCGAACCAAAAAACTGGCCATGGTGGAAAATCTCTTCCCTACATTGTCCAGCCGCCTGCCATCCTTATCCGGAGGCGTAGTTAAAGGTGTTGACGGATTCTTGGACTTGCTTTGTGCGGCCTGAGATATTACAGAGTCAGGCTTTGGTTGTCCTAGAAGACATGCAGGACTGCCCTCAGGGGCCTTGTATTTCTTCTCCAGCCGGGGAAGAACCGGGATGATCGTAGCTGGGTTCTGCATAGTCTTAATTCCCTCATCCCAGACATGCTCAATGATGGGAATTGATCTGACCGACTTTTTATACTGCGCCTTAAAGTCATACAGAAAACAGTCCGACTGTTCCACTGTAAGAGGCAGACCAAACCTCTTGGATGCACGCTCCATAAGATTATGGAACCCGCCAATATCTGCCGGAGGCGACACGTTCGTCTCCCGGCCTGCAGCATCCGGATCTTGCATTCCAGTGTCATCAGGATCCACATCCGGATCCCCTGGATCAGTTAGTAGGACCATGTGCCCCTCATCGTAGTCATCCGTATCCAAATCTTGTGTATCCTCATTGGCAGGTTCCGGATACGAAGTCTGAGGAACCACTACTGGTACCACCATTGGTGAGGTACGGGGTATGTCTTTAGGAAGAGGTGGCAAGTCCACTGCCGGCCCTCGCGGAACCACCGATGTAGATGGGTGCACTGGTGGAACGTCAGGGTGTGATGGAAAACGAGCTCTGTAGTCCTGCAACAGCATCTGCAAGTCCGTAACCAGAGCAACTGGTAAAGCTATCATGTCCTGCCTCAAAGTGCGAGGATGTACTTCCTGTTGAACATATTGTAGCTCCTCCTGACTTCTTCGTCGACGGCAAGCTCGTCGACGGAGCTTTCTTCATCGTCGACGGGACAACCGTTGATGGTCTCGTCGACGAACTCGTTGTCATCAGCATCGACGACGACGTCGCCGTCGTTGTCATCGTCGTCGTGGTCTTCGTCATCGACACCGCCGTCGAAGACGAGAATGAAGCTGTCGTAGACGATGAAGCAGACATCGTCGACGGTCCCGTCGACGACACCAAGGAAACAGTCTTTACTATGGAAATCGTCGTCGACGTACCTGCTTTAGTCCGCGTCGACGGACGCTGTTTCTTCACCGGAGCCATCTGTGGAGTTCCTGCAGAGTGTTTCTTCGCAGGCTTTTCCTTTTGGGACGGAGGAGAAGATATGGAAACCTCCTTTTTGTCCCTAGAGGCTGTGTCCACACCAGCAGCCTGTCCCTGCCTCTCCTTTTCACTTCCGTGAGGAGATTTCATGGGACCAGCCTCCTCAGACCTTTCAGAGATCCCGTGAGGGGCTTTGACAGGGGGTTCCGCAGAGATGGAGGGAGATGACCTACCCCTCTTCTTTGATCTCCTGGAGGAGGTGCCAGAAATGGAATCCTCCTCATCTGAAGAGAGAACCTCCTTCCTGGTCTTCAGCTTTTGCATATCAATCACCCGGAGGACACTGTTCCTGTGGCTTGGTGCAAAAAGTCACCCATGCCCTTAAAAAGGATAAGAAAGAAATAAGGAAAGGAAAGAAGAGTGGAATAGGAACCTAGGTAAGGGACCCAGTTAGGACAAGGAAGACCACTCTTTGTCCTCTAATGCCCTCACACACCCCGAAAGATGTCATGCTTCATCATCGGGCAGTTGCTCCTCGTAGGGCCGGCGCTGCAATTCCCTACGGGCCCCCGAAGGGTCACTTTATCGGAGATCTTCTGAGGACTGCCGGACGGTGCATGCGGGTGTGTGAAGATTGGATCCTTAAAGAGGGTGAAAAAAGTGCGTGCAATATTGTGAACATTTTAATAAAGGGTCATTATGCAGCGAGTGTCAAAAAAATGTACCCTGAGCAGACACTGTCTGCTGAAAATTGATAAAATCACCTGGAGGCACTCTATGTCCAGGTATCATGAGTCGACATGTTTCGCGCCTGTATTGCCATAAGGGTCATTGGCGTTTCTTCAGGACCAGGGTTATAGTTAATAAAATACAGTGCACGTGATACATAAATAAAATTCAATAAAATACCCTCTATATCGATCAGGGCAATAGTCTGTACTCCCTCAATGTGGTTACAGGCTAATGGTGGAAATCGCTCCTGATCAATTCCTAGGAAAGAGAAAAAAGAAAACATAACGGGTATGTGCATCAGTACAACTTGATGCATCAATAGTGTGCCACAGCTGTGTGCACATCAACCACATTTAGAAAGCAGGTACAAAAATCATGTAAATGCATATATAACACATGATAGACCCAAGGCTCTGTGTAATAACAAAAAGACATTCCTCCTCATGGACAATGAAACATATTTTTGTGGCTTGTAATTGTGTTAGAAGTGGTAGGAGACAGGTAAGACACAGATGAAATTTAAATAAAAATATCCTTATCCATTTGCAGGTGGGCCCCAGAGTAACTGTCTCTGAAAGAGATCATGGGCCCTAGTGTTCAGGACTTAATGGCTTATTTTGGGGATAATTGGTGCTCTGTCATCCTTACCTAATGTTTAGAAGACGGTCGCTCCATTAGCTAGAAGCATGGGACGCCCGCATATTATCGGACTGAAACAACAAAGATATTGTTTTTGAATACCGATGGTGAAAGTGCACAAATTATCAGTGGTTTATACTCTAACATCCATTTCCTCTATTATTCAAAAAACTCACGGTTCTGCCTGGGCGATAGCTCCTGTATACCTGCTCCGTCCATGCGACTGCCAGAAAGAACCTGATTCTGGCAGCGCGCGGGACTCAAATAGTTACGGGGGCGGGTCTCGAGGCGGTGTCCCTTTCCGGGATGGTAGCACTGATCAGAACCCAATGCGCATGGACGGAGCAGGTATACAGGAGCTATCGCCCAGGCAGAACCGTGAGTTTTTTGAATAATAGAGGAAATGGATGTTAGAGTATAAACCACTGATAATTTGTGCACTTTCACCATCGGTATTCAAAAACAATATCTTTGTTGTTTCAGTCCGATAATATGCGGGCGTCCCATGCTTCTAGCTAATGGAGCGACGGTCTTCTAAACATTAGGTAAGGATGACAGAGCACCAATTATCCCCAAAATAAGCCATTAAGTCCTGAACACTAGGGCCCATGATCTCTTTCAGAGACAGTTACTCTGGGGCCCACCTGCAAATGGATAAGGATATTTTTATTTAAATTTCATCTGTGTCTTACCTGTCTCCTACCACTTCTAACACAATTACAAGCCACAAAAATATGTTTCATTGTCCATGAGGAGGAATGTCTTTTTGTTATTACACAGAGCCTTGGGTCTATCATGTGTTATATATGCATTTACATGATTTTTGTACCTGCTTTCTAAATGTGGTTGATGTGCACACAGCTGTGGCACACTATTGATGCATCAAGTTGTACTGATGCACATACCCGTTATGTTTTCTTTTTTCTCTTTCCTAGGAATTGATCAGGAGCGATTTCCACCATTAGCCTGTAACCACATTGAGGGAGTACAGACTATTGCCCTGATCGATATAGAGGGTATTTTATTGAATTTTATTTATGTATCACGTGCACTGTATTTTATTAACTATAACCCTGGTCCTGAAGAAACGCCAATGACCCTTATGGCAATACAGGCGCGAAACATGTCGACTCATGATACCTGGACATAGAGTGCCTCCAGGTGATTTTATCAATTTTCAGCAGACAGTGTCTGCTCAGGGTACATTTTTTTGACACTCGCTGCATAATGACCCTTTATTAAAATGTTCACAATATTGCACGCACTTTTTTCACCCTCTTTAAGGATCCAATCTTCACACACCCGCATGCACCGTCCGGCAGTCCTCAGAAGATCTCCGATAAAGTGACCCTTCGGGGGCCCGTAGGGAATTGCAGCGCCGGCCCTACGAGGAGCAACTGCCCGATGATGAAGCATGACATCTTTCGGGGTGTGTGAGGGCATTAGAGGACAAAGAGTGGTCTTCCTTGTCCTAACTGGGTCCCTTACCTAGGTTCCTATTCCACTCTTCTTTCCTTTCCTTATTTCTTTCTTATCCTTTTTAAGGGCATGGGTGACTTTTTGCACCAAGCCACAGGAACAGTGTCCTCCGGGTGATTGATATGTAGTTAAAGGGAGCATGGACACTGGACCTTTATTAGCTCCTTGGTCCCCCCCTCTTTTTGTGTGATAGAAATATAGTACGGCAGGTTAGCCGTGGGACCTCAATCTATTACTTTATTTCATATTTTCTATTTCTCAGGTATATGAGCCCATTACTACACTGATGGCAGTGGGAAATACGACATGGTGCATTAGACGCACTGGTTATGGCAAGGCTCCTGTTCATCTGACCCTCCCTGGACTTGACATGGCACAAAGAGCTTTGGGGACAAAAGTGTTTATAGGACATTTTAGGTTCATGAAACTAGGTCACCTCCTTACCTCTTTCCCATTTCCTCTTTCTCAATGGATTCTTAGATTACCCAACATTATAGAAGGTCTTTATCACTAGATTTCTGTATATTTTAACACGTATATCTGGACTGGGTCGGTTTTGGATGGTAATATGGCGCAGCACTGCCTATAATTATTTAGACCACAACGCGTGTGAAATTTTTATACATGTGAAATCGATGTGACATGCAAAAGAGTTTAGCCTCCGTTCGGTGGTTTTCTGAGCTGTTAGAATGCGGTTACCAGCAATTCAGGCAACAACCACTTATGAACCACCGCTATGCACGAGGTATAAACAGGATGCCCATTTTCTGAGGCATAGGAGATCAGTGCATCCTATTTACACATGCGCACTGACGGCCTCCTTTTGCGCACGCGCATTGGGTTCTGATCAGTGCTACCATCCCGGAAAGGGACACCGCCTCGAGACCCGCCCCCGTAACTATTTGAGTCCCGCGCGCTGCCAGAATCAGGTTCTTTCTGGCAGTCGCATGGACGGAGCAGGTATACAGGAGCTATCGCCCAGGCAGAACCGTGAGTTTTTTGAATAATAGAGGAAATGGATGTTAGAGTATAAACCACTGATAATTTGTGCACTTTCACCATCGGTATTCAAAAACAATATCTTTGTTGTTTCAGTCCGATAATATGCGGGCGTCCCATGCTTCTAGCTAATGGAGCGACCGTCTTCTAAACATTAGGTAAGGATGACAGAGCACCAATTATCCCCAAAATAAGCCATTAAGTCCTGAACACTAGGGCCCATGATCTCTTTCAGAGACAGTTACTCTGGGGCCCACCTGCAAATGGATAAGGATATTTTTATTTAAATTTCATCTGTGTCTTACCTGTCTCCTACCACTTCTAACACAATTACAAGCCACAAAAATATGTTTCATTGTCCATGAGGAGGAATGTCTTTTTGTTATTACACAGAGCCTTGGGTCTATCATGTGTTATATATGCATTTACATGATTTTTGTACCTGCTTTCTAAATGTGGTTGATGTGCACACAGCTGTGGCACACTATTGATGCATCAAGTTGTACTGATGCACATACCCGTTATGTTTTCTTTTTTCTCTTTCCTAGGAATTGATCAGGAGCGATTTCCACCATTAGCCTGTAACCACATTGAGGGAGTACAGACTATTGCCCTGATCGATATAGAGGGTATTTTATTGAATTTTATTTATGTATCACGTGCACTGTATTTTATTAACTATAACCCTGGTCCTGAAGAAACGCCAATGACCCTTATGGCAATACAGGCGCGAAACATGTCGACTCATGATACCTGGACATAGAGTGCCTCCAGGTGATTTTATCAATTTTCAGCAGACAGTGTCTGCTCAGGGTACATTTTTTTGACACTCGCTGCATAATGACCCTTTATTAAAATGTTCACAATATTGCACGCACTTTTTTCACCCTCTTTAAGGATCCAATCTTCACACACCCGCATGCACCGTCCGGCAGTCCTCAGAAGATCTCCGATAAAGTGACCCTTCGGGGGCCCGTAGGGAATTGCAGCGCCGGCCCTACGAGGAGCAACTGCCCGATGATGAAGCATGACATCTTTCGGGGTGTGTGAGGGCATTAGAGGACAAAGAGTGGTCTTCCTTGTCCTAACTGGGTCCCTTACCTAGGTTCCTATTCCACTCTTCTTTCCTTTCCTTATTTCTTTCTTATCCTTTTTAATGGCATGGGTGACTTTTTGCACCAAGCCACAGGAACAGTGTCCTCCGGGTGATTGATATGTAGTTAAAGGGAGCATGGACACTGGACCTTTA
Organism: Triturus cristatus; assembly: GCF_964204655.1. NCBI lineage: Eukaryota > Metazoa > Chordata > Amphibia > Caudata > Salamandridae > Triturus > Triturus cristatus. The sequence continues at coordinate 839,958,856 of NC_140592.1, forward strand.
TTAGCTCCTTGGTCCCCCCCTCTTTTTGTGTGATAGACTTCAGCTTTTGCAGCCATGTCAGCAACCGACCTTCTCTGTCCCGCAAAGTCTTGGTAGATAAGGTCCGACAAATCTTGCAGTCTGTGGCCTTGTGTTCTGGGTATAAGCAGTAAATACAACTCTCATGCTTATCCTCAATGAAAAGTCTCTTCTTTCCACAAGAAGCACAGGGTCTGAATAAGTCTTTCTTTTCCTTTTCTGACATAATGTCACTATAGATGGTAAAATGTAGATTTCTAACAGAAAATTTGTGAGAAACTGAGCAGAGCTCAGTCGAGACTCCCTAGCACAACGTGCGGTAGAAAAATCTGAGGTTCTGAGCTCTCTCAGGAAGGTTCCAAAGGGTGAGGCTGTGCTGATTGGTCCTGGCAAAAGTTTGGGCTCTTTTACACAAAGAGGGTGATATACTACAAAATGAGATGAGGCCTAAGCCTATTTTTCTCTTTTGTTTCTATGGTTATGATATATTTTTTATTTACCGAGGCTCCCATTCCGACGACGGGGAATGATACAAAGCATGAGAATCTATGAAAGTTCCAATACTGGGGTAATAAAAGGAACGGTTTATGAAAAATGTTGTGGGAAAGTGTTATCTCATGAATAATAGGAAAAGGAGGCCCTCTGTTGAACAAACCGCATTAGCAGAGTTAAGATGTAAACTCAGACTTTTTTTTGATAATCAACTTTATTTCATTTTTAGCACAACGATAAATCGGTAGCAAATCAAACACATCATCGGGACAAATTACAATCACAGTGAGCTGACAGAGACTCCCATAGCACAGATGAAGTAAGTAACACCTTTGTATAACAAGATGTATTCCACCGACCAACCCAGACCTCCTCAAGCGGGCAGTAAGTTGAACCACTTGCCCCAAATTTTGCCGAAGAGTTTGGGAAAACCCCGGGCCTCGAAGAGGGGCTCCTCCTGGGTTCCACACCAGTCCACACCACGACTCCATTGCCTCACAGTAGGCGGTTTGGCCTGAGACCATAGCGTTGCTATGTCGCGCTTCGTCACTGCTACCGCGGTGCCAAGGAGGCGCTTATCCGCCCGGGACCCATCAAGGCCATCGAACAGCCCAAGGAGCAGGCGCAGTGGGTCATGGGGGACCTCCCAACCCAAGGCTCGCGTAAGCTCAATTTCCACCCCCCTCCAGAACGGCTCCAGAACAGAACATTGCCAGACCATGTGATAAATGTCTGCTGGGGCATAGCTGCAACGCGCACAGGCCAGGGAAGAACGTATGTGGGCGCTGTACAGGAGTTTGGGGGGGGAGGTATGCCACATGGAGATAATACAGCTGGACGCAGTTTGGAGGAGGCTGTAAGGGTCCTGGAGGCCATAAGGGCGTCTTTCCAGTCCGCCTCCTCCAGGGGACCCAGCCATCCCTCCCATCGGGCCCAGAGTCGGTTGAGGGACGCGGGACCATTATTCACCAGGGAACGATAAATACGCGAGACCCGCCTCTGTCAAGGTTCCCCATCAACACCTGGGCCTACAGGGGGCTAAATTTCAGAAAGGTATTGGGAGAGGGAATGTGTGCATGGAGGGCATGTCTGAGCTGTAAATATTTGTAGAATTGGGAGGGAAGGAGGGAATGTCATTGTTGTAATTCTGCAAAAGATCTGATGTGGTCCCCCACCCAGATGTCGCCTAATAACGAGATCCCAAAAGATCCCATCGGTGGAAGCCCTGGGGAGATGAACCTGTAGGAAGGTGGATATCTGACTATGGTTACCCCAAACTTTTTGCCTAGTGTCTAGCTGGTTTTTCGACTTAGTTGGCCTGAGATCCTGCCATTCAGGGTCTCAGGCTGTCTGCTCTCTCTTTAAAATGGACTCCATGTACCCTAGGTACATTCCCAATTGGTAAGGATCACCTTATTGGACCCTGTACAGTGTACCCTAGGTACCCAGGGCATAGGTGTACCCTAGGCCTCCCAGGGGCTGCAGCCTGTATTATGCCACCCCTGGTCTGGCCTTCCAATCAGACACAACTGGCTGATCACTCAGCTGGGGCAAGGTCGTGTAATCACCCCTTGCTTAGATATAGTATGCCTATATCTACCCTTATGTATAGACACATGTTTATGTTTATGTTTGTTGAATTTATATAGCGCTAATCACCCAAGGTCTCTAAGCGCTAGCTTTTAGACAACAGACAATCAAGGTAACACTCTGAACACGGCCCCATCCCGTAAGCCTACACAAAGGCCTCAGAGAATAGCATAGTCTTCAGCCTCCTACAAAATGAGAGTAAATGTGTGTCCTTTCGGAGCACCTCAGGGAGTTTGTTCCACAGCTGCGGGACACAGACAGAAAAGGCACGACCCCCAAGTGTCGATAAGTTGAAACGGGGGCAAGTAAGAAGACTGGCCTGCGAAGAACGGAGGTGGCGACCGGGAATGTAGGGCTTCAGACGGTCTTTGATATAGGTAGGGGCTTCACCGAATAGGGACTTATGAGCAATACACAAGCCCTTAAAGCATATCCTTTGTTTAATGGGGAGCCAATGTAACTGCCGCAGCAAAGGGGTAGCATGTGTTTTGCGTGGCAGCTTGAAAATCAATCGAGCTGCGTCGTTCATGACTACCTGGAGTTTCTTCAGAAGTGATCCAGGAAGCCCAATATAGACTGTATTTCCATAATCAAGCCTAGACAGTACCAAGGCAGTTACCACCGTTTGCATGGTAGTGAATGATAAGAGGGCCGATAGTTTCCGGAGCTGACGCAGTAGTCCGACACAGCTTCCCACCACAGCAGAAACCTGGTTCTTCATTGTCACTCCGGAATCTAATATAATCCCTAGGCTCTTCACGGTAGGTACTGGAGTGGGGGTAGGGCCCAACTCTGGAGGCCAGAACAGATCAGACCAAGGAGAGGAGTCTGGGAAGAGTACCAAGACTTCAGTTTTGTCAGGATTTACTTTTAACGAGTTCAGCGTCATCCAGTTCATGGTGTACCTGAGGACGTTCTGAACATTCCGTTGTGAATCACAGGAGTGGTTAATGCGAACTATTAGCTGAGTATCGTCCGCATAATTAAATACCTGACAGTCTAGCCCAGCCAGGGCCTCGATCAAGGGTTGGAGATAGATGTTGAAAAGCAGGGGGGACAACGCCGAACCCTGCGGGACCCCCCAAGGCAGAGAGCCCTGTTTGGACATAAGAGCCCCTAGCTGGACCTTCTGCTGGCGATCTTCCAGAAAGGAAGAAAACCATTGGAGAGCTGTACCTGTAACTCCCAGCCGCTGCATACGGGAAAGTAGTCGCCCATGATTCACCGTATCAAAGGCGGCTGAGAGATCAAGCAGGATCAGAGCAGAGTGAGCATTTCTATCGGCTGCAAGCCGCAGGTCATCCAGAACTGAAAGCATGACCAGCTCGGTGCTGTTATGCGCACGGAACCCTGCTTGCCGATGATGCAGTAGGTTGTGCTGCTCGGTATACAATGTCAGAGCTCTGAGCACGTGCTGTTCAAGGACTTTAGCCAAAAACGGAAGTTGAGAAATAGGACGAAAGTTCTTCAGATTTTTTGCGTCAGCGCCTGCTTTCTTCAGCAATGGGAGTACTATGGCTTCCTTAAACTTCCGGGGAACCGGTCCGGAACTAAGGGATAGGTTTAGAACGGCCAGGACCTCGGTCTCGACCAGAGGGAAAAGCGTTTTAAACACTTTAGGGGGGCAGAAGTCCTCCGGGGACCCTGATTTCACCTTAGACATTATACGGGCAAGGGCCCCTGGTTCAAGCAGCGGGAGCTGATCGAAAGGGGTCTTTGGTAGATCAAAGGGCCCCTCCACCACTGGTAATGGGCACGGAGCGACACATGTGTTTTTAATTGCCAACATAATATCTCCAACTTTAGTTAAGAAATAGTTCTGGATTTTGTCACAGTCGGCTTGAATGGAAGTAGGTTTCTGTTCAGGCAACCTACTCAATTCTTTGAGAATAGTAAAGATCTCTTTTTGCTTATTACTAGCCTTACAAATCCTGTCTTCATAAAAAGCTGATTTAGTTTTGATAAGGGAGTCCTTATAGTGGGCTAATTTGGATTTAAAATTCTCCTTATCACCTGGGGCTAGTGATTTCCTCCAAAGTCGTTCCGCCCGACGGAGGACCTGTTTTTCTCCTTTAAGCTCACAGGTGTACCATGGGACTCTAGCAGTTTTGTACAGAGACTGGTCCACATGTGTACCTATCAGTCACTTCTATGGCAGGCCTTAACAATCCTGGGGGCAGAGTGCTTGGTAACATGTGAGATGGTGCTCTAGCATGAGCTGAGCCTGTCTGCAGCTTTCGGAACCATGTCCTTATAGCTGTTCTATGATATAGCCTACCATATACTCTTAAAGTGCCTTATAATCTTAAACGGATATGGTAACTATAGTTTGGCTTTCTCAAACCATGTCGTGTAAGGTGTCTAACACTTTGGAATAATACCCCCCATACCATTTCTGGTGATGAGGATATTATTCCTCCCTTCTAGAGGGAGAGACATGTTAAAATCCTACTTTGCTGTTTAACTCTAACCAAAGCCTCAGCATCACAAAATGGATGCTGCTGCCACAGACACAAGTCTGACTTCCTGCTGCTGGGAGTGATCCCGGCAAGGGAGGCTTGGACAATAGGTTTCCTGCTTGGGGAGGTGCTAGCACCTCCCCAGACAGACTTTAGTGTATTGGGGCAGGGAGGGCTGAAAGGAATGAGACATGCCTGGGGCACACAAGGTGTCCCATGCATAGTCCAGTTCAAACCGGTGCTGGGGCACTCCAGCCCCAGTCCTGGCGCGAAACTGGACAAAGGGAAGGGGGTGTAACCACCCCCTCCCAGGTCCCACCCATAAGGCGTGACCTAGCAGGTAACCCAGCCCCCCAGATTAGTATAAGAGTGGTAGCTGGGCCTCAGGAGATTAGATTATCCTAAACCTGCAACTTGAACAGAAACTCTGGACCTTCGACATTCGACGAAAGAAGAAGACTGAAGAATCTCCCTTGTGGCCAAGGAGTGGCTACCCTGTGCAAACAGGCACCATCAAGAGACTACCCTTTGCTTTGCTGAAGTTCTACGAGGGACCGACTGCAGAGCCCGAACAGAGCCTTGACTTCCAGACTTCTCCGACCCTGATCCACATCCAAGCTGAGATCCGTGGAGGCGACGAGAGACGTGGGGCCGGCTACCTGGGAAAAGTGGCTAGTATCTTCCAGCGCAGCTTCTGAGGCACCCTCGAAGTTGTGCACCGGGGATTGAGAAGCTCCAACCCCAAGCACCATCTGCACCGAAGATCAGCCCCCCACACTCCACGAGTCCTGCGTGGGGCCCTTCTGCATTTTCCTGCTTGCCGCGTCTGTCCGGTTGCTTGCCCGTTGGCTAGTGGCCTTTGTGATGACGCTCCCTGAAATCTTCACTGCTGGTTTGGCTCCTCCAGACTGGCTCCCGCTTCTTTGCAAAAGAGAAGCACCCCAGACCTTCCTGGTCTGCACCAGAAGCAAGTCCTCCGTTCTTCGTGGGTTCCGTTTGCCAAGGCTTGGTGAGTCCTAGTTCGACTTCGACGCCGCCGACAGCGAGAGCCTTCGTGGGACAGCTCGCCTCCTGGTCCTGGTCGTCCTCGACGTCTCCTGGTACCCGTGGCTGCAGCGACAAGCTTCACCTTTCACCTGCAATCTTCACTACATCACCTGGTTCCTTCCTGGTTCCACGTGGTCACTGGCTAGTGACCTTGACTCTGTCCCTTCTGCTTGCAGGTATCCTCTCTTCTTGATCCCAGCTTGGGATCCACCGGACACTCTTCACTGACCGCCTGTCAGCAACTTTCCTTCAGGCATCCATAGAAGTCCACGACGAAACCCGACGCAAGTTCACACCTATGCACCCGCAGCCCGTGGGCTAGGTAACTTGGGTACTTCGGTGCTCACAAGGGTAGTGACTATCCTAGGGTCTAGTTTCCGAGTCTCGACTCTCTAGCTGCTTCAGAAGTGTCCTTAAACTGTTAATTTCTAACTGCTAGTAATTCTATCGACTTTTACGCATGAGTGTTTCCACTCTGCACCTGAATCCCGTGGGCCTCCCACTTCCTAACTGTTGCTAGTGTAGTGTAGCCCCAGCGATTCCCTAGGCCTAGGCCTATTCTATTTCCGTGACAGTGGTCCTTATACCACTTCTTTAGTATATGGTTTGCGTGGCCCCTAGGGCCTAACTGTATTACTTACCTGTGTGACTTAATGTATGCTTGAATAAGACTGTGTTGTACTTACCTCTGATCTCATAAAGAGTGCTGAGGGTTTGACTAGAATAAATACACTTTATTTTATATATATATCTGTTGTGGTGTCCTTTCATTTGGTATTCAAGGGATTATATATGGTATCGCAGCTGGCTTCAAATGCCATTCAGAGTTTAGCCTAAGACTGCTCTTGTCCATGCTACCACTAGGATAGCTGGTCTATAAGGTTGACTTTACAACCTATCACAATAAGGGTTGTTTGGACTGATATAAGGTGTACACTAGAACTAGTGACATCATACATCAGGCCAACTTCTCACAGAACCCCCCCTAACCATGCCCCTCTCCACAAGGGCGTCTGTCTGGTAAGCTTCCGGTCCCACTGTACATAGCGCAGGGCTGTGCGCCAGGCCATAAACACCGCACTAGTGACGGGGGGCGATTCCGTGGCACTGGGCTCCCGTAGAGGTATGCTTGAATCTGTGCAAAGTCCATCAGCCGGAGTTCAACTCGATAGGCCGGGTCGGACCAGCCGCCCGTGAACCAGTCGTGGACCACAATTAGCCGTGTGGCCAGGTAGTAGAGGTGGAGATTAGTGACCCCCATCGTAGGGAGGAATACGACAATGTGCTAGGGTCATTCGCGGCCTGCCGCCACCCCATAGAAACCGAGTGAAGGCACCGTCTAGTTCCCGGAACCAACTACCCGGGAGTTGGGTGGTGGTATGTACAGGAAACGGGGGAGGACCATCATTTTAAAGAGGGCACTCCGGCCCAGAGGGTTGAGAAGGAGGGATTGCCATTTCTTAAGATCCGCCTTGGCTCTGGCGACCAGGGGTGCTATGTTCAGGGCCCACTCGAGCTCCGGGAGGAGGGCGATCCATACACGATTGCCTGCGTATGGGGATATCCGATTGCCAGTCGAAGCACACCCGGGAGGTGTGCAGAGGGACCAGCGTGGACTTAGCCGGGTTGAGCCTGAGGCCTGAGACCCGTTCAAATGCCAAAAGGGCATCCAAGCAGCGCGAGCCAGAGGTCTCCAGGTCCGCCAAAACCAGAAGGACATCATCGACATACAGGGCTATCTTATTGGTGCAACTCGGATCCCAAGCCCCGCCTCGGATGAGGGAGGCCTGACGGATAAGGGAGGCCAGGGGCTCCATTGCCAGAGCGTATAGGAGTGGCGAGAGCGGGCAGCCCTGGCGAGTACCCCTTTGGATGGGGAACGCCTCGGACAAACCCTCATTTATGAGGACCCGAGCTCCGGTTGTGAGTAGAGGACTCGGATCAGGCGCCGGAACAAGGGGCCAAAACCCATCGTCACCAACACGTCCTCGAGATAACGCCAGTCCACTGTGTCAAATGCTTTTTCGAAGTCTAGAAAAAGCAACGCCAGATACGGGGTGAGGTGGTGGCGGTGCGCAAGTGTGAGGCGGAGGCGGCGGATGCAATGTCGGGTACCCTGGGCAGGCATAAACCCGCACTGGTCCGGGTGAACCAGGTCGTGCAGGTGGGGGCGGAGTCGTTGGGCCAAGACCGTGGTGAAGAGTGTGTCATCCGTATTGAGGAGAGAGATAGGGCGGTAAGCTGCACAATAAAGGGAGGGTGGTTGTGTCTTTGGGATGACTACAATAGTGGCCACGTCCACCTCTGGTGGGAAGGATCCCACCTCTACTACATGTTTAAATAGGGCCGTTAAGTGGGGAACCAACTGCGTTGTGATAGGTCGCATAATATTCTTGGGGGTAGCCGTCGGGCCCGGGCGTCTTGCCGGAGCTCAACAGCGAGATAGCCCCATGTATCTCATCCGGGGTGAAGGGGAGGTCAAGAGCCTCTAAGGCCGTCTGGGAGAGGTATGGCAAGTGCATTTCAGTCCTGGTCAGCAGGTCCGCCAGGGAGGTCCGAGGAGGTTGGGCCGCGTACAGGGTCGCATAGTACCCAGCGAAGGATTGAGCATGTAAACTCCGACTTATGATAAGGAGTAGGAAGACGAAGACTTTATTTTAAGTGCTGAACTTAAAAGCATGGACAGCAAAATATTACATAGTAGATACTTTTGAATAACGGTTTAGCATTTTTGTTGCATGTTTAAGAAAAACTGTGTGTATATCTCTCCTTTGTGAACATATATTTTTTTACAGCCTTGAGAGAAAGGGCTACCTTGAAATACGCGTCGGCTGGCTGGATATAAGGCTGTTTCGGAACTGTATCATAAGATGGATGGAATAAAATAAATTATCTTTTGAAATAGCATAGTTACTTGGCATTATGAAGCTTTAAAACCGAACTATGAATTTGCTAGGGAGAAGAACTCCTATAGGATTTGAGAGAATAAAAAGGAATACACCGTAGAGGATGGTGCGGGTGTCGAAGGTGCCAGGCTAATGATCCAGAAAACCCAGAATGGCGGTTTGAACGGACACATATTAAACACTGTAAGCATCAACGAAATGTAGTAACGATGGACAACTCTTCGAATCAACAGCAAAACCTGAAAAACTTATGAAAGTCAATAACTGAACAGACCTGTCCGAAAAATCTGATCTTTTAATTCTCACTGTATTTTTCTGAAGAACTGATTATATGAGACCTTCTAGCCAGCTAAAGCCGTTAGTACCCAGACCAGCACTGCATTCTGGCCGCAATGCTGTCCTTTGTGTTGTTGATTGAAGGCTTGTATGTGGCAGCAGTTTTCTTCCCAACCCCATTAACTCCACCTTTGATAACCACCACTGGATGTTAAGGCTTAATTTTAGTTACCTTAACGCCAAACATTTAAATAGAGCATGCCTTTTATACATAATATTGACTATTTCTGGGGCGCACCCATGTTACTAGTCACATTTCACTGCATTCTTCTCCTGTGATCTGCTTAAATTAAATAGTCTCTCCCTTACTTTAATTTATATGTTGAAACTAGGTGTGTTTGTAGCACTCACAAAATATTTCCCCAATAAAGTATTTCGAAATGGCCCCTCGTTCTATATTCAGTTCAAAAGTCTAGCTCCGGGTTTGAAACTGAAATGGAGTGTTTATTGTAATACCAATTATTAATTTAATAGCATCTGTATTGCAAGATACAATAGATGGGCCGGTCTCTTAAGATAGCAGCTGAACACCCAATGTTTTATGAACTGTTGCAATACTTGACCAGGGCTGTGGAACATTAGCTTCACCAGGGAAAGGGTTGGGGCAAACGCAAGCAACATGAACAAGTCAGCCAAGAGAGTCAATCACACTAACAAATGTGCGCTGTCCAGAGATAAGGGTTAACAATTAGTGTAATCTATACTTGGCATGCAGGAGAAAATATGCCAGAGGAAGCATGGCCTTGTGACCACCAGATTTTCTCCCCCAGGAAGGAAGACATCTATACCCTGGTATTTTATACATCCCTAAAAAACACAGACCCAAAGCTTGGTGTTGGGGCAGTAGTATGGGACAAATTAAATAACTGCACATAAGCATTAGTAAATGTTCCTTCTCCTTCCTCCTCTATACTAACAATGAAGGCACTATTTGATTTCAATAAGCCGAAAAAATCTAATTAACGTTAGAGGGAGAGCTTCATGACATTTCTGACAGCAGAGAAAAACATATACCAAGCCACAGAAGTATAGCATTAAGTGCTAAGGAGCTCTAGAATGGGGTTAAGCTGTATAAAATCAGCAATGAAACCCCAAAGGGGTGGTGGGGATGAGGCATATATCATTCATAAGATATGCATAAAGAAGACGTTTACAAAGATTGGTTATTCTTTCTAAAAAATGAATGCAAATACTTATTTTGATAATTGCAACCACCAAGCTCGGCACACTTCCAAGTAACCTCATTAATGGTCAAATATATCACTGAGCACGCGCCAAGCCAAATTTTCTTGAGTAAAGTTCATGACAGTCTAATGGTTCAATTAAAAACAGTGTCCTTTATTCATTGCAAAGTACCTGTTAATTGCTAAGAATAAAGGATAGCTTTTAATTGGACCATTGGGCTGTCATGAACTTTGCCCAAGAACATTTGGGTTGGCACATTCTCAAAACTTGAGGGATTTATTTGAACTTTAATGAGGTTACTTGGGAGTGTGCTGAAAATGTGGTTTTAAGTATTTAGGAAGACAGCTTTTGTCAACTTCATTCAGGTGATGGTGGTGGCTGATCCTCTGTTTTTGCTCGTGCACTTCAATCTTATTATTCTAAAGTTTTGAAACTTATGGATACAATGATCTGTGTGGTTATTTATTAATGCCTCAATCGCCACAGGTGAGTCAACTGTTGAGTAAATTTGAGTTTTCCAGCACTATCATACCAATTGTAGACTAAATGATGATGGAGTTTGAGGACAACTGTGAAGAGTTAGTGGCAGATGTATTTGCTAAATCACAAGTTGAATACATAAACAAGAACACAGGTATCAGTTAAGGTGAGGGAAACGAAAAATTATTTATGAGGCTGTAAAGATTAAAAAAAATCTTTTTTTTTAAATGGCCTAGTGGTGGAGGGATGATGCTACCCTTAAATATACTGGAAATAGAAGAGTCTCTAAAGGGCTTATGATTTTAATATTTCTAAACTTTCAGTATTTCTACAGTGACCTTCTGAAAGAGTCGGAAGACAATTTAAATTTAACATCATATAATACGATGAGGATTTTCATTACAAATATTGAGAGGAAGGCACATAAACGGAAGAAATAAATAAGCCTTTACAAGGAAACATGAATCATCCAGATGCTACTACTAAGAATGACATTTTAAAAAGTAGTCTTTGATGACCAAGTGTATTTGACCATGACCCTGGGGAATTGACAGATCCAAAACCAACCACAAGGCACACAACTGTTGTTACAGAATAATAAGTAAAACGTTACAGAATGGGAAAGAGAAGACAAGAGGAAGAAAGAAAAGTAACAGAACCAGAAGGACAAAAAAAACACTAACCCGAGTCCAGACAAGATTGCAAGCAAGGAAGAGAAACCAAGCAGTAGGGGTTGTAGATATTACCAGTAATGCTGACATGACCACAAAAGAGTAAACAATTGATCGTGGTAATAACTGTTGTTGTTGTTGATTAACAAGTTCACTCTAGGATCTTAACTGTGGATGAGATTCATGTTCAAAGCAAGGGGCTTAATTCTTGTCCTACTGAATGATGCAACTTTGTAGATGTACAAGTGGGTTTATTTAAATTTACAAGAACATTAAGATTTAAAAACAAATCTCCCACAAGAATAATGATTGGCAAATGTGCAAAACTCACAGACTTGCTATATACAAAGTCATCTACTTCTTATATTTGTCGGATTCATAAATTAATGCCAATAGACAATCCTACTCAAATGGATGATGTGGAACAAATACTTCTAGACCTAGACATAACAGAAGATATAGGTATAGAGAGTGGACTTAAGTCATGTTCAAAGTGTTTGCCCCTAGGTCCACTAGATCCACTTAATGATGAATTTCAAAGAAGCATGACAGAGGATTTACAAAAACTAGAGGGTGAATACACACTTAGACAGAAAACGAGCCGCAAATACAATATTATCAGGAATGAAGTGGTGGCTTTAAATGGTCTTCCAAAAGATCAGAACATAGTGATATGTAAAGCTGATAAGGGCAGAAACATATATATATATTTTTTTTCTTCAGAGTTTTAATTAGCACGAACTAGACCGGAATCCAATCAGTTATCAGAGTGCTTTACATAGCACCAGTTACGTTACATGAGGAGACACATTGATTTTTTGTTAGGCACAGGGAGATTAAGTGATTTCCCCATAATCACAGGATGTTCGGCGTCATTACCGAGACTGGAATCCAGTTTCCCAGGCCCGAGGTCGAGCGCCCTAGCCGTTAGGCCAACTCCTCTCCCCGTTCATCGTGAACAAAAAAAAAGACTACCATAATGAGATTTTTAGACAACCACGTGACACATTAAACTATGAAAAATTGAAAAAGAACAAAATAGCACATGAAACAAGCTTGAAAGGTAGTATGCCTTAGGTCCCTTAGCAAAACAATGGTTGGAGCACATAATATGATGGGTGAGAACATACAATGTGCATTTGACCATGAAAAGTAACATAAGCATAGAATTCCTAGGCCACTTCCAGTTTATTGAGGACAGTACAGTGCAAAACTATGTGTTTTGTAAAGAAACAGTCTTTAATAATGTCCTCCATGCCACAAGTGCACATCGCAGATCGGTCATCAACTCAATACCCTATGGTGAATTGGTCTGCACCAGGTGTGAATATAGTCCGGATAATATATTTCTGACCAAGGTAAGAGAAATTAAGGACGGGTTCAGCAAAAGAGGATATAGCAACAGTTGTCTAGACAAAGCAGAAAAGAAAGTGATGATGCTGCAAAGGAAGAATACCATGAGAATCAATGAAGAAAAGGTTGACACATGCAATATGGTATCCATTGTAACATGTTATAATACACAGAGTAATCAAATATGCAACATACTCCGGAAACATCGGCATATACTTAAATATCCTGCCCTGTTACAGAATATAGTCCCTGGTAGACTTGGGGTTATCAACCAGAGAAGGACGACTATAAATAAGTTAGGTCCTGTCTATGTAAAAAGAGCAAGGCAAAAGATTTCTAGAAGGATATGGCTGCCAGACAAACCAATTTATTTTTTCCTGATGTGCCAATGGCAATGTATGTAATTATGGCAAACACAAAGTAATTGAACTTTGCTACAACAGAATGAGAACTTTTAATGTTGGAAGTTTCATCAATTGCAATACCACCTACACAGTATAGGTAGATGGATTTAAGTGCAACAAGATACATGTTGGCTGTAGCATACGTCCCTTAAAGTAGGGCATACAAAAATATAAGTGGGCTATTAGGAAGAATACTAGCTATCCTGTAACTCATTAGCAGGAAGTTCACCCGAATGAATTCACAATTTGTTTTCATATTATGTTATATATAGCACACTAATCGCGTGTGAGAATATCCAGGCGCTTCACAAGTAAATAGGCTGTGGACTCCTGGGGGATAATACTCTAACTGCTACTTCCTTCCCCTACCCCCAACACCCCCTCCTTGCCTCTACCTTTAATCCTGACATCTAGCCTCTCGCTCAGCCTCCAACTGATCTCCCATTCCCCCACTCCCCTAACTCCCACTCTCCTTATCCCCCTCCTTTATGTCATCTTGTTCACCTCCACATACCCACCCTAACCTAATTACTCTCTACCCACGTGAGCTTATTATTTGACTTCTGTAAATAACATTCGCATTTATCTGCTTTCCTTATATTGGCTCTTATTGCAATGTTTTTGAACAAATGTATCGATTACTGTACCTCCTCATACTCCTGTAGAGCGCTCTGATACCCCTGGGTCTAGCTAGCGCTATATACAACCTTTTAAATAAATAAATAACATAAATAAATAACTAAGTGCCAATCCTTCTCTGCTGCTTCTTGTGGAACTCCAGATGCAATAGGAGGCTCGGATGTGCTGAGGCAGGTCGTTCCAGGATTTGTGGGAGATGTGAGAGAAAGCGCAACCTCCAGTTGTTTTTGTGTATGCAGGGCACATGTGCTAGTGAGTCCAGCAGACCTGAGGTGTCTAGAGGGGTGGTGGAAGTGTATCCAACTATTGAGGTAGGTGGGGCCTATGTTGTGTAATGCTGTGTGGGTGGTGTGGTGTAGTGTATGTGTGTGTCTGTGTTTTTGTGTAGTTTTAATTGGGTGCACTTGTATAAGGGGAGCCAGTAAAGTTCCTTGAGGTGTGGAGAGATGCAAGTACAGCAGGGTAGTTTGAGGACGAGTCTTCCTATAGCATTTTGGATGGTTTGGAGCCTGTTCAGGAGCTATTTGCAGATTCCTGCTTAGAGTGTTGCCGTAGTAGAGTCTGCTAGTTATCAGGGCTTGCGTAATTGCTTCAGTGATACTCTCTGGTTGTCATTTGAATTTGTTTTGTAGCATTCTCAGTGTGTGGAAGCAGGTGGAATTCACCAATTTTACCTGGGTTGACATTTTGAGCTTATTGTTGAGAACGATTCCCAGGTTTTAGGCGTGGGTGGTCTGCGACTGGAATGGGGCGGAGGTCTGCTGGCTTTCCACACAGAGGTAATTTCTCTAACAATCACCACTTCGGTCTCGTCTGTGTTGAACTTCAGGCAGTTGGATCTCATCCAGGTGGCCAACACATTTGTTTTTGTTGCAGGGCTGCTGTTTCTCCTTGGTCAGGATCACCCTGATGTAGTTGGTTGCTGTGATGAGTGTTGTTTTGGTGCTGTGGTTGGGTCTGAGGCCTGATTGGGTGATGCCTAAGAGTTTGTGAGTGTCGAGGTGGTGAGCAAATTGCTGGCTTAGGATTTTCTCCCTTACCATGGCTAGATAGGGAAGATGGGCGATCTGGTGGTAATTTGCTAGCTGGGCAGGGTCTGTTGATGGGTTCTTCTGTAGTGCTTTTCCAACTGCATATTTTAAGGTCTCTTGGAACATTGTGTTGATGATGGAGGAGTTCAGGATGGCATTGAGCATTTTGCTGTTTGGGGAGGTGCCTATGTTGAAGATGTGGAGGGAGCAGGGGTCTGTCGGAGCCCTAGAGAAGATGGTTCTAATGATGTTAGCGGTCTCTGCTGTGGCGACTGTTGTCCAGGTGATCAGAGTATTTCCAATGTCTTCAGTAGGTATGCTGGCAGTGCAGTTGGCAAGTTCCGGTTGTGGGTTTAAATTGTTGAAGATGGTTTTAATTTTCTGCTGAAGAATTCTTATAGGCTGTTGCATACATCTTGCAAGGGGGTGATGTTGATTGTGGTGGAAGCTGGGGCGGCGAAATCTTTGATGATCACGAAGATCTCTTTGCAACTATTGACACTGGTTTCTATGCGAAGTCCGTGGTCCATTTGTTGTGTTGTTTGACGTCACAGTTTAGGTTACTGCTAGGGTTGGGCCGATTCATGTGCAAGGTGTGGGACTGGCTTGACTCCTTGATGCTGCTCCAGCTGCGTTTCGATAGGCTGGTGGAGGTGGGTTTCATATGGCAAGGGATGTTGATTTGGAAGTGAACAATGGCATGGTTGGTCAAGGTGAGAGGCGTGGTTGCGGTAAATTTGATGTTGAAAGTGGCGAAGACTGAGTCGAGGGTGTCTCTGGCAGATTATGTTGATCCTGTGGCATTTTGAGTTAGTTCAAGGTTTCCAGGAGTACGATGGAGCTAGGGACATTCCGGTTTTCTAGATGGAAATTGAGGTCTCTTACTAGGATGTAGTCTTTTGCTTCAATGGTGAAAGGAGCAATGAAATCTACAATGATGTTGGTGAAACCCGGTCTAGGTGAGCGGTAGACAAGGGTTCCATTGAGTGTGAAGGTTGCAAGATTCGGAGTTTAAAGTTTAAGTACTCCAAGTAGACTGTTGCGTTTTCAGTGGTTGTGGTGCAGCTGAAGGTTTCTTTGAAGATTATCGCGATTCCTCCTCCTGGTTTAGGTTGGTGATCCTGCCAAACAATTTTGCAAGGACAGCCATGATGAAGCCGGGAGCCAACTCAGCGGCAACCATGTTTCCGTGAAAAAGATGAGATCCAGGGCGTCGTTGTTCAGAATGTCCCAGATTTCTGTGTTGTGTTTGCTGAGTGAGCGAACATGGAGGATCATGCATGGTTGTTTGTTGCGTGGCATAGGTTTGCTAGAGGAAAAGATTAAAGAGTGAGACAAAATTGGTGCAGGAGTGAGGGAGAAATGAAAAGATGCAGATCAACGTGGGAGGCGAGAAGAGCAAGAGCCATCAGTTGCAGATGCAGCCAAGGCGGCACCTCGAGGCACAGAATCCAGGTCAATGAGGACCTAGACCAATTCAGAAGACTGGGTTAGTCAGGTAAGTCGGGAGGACAGGGTCCAGGCATCTGCTTCATCATGCGTTAGACCATACTGAGGTACTTGGTGTTGGGGGGGCGGGTGGGACACAAGAGACAAGCTAGGGCGACAAGGTTTGCAGGTTGAGGGCTGCTGAGATGGGGCTTAATACTGAAAATTAATTGCACCATTTCTAAAGCATACTAGACAGCATCATCAATAATGTTGTTGCCCTGCTGTATGGCGTCATAGGTGCTCTATCTTTGCTCACATGTTACAAGTATCAGCTCATTATTATATTATACTACGAGGACACTCAAGATGACGTTCAAATTATGCTCCTTGAATGTAGCAGTAATATTGAAGATGGAGGTGGAATCATCCTGAAATTGTACAAGAACGCATATAATAGTTAATGCCAGGGTACAACAATGAGGGTTGTTCTAGTACAAGCCTACACTTGCGACCACGCACTATTCTTAGCCACTGTCATTCTCCAGCATCTTTTAATTGTAGCTACGAGGACATACAAGATGGTGACGATATTGGGCCCATTTTAGTGAAGTTATAACCTAGGTGGCAATGAGTGCCACAGGTTCATATTTAACCTGTGAATAAACACAGATATGGTGTATGCTGTAAGGAGCTGTGGCTTTGTAGAACCTTTCAGCCGAAAAAGCTATAAACCAGACCCCGGACCGCTCAGTGATATTGCTTGGTCCGTATAGCGGAATAGCTTTAACAGACTACGCTGAATTGGGGTCTAACATGTTAGAGGATACTAAATAAATGATTTGCAATTGTTTTTTTGACACAAGGGGGGGAAGTTCCTATCAATTGTTTTGTCTATGTGTTTTGCCATTGGATCATTATTATTTAGACCTTTCAAGATGTGCGTTTTCGCTCCTTGGGGAATACTTTGGTTAATAAGGAATATATTTCTGAGTTGTTCATATCCTGGCAAAACGGCGCGCAAGTTATGGAGTATGTGCAAGTATGTTTTGCCGGTGGATAAGAATCAACTATGACGATGTCACATGGCCGGAGTTGTTTTTGATAAATAAATTAGGTATTACTTAGTCCGGTGGTATGGATTTCATTTCTCACTGTTATTGGATCGGCGTTTAGGGCTTTGAATTGATTAGTTATCTGTATATTGTTAGACGTACATAATCTGGGTCTGATTCTCTAGCATGCCTTTTTGGCAACTGTTTGAGTCTGTATGATTTTACTGCATTTATTGATTAAAAACTGGAGCAGTATGAGACAGGTTTTGCAGACATGGAGAAGCCTAAACTTATATTCTAATCAATAAACGGAGGAAGAAGCTCTGATCCATTCGGCTTCCTGTCGAAGGTAAGTAATCAAAGGGGAGAATGGATCACTTGTAACTGTAATACCAGGGTCAGGTGTGGTAACCAACTTAAAAACCCTCATTCAGGTACAGGAGCGATGGAGCGGTATATCTTGATTCTCAGCTTCTCTTGGAACGTGAAAGCATCATCACTGGGTTTTGCTTTGATAGTATGCTTTCCTCCACCTTGAGGTTGACCACTTGGTTATAGCAGAAGTGATCAAGAATAGGGTGAACAAAAGTGAATTAAAATGGATTAGCTCTCCTTCCCAAACAAACTTTATTCAGTAGAAGAGGTGGCAAGGTTAAAAAATATGGTGGTGCTTGTGTAGAAGTGCTATTGTTCTACAGCACCTAGTAGTCCAAACAAAAGGTCGACATGTTTCAGGCCTAAAGATGCCCAAAAGGTTGGGGGGCTTTCTTCAGGACCTATATCGAATGCTAAGGTGCTAAACTGTAAGCATCCTGTCCTGATATTGCACGCTGTCCTGCTCGCACAAACAGGACGGTACAAAAGGGGGTGGTGATGGATGGAGCATCAGAACCAATCAAACACTCACACCCAGTCAACAGATCTGGGTTTGATCCATCACCGTTCTTTAGCTCACTCTGCCACCCCAGTTCAGACATGGCCATATGCAAATCAGTCTGACCCTGTGCCTCATAAGAACAGTCCAGCCCGAACTGTCAAGCCATGCCTTCCCTGGACCGGAAACAAGCTTCCTAGGACCGGTTTCTGGCATTTCAGCGGTGTTCAGCCAGGCTTGCTTGAATCCAGTGGCAAAGTGAGCAAGGGACCCACGTCTGAGAATACCCTACCAACTTATGGCGAACTAAGCGGTACAAAAGGGGGTGGTGATGGATGGAGCATCAGAACCAATCAAACACTCACATCCAGTCATCAGATCTGGGTTTGATCCATCACCGTTCTTTAGCCCACTCTGCCACCCCAGTTCAGACATGGCCATATGCAAATCAGTCTGACCCTGTGCCTCATGGGAACAGTCCAGCCCGAACTTGTTTCTGGTCCAGGGAAGGCATGGCTTGGCAGTTCGGGCTGGACTGTTCCCATGATTGGTTCTGATGCTCCGTCCATCACCACCCCCTTTTGTACCGCTTTGTTCGCCATAAGTTGGCAGGGTATGCTCAGACGTGAGTCCCTTTCTCACTTTGCCACTGGATACAAGCAAGCCTGGCTGAAGACGGCTGAAATGCCAGAAACCGGTCCTAGGAAGCTTGTTTCCGGTCCAGGGAAGGCATGGCTTGGCAGTTCGGGCTGGACTGTTCCCATGAGGCACAGGGTCAGACTGATTTGCATATGGCCATGTCTGAACTGGGGTGGCAGAGTGGGCTAAAGAACGGTGATGGATCAAACCCAGATCTGTTGACTGGGTGTGAGTGTTTGATTGGTTCTGATGCTCCATCCATCACCACCCCCTTTTGTACCGCACGAACAGGACAGCCTGCAATATCAGGTGTCTGAGCCTGCCGGTACACCCGAGGAGGCCGAATACATTGATAAGCCATAGGTACTACTCACCTGTTGCTAAGAAGAAGGGTTAGTTAAATACCTACCCCTATAGGATGCTTACAGTTTAGCACCCTAGCATTTGATATAGGTCCTGAAGATAGCCCCCCGACCTTTTGGGCATCTTTAGGGGCTGAAACATGTCGACCTTTATTTTGGACTACTAGGTGCTGTAGAACAATAGCACTTCTACACAAGCACCACCATATTTTTTAACCTTGCCACCTATTCTACCGAATAACGTTTGTTTGGGAAGGAGAGCTAAGCAATTTCAATTCACTTCACTTTTGTTCACCCTAATCCTGATCACTACTGCTAAAACCAAGTGGTCAACCTCCAGGTGGAGGAAAGCATACTATCAAAACAAAACCCAATGATGATGCTTTCACGTTCCAAGAGAAGCGGAGAATCAAGATATACCGCTCCATCGCTCCTGTACGAGAATGAGTGTTTTTAAGTTGGTTACCACCCCTGACCCTGGTATTTCAGGTACAAGTGATCCATTCTCCCCTTTGATTAGAAGCCTAAACTTAGCCAAGTTCATCACCCGATTATATTTTCCCTGCATATTATCATCTGCGAATCGGATTTTCAGAGGACATTCACAGAATATATAGTTTCTATTTTTGTGAAAATATTGTTGTTACTGTTTTGGGTTGCCTCATCATTTTTTGGACATGCGTATTTGGTTACATATGTACAATGATTTTTACACATTGATTGGGGAATGGTTGGCTTTAAGCAATGTAACACAAGAGTCTTGTCAATGGACGCTACGGATAAGTGCTTTTTCGATTTTTTCAGCAGTTGTTGACATCCATACCTTCCCCACAATGGAAGAAAATACTTGCCTACTACAAATAGTATTTATGGATGGGCTCACGAAAGTTTAAGGTATGGTACCCTTCTGAGGTGTGAATAACAATGTCACATCTAGCTTATGTCTTCAGTATACTGACTGATTTGATCTTCCATGGTAGCACTTAGTAACTACTTCACACATTTCTTGAAGACAATATTATGTGACCCTTTTTACATATATAGGAACTGCCTTTGGAATTACGTTGGACCCTGACATTTTACTGTTTCATACAACAAGAGAAAGATTCATGGTAGGACTATGATGAATTCCAGAATTAAACAGATGTTGGAGCATTTATTTAGATCATTAACTTTGCAGAGTTTCAGACTCTAATGGACAAGGAGGATAGGTACCCACAGTAATATTGAGATTCCTCATCCTTTTTGATACTCAAAATGTATTTTCTTGTCGACTTGGGTAATTAGACAATATGCAGAGAAGAACAATATTTGTGAGGGAGATCAAACACGATGTTAAACAATATGGGTGGAATTATGTGTCATCAATAAATCATATGGGTGGGCCTTAATGACTCTTTGTGGTGAAAGGTTTGCAATCAATGCATTCAAAGGTTAGTTTCATTGTAAATATTTAGTGTTGTATTAGTATGTGAACAAGGCAATATCTTATATTATGTATTTCATTATAGCCCTGAAAAGGTTCAGTGTGAACAAAACTGGTTGGCTGCACTTTATTAGGTCGCATGCTACAATTAAATCACTAATGTTTTGCAACAAATAAAAGACAGTTTGTAATTAGACCATTGGACTGTCATGAACTTTGCCCTAGAAACTTTGGCTTGATGCGTGCTCAAATCTTGAGCGATATATTTGCCCATTAATGAGGTTACTTGTGAGAGTGCTGAACTTGGTGGTTTTAATTGTTTACATTTGTTGCTTTAATTTGGGTATTTATTTATTTTATTTAAGAAGTTTTATATAGTGCTGGCCTGACCCGAGGGTATCGGAGCGCTTTACAGAAGATACATTGCAGATATTCACAACACACGAGACAAAAAAACGACGCATTAACATTGCAGGACGATGGTTGAGGGGTCTGCTTCATAGTCATGGGACATCTGATTCTTAGTCTCGGGAACACAATGTTGGAGCAGTGCGAGGTGTTTGTTACCCCGCTCCGATTGCTCCTATCGACTCCCTAGGGAGCGGTTGAGGAACAGGATTTTGAGTTAGCTTTTGAATTTTACAAAAGAGGGAATGGTTCTGATGTGAGGGGGAATGGAGTTCCAGATTTTGGGCGCGCTTCCGGCAAAGGATCGACCCGCAGTTTTTTGTTTGAGTTTTTGGCAGGATGAGTAGGAGGGAGTTTGAACTTCTGAGGTTCCTGGCCTGACCGGCTTTTTTGAGTTTGGCCGCCAGATATTCGGGTTTGCCGGTATGTAGGGCTTTATGAGTGAGGCAGGCTGTTCTGAAGCTGATCCGCATTTCGACTGGGAGCCACTTAAGTTCTCTGAGTGCAGGTCGAATTTCTTGATTCCGGTGACCATTCTGGCTGCCTATTGTGGGATTGTGGTAGGAGATACTTTTCTTTGCTTATACACCTCAATCTAATTACAATAAGGTTCTGTAATTTATGGTTACACTGATAAGTGTAACCATGTAATGCCTCAATCGCTATAGGTATATCACTTGTTTTGGTAATGTATATCTGCGCATCAACAAATGAATGAAACCAACCGTAGAGTACAGTCCCCTAGAAAAAGGGTTTCCTGCCAATGAGAGATACTGAGTAAATACTGGATGCCTAAAAGGTTAGTCACATTACATTTTTATTCAATTGCAAATAGGGGGAAAGAAAGTGCAACTCACGGGTAATTCAGTGATTTCACCCCACCCCATTAAATGCAAAGAAGCAGCCCTCAGTCTTGATTTTCTGAACCTGGGAGTGCTAAACAGATTGGAGGAAAGAAAACATTGTTGCAGGTAGGATATACTGCCACAACAGCCCTAGAAAATGAAGAGGGCTTTTGCTACAGAATGCCATGTGACAAACATTCAAAGCTTCAAAGATAGAGTATTTTGTTACAAGTAGTCAATGTAGGGAACTCAAGGGATGTGTTATTGCTGACTGAGTTGGCAGACCCAGGCGTAGTTGCGCTACAGCATTTTGGGCAAATTGACGTCAGTGCAGTAGCTGAAAGGCCAAGGTATAAAACAACAGTAGTTGATCTTAGAAGCAAACAATTAATGAATGGTTGTCAGATGTACAACAATTTTTCACAAAATAGTAAGGTAATAGAAGAATGAAGTAATAGCCTTTGTAATTTAACCAGAGTAGGAGAGGGTATCATCAAACTCCACTCCCAGGTTACGAACTGAGGACACCAGAGATAAAGTATCAAGATCAGCAGGCCATCAAGATAAATACTACAATGAAGGCAGTCCGACTAAACGTAGCACATGTATTACATCACCATTTAACTTAAGGGCAATTGTTTTTCCCCATATGGCCACTGCTGACATGCAAGACTTGAAATTAGCATGATTGTGGGTGACTTCGCTAAAAACTCAACAATTTGTGGGTATTGTCTAGGTATGATGTGAGAGAAAGGCCAAAGGATTTAACAAGAGAAGTGAGAACAGGAACACCATTTTTAAAGTGGGTCTGAGTGATGAACTTTCTGGAAGAACAAAGGAAGATTTTTAAAGCGGAACAGAAAGGAGGAAGATGGATAACAAAATAGTCTGAAAGAAAAGAATGGAACCAAGAAAGAGCCCCATCACAGATATCATGGTCAACTAGCTGAATGGCCAAAGCTAAATATGATGCTGTGTCATAAGCAAGAACTGTAGCAAGATTTTTACTTACTGTGAGCAAGGTAGTCTCTTCACTGTGAAGTAAGTGAAAGCCTGATTTCGTAGTCAAGCTATTGATCATTCTCGATAGACAGCTGATAATTAACTTAATTTCCCAGGACTTTTATATCAAAGGGAAGCAACAAAAAAAGTTGATAATTACTTAAGACCTAGGGGTCAGCAGGAGGGGTTTTCTTTATTTAACTAAATAAAGTAGGACTACCAGGGCCACCTTAACTTTGAAGGGAAACAGACTAAGAAAATGGCAAGTGACCAATTGTTTTTTCACACAGGATTCAAGGATTAACTCACTTGGATAAAAGGGCAGATGAATTCCATCAGATGACCTTTACACCTGGGAAATAGGTAACAGCAAATTATGCAGAGTTTTGATCGCTCTCCCTTCTTTTACCCACCCTATGGTGCCCACTTTCTTATTCTAGACAAAACAGATTAAGGAGAAGAATGAATTTTCCCAAAACTACTACAGAATACACCAGAATGTATGGGGCAGGTATCACAAATACATCTCCTTGAAGCTTACGTCAGAGAGCATCTGCTTTTTCACGCCAATGGTCTTGTCTAAAAGTTATATACAGTGGAATATGGAGGGGAGGAGGTGTCCAACATGCATGTCTCAAATTATTGTCAGTCATGCAGTAATAGCTGATCCCTTGAAATACGGCTTCGATACCCAAAGGTTTATTTAAGTACTAATTATTTAATTACTAATAATATTCTGTTGTGGGTGGGACCATTGGACGAAGCTGATTGGAGAGACGCCCTTATGGCACCCAGGACGATTACCTCATCAGCCAGGTTGCGGCTCATCCAGCTTTATTACCTGCATACCGCCTACCTGACCCCGGAACGCCTCTACCGTGCGGGCCTCTCTACGGATGCCTCATGTGCACGTTGTGGGGCAGACCCGGCGGACTTCTTCCACATGGTGTGGACTTGCCCGCGCCTGGGGAACTACTGGGGCGAGATTGAGCTTGAGTTAACTGAGACCCTGGGGTGGGAGGTCCCCCATGATCCCAAATTGGCTTTGCTGGGGATAACGGACGGATTGGACGGATCCCGCAATGAGAAATTTTTCCTAACCACTGCTCTGGTAGTGGCTAAAAGGGATATCGCTGCTGCCTGGAAGCGGACCAACCCACCCAAATGCGCTGCATGGAGAAGGGGGGTGGACTGGTGAACGACGCAGAAGTGAATGATGTATACGGCTCAGGGTTGCCCCAAAAGGTTTAGCAGAGGGGGCGGGGGGTCTTGCTGTTGATTGTCACTGATTCCGGGATATGTCACTTTGATGCTAGCTCAATTGGACTGTTGTATGTGTATTTAAGTGTGTTCTTTCACAAAATAAAAATTTGCTTATCAAAAAAAATAATATTCTGTTGTAGCAAAACATATTTTTGGAGAAAGTTGCAAGGTTTTGAGAAAGTAGGCAATGGGGTGCAGAGCACTAGTGCTTGAGTGATGTGACAGAATTGCACCAATAGTTTACACAAACAAAAGGTAATACTTCTCAATAATGCAGATTTGAAACCAAAGTCGAAGCCTACCTCAAATCTGCAAAGGCTTCATTATCTCTGTGCCCAAAAGGAACTGGGCTGCTTTCCTAGTCAGTGGTGTGATAAGGAAAACAATCATTAAAAATATTGGAATTAACTGGCTATAAAGGTTGGTGAACCCCGGAAGCAATGGATTTCTTGCAGTACTGAAGAAGCGAGCCACTCTTGTAGAGCTTCCATTTCTTGTTATCTTTGAACAATACCTTTGTGGAAATACCAAATCCTAGGAACTGTACTGATGAGTCCCTAAATAAGCACTTTTCTGCCCTGGAATGTGTTGTTGAAAACAAAGTAATTCTCTCACAAGTCTCAAATGTTGTTTAAGAACGTTTGAAAAAAATGAGGATATCATCTAAATAAATGATGATGTAGTTATTCAAGACACGCCCGATGATGTCAAAATGATGAAATAGTGCTAGAGCATTACACAGCAAAAAGGCCATAATTAGGTATATGTCTATAACTACAACAGAATGCAGTCTCCAACAGCCCTTCTACTTGGTACAAATACATTTTTAAGTGGCCCTTTTAGAAAAACGTGCTGCCTTAATTTGATTCAGAAAATGCATAAAAGAGACAGATGGCATCTTTTGTGGATAGTGATTGCATTTAACCCTCTGTAGCCTGTAGAGTGTTTATATTCTCCACAGGATTAAGAGCAGAAATATCAAATTGGGGGGCACAGAATGGTAGGATAAGCACTTGTTTATATTATCAGCTAAGTACTGCTTCAGTACTTAGTCTTCTTTCACCGTCCGGGGCTAAATTCTGCCTTTAAGTATACTGTCACCCAGAACCAGTTCTAAGGCCCAGTCACAATCCCTGTACCGGACTGAGGTCTGCCCTCAGAATGACGAATATATGCTCAGATTCACTATTAATTTCCGTTATCTTGTTCTCTGGACATAAGGAACTACATGTCAGTACATTTATTTTTAGATAAAAAGTGCAAGGAAAACAATGAACCTTTAAAAAAAAAAAAGTAATAAAGATGATAGCATCTGTAAGCAAAACTCAGCCACTGCCATTTATCCAGCTTGTCCCCAAAACTACAAAAGTCGGAAGCATCAATCAATACACAGCTTATGGTCTCTAAATGTCTGAGTAATCATGATTAAAGGAGACATCTCTCAACACACATTTAGGTCAACAAGTTTGTATCAATGCCTCAATTTGCTTTAATCCTGGTTTTCTTCTTAAGTGTAACGTCAGTTTTCTTCTGAATTGTATAATCAACATTCAAAAACTGCCAGAAGAGAGAATGGCCATATTGAAGTTGATATGACAGCTGCCAAGTGAGAATAATTATTTTGGATAGTCAGTCATTTCGTAACCAGTGGTGCTCAAATTAGGTCTGTTTTTCACTGCAGAGATGCCTCGTACCATGATAATCCAGGAAAATTTCAAATATGTCGTCTGTTCACAAAATCAACTGAATCCGGTTTTACTAATTCTTTTCTCTATAGTCAATTTTTTTTTTTTAGGTTTCAAGCAGGTGTGCCAAGTGTCAACACTGAGCATTCAGATGGTAGAACAATACACCTCTTAGTATGTTGCCAGCGCACGTGAAGTCAATCAAGAAATCAGAAATGGTATGGTGATTACCAAGGGTAAAGAGTTCTTTAGTCCATATTGTATCCCTAGAAAAAATGTCTGCTGCCACAACCGAAGTTGAAGCAATTTCCATCTTTAATGGTTAAAAAGCATTGCTAATGTATTAACTAATAATTCTACAAATCCTTGCCTCAGAGTCAATAACCTAATGTGTGCTACATAAGTAGTTTGTCCATTGTCAAACATCGATTTAAACTGGGCTATAATAGTGCCACAATTATGCACCCAGCAACTCTAAATCCTAATCAAGGGAGTTCTCCAGAACATTGTGTCCCTCATTAAAAAATATATCATTAGCTGTGTCTAGGAAACATGTTGGGGGTCGCTGATATACAATATCAATTGCATTGTGCACAAAAGGATTGAAACTGCCAACTTTTTCGTGGGGGGAGGTTCACTATGACAATATAAGGGGGCATTAGACGATTTGTTCCCTTGGTTGTTGATGGATTTTCTGATGTGATGGTTGGTCCAATGGAAGTCACAGATCATATTCAACTCCCCTCAGTTGATCCAGTTTTAGAGGACCGGCCTGAGAGACACTATTTGTCAAGAGGCTTCCGAAAACTCTTCAAGTGATAGTCCGGGCTACTGGCTGTAAGGAATGACATCTGAATTCATGCCACAAGGTAAGCCGCCTTCCAAACACTCAGACTTGAAACAAAAGCATAGCTCGTCCCCAAAGTACTGTGCCTGGAGACTTGCACATAATCTAAGCAATAGACCCAGGTCAAAAGAGAGAGACAGGGCAAGAGAAAGAATCAGCAATGAAGTAGGTATATGTTCTGTAAGAGTGAGTGAGGATGTTTGGTGCAAGGGAGTCTGGTCTTTCATTATGAAATGAGAATAAGATCTCGAAGTAGGAACACAGATATACCGACCTACAGATATATCGACCCATGGAGAACAATATGCATAGGGTACAGGGTAAAGTAGAAGCAGGACAGAAGTAGTTTTATGTCCACTTTCTGACTTCACCAAATGGCAGTCGATGTTTAACCCCATCAAGAAACCAAATCAGGATCTGTGGGGGAAGCACAGAAAACGTCAAAATAAAAGAAAAAGGCCATTAAAGAGCGTACAAAGGTATAAAAAGCCAAGATGAAGCTGAAGAGGGGAAAACAAGAAAGGCATGGAAACAAGGCTGAGTGTGAAATAGCCAACAATGAGGAAGCAATATGCCAAGTGAGGAGGAATTAAAAAAAGAAGCATCTCGCATGATCTCCTTGCAATCAAGACCTGAAGGTGATGATGGAATGGAAAAGCTACACGATCTTCACCCATTACGGGTGGCTCAACATTCTCATCTTAGCATTCTGCAACTGTCCTATATCCCACAGTCGCCACGAAGATCCAAGTGCAAAGCAATTATTAAAATAACTTTTTTGGGAGCGTGGCTTGGGAGCCGAACATGGCGGACGTGTCTCTGTAGAGCTCCGCTGTTCGCTCCCACCAGAGACAACATCCGCCAACTATCCTGGTCCCTGCGGTCCATATTTGCTGGGCACTTCGTGAAAGGACGGGCAGAGAACGTGTTGGTGTGCCCTGGAGGCCCGGGGGGGGCCCGCTTCGGCTGCCGCGTTTGAGACTCGCCGGCCGGCTGACACCGAGGCCGCCTCGTGGACGGCGGTGATGGGACTGTGGAGGCCGCGCCCCCCGAGTGGGCGTAATCGGAGCGGTCGCCTTCCTATTGGGGAGACCTCGACTGTTGCAGAGCAAGGCCCTGCTCCTGGGGACGGAGGACACCGCACGGAACACCGCAGCGCCCCTCCCCCCTCTGCGCTGCCTGCGACCGCGGCCTACCGAGAGGACCCTGGGCCCGAGGAGATTCATCCTGGCGATGCGGCCTGCTGGGGCTGCGTGATCGGAGCCGGCCCTGGTGCCAGTGAGGAGCGCACTGCTGTCGCGGCGCCCCCACCCCCACTTTACCGGCGACTGGATCCTGAGCCCAGGGGCTGGAGCTGTGTTTCGCTGGTGGCAGGCTTGAACCGGCGTCTTCACCTCGGCAGACCCCCTCGCTGTGGCTGGCCTGCATTGGATCCTGAGAGGAGGTGGGTCCCGCACTACTGCCGCGGCGCCCTTCTTCCCGCGGTGCCGGTGCCTTGCTGGGGTGCCTTGGGCCGGGTGAAACCTCTCCTGGGCTCAGAAGCCCCCCCTTTAGTGGCAGTTCGTTAAGGGCTTGGCCCCGGGGGACTGCGAGAAATACCTCTACACCAGGTCGGACCCCCCCCCCCCCCGGCGCATACACCCTGCTCCCGGTCGGCGTGGAGGCCTGGGGCTTGCGGGGCCTACCTGGGCCTGGAGACTTCTGGTCTGGCGGTCTGGGGCTCGGCTCCGGGAGACGCCGTTGCGACCCCCAGCCTAGACTCTGCTGGAAGGGCACGGTGAGCCGCGTGGCGGCCCGCATTACCTGCAAGCCTTGGCCTATTGAAGTTTGGGGTACCCGGCGGCGACATCTAGTCGAAGACATGACTGGGGGTGCTTTGCCTCGCCGCGCGGTGGGTGCTGGGTCCTGCCGCTTATCCCCCTCTCTTTGGTTCCACGGTCTGCTGTGCTCCTGACTGCCTTGGAGTTGCCCCGCACGCCACCATGGGCAAAAACAACACCGGCGCAGCGGCGCCTAAGCAGCCCACCATCGACCAATATGCCACGGCCGCCCGGACACGGCGATGCTCCTGAAGGCCATCACGCAGTCTCACACGGCCCTCGAGGCCCAGATTGGTGCGGCGGGGTCCGAGGTGGCGTTTCTTCGCCAGGACCTTCGGAGGGCGGTTGACCGAATCACGGAGGCCGAGACAAGGGTCTCCACTGTCGAAGATACTGTTCCCGCACTCCAGAAGAAGGTCGATAAGCTGGCCGTGGTCGCTAAGGAGCTTGCGGCTAGGGCCGAGGACACGAAAGGAAGGGCCCGCCGCAATAACATCCGCCTGGTGGGCTTTCCGGAGGGGTGCGAAGGATCCTCCATGGGTGACTTCCTCTCACGCTGGCTCAAGGCGCTGCTACCCGTTGAAGACATCTCCTCTTGCTTCGTGGTCGAGAGAGCGCATCGTGCCCTGGCTAAAAAGCCACCACCAGGTGAGCGTCCACGTCTGGTCATTGCTCGCCTCCTTAACTACGCAGACCGTGATGCCATACTGCGCTTCGCCAGGACACATAAGGAGAAAATGGTCTTTGAGTCCCATCCCATCATGGCCTTCCCGGACTACACCCAGATTGTCCAGCAGCAGCGTCAGTCCTTTGTAGCTGTGAAGCGGCGCCTGCGGGACCTGAACCTCTCCTATGCACTTATGTTCCCCGCCCGCATGAAGGTCATTTATAATTCCAAATCCTACTTCTTTGATACACCTGAGGAGGTCTTTGCATGGACTGATGAGCGCCAGCACGTTAAACCACACACTAAACCTCCTCTTGACTCAGACTCCTCACAAGGCTCGCACTGGAGAGGCCGGCAGGGTGGAGACGCCACTCATCGGCGACATCGTTCCCGCTCCAACTGGCGCTCCCAGAACAAGGACACCGCAGAGTGAGGCTTGCTGGGGCAGCGATAACATCTGATGTTCTGCTTTCCTCTCATGTCAGCTGCGGGAATGCACCAAGATTCCCGATATTATGATTGAGGGACCCTTTACGCTATTTCTGGAGGGAGTGGACCCAACTCGCCTTCCTGTTTTAAGTTTCATGGGTGGGGTGGGGAGGGAGGGATCCATTGGAGGGTCCGACAGGGTCTTCTCGTTGGGGGGCCAAGACGAGATTCTTCCACGACAGGTAGTCAGAGTTCCAGGAAGTATGGGGGTTTGGGGGGTGGCAGGAGGGGTGGGGGGGTTCTTGGCAGTTTTTTTCACAGTTATTTTCAATGATACATGCACCGCAACATCTCACATGCTCCCATGGTCATCCGCGCTTTGCTCCACCTATGGCTCATGTCACACACAGCTAGGGACATTCCCATGGGCGACCTGAATGTTGTGTCTTGGAATGTACGGGGCCTGCTAAATAAGGTCAAGCGAGGAGCGGTACTGACCTAAGCTAAGCGCTATTCCACCGATGTCTTGCTACTACAAGAGACCCACTTACTAGGCAACCAGGCCCGTGTCTTTCCCGATATGGCTACAGCACAGTATACCATTCTGGTTTCTCCAGGGGGGCACGCGGTACGACCATACTTGTTCACCGCAGAGTCCCCTTCCAGGTCACTCAACACTGGTCTGACCCCGGTGGCCGATTCACGGCCGTTTCCGGTACTCTGGCGGGTGAGCAGATAACGTTTGGGAGCATATACGCTCCACCCTCCCTTAGTCAGACGTTTGTGGATAGGCTGACGTAACTCTGGGGAGAACTTCCTGACGGTTTAGCTATACTCGGGGGAGACTGGAATGACATCATGGTCCCTTTAGACAGATGGAGGGCGCAGCCTCCGACCACCCCACCTCCCAGGTCTAAACTCAACATCCTGGCACATGCTCTGGGCTGGACAGACACATGGCGGGCCTTTCATCCCCTTGAGGCAGGATATACATGTGTCATCTGTACACCCCACACTTTCACGTTTGGATTACTAGTTTCTCCCACGTAGCTACACACACAGAGTGGTATACACCTCCATCCTCCCACACGGCTCGTCGGACCACTCGCCTACCCAGCTCAAACTTCGTCTGCAGACCAGTCATCCCTCCTACCGCTGGCGCATGTCCCTGTGGTTGTTTCGAGATCCTGAGTATCAGGAGGCGCTTCACTGCGCCACAGTGGACTATTTTGCTTTTAACGCCGGGTCCATTCCATCCCGTATAACACTGTGGGAAGCCTTTAAACCCACGCTACGAGGGGTAGATATTAGCTACCGTACGGGGAGAAGAGGCGCCGCCTGGTGCAGATTCAGGACTTGGAGGAGCGACAGCGCGTTCAAGACTCGTTGGTGGAGGGCTCGGACGTGGGTGCCCGCCGCAATCTGCTCCATGTCCAACAGCAGTTACACCAGCTGCTTACGGACAATGCCAAAGAAGCCTGGCTGGCAACTCAACACCGGATATATCAGTGGGGGGATAAATCCAGTCAGATGCTACACAGGCTCTGTCAGGCGAGGTCCTCCCCGATGCAGGTCCCGGTACTTAGGTCCCCTACAGGGAACCTGTGCGCCTCCCCGGAGGCAGTAGTACAGGCCTTTGCCGATTTCTACGCCGCACTTTATAGTGATCGGGAGGAGTTCGCTGAACTGCTCATAGACGTCTTTCTAGTGGATATCCCTCCGGAGCGTCTCTCGGATGCACAACGGGACGCCCTCGACGAGCCCATCTCTTTAGACGAATTGCAGTCCGCCCTCACCAACACCCACCCGGGCCGCGCACCAGGCCCCAATGGGTTCCCCTGCGACTTCTTACGCCCCCACATGGGCACCGCAGGCCCCCATCTTCTCGGCGCACTGCACCAGGTACTCGAACAGGGAATTTTGCCCCCGGATTGGCGCCATGCCGAAATTGTTGTTTTCCTCAATCCGGGCCGTCCACCGGAAGACCCGGGCTTCTATCGCCCCATATCATTAAACTTTGAGCCAAAACTGTTAGGGAAGGTGTTGGCTGATCGCCTCCGCAAGTATATCCTCTACCTCGTCCACCTGGACTAGTCGGGCTTTATGCAGCAACGGTCCACCAGGCATAACATAAGACGCGCACATAACGCGGTTGCCGAAGCATATCGGCTGGGACGCCCCGCAGCGGTCCTACTAGCCGACATTGATAAGGCATTTGATTCCCTGAGCTGGACTTACCTTTTTAAACTATAAGAGGCCGTTAATTTAGGGCCCGCTTCAGAGCATATGTCAAACTACTGTACACAGATCTAACGGCCTCTATACGGGTGGCTGGGTATTGCTCGATCCCTTTCACATTCGGAGGGGAACTAGGCAGGAATGCCCTCTTTCCCCGCTTCTTTTCGCTTTGGTGATAGAACCGTTAGCAGCGAGGGTGCGCCTAGACGCGGTCTATAGAGGCTTGGTTTGGTCCCCTGAATACTCAGATAAAATTGCACTTTACACCGACGATGCACTATTCTTTTTCTCTGACCCTTGGGTAACCGGACTGAGGGTGTTGCAGATTCTGCGGGTGTTTGCTGAAACGACGGGGCTACACGCCAACCCGTCCAAGTCGACGCTCTTTCCTATTTGCGGTGATCAGGGGTGTCAAGATTTGGCCTCACAGTTGGTCATTGCAGACAAAGGGTTTAAATACCTAGGTGTCCATATCACCAGATGCCCCACCGTGGCGTGGTCACTTAACATCGCCCCTCTGCTCCCGGTGGTCCGGGAGGAGACGACGGTATGGTCCCATCTTCCCCTGTCTATATACGGCAGGTCTGCGATATTTAAAATGGTGTCCTTGCCACGCTTGCTGTACAGATTGCAAAATTACCCATATCCTATCCAGCCGTTATGGTTCCATCAAATAAATGCACTCCTGAATAGATTCCTTTGGGGCGGTGGGGCGGTTCGGGCGGCTCTGGTGACCTGTGTCCAATCCACCTACTGTGGGTGCATCACGGCGGAAGACGTGCGGTCGTACTATTGGGCATCCTAGTTGCTGGTCATCAATGATTGGTGGTATAACCCACAAAATGATCCGGCCTACGCGGTGGAGCGGCTATTCCTGGGGGAATATCCACTGCTAGATCTCCTGTACAGCAACTCTACTCTGGAGGCCCTTCCCCCGACCTGTCGCACAGTAAACCAGATATGGAAAAGTGTTTCTCGGTCCATGGGATGGTGGGGTATGCTAACGGGCGAGACTCCCCTCTGGCGGGGCACATGCCTAAGACAGGTCTCTGCCTTGTCCGGATTCCGTAGATGGGATACTATAGGGATCTCGACGCTGGGTGATGTGATGCGCGGACCCGCACTTAAATCCTTTCAAAGGATGCAGGCGGAGTTTGACCTACACAAGTCCCAATTTCATAAATATCTTCAGCTCCACCACGCTTTGTCTCCCCGGATTAAAAACCTTACGGCACTACCAGAGTTTCACCCGCTGTAGGGTAGGCTACTGATGGGGGATCTGGGAGGACACACAATCCGCCAACTGTACCAGACCCTGACCACTCATTCAAAGACAAACATACACCGGACAAGGGCAGCGTGGGAGGCAGACCTACCGACCCTCACAGATGATGACTGCACTGAGGCCCTCAGCAGCCCCAGGGGTTCAGCAGTGTCCTCTAGATATAGATTGATCCAGTTCAAATATCTTCACTGAGTGTACTACACCCGCCTCCGTTTCTGGAAGATGGGGGTTATTCCATCCCCCACCTGCCTCAGATGCAAGTCGGAAGAAGGATCCTTCTTACACACGGTCTGGGGCTGCACTACACTACAACATTTTTGGTCGGGGTATTGTCCTGTCTGGGGCGGGTGCTAGGTTGAGACCTCCCAGCAGATCCTCGATTAATCCTTCTCCACAGCACAGAAGAGATTGGGGGGAACCATTATAAAAGACATTTACTATTTCTAGGAATAACATTGGCCAAGCGTGACATAGCTCAACATTGGAAGTCCTCCATCCCCCCGGATGCAGCGTGTTAGTCGGCATTGGATAAATGTATGTCGGCCGAGGTGGCGGTGTTTCAGGCTCGGGGCTTCCCGCAAAAGCATGGGAAGATCTGAACCAGGCGGGCAACATACCAGGGCATTGACCTATCCATCTTTCCAACATCAGTGAATCCAGACCCTATCGACAGACTTATCATTAATGACTCTCCAGTCTAATTTGCGACTTGGCCAGCGTGGAGACATGCCTATACACCTATACGCATATATAGTGTTTCATGTGGGAGGCGCGTTGCAAGGGAGGGGGGGGATGTTGGTTCAAATGTTTTACTGATCCTCAGGCGCTACCCTCATCAGCAGTTTATGTACCTATAATCTGTAATCTGTATGAACATTGCTTGTGGGGGTCCGCCCCGTTGGGTATAAAAATCTCAATAAAATTTGTTGTAAAAAAAAATAATAATAACTTTTACATCAAAGCAAATTAATTCAGTGAGAGAAATAATAATTTCCATTTCCAGGCGAACAAGACAGTTTTTCAATTACTGCTATATAAGCTTTTATATTTTTTGTTCATATAGCCAGCTAGCTCATTGCAAATTAGTTTTTTTGAATGAATTGTGCAGTTTGCAAACTTGCAGCATTAAAAGCTTGGCAATTGGTTGAAATAATTCCGAGTAATAACAAATTAGATTTCTTTCACCCCAATAGACCCGTCTGCATTCCAAAATGACTTAATTGTGAAATTTTAGGGAACAATTACAGATGTTTTTGGCTTTGAATTCATACTTTTTTCACCATTTTGCTCCTAGCTCCCCAGTCCTCGGAGGTATTTTTGTTCTCGAGTTCACAGCACTGCATAGATGCCCTGTTCTTAGGGCTGCATCCTCTACGATGGATTTACAACAGGTTTCAAAAGCAAGCAATAATTACTCCACCAGAACGCTATCAGCCGTTGCATTTAGTACAGATGTTTGCCTTATTTCTCGTATAACCATGGTTAGCCGAGGGCTTGTGTCAAGCCTAGCTGTGTGTGTTGTGCAGAAAAAAAGATCTTGTCATGGACAGACCACATAGTATTAACTGTGTTAAACTGTGAGAAGTAGGGTTTTTTTCAAATATAAAATAAATATTCTAACAATGTTAAAGGGTTCTGGTACCGATGTTTAGCTGGTTGCCAGGATGGCGACTGTTGAAAAAGTTATAAACATGTTTTACTCGGTTTGCCGAACGGTGTGATGAGATGCTGCAGTCAAGTTAAAATACTGAGAGTATCGCACTGCCCAGCAAATGTGATATTGTAATATTGTCCTAATTCCCCACCACCGAAATAAAAACAAGTCACCCAATAAAAAATAAACCACATAAACACAATTATGCAGCAAGCGGACAGTTTACTGAGACTGTGAAAACCACATTTTTTTTTAAAAGTAACCAAAGCACCTTAGCAAAATTATACCAAGAATATATATAGCCTTTAAAGAAAATAAAAATCAGCATATCACGTCACCTTATCCTATGCCAGCCTAGAACAAGTGAATACAATATTAACTAACGTAAATGCGACTTAAATCCGATGGGCTCACCGAGAAAAACTTGCAATCTACTAGATCTCATTTACAGAAGAGGTCAACTTTCTAGAATAAAGACAAAATTACAGCCTCTATCCAGCACAGCCACTATAATACATACATAGCCCACCCTATACTAGTTTAACAAGACTGGAGATTTCCATGCCCCTTTCAATAGTGAATTCACATATGACAACGTGAATCATTATCGAAACAGCCCATAGCTTTACATTTGTATACGATCAGGAAATGTGTATCCCACTTTGACAAAAAGAGAAAACAAATGCCCTTCAGAATTAATCCTCCCCAGAAGCTTATCTTTATCCGAAGCTAAAATCCCATGTTTATGACATCACAGCAATTTATGCAGCAAAATCCACTAAAGCCAAATGGATTTTAGTTTCAAGAGGGCGATTTTTTTTTTACAAATCACACATATTTCAAGCAATAAAGCTCATGCTTTTTATGCAAGTATTTAATGCATGTTAACAAAGTACAAAAACGAACCACAGGAATTATGCAAATATATGTTTTACAGAGGCCAATGTTTTTGTCTAGTGCATTTAAGGCCCCTACTTGCATGAAAAACATTCAAAGGCAGACGCACTGGTGACAGTTTTTCAAGTTACAGTCACCAGAAAAACTCAATTTTACCAAATACAGCAGGAAATATTGTAAGTAGCTCTCAAATAACCATTGTGCTCAGCTTTAAAGAAGTAAATAAGTCGTGAATGAGGGAATAAAGGATCCAAACTTGGAATCCTAAATACAAATAAATGGGCTGTACAAATCACTTTCGAATTCTGTGGAAAGTATCATTGTATGCCAAGACTGGAAGTACATTTCATATGCACGTTCAAAGCATCCCAGCTCCCTCACACACAGGAATCGGTTTAAAGGTAAGCATTTGAACATTGTAAACGAATAACCAATGAGGTGCTCTTAAAACTTTTATGTGGCCTTTAAAACATATTCTAACTTGCCACCAGCAGCAGAGCCTTGGCTGCAATAGCACTCATCTAAGTGTGCTACAGGTGGAGATAAAAGCTAGGGCGGTCGCGAGTGGGCAATAGAAAGCACTGAATGCTGGCACCCATTCAAAAAGCATTGGCAAAAAAAATAGGCCGCGCCTATGTTTTAGCCATGTGGAGCAGCATCGTGGCAGCTGTGCACCAGGGTAGAAAAAAAAGACTAAAGGACCAGACTGGGGCCTCATTTTGTGGACCTGTGCAAGCGTTCAACACACATGCACGCACTTACAAAGGGCACTTATTTGTCTTATTATTTACAGATCCAAAATCGATCGGTAAATTAAAAAAAGTAGTGCAAAGTCACTGTTTTAAAATGGAACTTGAAGCTCTGTTTTTAAAATAAATAATGGATGAGCCGGTTGCTTAAGTGGGTGGGGATGAAGCAACATGGCGATGGAGAGAAGCAGCAAGTAGGATAGAACATGTCTGAAGGAGAACAACTTGGAGTGTGGGGGCAGAAGCATACAGTGAAAGAGAAACATGGAGCGGGGGCAAAAGCACAAGGGAGAGAAAGCAACACAAGTGTGGGTGGTGCTAGAGAAGCACATGGAAAGCGAGCAAAGGGGGATACAAGCACATGATGGAGACAGTTGAAAATCTGATGCACTTTCATGGAGTGCTTAGACAAAAAAATAGGTCCCTAAAAGCGGGCAGAGGAAGCACAGAAGCCAGCCAAAGACATGACCAAAGAGACTATGCTTTATGAGAGGGACAAACCTAAGCCCCGACCACAAAAAAACAAGCATTGGCATAGCCAATAGGTCTCGCCTTTGGGACCTTATAAGTATTTAGCCATGAAGCACATGATCCTTGGTGCTGTGCCGCCATGAATTGAAGAGCTATATAATTACTGTACACTGGGTGATGCAGTCCTTAACTACTGTGAAATTGTAGGTACAATTTCTTTTAAGCATCATTTCACTGTGTTTATGAAAGCTATTAACTCTAGCCATTGATTCAACGTTTCAATGCGTCACCTCAAG
Organism: Triturus cristatus; assembly: GCF_964204655.1. Lineage (NCBI taxonomy): Eukaryota > Metazoa > Chordata > Amphibia > Caudata > Salamandridae > Triturus > Triturus cristatus. Next base: position 839,995,807 of record NC_140592.1, read on the forward strand.
CACCTGTGTTAAGCCACTAATATAAATGAATTCGCAGATGATCACTGTAACCAAACAAACAGGAGGCGGACATGTGGCCTCTGGCTTTAAAGTCATAAAACCAGAGTTCAGATCTTAGTTCCTGCACACAAAGAGTCTTATCTGACAGTTTTGTGCCTGCTGAGTGGGCGGGCACAATGAGTGCTTAGAAGCCGGACTACCACTGTGCTCGTTGTTTTTGCTGCCTCCTTACAGTTTTTTTTTCTATCCAGCCATGAAGTGAAGGCACCTCAGCAAGTTAACTACACCACAGATTTCTGCGTGCAACAAGAAGTATCCGGGGACCGATTCCAGTTTGGACGAGTCAGACGTTTATCCTTTTTTGACCAACATAGTCAGTTTGAAATGGTCAGTAAAATAAATAAAACACACTACACGCCTTCTGCTGTGGGCTCAGAGACAAGAATGGACAGGGAAGGAAGGCCCGGCAGGAGAGCTGTTAAGAGCCGTGGTTATTTCTTTTAGTGCACGGCAGGCGCAATGTTTATTAAAGAAAACATGCTGCGCGCGCCTCCTGCTGTGGGCTGAGAGACGAGATGGAATACAGAAGGGAAGCCCGGCAGGAGAGCTGTGCTTATTAAAAAACAAGTGAGGGTGAGACAGGCAGGGGAGCGAGAGTAAAGGAATGTCAACAAGCGCGCGCGGCCACTCTGATTGGAAACAGATGGCCCCTGCGCGCCAAAGCTCACTCCCGCAAGGTGGATGCCAGCACAAGCACGAGTGTTTCAAAAGTGCAGACCGATTCCAAAAGGTCATCTCCTAGAGCAGTGCTTGCGCGCTATGCTAGGCTCGACCTAATGAACATCGAATAAGAAGCAGGCAAATCACAGGAAAGAAACTAATGTTAAAGAATGGGTGGGCTCGAAGCCCCTGCATGTTCTTGGAAAGCCCACAATATGACTTTTGCCACCAGGCAACATGTGTAGTCTGGAAATCCCAACCTAAAAATAACCTTTCCTTGTGGGTAACAAAGCATACAGAAACAGCAGATATAGCCAGATTTCAGTTCAAGATGTGCAAAAATTAAGAAGCTAAGGTTAGTTAAAAAAGGAGAAACTAAAACGCAGCCCTGGTCAAATTAGTATTCATGCTGACAAGCATCAAATACTCGCTCACTATTTTTGTAAAACGTGTGCAGCTTTGTATGTGATGTGGCTGTCCCCTTAGTGGTTTTTGCAGATGACCATAGAGTACTATCTGAATTTCCTCCAGGGTAAATCTACTGAAGCCCTATTGGCCAAGCTCACATCATTGGTTCAATATATGGTCCATTGACAGATCATTTAAATATTTCCCGACAATTCTCTGCTTTGTCTCCATCTGCCAGTGTACAACAGGCCCCAAATAAATACAGAGTGGGTGTGTATAAAAAATACTTTACATGCATTATATATATAAAAATACTTTACATACATATATATGTATATACATACATACATAGTTTGACTAACAGATACAAAATATATAGGAAATGCACATCAACTGTCAAAGCACTAGCTGCAGTACTGTCATAAGCAATAAAATAATTGTTAAACGCAGCTCTGAGTTAAAAAAAAAACCTAGGGCTATTAACAGAGTATGCATTTATTGGCCCAATAAATACTGCAAAAACATTATTTTGAACTTGTAGTCTTGTGACTATAACTACATAACATGGTCAAGGCTCCAAATCTGTGCTAGAAAAATGCCATCCTGAAGCAATAATAAACAGGAAACAGCCTTTACTATGCAAATGCCTTTTACATTAAAAAGTTTATTTAAGGTAAATGTATAGGTTTAATTTTTGCTGTACCTTTAATAAATATATATATCTTTCTATATCAATATATCAATTAGGAGTAGGGCTACATTTAGAGTTTTGGGGTGGTTAGTGGTACCTGATGGTAAGGGTCATGTTTGGGTTTAGAGGTGGGTAGTGGTAAAAGGGGGTAAAAGTAATTTTGGGGTGGGTAGTGGTACAGTGTGGTAAAAGTTGGAAAAGGTAATTTCAGGGTTTAGGGGCAGCAGTCGAAGTGCATTAAAAAAGTAAGGGTACTGTGATCCTGAGTCATATTCGAACGATTCTGGGGAACATGATGGCAGTTGTGCAGTGGAGCGACTGTAGCTGGTTAGGTCAACCCAGACAGCAGGCACATACAGCGCCAAGCACAGAGTGCTCTCTTGGCAGCCACTCAATTTATTTCAGTTGCAAATTCTGCCTTTCACATGTGGCACTGGATATAAAGTCGATATGGACAATTTGTTGCCCATTGACTACGTTCATCTCTTTTTGGATATTGACTTCAATGAGCAATTTGCACAGCAAACAAATTTGCGTGGCAAACCATTTCTGAGGGAGCAGGGAGGCACTCTTGGGCCTCATTCTAGGGCACACCAGTAGACTCCCACCTCACTTGAGGTGTTGAAGATATTTGTGGGCTTACACTCAAAATGGGTTTAGAGCAGAAACCAACTTTGAAGTCCTACTGAGTTGAAGATATTTTTAAGCTTACGCTCAAAATGGGGTTAGAGCAGAAACCAACTTTGTAGTCCTTCTGGCCTACTCGCACGGTTTGGTTAACCTTCTTCTTCATATCGTACATAAGCAGAGATTGTTTTTTGCTATTGCAGCATATGCTGCGTTTCAATCACAATTCAGCTACATTGCCCCAGTAGGTTGCTCAAAATTCGGCCTCTCATGGAACATTTGTCTCATGTTTGCAGAGATTTATACTCCTGGAGAGAATATAGCCATTGAGGAGTCCTTGATCCTGTACAAAGGGCGGCTGCTATACAGACAGTACATTGCGAGCAAAAGAGCTCGGCATGGCATCAAGTTGTACATGCTCTGTGAGAGCCCTACTGGCTTTATGTACGTCTTGAGTGTGTATACTGTGAAAAACTCCACTCTAAACCCTGTAGGTTACCCTCCCACATTAGGAGTCATAGAAAAGGCTGCATAGGCACATGGCAGTTTCTATTTTACACGGGTTCCGCAAGTACGGCCATGCAGCACGCTTTCAGAGCTGTGGCTAGAGCTTAAGAAGCACACTCAATTCAAAATGCTCTCTTTAGGCCAACAAGGTTTAAATACATCTGATGAGCTCCCTTTACTTGTCAAGATGCCACTCTTTAAACGGTCCCACTGCAGAGGGGCAGTGTTTCATGGACCCAGACCACAACTCTGGAACTCTCTGTAGATCATATCAAGCTTCAGAGCACTTTCAAGTGTCATGTTTTATGTTAATCGTGTTTTGGCTCTGCAATGCTGATGTATCATTCTGAGCACCAGGATAACGTTCTTGGCCAAAGATGGCACTTTATGAATAAATGGCATAATCTACTTAAAATACATTACTTAGAAGTGAAAATTAACATTGAGAATAGGTGGAAGAGAAAAGACTCGAGAACAAAAGGTCTAAATCCAGAATACATTTATCTTAATTACTGGAAAATAGTACACAGAATAGGCAACATTCTAAATAACATACCTAAACAACTGATTTGATGCCTACTTGAGAGACAAGATCATTTGTGATAATGTCACTAGTGCAAGCTAACCAGACTTTGCTGTCCCGAAATCTACGGTTCTCATATATAGCAATGCATGTTATCCTACTGTCACCTGAATAGCATGAATGGTGGTGGTACCTAATAAATGACTGATAAATGTATACTGCAACTTGTGTACTGAACTCAATGTGATACTTTTAATACAGTGGAATTATGCAATGTTTGTAAATTATGTGATGCTGGCTCCTATTGTCACTGTTTAACTTATAAAAATGTTAACATTCAGCAGAGTTAATAAATGTATTTTTAAAAAAAAGTTACGTTAATCACTCGTACAGACATTTGGTACCACTCCAACTAGTAATAACGCTTGTAATTTGCAGCTCCTAGAGATAGCTAAACTGCAATATTAACCACTTCATTAAATCAAATTAATGTAATGTTAACAAAATAGTACTTTGCACCATATGAAACCACCAGCATATGCAAACACATTAGAAACAAGCAAGTTTGATGTTGCACCCAAAACAGTTGAACAAACAAGAGTGGGAAGGGACGATTAACAAAACAAACCAATTTTCCTCATTTGAAAGTCACTTGTTCATAACTCCACCCCTGTACTATTAATAAGAACAAACACCACGTACAGTTCTCCCTCAATTCTCTCTGAACTGCTGAAGTTCCTTCATATCGTAAGCAAAGTAATCTGCTCTAGAAAGGTCTTTGCCATCTGGGGATCTGTGAAGTATAGTTTTCCATACACACTGTATATGAAGCTTCGCAGGATATTGGAGGGAAGCATCATAACCCAGTATCAGCATATAATTTTTCACGATAGGGCGTTCTAAACACTTGTTTTGATTTCCTTGCTCAGATCTGAAAATATTAGCAATTTGCTCTCCGTGTAGGAAAACGCTCAATTTCCGGAGGTTGCACGCATCACAGCCTCTCCCTTTTATGTACAGGGAATTACTCACAAAACAGTTGCGGTCTTCAACATTTAACCACAGGACCGGTCATTGGTACGCTAATGCATTGGGCACCCTCATACAGTCTCTGTAGAGTAAACCCTAGAACCTCGGTTTGTAGGAAAGGTTGTGTCACTGCTCTAATGTCCTTTGCATCATCCAGGTCAGATAGCCACTGCATCTTCAGGAGAGTAGAGATGTTCAACACCTCAACCCCACGTTCCAATGTGACCACAACAGAGATAGCACATCGTCGAAGTTCTTGTGACACTCTACCTCTTCTGTCCACTCCACGATAGAGAGCTGTTGATCTGTCTCCCATATTGCATCTTGGTTCGGGGAACTATTCCTTAAATTGGTAGGATGATTCCTTGCTGAACTACTGAGAACAATTGTTTATATCTCTTAGACTCATATGTTTTAACCTTCTCTTTTTGATCTCACTCTTTGAGGGGACATTCTTTTCAATGTTTTACAGTATTTTCATTACTATACTGTGATAGCTACTGAGTAACTGATACTTAGGAGTAGCAAGCAGCAATATTTGAAGAAGCGAGGTTCAGGAGGCTGTGCCCTAGCTCAAGAGCTGCTGCTTAGAGTATGTGTGCAGCCATTACCCGCTGTATAAATGCAAGAGCACCGTGTCCGCGTTCTGAAAATGGTGGGGGATTTGTAGCTAGGAATTTCAATGTTTTTATCTTTCTTACACACTTCTACATTTTAACTGAGGTTGTAGCTTTTCTTCCAGTGTTCCAAGGTTTTTTAATCTTCTCCCTCATCATTTGAGCACAATCCAAACTTCTACCTTTTAAACACTTCCTGAAAACAAGGCAAGCTGTGCAACTAAGTACTGACTTCGTTGTACAGCACGTTTTTTCCCTACTCACCAGTTAGCACCAAGAAACCATTTTGTAAGTGTGGGCTCTTAACATGACAATCTCTAACTGTCCCCTCAATTTCAGCGATCTTTTTGTCAATACTTTATCCTACTTTACACACGGCGATTAACAGGTTGTGAATCAGTGACTTCTCACAGTAAAGTGATCCTCTACCATCCACCTGATTAGTGGCAATTTAACTTGGCAGAATTGGAAGAATACACTTCTGTCTGAATTCTTAGTTTTAACCTCCTTATGGGCCATAGTTCTTAGGGACCCTCTTTCCATTAGACCAGACCAGCCTCACTCTAAAAAATAAGTGCCATTTAGACACCACTCTGCAGATACGCTATAACAAGGAAGCAGTCACTAAGGTGTCAGGCTGTAGTGGGCCTTTCAAACTTCACATACTTACCTTTCACTCCCCTGGCTCACACACACCCTGGTTCTCAGAGGACTCTCAAGCCTGGATGGCAATCCTGACTTCCCCACTTGTGTTCTGGAACCAAACATAAGACCCTCTAAGTGTTCACACCATAGACCCCCACATGGTGGCCTCCTTCTGCCCTAGACAGGCAACACAGTGCCTTTTTAAAGTCTAACTCTACTGCAGAGAGAGTGGGGAGGTGCCACTCGTCAAATGCCAACTGAATGTTTGGTCAAAGGGGGAATGGGGACAGGAGATTCCCAATGCTTCTGCCAACTCCGTATGCCTGCTGTTGCACCCCCTACTGCCTGGAGACTGCTGCCTCCAGCCACAGAGTGGGAGGCATGTTAGAGATCCATGAGAAACTGTTTGCTCGGAGAGTCTGCATGCGCCACTTTTTTCACACTTCTACACGTTGGAGTAGTGGAGCTTCAACACACTTAAGAACACGCCTATTGTAATGTTTTAGAGTGAGACCTGAGAAATGTAGGCACTAAATGTTTCACATTTTGTCCCTACAATTAGAGTGACAAACGCTACTTTGCCAGTGGTTGCAAACACAACACACAAACTACTTTAGTCTCTTTCAGATGGTTCTCTCAATTAAACAGCCGCATTGATTAGGTGCATAAAATACACTTCGGTCCGATTGGTCCGACAATGTGCGTGTTCACTAGTTTGCATCACTAGCAGCAACTGTACTAATGATACTTATGATGGAGTTTGGTTTTAACGTTGGTTAATTCATTTTACAGAAGTGATTATTTTGCAAAACTGAGTCACAAATTAGGATGAAAATAACTCCTTTATCAATAGTCTTTTGCCATATAAAAGCAAGCAGTTATACCACTTGTGACACTGAGAAATTGACAGACAATTAGGTAGGTGGAAGCTGTTAGAGAGGAAAATAAATGTGAAGAATTTACACCACTGCAGACATCAATAGAGTGTGTCAGAGTTATATGTGGTGAAAGAGCAGCGTAGGCCCGAAGTTATGCAAGGCAGCGGTAGAGTTCACTAGGAAATAGACTGCTTGTTAAGCAAGCTCTTAGTTAAAGGAAACCCCGAGCTTGCAAACCTAAAGGAAATTATGGTCACAGCACAACAAGCACGTACTCTGTTCTCAGCAAATTGAAAATATGATTATAGAGATAGAGTTGGCCAAGGCTAAACAGAATCTGATAAGAAGTCTTGGGAGCAGAGCAATAACACAAAAACACACACACAAAGCAAATGAATTGTTTGTTAAGCCTTGTTAGAATTGCAATAAAGAATGTTTAGATGTAAAGGTCAGGAGTTTAAAGACACAGGTGATCTGATGTTTTGTAACAAATGTGTAATTACTCGGTAGCCTATTTAACCTTTTGTAAGAGACATGGTGTGTGGGACTATTAAGGTGCTGCCTCTGAGCAGCCATTTCAGATCAACTGTTTATCAGTGTGGAGACAGCTACTCTCCCTGCTGCGAAGGTAAACCTGCTTTTGCCTTGCCAAGAGGAGTCTTGTCATTTTCTTTATCTCAGTTTCATCGCAACATTTGGCGAGCCAACACAGAAGTCCCATTTGCCCTCCACCGACTGCTTCCACTGGAATACCACCTACCCCCGCAGCATAGATCACTGTGCATCTTTGGTGGGGTAAGCAGACACCATGTTACCTAAAGTTCTACCTATTCACGGGGGCGGGTACGACCTGGAGATTGGGGACTTTGAGGTGAGGACAATGCAGACTTCGCTCCATGCTTTGTATATTGTATGACTTGTCTCTTTGGCAATGGTAAACGTAGATATATTGTAAATAAAGTGATTGCATGCAAGATTGTGTACAAGTGTTGCACAATATTAAATGAAGGCACTGCATAGGCAGTAGAGTGTTCATCCCAATATAAAGTTGGACGCGGTCGATGTGAGAGATTCGAAATTGGGAGTCGAATACGTGTTCCAATATTTTGCCATAGAGGGTCAGCTGAAAGGTAGATGTTGATAAACTTTACCTCCAAGTAAGATCTGAACAAATTGCTGTCCTGGACCTAATATCCAGACTCTCAGTTTTCTGGACAATTCGAAGCAGTATACACTGCATGTATATCCCGTCTCTTCCCAGGAGAGAGAGAGATGTAGAGCAAGGTCCAGAAGGAAGTGACGATCAGTTACTTGTTTCATCAGCAACATCGCACTTGTTACAAAGGAGCTCTAACAGGAAGAGTAGTTAAAGAGCAAATGTCTGCTTCACAATTAAGAGAGTTAGTGAATCCTAGATGGAAAGACTGTGCAAACAGGGCTGTTAGTATGCCACAATGGCCAGTATCTCACGAAAGAGATGAGGATTTTAGGAGGACTCGAGATAATTTACCACCGTGGCAGAAGGGGAATGTAATAGTTTCACCAGAGAGCGTTCAGGAATGGTTATCACGAAATGAGGACAGAAGAGATGCGAGGGAAGCAAGGAGAGAAGGATATTGTGATATTTGTCAGGACAGATTCAGGGAAGTTGTGAGAGGATGCCAAACAGAGTAGAGTCAATATATAGGTGTGTCGACGACATGATTCAAATAGTTCGATCTCCAGAGGCTAGACAACTTACTAATGACACTAGTACTCAAGAAAGGCCCCTTATCAACTTTGATCGCACAAACGGAGCAATGGGATTGCCTGATCGCACCAACACTAGAGGAGGTGAGCACAATATGTTCTCAAAAACTAAGACCCCAAGGAACAGAGCGGGAGCGGTTGCTGTTTCAGGAAACACAATGGGATCTTGTGAAGCTATAGGAAGACTAACACTACATGATAGCCCAATGCAGCAGATGAGTGTTCAATCCGTTGTACTCAGCACGGATCTCACCACTAGTGAGATAGTCGCCAAAGGGGCAATAGTTGGTACACTGTTGTACCCTATGCAGATAATTTAGAAGGATGGACTGAAAGTTTAGCGCCACAGATTAGTCCATGACCATAGGAAGAGTCTTTTGATCCATGTGACATGGCAAATGCTGAGGATTGCATTCTTTATGGTGAGGGTGATGCACAGGGATTATCCATACATGCGGAAAGGTTTGTGCGTGTGGCAAAAATATGCCAGACAGCACAACCCTCAACATTCTGTTACTCTCATATATCAGATGCCCCTGATACACAAGAGACCTGGGGCACCTCATTATGTTCCTGGGCCACAAATGGACAAGGAAAATGTTAAAAAGATGTTACCGCCACTTATAGAGGGAGCAAGGAAATGGACTAGGTCCTCTGAGAAACAAACTGCAGGCAGTAGGGGACATAACTAGTTTACTTGGCTCTTTAATAGTGGATGAGACAGATACTGTTTTCCATAAGGCTGGAGTGAGAAATGTGACCCTCACTGAGACTAGGCATTATGGTTTTCCTTTCAACTTAGTCTGGACAGTGGTCTGGAATCAGCTGAGGAAAATGTATCCGGATAGCCCAGACATAGGGTCCTTCGTGTCTCAGTCAATGCAGCCGAATGAGGACCCCGCTCAGTTTCTCAGCATGATGAAAGAAAAATGGTCTCAAATAGTAGATCAAGGTTGCGAAGAAACAGGGGGAAATGCTGTGTTTTATAAAGTAGCAATGAAGGATTTACCCTCTGATGAGCAGGAAAATCTTGATAATATAGTGACTTAGGAAGCCAACCCTCGACAGAGATACAGGCACATATAATTCATTTTTGGCAAAGAAAGGAGGAGTGGAAGGTGCTGTAGTAGCAACTACCACTCAGATGACTGCAATGTCTGTTGGATTGTTTGCAGGGAATGGCCAACAACAGTACAGCAGGCTAGTGTAAGGGCACAAGGAAGTAGTAGAGGCGGATGTGGAAGTATAGGAAGGGGCAGGATAGGTCCCCAGAGGATAGATCAAACAGACAAAGAGATGGGATGAACAGAATGCAGGACAGGGGTTTACAATAAGCCAGGGAATACAGTAGTGCAGCCACAGTCAAACCCACAAATATTATATCTACCTCAGGCACCACCACAAAATGTGCAGCACTCAGTAATGCCTGAAGTGCAACAAATGCTGCCACAGCAAAGTTACCAAGCACCCCAATTGCAACTCCACTTCAAAGTGGACAGGGAGGTGTGATTGTGAGAGGAGGAAAACCCCTCCAGACTAATTATGTGGGAGGAAGTACACAATAAAGGTGCCCACCGAGTAGTTCCATGTGTCTAGTATTGTCAGTGACACACAGGGCGGACGAGGAACCCACTGTGAAGGCAGCTATCAATATCCAGAGGAATGCATTCCTCAGATGAGGGAGCAACCTGATCTTGTATAAGAGAGGGAGACCTTCCAATTTTTAATTGATCAATGGACACACAAGGATTATCTGGGGTGGTGATGAGGGTTCAGCTTACTAAACCAGTGGAGACGGAAATAGGAGGGAGGTATGTTGACAGCTGCTTACTATTCTCTCCAGCTGCCCCAGCTAATCTTATGGCTAAATTAAACAAGACAATACATTTTTAGCCTGACGGTACTATGGTTTGTTCTACCCCTTGGGGTTCCTCTTTCCAGAATCATGGCTGTAACAGTATACTCTACTACTGGAGATCAAATCGGAGCTTGACCCACTGATAAAGAAGCATTTACCACAGCAGTATACACAATCATACTAGAAACGCCAGATTTACTAGGAAGGGAAGTCAAGTTACCCAAAGAGCTACATTTCCTGCGACAGAGGCAAGATTCTTGAATACCTGAAAATTAGTTGATATTGCAAATAGAAGCCTTAGAGATAATACCGACCTATGGCACTCTGATAGCCTGTGAACACAACCATGTTTTATGGGCATGTGTCATATTCATTGAGCCAAGTAAAATGGATAAGGAAGTACTGGATGATTAACTGTTTGATTACGATGTTAAGAAAACAGTTATAATCTTTCAGGAGGACATACCATTGAGAACAGTATTGGAAGTAAGGGCGCCCACACCAGGTAGAGCTTTTGAATCTGTCAGGGATGCAGATCTTTCCCAAGTACCAGACGCCTTGTGGATTAAGGGTCTCCATGATATAGGCCTTATTCTTACTGCTACTCCATTCAGAATTAAACTGAAGCAAGGTGCTATTCTACCTATGGTGAGGGAGTATTCCCTGTTCAAAGAAGCAAATGAGGGCATCGGCCCTACTATACAAGTGCTGCTATTGTAATACCCCTATTTACCTGGTTAAGAAATCCAAAGTTAATACTTTGCGTATGGTTCAAGGCCTGTGCCCCTTGAACGATATAGTGGTACCAGAATTCTCAATTGTTCCTGATCCTTACATTATTTTGATGAATATTCCTCAGGATGCTACATTTTTGTCTGTCATAGATAACAAGAATGTTTAGCATCCCTCTCCATCCAGACAGTCATTATTTGACAGCACTCAGCTACCGCGGTACTCAGTATTTGTATTCTCGTTTGCCTCAAGGGTATTGCGAGTCCCCTAGCATTTTCAACACAGTGGTGAAAAATTACCAGTCAAACTTTCATTGTGACAGTGCGTTGTTGCAGTATGTCGATGACATATTAATTTGCATTCCTACTGAACAACAGTGTAGGAAAGATTCTCTCTCTTTTGGTTACTCTTGCACAAAGAAAATACAATGTAGAGAAATAAAAAGTTCAGTATTGTCAGCAGGATGTCCATTACCTATGACAGTTACTGTCAGCTTCTGGTCAACGAATAACTCTTGAGAGAGCAGTATCTATAGGTTGAATGACTGAGCCAGAAACTATCAAGGTAATGCAGAATTTTCTTGGCCTCTGTAACTATGCAAGTCAATAGGTCTTTGAATACATAACTCCAATAGCGCCTTTACTGGCTTCTATTAAACAGGCAACAGACAAATGCTGAGTTAACGTGGACCCCAGAAATTAAGGAAACTTTCCAAAAATTGAAGCCCGAGATAACGAATGCCCCAATTTGGGGACTCCAGATTACACCAAGGAGATTTATCTTTTTTGTCATTGCAGTGGTCAAGTGATGACAACTGTCCTTACGCACAAATAACCCTTAGGTCATAAATCCATTTCATTATTTAGTGGACTGTTGGATTCAGTGATGAGGACATTATTCTTGTGTACAAGCTTTTACCACTGCAGCTTTTGCAGTACAGAAGAGCAACCCCATTGTCATAGGGGCACCTTTGATGGTCTACGCAGAACATGCAGTGTTTGCTATCATTCAGAAGGCTAAGACTACTTTAACTACACAGAGTGTCAGGATATGAGGTGATACAGTCACTACCATCTTTGAAGGTTCTTAAGTGTCATACATTAAATCCTGCAACATTCTTTTCTCATCCTACATTAGATTCTTAGGATGATGCGCATGACTGTGCAATCTATATCCATATGAATCTAGTCAAGCAACAGATGATCCTATTCGCGGTAGCACTGTCTGGTTCGTTGATGGTTCCTTTACTATTGACCAGGACACAGGAGTAAGACACACAGGTGTGGCAGTAGTCAGAGCACAACAGCATGCTTCTTCAGACACACTCCACATATGAGAGCAGTTAACACTACCAGCATATTATTCTGCACAAGCAGCAGAACTGATAGCCGCTCTTAGGCAAGGAATAGGAAAAATCATAATCTATTCAGATTCAGCTTATGTAACTACCACTGTACATTCTAGCATTATGAAATGGAGCAGGAGAGGCTTCCTTAAGTCAGATGGGAGCCCCCTGTTATGCATAGGAATCTCTTAGAGGCTTTAATAGAGGCACTTGCTTTACCACAGACAGTGGCAGTTGTGAAATGTGTGAAACATACAAATGGATAGGATTTTGTATCACGGGGTAAAGCATTAGCAGACAGAGCAGCTAAGGATGCAGCTAGACACGCACCCCCATCTGTGCCATCAGATTCACAACATGTCCCTGTTTTAGTGGCTCAGACTGCCTCGCCGTCTGAGTCTGAATCAAACGCTACCTCAGATACTGTTACACCTCATTATGCTGAGACTGCGCATTTACATCTTCAAGAGTTACAGGAAGCTGCTCCATTGTATGAGAAACAGTTATGGGAGACTAGAGGGTGCTCCCATTAAGGGGACGATGTCGACAAATATCTACAGGTAAACCAATGATGCCTCAGGCTTTACTTATGATAGCTCTTGATCAATTGCATTGACCAGTCCGTAGCTCCAGAGATCATTGGTCTATGTAAATACAGCAAGATTGGTTCATTCACAATTTGCAAGATATGCTTACCCTGTACCTTCATAATTGTATTCTTTGTCAACAATTCTCTCCAAATACCACATTGGGGGTGATAAATTCAACCATAGCACGACCATAGGGTTTCTTTTAAAGCTCTTCATCTTGACTTTGTGGATATGATAGACAGGTGCAACAACTGTTGGTATCTCAGTTGTGATTTGTCATCTTTCTCGATGGGTTGAAGCAGGATCGTGCGTCCACTGTGATGCTAAGTCAGCTGCTACATTTCTGAACCGTGAGGTGATTCTCAGCTGGGGAATTCCAGAACGGATAAGATCTGATAACACCACGCATTTTGTAATGCAATTTTCACACATCTCATGACACTGATAGGGATAAAGCATAAATTATATTCTGTTTATCATCCCCAGAGAAATGGTCTTGTTGAGCGCCTAAACGGCTTACTGAAGAATAAGATCAGTAAGATATGAGTCACCTTGCATAAAAAGTAGTTGTATTGCTTCCCCTTAGCACTATTCTCCCTTAAGAACATACCTAGTTCTGATCATCACCTGACACCCCATCAGACAGTGACAGGGAGACTCATGAATACGAAAATACCTGCCACTAGAAGTAAGGTACAGGGAGAAAGTACAGGTGAACTAGGTGAATGATGAAATGCATGTTTATCTTTCTGAATTAACAAAAGTTGCAAAGTTCATTTCTAAACGGGTAACCAAATCAAAGGAAAAGCGCATCACCACTGAGGTTGACCTGCTAATTGTGCACATAGGGAATATATAGTTTTTGTGAAGAATTTTGTCCAAAAATGAAGAGGCCCGAAGTTCGATGGGCACTTTACCATGACGAGGGGCACCCCCACTACCCTCAAGGTAGATGGCAGGAAGCCATGGTTCCGTTCATTGGATGTTCGGCTAAACCCTGCATCACGCCAAGCATCACTAGTGATACAAATAGAACCGGGGGTGGGAGGCTGGCGCGGGAGTTGTGACCATTAACATACCCCCTCCACCTCTGCCTTTGTACAATTTTCTAAACCAGCAAAATGAAAGTTTTGTGTTTTTGTTTTCTTTCTCGTCTCTTGATACTATCATTTCTACTAGTTCTTCTTTATAGTAATGTATATTTTAGGTCTAATATCACAGACCTGAGAGAACTGTCTACTCCCACAAATGTGTCTCACAATATTCACACAGTTGTGAGATAACATGGTACCAACATACGTCAGACATAGGATCAGAACGTACCAATAAATCATGTTTTATATGCTCATTAATTCCTCATGCCACAGGATCAGATAAGTTTCACTCACCTAAAGAAGTACCCCTAAGCACAGCTGTATTTCTTTTACATCTCTACCTGTGTAGGATTCAGGCCCAAATGCAGCCAGCACGTTAGGGTAGTGCAATTTCTAGTTAATGCTACAAAATATGACTCTTTACCTGCTGTATTATATATCCTTGCAGAGAGGCAGGATATTAAGGATGAGATGGCACAAATGAAGAAAACAGGTCGTCCCAACACTGCAGAATGTATCCAAATGGTCTTGGGTTTAGGGTTTAGTAACATGCCCGCTTACCGAGTAGAATAGTTATTTAGAATTGTGTTTGAAGGCCAGGTTTTAGAGTTACTGGATCAGTTTATGCCCATGATTAATGGCATTATGATATCGAATTTTATTTAGGATGCAGTAAAAAAAAAAGTGTGCATGCATATGGGATGGTAATATTGCATAATACACCTGGATGGATAGACCAGTGAATCCACAGAAAATCATGAGGGTAACGTCTGTTTCTTTATGTTTCAGAGGAAACTGCACCAACAATGTAGGACAGAATATCAACTGCAATGACACAATAGACAAAGCTGACACGCAGGGAGGCACCTCCAGCCTCATGGACGATTATTGGCAGTGTGGAGAATTACTGTACACTCAGTTAGCACCAAACTGGAATGGCCTCTGTACACTGGTAACCTTGCATGCCCCGGTCTTGGTAATTCCATGAGTAAATATGTCAATTCTACATGAACACCCCATGAACCACCCAACAGCTTTGTTACATCATCACTGAAGGAGAACAGCTGCAGAATATTATGGTGGTACTACTACTTGGAACGATGTGCCCCATGAGTACCAGTTGTTTAATGACGCTCAGTTACTCTTTGGAAGTATTTTGACGTTTGTTCAGGCAAAGGCAACTGCTCGATGGCTGCAGATAACTTGATGGGAACTGCTGAAATGCATCAATACCAAGAAAGAAGGATTAAATGTCAAAAAGGAAAGGGCTGAGTGCCATGAGAATGATGGTTATGCAGCATCATTATGTACTTGACCTTATGACGGCCAGGTGATAAGGGGTATGCACCAAGATAGGAACTGCTTGCTGTACCTATGTCCAAATAAATGAAGCGGACTATGGAACTTTGTCAGAGGCTATACAAGCTTTGCGTAATCTACAGAAAAAATGGTAGATGAAGGCGGTGCTCCGGATAACTGGCTCAGTGGGTGGTTTGCTTTACTACCATCCTGGATGTCACAACTGTTAAAAGTGTTATTTCCATCTCTTGTGGCACTGTTGTTGATATGTTGTGGTAGTCAATTAATTTTAGCATGTTGCAGAATGATCAGTACAAAGGAGGAAGGGAGGTTTATAGTAGTAGATGCTCAGGGTAATACATATCATCTAGTGCCAAGTACAGATGCAGGATTAGAGCCAGTAGTTGAAATATCAACTAGAGGTTAGAATGTTAGAGAGGAAACTAAATGTGAAGACGTTACGCCCTGCAGACATCAGTAGAGTGTCACAGAGTTGTACGTGGAGTAAGAGCATTGTAGGCATAAAGTGATGCAAGATAGTTCAAGAGTTCACAAGGAAATAGAGTGCATGATCAGCAAGGTCTTATTTAAAGGAAAACCTGTGTCAGCAAGCCAAAAGGAATTTATGGTCACAGCACACCAAGCACGTACTCTGTGTTCTCAGCAAAACGAAAACGTGATTGAAGCAACGGAGCAGGAAACAGAGTTAGCCAAGGGTACACAGAATCTGATAAGTCCTGGGCGACTAGCAATAAAACACACAGACGTGAATACTAAAGAAGCAAATAAATTGTTTAAGCATTGTTAGAATTACAATAAAGAATGTGTGGAGGAGGAGGTCAGGAGTTTAAAGATACAGGTGATGTAATGTTTTGCAACAAATATATAATTGAGTAACCTATTTGACCTTTTGTAAGAGATATTGTTTGTGTGACTATTTTAAGGGGTTGCCTGTGAGCAGCTATTTGGGACCGGAGTTTTACCTGTGTGTTGATAGCTACTGTCACAACAGTAAACCTGCTTTTGCCTTGCCAAGAGGTGTCTTGTCTTTTTCTTTATCTCAGTTTCCACGCAACAAAACCTATCCAATTAGCGCTGCGTAATCATTGTGCCTTTGGAATGGCTGGTAGATCCATAGAATTTAGAACATCTTTTTATACAGTCAACAATGGTGGCCTTCTTTCTTTTACTTATATTGTGGTCTGTCCAAGCTAATTTGTGATCATCTGTTACGCACAGGTAGTCGCAATTAGTTACCTGTTCAATGATGTTATTATTGATTTTCCATCTATAGTGACTTAGTCTAAAAACATGACAGTTTTCATCTTTGCCAAATTGATTTCTTTGTTGTTACCTTGTACTTTTTGTAAATGAAACTGCAAACCTACTTCAATTAAAGAAAGAAAAAAAGTACTACGCCATCTTCACTAGCAAGGTATGCAATGGATTTTCCACCAATCTTAGGAGAGAGCCCCATTATGCTACTGAGATGTAAAGTCAGGTCGGAAATATAAAGTGAAAAAAGTAAGCGCACAGCATCAGTCATCCTTAAGCCCATTGGAGGCTCTTATCTGTGGCGAAAGGGTTCCTTTCGTAAGCTTTGCTTCTAATCAAGTGTTGTCATGTAATACCACCAAGAAGTGGAGCAATATGGATTGATTCCCCATTTCTTAAGTTTTCCTTAAAGTCTGGGCCATCAAAAAGTCAATTTAACACAAACAATGGATTTTGTTACGGTATGATTGACTAAGAGACTCGACACGGACTCCGACGCGGACCTGAGGCAGGACCCAAGGCACAGTGTGGAGAGCTTGGAGAGCTGCCGCCTGAACAAGGTCCTCAGAATTCGGCTCCCTCTACACCCACCATAACCCACCACAGACCGTACAGCCTGTACCCGCCACCGCCGCAATTGCAGCCGCAATCCGCACCTGCACACCTTGACTCGAGATCCGAGGTGGTGACCCGTCCTCAGCGAGTGGAAAGAGGGAAAACCACAAGAAGGTGATTTAACTGCAGCCGGGGATCCAGAGGGATCGGAGGAAGACTGCAGGTACCAACGTGGAAATAGGGCCACAGGGAAGCAAAGAAGGGCAGGGGGTGGGTGAATAAGTATGGAGTTAGAGAGCTACTAGCGTGGGACACGCTGAACAGGCTTCCTGGCCCTCAACGACACTTTCTTTTATCGCGACCAGCTGGGTTCATACCCAGCTCCCAGCTTGCACCACGCTTGTGCGAGAATGGGAGAGGCCTCTCCATTTAATCCCTCGCAGACAACCGCAGCGGACGAGGCCAGGCCATCATCTCGTAATGCGAGCCTATGTCCATCTCGAGGTACTGTTCTTCAATTAGCTCCTTAGTTTACTCTTCTGAACGGCCATGCTTTTTCTGCCAGCTTGAGTGGGTTAGGTGCTAGTTGACTCTCTCTGAAATGTTCTTTGCACGCCGCACTTTATTCCGTGGCTCCCGCAATCGCCAGCACGTCGCACTTCACTTCCCAAGCTGGTAAGCAACGGAAAAGCACACCGCACCTTCCTGAGGACTCCAAGTCCCAGAGTGCATTGCAGCAGGAGCCGCACGCGTCATGAAAACTGCGCCAGGCGGGGCATAAAGCGAGCTCAGGCCCCCGCTGGCGAAGCCTGGACCAAGGGTGGACCCGTCTGAGACCGAAGGAGGCCGGGCTGGGCCCCCTCTCTTGGTCTTATTTTTCCAGGTAATTGTGAATTATAAAGGTACTGCTTCTGGATTTCAAGATGGATACTTCATCCCCTGTATATTTGAGCTACAGGTAAGACATATACATTTTAACTGAGGCCGGGTGAACAAGATGGGGAAAAGAAAGACAACAGCAAGTCATACATTGAAACCACCTAGTAAACCTAAAAACGCAAATTGGACTCTGCTTAAATATCTAACCGGGGCTGTAGGTGTTATCGAAAAACAGATTTCTTCAGTAGAAGAAACATTAAATATGGACTCATTGGGGTCCATATCTAATGATAAAGCCACTTCACTAGCTGATAGTAGGGTGGATGAAAATCATATTTTGAGTAATATGAATGCTGAGCAAGCAAAAAATGGCTGCATCCAGATTATTTCAGATGACATCTCCATTAATGATCTGCATATTGACACTTTACCTCCCTCTAAAAAACCTTGTAACCAATTGAGATTAGAGAGTCCCGATATTTCCCTGAATGGAACACACACGATCCCACTTAACCCCTTCGCTGCGGCGGAAATTCCGCCGCAGCGCTGGGGGGTGCGGGGGGGGCAGCGCAGTGGACCGGTGCTCATGACGGAGCCACGCCGTCATGAGCCACGGTTGGGCTGTGCTCATGACGGAGTGGTTCCGTCATGACTCCGCCCACAGCGCTAATCGCCCGCACAGGCGGGGAATTAGTGCCGCGTGGGCCGCAGCATGACGGAGCCACTCCGTCATGAGCACACGGCAACCGTGGCTCATGACGGCGTGGCTCCGTCATGAGCACGGAAGGAGTTAAAGCTAGAATGTCTAAGATTAACATAAAAATACAGAAGGGGTTAAAAGGCAAAACCCAGACTAAAATAGGTACAGATAATGCATCTCGTTTAAAAAATGAATGTAATGTACCCTCGATTGAGAATTTGTCTAGCTTAGTAAAATAATTAACTGAACTTGTTAAACAGTCTATTAGTACCCTAACAGTTAGGTTCGATAAAATTGAAGTAGGCATTGAGAAAGTTCTTGAAAAACAGAGCTTGGTTGCACAAAAAGGGAGTATGCATAATATGGGGTCATTTAGCACTCCCCCACAGACCGCGAGTGCGAACTTGAACAAGACTTCACTAGTACCAAAGGGGACTGGGACACACTTCAAATCAATAGTAAATACGCATAATACCCTATCAACCAGGGGAGAAGTGACTAGCAAAAAAGTGACAGGAAGGTTGGGAAATCATCTGGGTGAGACAGGAGTGTGATTTAACATCAAGAACACACCCAACACATTGTTGTCCTTCAGAAAGTTTAAGTAGCACACAGATCTTAAGTTTACCCCCGGCTGCCACCCCATTTACTGTAATTTTAGCCAATGTTCCAGTTCCCCCTCCAGGGGAAAATGAAACATGGATCTCACTGAGGAATAAAGCCATACATTGCCTAGGGAGTAGAACATGATTGACTAGTGCTAGGTTTAGAGCTTTTAAAATGGTGAGCAGGATTGGCTGGGTTGGAAACAATAGGAAACTTTTTCAAGGCGACTGTCTTCCTCTCACTCAGAACACCATCCCTGGTAAGGGAAATCTTACTAAGAGCCCGGGATACAAACATCACCCATACTGGTATTAATTTTCTCCCTCTGGGATTTTTTTTATCAGCCCAAGTGTCCTTCATGGCAAAATGTAAATCATCCATTCACAAAGCCCATTGATTATCCATTCTATAATCTCGAGGTGTAAAATAGATTCGGCCTCTTCAATCACTGGATTAGAATGAATGACTATTCACCAGACAAGATCTGAGTGTGATTGCTACGGGTTCCGATATTCAAATTGCCTGTGAAGCCCATTTGACTAAACAAAACAGTGCCTCAAGAATTGATCTGAGGGAAATTCATTTACATTTTTAAAAACGCTTTTCGGTCAGCCTCAGTAATTAGGGATGTATTAGAATTGGGTGATGCCAGAGATCCTAGCTGAGCCGTGCAACCTGGGTTCGAACCAACTTGTCAGATTGATTCCGCCCCTGGATTAATATCCCCCAAAATTGTTAGTGTTCTTTTCTGGAACATAGCAGGTCTCAGAAATAAAGTGAATAACATAGTCTGGATGGATTTTATTGATAAATTTGATATTTTGTGTGTACAAGAGACCCCAGGCGATAGATGAAGTGCATATAAATGGTTTCAAGACATTTCGTACGCAGCGATTCACTCAACACACAGGAGACCCAAGGGGGGAATTTGTGTTTATGTTTCAAATTTGGTTAGGGCATTAAAGACTGAAATTATATAATCTGAAACTTATTAGCAAATAGTATTGATTCGTATAGATTGTAAATGTATTTTGATTGTAATCAATTTTTACAATAATGTTGAAAAAGAACAGCTGGGGTTTATATTGAAGATGCTTAGCTACAATCTTAGTAAATTGAAGGCAATCAGTGACACTGAAATGATTACTATCTGGGAAGGTGATTTTAATATTGGTTTATGTCTGCTAGCCGGGCTTGGAAAATGCGGCCTAACAAGAGAGGAGGATGATCCCTTGATCCATTTTGTGCACTCTGATAGGGGGAGATGTTTAATGAGATTTTATTCCCATACGACCTTGATTGTGCCAATTGTCTGTGCTCCCCTAGAGGGGAGTTTGGGCATACCTTTATAGGCAGGGGATTAGAATCCACAATAGATTTTATAATTGCCCCTAACTGTTCAGCAAATTATATTATGAGTTAAAAAACCCACAAAAATGTAATGAGTGATCACCTGCCCTTAAGCGTCAACATTACCTTCCCAACTATTTTGGATCATCAAGTAGTTTGGACCCAGAATGTACAAATGGGTAGACTGAATGGCTACACTCTGCGTTGGTCTAGCCAAGATCCATCTGAGTTCAACAAACAAATTATAACTAAGGCCTATGACTCAATCTTATTGTGTTTGGAGGAATCTACTTCTTACGAAAATATATTGATAGCATTTTCCCAAATTACAGCAACTGTTAAAAACTTGCTGAGAGTGGAATGCAAGGATATACGTGCCTGTAGGAAAGGGTGGTTTGACTCAAATTGCACTAAAACATATACAAAGCTAAAAAAAGGCCCTTAAGACAGAGAGCAATCTGGAGGAAATTAGAGAATGTAGGACGCTATACAATCAAGCTAGAAGGTCACGAAATAAAGAGTTAAAAGAAAAAGCTTGGGTTACCCTCCATGAAGCGTCTTTGAGCAAGGATAGCTCTTTATTCTGGCGGACGGTGAATGCACCATTTTTTATTATTAAGCCTGATGTCCCAACAAAAGAGGTAGCAATAGAGAAGGCGTGGGTAGATGTCTTCTCAAATGTCTATAATCCGCAGGGGGATACAGAAAGTGTAACAGACTGTACGAGCCAGCAAAGGAGGGTGGGGGGGGCCCTGTCTTGTTACCTATTGACTTTCAGATCACACACAAAGATGTTGTTGGGGCAATAAATGCAAGTAAGAGTGGCAAGGCCCCAGGCCCGGACGGGGTGGCAATTGATTTGTTTAAATCAATTCCATCATTATGGTCCCCGTTGGTAACACAGGTCCTACAAGCCTGTTGTGTGAAAGGTTTTATTAATACCTGGTCGGAGTCAATAATTTTTAAAAAAGGGAACGGGAAAGCCCTGCATGCTACCGTCCGATATCCTCATTAGACTCCCTGATGAAGGTAGCAGGAAGGATTGTTTTAGACCGGTTGCAAATATGGGCAGAAGAGAATATTTTAAGCGATGTACAATACAGTTTTAGACGGGGCTTAGGAACATATGAGCAGGTTCTTAATCTTAGTATTTTAATTGGAAAATACTCTCAGGCTAAAGCAGGGAGATTTTACTTGGCATTTGTCGACCTCACAGCTGCTTTTGATGTGTTATACACAGTAAACTGTGGAACATCCTGACTGATTTAAAGTTCGATCCGGTCCTGGTACAGTATTTACGACAATTGTATACGGGGGCAACTGCCAAGGTTCGATACAGAACCAAAGGGGAGTGTACTGCGTCGTTCAAAGTAGAGGGGGGTAAGACAAGGATGCGTCTTGGCACCATTCCTGTTCACTCTTTATAACAACGCTTTGGAACAGGACTTGGTGGACAAGGCGAGGGACCCACCATATGTCAACAAACGTCCGATAGTCTCCCTTCTCTAAGCAGTGCTCATGGCACGCAAGCAGATAGGTCTACAAATAGCTCTTACATTTTACCCTAGTTTTATGGATGAATTAGGGCTGAAAATGAACGCCAAGAAAACTTTTCTTATGACTTGCAGGCGGGAGAAGCAAAAATGTAGGTGCCTCCAAGCTGAGGGAAGTATGGTAGACTCCACTAATACGTTTACGTATTTGGGTGTTTTATTTAATCGCACTGGTTCTTGGGGCCAGGCGGTCAAGAGTAGGAGTCTTCTCTTCATGAAGTTGACTGCGGCTGTCGTTAATTTCTCAAAAAAACTAGGTAAAAGGCCCCCTGAAATTCTTCTTACAATTTATCAGGCGAAATGTGTGAGTATAGCTACCTTTGGGGCGGGAGTCTGGGGCTTTTATGATTCCTCCCCCATTCAATACGTTGAAAATGCTTTTTAAAGATTTATTTTAGCTGTGCCTGCTAGTTCTCCTGTTTTTAATTGTCATAGTGAGTTGGGGATTCCATACATTTCAGATGTTATTAAGGTACAACCAGTGTTACTCTGGCACAGATTTTGGACCTCCACTAGCACACGCTTAAATAAGGAAATAATAGAGGATTCTATGAAGTTGGATCATGCTATTAAGATTACTTGGCTAAAGCATGTAAAAAACTGTATGCATGATCTCGGGCGTCCAGTTTATTATACTGCCCCAGAGACATTGAACTCTATTTGTCGGAAGGAATTTAAAGCAATTTGCGTACCCACCTTGAGACAAACAGCAATCGAGATGAATAAACCTGCGGTTGTCCAACACCAGTTGACTGTAATAACATATGATATCCAGCCATATCTTTTACGCTGTTTAGGGGGGTATGATTGGTATGTTTAAACTCGTTTTAGGTTCAGGACCTTTCACTGATTAATTAGCTATCCAGAGATGAATGACTGGTCCAGAGAACTATGTCATTGCCCTTGTGAAAATCTCTCCCCACAAACAACCATTCATGTGATTTTATTTTGCAAATTGTATGTTAAGGAAAGATCCAGATGGATATTGCCTTTGTTAAGGTTAGCGGGATGGAGGCAATGTCGACCTGCCTTTTTATATTTACAGATATTGGCTAGTGATTATTGCATTGGATCTATGGCTGGGTTTTTAAAAAGTATATTGCGAGCAAGGAAAAGCATCAATGTCTAACCTCCTTAGAAAGTAGATCAGAATGTATTAAATTCTGTAGGACTGCTCTATTTGCAATGTATACCCCCCAATATAATATGTTTTGGATTAAGTCTACTTGTAAATGAATAGACTCTGGAATTGTGTACATTTGTATCTTAAAAAATTTCTGAAATGTTTTTATTTGATTGCTTTTGTGATATTACACGACTAAAATCGAACTAAGCTATGTTTGATGTGATTTGACTAAGAGAATCAATGACACAGTGCTGTCTAAAGTAGAAGAACCTGGCCGAACTACATTTTGATTAAACAGAAGTAAATGACAATTGATAGTCCAGTCAAACATATTTTAGTAAACATTTAACAAATAGCTGCCTTTCCCTTTTTTATATAATGGATGAATGAGTGATCCCCTCCAAGATGATGGAAATTTGCGAGTCTGGAGAATATAATTGTATAAAGACAATTACAATTGGCTCCACAACTCAGGGTCAGACTTCAATATATTAACTAGAATCCAGTTGATCCCAGCCGCTGTTGAAGATCTGAACTTTTTGATCAATGAGCAAATCGCATTCCTTGTGGCCTGCAGGCCACTTTGGACATAGAGATTATAAACCTGCTACCTACATTGATTGTATATAAGCAGTTGATATAGGTAAACCATGTTTTAAATGGTATGTGAAAGTAAGCAGCAGATTTAAGAGATCCCATTCTGTACCCAACTAACCTCCAAAAAGATTTTATGTTCTTGGACTGTACAGCTAGGACCTATGTTCCCTCTAAGTTGCGCGCTAGGGAGCCCACGAAGACTCTGTCTTCATGCCACGCATGAAGAGACTAGGGGCGCGCAGAAAAGGGAAACAAAGAAGAACAATTATCGCAACAAGTGTGAACAGGCCCTTAACTTTATCAAGCTCCTCACCACAGTGCCACTGCTTCAAAGACTCTAAAGCGTGTTCCCTGCTGGTTTAGGCAGTCGGAGCTGGAAGAATTTCCTTAGTGTTTTTGAAGGATGGGATAATTATTTGGAAGATTGGCATGTATTTGTGTTGAAAATGTCTGAAATGCAAACACTAGAACAAACTGATTACTTGAAAACAGTTTTAGAATAGTTCAGAGTGGCTTTATAGCGCTCTATAATTATCACATAAAGTGATGGTGAGTGAGCACACAAAGCTCAATGATGTCTTAGTCAAGAGGCAGTAGATTATGCTCTTTAAGCTTCTCTTTCTCCATTGACCCCTTCCGTGCGCCGGACGGGCGGGAGCCGTCCGACGTCATGGTGGGCGTGTGCGTCGGACGGCTCCCGGCTGTCCTAGCACCCACCCACGGGAGAAGTGCTGGCGCTCCCCCGTGGGCCGCCCTCTATGGTGCCCACACCGGGGATGGCAGGGGAAGCCCTTCCCCTGCCTCCCACCGCCACCCACCTCCACGACATCAATTATGTCAGTGCGCGAGGCACGCTGACGTCATTAGATGATTCCCAACGCGCTGGAAGCCATTTGCTTCCAGCGCGTCTTCGGAGAGGAGGTGAGTTTCGTGGGAGGGTGGGGATTTAAAAAAGGCATCAGGGGAAATGAAAGGGTTTTCAAGCGATCGTGCAGCAGGAATGCTCACTAGACCACCAAGGATACATTTATGGGGAGTGGCCGCTTGGGCAAGGGTAGCTCCTCTTGGGGGCATTGTTTTTGGCTGTCTGCCCACTAGACCACCAGGGATTAATTTGTGGGGAGTGGCCCCTTGGGCAAGAGTCACTGCCCTTTGGGGAGCATTAATTTGGCAGTTTCTGCCCCCGTAGAAGGGGAGAAACCCTTGCCCAAGAGGCCACTCCCCAAAACCAAAATTTAAAAAACCCTGGTGTCTAGTGGCTTCTGCCCCCCTGGGGGGCAGATCGGCGGA
This sequence comes from Triturus cristatus, assembly GCF_964204655.1. Lineage (NCBI taxonomy): Eukaryota > Metazoa > Chordata > Amphibia > Caudata > Salamandridae > Triturus > Triturus cristatus. Next base: position 840,021,050 of record NC_140592.1, read on the forward strand.
TTTCTTTTTTTATATGGCCACCAGGGATTTTTTTTGTTATGTTGGGGAGCGGCCCCTTGGGCAAAGGTCGCTCCCCTTTATGGGAGAATGATTGGGGCCATTTCTGCCCTCTTTGGGTGGCAGATCAGCAGTATGTTTTAATGCCCATCTGCCCCCAAGGGGGGCAGAAGCCACTAGACACCAGGGTTTTTTAAATTTTGATGCTGGGGAGGGGCCTCTTGGGCAAGGGTTGCTCCCCTTTTACGGGGGTGAATATTTTATTTATATTGTTAGGCCCACTTACCCCTTAGCTTGGCTGATGGATTGTGGGTGACTAGTGCACTATATGTGTTTTTAAAAAATATATTTTTTTATTAAAGTTTTTATATAAACAGCACACAGTAATAAATTATACAATTAATAAGAACGTGAGGGATAATCACATCATCTTAATTCATCAAGACAAAAATTCATCCTTTTTCACAAAACAGCAGAGGCAAAAAAAAAAATATACAGTTTATCCATCAGAGTTTATATCTATGGCTACAGCTAATAATAAATTACACCCCCGCAGATTTAGATAGGCCATGGACCATTAGATGCCTGAGACTTCTTCCAGCCCGAATGCGCCTACCCAACAGTCTCCCTCTTTTGCCCTTTCTCTCATAGATAACTCTTTCCAAGTTATTTTGGAATGTCAGGGCTGCTTGATCTAACCAAGCCAAGGCCACGCATATCTGCACAACGGCCATAGCCAGAAGGAGGAAGCGAAAGTTTGGATCTCGCACTCCGTTACTACTAACCCCAAGGAGTATTAAAGCCGGGGTTAACTTAAGTTTCACTCCCAATGTCTGGTCAAGAAATTTCTCGATAGAATTTGCTGAGTTTTCAAGAAGTGAGCAGGATGCAAACCGGTGTACTAAATCGGCGTCCAGGGAGTCACACCGAGGGCATCTAACTCCTACCTGCCCCTCCCATTGTGCAATTCTTGCAGGGGTATAATAAAGTGCAAAGATTGTCTTCTAATGCTGAGCTTGAAGCCTAGCAGAACACACAACCATCTGACCCAATTTTAATGAATCAAGAAACTTCTCCAGATCTATATCCAGCCGTTCTGCCCATTTCTTCCCATGTATTTCCAAATCGTCTTGCTTGAGCACTACTAATTCGGCATACATTGATTTTATAGTGCAATTCCTACCGTCTCTTATAGTATCATTGAGTTTGACTTTACCAAAGCCGTTCAGCCCTTCCACCTTCCTACTGAAAAAGCTGCGTAGCTGCAGATATTTAAAAAAATTGGTCCTTTCGATGCCAAACTCATCCTGAATATCACTGAATTCACGAATCCCATCGATCCGTATTAAATCCCCAGATTTCAGAATCCCTCGCCTCGCCCACTCTGCCATAGTTGAATCTGAGCAAATTCCAGGAAGCATAGGGTTTTTATAAAGCGGAGTATAGAAATGTATTCTCCCAAGGCCCGTCTTGTTCTTAAGTGTAGCCCAGATTTTAAAGGCTGCCAACAAGGTCTTAAATCTTGTTTTCTTGAAGTAGCTAGGCTCCCTAAATTTAAAAAAACAATTCACCGCATCATCACCTAGTAGTAACTTATACACATCTGGGAGCCGTGCTTCAGCCCAGGGATCCGTGGAGCATCCACCAAATAAGCTGCTCATATATTGAAGGGCCGCGGCCCAGTTATAGGTTTTAAAATCAGTGACTGCAAAGCCACCTCTTTTCCTAAGCAGTGACATAAACTGAAGAGCCTTCCTGGTTTTCCCGTATGCCCAGATGAACCGATTTATCATGTGCTCGAGTGCAGCAAACCAATGTTTTTCAAATTCTTAGGGAATTGCTCTTAACAGGGTAAGTATTTTGGGTAAAAACACCATCTTTACCACATTACAGCGGCCAACTATTGACATATGTAAGTTATTAAATCTGTCAAAATCTAATTTGACTTCCCAATTACGGGCTCGATGTTTCTAGCCACTAACTTCCCCAGTTCCTCAGTAATGTAAATACCCAAATAGACTGCTGATTATGTCACTCGCGGATCGTCCAAATCTATATTCCCATTCTTAATTATCTGGGTTTTTTGCTTATTTAAGGCATACCCCGAGAACCTACCAAAGTCTTGCGCTACCATCTCAACGGCTGTAAGCGCAGTTGAGGGATTAGAGGTAACGACTGCTAAGTCATCCACGTAAGCCAGTACTTTTGTTTCCAGGCCCTGACAGACAATAGGCTTAATTCCATTGTTGGCCTCTAGCAGCCGTATTAGAGGATCAATATATATGGCGAAGAGAAGAGGGGAACACTGGCAACCCTGCCGTGTCCCTCGCTTAATAAAAAAAAAAAGGTGCAGTATATACCCCATTCAATCTTAACGGAGCCGTTGGTGCTCTATACAAAATCTGAATGGCTTCGATGAATCCTCTACCGATGCCGAACAATCTCAAAGCCTCCCAGAGGTAGTCCCAGGAGACCCTATCAAATGCTTTCTCAGCATCCAAAAGCATCACAGCCATAGGGTTCCCTGAGACCTCAGTAGCGTTGAATAGGGTTATTACCCGGCAAGTATGCTGCGTTGTTCCCCTCCCCGGAATAAACCTGTGCTGACATGGGTGAATTGTTTTCCCTATAATATAATTTAATCATGTCGCCATACCTTTGGAAAAGATTTTAACATCACTATTCATAAGTGTAATGGGGCCTGTATGATCCAGGTTCCCTGGGTGCCTTACCCTTTTTCAAAAACATTGTAATATCTGCTCCCGCCCAAGACTCGGGAACAGAACCACCCTTTTGAGCTTGACAGATAATATCGTCCTAATCAGGTCCAATTACATCCAAAAAAGTTTTGTAAAACTCTAGTGGGATCTGGTCCGGGCCAGGCAGCCTTACCAGAGGGTAGACTGCTCAGTGCACCTAGGATCTCATCCTGGGTCAGTGCGGTCTCAAGCATCTCATTATCCTCAGGGTCAATACAATGCAGGGGGATTTTGCTTAAATATCCCTGAATTGAGCTTCGCTCCATCTGAGGTTCTTCACTATAGAAACGCTGATAGAATTGTCGGAATGCTTCCCGGGTGGGTCGGCAATTAGATTCCCGCTATCATTCACAATTTCAAGTATCTCCACTGCTATAATCTTTTGTCTCAACCCAACTGCTAGCATATGCCCCACTCGTTCACTAAACTCATAGCAGTACTCTCTTTTAGCCAGAAAGCTTTCCACAGCCTTGGCAGCAATCCGATCTCCTATTTCGGCCTTAGCTAAGGCTAATCAGAGCAGTATATCCTCAATTGGATTGCCCATATTAATAGCTTTAGCAAGCTCCCTCTCCATCCCAATAAGAGTATTACAAAGTGTTTCCTCCCGCAGTGCCGCCTATTTCTGCTGGTGCAGACTATAACTTAATGTCTCCCCTCTGGCCCCTATTTGAACGCATCCCAGACTATCCCTGCGCAAGCGCTTTCCCGATTGATATCCCAAAATTCCTTAATCCAGCCTTTCCTATGGAGCACATACTCGGGGATCTTTTAGAAGCCCTTTTTCAAAAGTCCAGACCCGCTCGGGCCTCACCCCCCAGTAAAGGCAACCGTTAAGACTAAGGGGTTGTGGTCTGACAATATCCGAGGGTATTTCTCTATCCTAAACCTTGTGATAAAAAAATGTGATACAAAGAAATAGTCAAGTCTAAAAACAGCCTTGTGGGGAGCAGAAACAAATGTACTGCTGGGGTCTTCAGGTTTTAGATAAGCCCACGTATCAGTGAGTCAATTATTCTTTATTAAATTCGTAAGCGCCTTAAAAACCCTCCTTTTCCAACCGGAATATCCACCTCCCAATTTAGGGAGAGCCCACCCAACCCATTAATGTTGAGATCTCCACACATTATTACAGTGGTGGGCCATGTTGCAAGCTTAGTATCCAAAAACTCAAAAACCTCAGGATCATCGCCGGTCGATCCGTAAACTGTGCAGACTAACAATTTCACCTCCCCATGAGCATTCTACCAAAGCCCAGGGGCCCCACCTATCAGACAATTTTTTTTAAACTATTATATCCCTCCTCTTCCTCCCTCTTGTTCGAGTGCCTTGCTTGGTATTGACCATGAACTTATATCCATGTTGTTCTAGGATATTACCTCTGGTGCCCTCTATGTGGGTCTCTTGAATGCATAATATATCAATTCTCAGTGTTTTAAGTAAAATAGCGGCCTTTTGTCTTTTACCTTGATCCTTTGGCCCACAAACATTAATTGAAGCAATTCGAAGACTTATTATCCCATATTAAGCACAATTCCTTCTATAAATAAACCTGATTGCCTCTTTAATTCACCCAAAACAGGTCTAACAAAACTCAGCTGCTTCCCATTTCCATAACTATTTACCGAAGTTTCCCTCACGTGCTGTACTGTGCCGTGCTGTGCCCTTACCCACCTCACCCCCCAAGCGAAAGACCACCCCCTAACCCCACCCCCTCAGCAACCCTTACAGGCAAATAGGTCAGACATGACCTATATATGGCAGCCGATCTCACATCTCAAGTCGCCGCAGTCTCCCCCCCCCCCCGAAGCCCAAGAACACCAAACAATCCCCACCCAGTTATTATTTTAATCTAAACATGTGAAAAGAGAGGGGGTTTAACCAACCTAGTCTAAGCTTCAAGTTACCACAACCCAGATCCTCCATTTAAAAAACATATTCAGAATCAGCAACGTTCAATAGGCAGTCGAGTCCTCCTGCGACAAGCGACCAGCGCCACCCCTCCCCTTAGAATCCTTCAATTCTGTCATATATTCCTGTGCCTTGACTTCAGAAAAAAACATTTGCACCCTCCCATTTTAGATGACCTTATGCTGAGCGGGCAATAACAAATACGCCTCACAACCCATCCCCTCAAAAGGAGTTATCAGCTGCCGAAGTTTCCATCTCCGCTCCACAGTGGCATGACAGAAATCCGGGCGGGAAATAAGGTGTGCCCCTCGAGAGTCTGGCCTTGCTCTATCGATTATGGCCGGTCTAAGTAGAAAGTTCCCAATATAGATTAGAATTGCTCTGGGTCGCTCCCCCTGACTAGCTGCATTGGCTTTCCTCTGCGTCATTGGGAAGCGGTGTGCCCGCTGAACCTCCACGTCCCAGTTCCAGTGGGCAAGATAAGGAAAAGCTCCCTTTAGCAAAGATACCACAAAAGACATTCTATTTTCTCCTTCAGCCTTTTCTGCCAGACCTAAAATCCGCACGTTGTTTCTGCGTTGCCTATTTTCAAAGTCTTCAAGCTTCCAACACATATCTAGATCTTGTTTTTCCTGGGATTCCTTTAAAACCTGTAACTTCGAAACCTCCTCCTCCAGGGCAACAGTTCTATCCTCCACATGAGTAACCCTTGCCACCATAGTCCCATTCAAGCTTACAGGCTTTAGCTAAATCTGATTTGGCGCTGGATCTTGCCCGCCGTTTCGAAGCAGAGGACCTACTGCGTTGCGTTTTTTGTGTGGTGGAGTATTCCTCAGAATCTATCTCATCGGAAGTATTAGGATCACTGGGCGTTGGGGATTCAGAGTCATCATTAAGCAAATAAAACGTGTCCCCCTCCGGGGATCCCAGGGGCGTTTTCGACCATAGTGGAATCAGGGTTTGACCTGCAGCATTATCCTGGGATATGGCCCTATGAGGAGCATCGGTGATAGTGACTGGGTCATTATTGACAGTGTTGTCTATCAGACCAGTCTTGGCAGCTTCCATAATGATTGATCACCTGTCCTAGTCGCTTCTCCATTACCACTTACTGAGAAGGACTAGATTCCATGGAGTTTCTATCAGCACTCGTGGACTCACCCTGTTCTCCCAGCGGGTCTGGGGAGGACAACAACGGTGGCTGGGTTTCCACTTCAGGATCCTGATTTGCTTGCAAGCCCTGCTCCAGTCTGGGTTGTTCATACACCTCAGCCGCGGGCTCAGTCAGGGCCGAAGATAGAGCTGAGTTTGTCGACACAGCGGCACCCAACGCTGCAGCCCCCGTCAGGCTGGGGACGTTCTGTTTTACACCGAGGGAGTTGGCGGAAGCCGAAGTCGACATGAAGGCTTCCAAGAGAATCGGCTGCCGGAGAGAACCCTCTGCCGCAACACAGTGCCGAGTCCCTCAAGCTGAGCTCGATTCAGGGGCTGCGGTACCTTGGAGGTGTCCTTAGCAATCTTGCTCACTTTGGGCGCCATAACCTGCCGATGCCTCCAGCCGCACTTCTGAAGGTGTGAAGGTACTGAGGTGCCGCAGCTATCAGCACAAGGCTCCGAGATATTAGCTCTAGGGCCAAAGACAGTCTCCTTGATCTCCGCGACCAGCTGTGACAGCCGTGACTTCCGAGACCCAGCAGCCTGACCAGCAAATCAAACAGGCAGGTGGGAGAAAGCATAGCGTCCCATTATCTGCACATCTTTAGATGCTTCAGGGTTAGAGAGACTGCAGCGGCTCTCACTGAGGTCAGTCGGCGGCCAGCTTGCCATCAGCAAATGTGTTTGTAATGGGTTTTTTTCTCTTTTTTTATTCTAGTGTAAAGCTTTTGATTCTTGTTTGCGGTTTCGGCAGTGGGTGTTCGGCAGTTTTGCGTATTTACATTTGTTTGGTAAGATTTTTTTTTTGTTTTATTTACTCCAAATGAGTATTATTGTCATGCATGGATGAATTTTTTATAAGTGGTGTCATAATAGCAGCATATTTAGTTAGTGTTTTGTGCATGAAATTCTTTGCGATGTGTTTTGCGTTGTCTTATGTGTAATTTTTTCTGTTTTAGTGGGATACTGTTGGTCCTTACTGTGTGTGCAGAGTAGGTGGTGGTGAGTCTAGCTGCTTCTGGCAAGTGAGTGGTATAGTGTTGGACTATATAGGTCTTTGTGATAAAGCTACATTTTGTTTTATTCTTTTTTTACAAAGGGTTTGGTGTTGTTGACTTGTTTGACAAGTTACCTTTATTAGTAAGCATTATGGCTAGCCGTAGAATTACTGCTCAGCAGGTGGTTGGTATGCTTCTTGAATCTTCCTCTGAGCAGGATTATAAGACTGACAGTGTGCCTGAGAGAAAGGACAGAGGGGAGGGAGGGGAAGATTCAGGCAGTGAGCTTTCTCTCCACATGGAATCATCGAATGATGAAGCTACTCTCAGTGCGGATGAAGCTACTCTCAGTGCGGATAAAGTGCCTGTTTTAGAGGAGGTCACTAATGTGTCGATGGTGCAAGAGGCATCTGGATTGCAGCCTGAGGCTGCTAGGCTTCCTACTGGAAGTGCTGGCTCGGGGTTGATCCAAACATGGTGCAGCCGGTGCTGCCTGCCTTTAGTGGTGATGCAGGGTGGATTGTGAATTTTTTTTGCCTATACAGTTTTTCAGTTGTTCATGGATGATGTATTTTTGGGCCAGATTGTTGAGCAGACTAATTAATGCTGAACAGTTTTTGAGGGACAATAGTGCCAGACTTAGGCCTCGCTCTAGAGCTTCCCAGTGGACTCCCACAAATCTGGATGAGATGAAGAAGTGTTTGGGGTGGACTTCTTTGATGGGCTTGATAAGGAAGCCATCTCTGGCTTCATATTGTCTTTGTCTATGTGCTGTTTCTTGTAGAGCGCATATATCACCCGAGGGTGTCATAGCGCTTTGCCAAGACTCAGGAACAGACAGAAAGATGGCTAGAGAAGAAAATAATTAAAATAGCCAGGTCTTTAGGGACTTACAGAACTTTATGTGCTCAACCTCTGCTCGTAGGTGTATGGGCAATGAGCTCCAGAGGGTGGGGGCAAGGTTCGAGAAAGATTTATTTCCGTACTTAACTGTTCAGGCCTTCGGAATTAATTGTAAGGATTTATTTGCAGAGCGATGTGTCCTAGAGGGCTGATAATTCTTTAGTTTTGTTGCCAGATAATGAGGGCCCTTTCCATTAAGGGTTTTATGGATGAGCCAACAGATTTTGAAGTCTATTCGTTTCTTAATGATCTACCAGTCCCTTGATGGCAACGGCCATATTTCCTGCAATTATGAGTCGTGATCGGTATTTACTTTTGCTTCGGATGCTGCATATTGTTGATAATGCTTTGACGTTGCCACGAGATAACCCTGACTGTGACAGTCTTTTTAAGATTCGGCCTGTTCTTGATCACTTTGTAGATTGATTTTCAGAGATCTATACTCCAGGCAAAGAAATATCTTTTGATGAGTCTTTGGTCCTGCTCAAGGGCCGTTTGGTTTTTAGGCAGTACATTCCTAGCAAGGGGCACATTATGGAATTAAGATGTATATGTTGTCAGAGAGTAGGACAAGATATGTCTATAAATTCCGGGTGTACACTGGTAGGGATTCCACTATTGACCCCCTGACTGTCCGTCCACTTTTGGAGTTTGAGAAAATTGTGTGGGATCTTGCTAGAGGACTGTTTAACAGAGGCCACCATTTGTACCTTGATAATTTCTACACTGCTGTGCAATTGTATAAGGAATTGTTCAAAGTGGACACTTTTCCTTGTGGCACAATCAGCTCTAATCGTAATGGTTACCCAAAAGAGCTTGTTTGCAAAAAGCTTCAGAGGGGACACTGTAGTGCCTTGCGTAGTGAGGAACTGCTAGCTGTGAAATTTGTGGACAGGAAGGATGTGTACATGCGGACTACCATTCATGACAAGAGTACTTCACCTGTGACTGTTTGGGGTCAGGCTGCTGAAGTGTGCAAACCTGTGTGCATTGTAGACTACAATAAGCACATGGGTGATGTAGATAGAGTAGATCAGAGATTGTAACCTTACACTGCTATACCCAAGGCTTACATTTGGTATAAGAAGTTATCCATTCATCTCTTCAATTTAGCAACTTTCAATGCTTTTGTTGTGTACAAGGAGTGTTCTCCTGCGTCAAAGTTGACTTTTGTTCAGTTTCAGGAGTCTGTGATAGGCAGCCTTGTTGTTGTGGAACAGGCAAGTGTTCCTAGAGTTGGAGTGGTGGAGGATGTGGCTAGATTGAAAGGTCGCCACTTTCCTGATTAATTCCTCCCACGCCCAAAAAAAACAATCCCTGTAAGAGATGTAGAGTCTGCTTGCGAAAAGGTGCACTCTGCCGATTGTCCTTCTAATCCTGGGCTGTGTGTGCTCACATGTTTCAGATTGTATCATACTCAGAAGAGTTTTTGGGAGCAACCGGGAGTCTAATAGTGTACTGCCTGGACGGTATGGTTTTATATAGTTGTTCGGTTTCACGTTTGGCAATAGAATTATGTCTTTAGTTACTGCTGTTTTTGTTGGTATAGTTTTGTATCTAGTTGCAATTGGTTTGTGTTTTCTTTCTTGTTTAAAAAAAGATTTATGATGGTGTGCGTGGACTGGCGCTTGGCTGGCGGTGTGCGTGGACTGGCGCTTGGCTGGCGGTGAGAGGACTGGCGTTTGGCTGGCGGTGAGAGGACTGGCGTTTGGCTGGCGGTGTGCGTGGATTGGCGCTTGGCTGGCAGTGTGCGTGGATTGGCGCTTGGCTGGCGGTGTGCGTGGACTGGTGCTTGGCTGGTGGTGTGCATGGATTGGCCCTTGGCTGGCGGTGTGCATGGATTGGCCCTTGGCTGGCGGTGTGCATGGATTGGCGCTTGGCTGGCGGTGTGCTTGGATTGGCGCTTGGCTGGCGGTGTGCTTGGATTGGCGCTTGGCTGGCGGTGTGCATGGATAGGCGCTTGGCTGGCGGTGTGCATGGATAGGCGCTTGGCTGGCGGTGTGCGTGGACTGGTGCTTGGCTGGCGGTGTGCATGGACTGGTGCGTGGACTGGCGGTTTGCGTGGACTGGGGCTTGGCTGGCGGTGTACGTGGACTGGCACTTGGCTGGCGGTGTGCGTAGACAGGTTCTTGTCTGGCGGTGTGCGAGTAGTGACTTGCTGGTCACTACACACACTGCTAGCTAAACGCCACTCCAGGAATGTGGGCATGTGAAAGTGATGGGCCCTTAAATGGCCCTGTCTGATGGTGTGAGGGTCGCAATGTGCTGGGCCTGCGGATGGCGGTGTGAATGGTTTTGTATGTGTCACACGTATGAAAGGTGTATGAATGGCCTGTAAAGCGGTTGGTGTATTGTCGTGGCTTTACAGCTCACGAGCTGGGAGTCAATGGTTCAGTTTCTCGTCCTTTCAATTATTAACAGTGCATTTCATTTTTGTGAAATCTTTGGTTAATACAGCTGTACATACTGAACCATCACTCACCCTCGTGCCAAATCCAACCAGTATGTCTGTGTACATGAAGAATAGGTGGTTGTGCAGAAATATTTGTCTTTTCTGTGTTTCTCAAGCAGGGTGTACCTTGTCCCTTTTTGTGAATGTTGTAATGTGTTGGTTTCGTGCCTGGTGGTGTGAATGGTCTTGTGTGTATCACGTACTTATTGAGGCGACATCAAAATTGCCTATCCCAAACTTTTTTGGAGCCCTTACCTGTCGCGGGTACTTGGGTCTCCCACACGAGTGAGGCACCATTTTTAATCGGGAGACCTGGGGGAACGCTGGGTGGTGGGAATTTTGTGTCAGCCCCGTGATGCCAAAACTTTCCATCACAAAAATGTATGTAAAAAGTGATTTTTTTCAGCTAAATTTGAGGTTTGCAGGGGATTCTGGGAAAGAAAAAGTTGGGGGATCCACGCAAGCCATACCTCCCTGGAATCCCCAGGGTGTCTAGTTTTCAGAAATGTGTGGGTTTGGTAGGTTACCCTAGCTGGCCGCCGAGCATGGGGTGAAAAACCCAGGTGACCCCCCTTGCAAAACCAGGTTGTTTTGTGATAGGCAATTTTGATGCAGTTTCAATAAGTTTTGGGCCCTTGCCTGTCACAGGTACTTGGGCCTCCCACACGAGTGAGGCACCATTTTTATTGGGAGACCCGCAGGAACGCTGGGTGGTAGGACATTTGTGTCAGCCACAAAAATGTGTGGAAAAGTGATTTTTTCAGCTAAATTTGAGGTTTGCAGGGGATTCTGGGTAAAAAACGTTGGGGGATCCATGCAAGCCATACCTCCCTAGCATCCCCTCTGTGTCAAGTTTTAAAAAATGTATAGGTTTTCTAGGTTTCCCTAGGTGCCGGCAGAGTTCGGGTTAAAAAACTACAGCTAGGCATTTTACAAAAAAAGGGGCATTTATCACTGTGAAAATGTGGCAAGTCCACTTTGTATTTTGGTCCGTTTCCTGTCGCGGGCACTAGGCCTACCCACACAAGTGAGGTACCATTTTTCTTGGAAGACTTTGGGGAACGCGAGGTGGGTGGAATTTTGTGGATCGACGCCGATTCCAGAACTTTGCACCACAGAAATGTGAGGAAAATGTGTTTTTTTGGACACATTTTTAGGTTTGCAAAGGATTCTGGGTAACAGAACCTGGAGAGAGCCAGTCAAGTCACCCCATTCTAAATTCCCCCGGGTGTCTAGTTTTCAAAAATGTATAGGTTTACTAGGTTTCCCTAGGAGCCGGCAGAGCTAAGGTTAAAAAACTACAGCTAAGCACTTAGCAAAGAAGGGGTAATTTTTCATTGTGAAAATGTGGTGTGTCCCCGTTGCATTTGAGCCGTTTCCTGTCCTGGACACTAGGCCTAGATACACAAGTGAGGTACCATTTTTATCGGGAGACTTAGGGTAACACAGAATTTTGGACCAACTGTTATTACCTATTGACTTTCGATGAATTTCTGCATTCCCAAAGGAAAGACAATGTGTAAAAGAAGTCATTTTGAAAAATGTCCTACAATTCTCATGCTAGTATGGGTATTCCCAATTTCGGAAATGTGCAAATATCTACTGTTTCTAAACTCTATAATTTGTTCCCATTTCAGAAATACATAGGTGTCTTTCATACCGATTTTTCCATGTATACATTTTCCCAGAATAATTGCTATATGCCCGGTATATAATAAAAAATTATTGCAAGTCGCTGCTCAGTTATTGGCTCTGGGTTCGTCGGGTTCTAGGTGAACCTACAAGTCCTATATATCCCCACAACCAGAAAGGTTGAGCAGATGTCACGGTATATTGCTTTCAAACAGCTGTCATAATTAGAAAAAGTTACAGGTGAAAACGTTGACACAAACAGCTGTTTTTTTCAACTAATTTTCAATTTTTCCTACATTTAACTATCATTAAGAACCTAGAAGGATCTTTTTTTTTTTTTTTTTTTAGTTTTCAAAAACCTTTATTGGCAAAAAGTAAACATACAGGTCAGAGCGTCATAAAGTCACATAGCCATGCGTTACCCCCCCTGAGCTGCAGGGGGGGGAAGGGGGGGGGGTGCAGTTGTCGCTTACACGGCCATTTAGCCGACATCCCGGAGGACCGGCGGCGTTTCAGGAGAATCTACGCACAAGGTAATCCCATTTCCGTTACTGTTGACACCAGTGGCTGCACCAGCCCCCAGACCCCGCTACAGACCAGCATGTATGTGGGGCAATCCCACCAGTTTCCTCCTTCCCCTGCTAACCTGAACCAGTCCCTGAGTTTCTGTAAACCGAGTCCCAACACCCCCCCTCCCATCCCACCCACCACACGCACGTCGTCTCCTCCCTCTCGCATCTGCATACAGCCTTATCCGCCGTCCCTGCATCTAGCAGTGAGCAGGTATGGCAGTGTTCCACTCTCAGTTCACTGGCAACCCTACAGTAGTCTTCCGTCTCCCACACAGCCCCACCCAAAGCATGCCAAACTCTTCCGGATGATGCCCCGCTACCCCCTCAACCCACAGGCGCACCTCTAGTGAGTCACGCCAACCTGCCATCCAGTCATGCGTCCACAGGAGTGCGATCCAGTATCACACCTCACTCCGACTCGCTGTGTGCATTGGGTCCTTCGTCCTGCGTCTCTCCCTGGCCCGCCCTCTCGGCGGCCCCAGCGGTCAGATATGTTCTATACAGCCCCCAAAAGTTCTTGGGGCGGCTCTTCGGGGGCAACAATTCACTATATGTCTCCGCCTGCGTGCAACAGTACAGCATATCCCTGGCCCAGCGTTTCTTAGTGGGAAGCGGCCCCCTCATCCAGCACGCCGCTACAACGCGCCGAGCCGTTAACAGCGCCATGTCCGTCAGGCGTCTCAGCGCCAGCAGGAGAGGCCTGGAGTATCCCAGCAACGCCAGCGCTGGGTTAGGTTGTATGTCTGTTTCAAGTATCAGGCTCAGTTCCAGGAACACCGCCGTCCAGAACCGGGCTATACCCGGGCAGTGCCAGGCCATATGTATGAAATCTGCTACCGGGAAATGGCAGCGTTCGCACTCTGCCGATGGGCGAAGCCCGTACCTGTGTAGTCTCTCTGGGGTGTAATAGACCCGCTGCAGGTACTTAAAGTGTATCAGTCTGTGCCTACCGTTTAACGACACCTTCTTGGTGCTAGAACAGCAGTAGGTCCACATCTCGTCCGTTATTTCCATTTGGAGGTCAGCCTGCCACCCCCGTCGCGCCGCCGAGCACTCGGGCGCCCGGTGTTTATCCCCGAGCTTTTTGAGAGTCGAAACAAGTTTGGCCGGCGCCTCCGTTTTGATGACATGGGTAAGTTCCGGGACCTCTGGCGGTTCTTCCAAGCCCGGTCCCAACAGGGCCGACAGTGCACTACGAATCCTGTGGAATTGGAAGCGCTGGAGCGGGGTAGCCCCAGGCCGGGTCGAGCCAATCTGCTCCCACGTCCGAACCACCCCGTCCTGAAACAAGTCCGCCAGTTTGACGATGCCCAAGGCGCCCAGCGCCTGTCTCACCCCAGCTTCCCTCAGTGGGGGGAGCCAGATCGCCCACTCCACTCGCGTCAGTGGGGAATACAGTAAATCGCAATCCTGCGCCCTCCGGATCGCGTGCCACGCGTGGTTCGTGGCCTTAAGGGAGTCCAACGTTCCCACCCTGCAAACCACCGGCTGGAAGACAGTCGCCGGGAGGGGAAGCGGGTCCGCGAATAGCCGTTCCATCCGCACGTGCGGTAGATCTGTGGTGGCGTGCACCCACGTATGCAGATGGGCCGCTTGCGCTATCCTGTAATACCTTTCCAGGTCTGGGGCCCCAAGCCCTCCCAGCTCGTAGGGGAGCGTCAACACCTTCCACTGCACCCAAGGCTGCTTACCGCCCCAGGCCAGCCGAACTAGGGTCTGAGTCACCTGCGCAAAGAAGGCCTTAGAGAGCACGATAGGGATGTTGGTGAAGAGGAACAAGAATCTCGGCAGGACCACCATTTTCATGATGGCCACTCTGCCCATCAGCGACAGGGGGAGTTTAATCCACACCTCCACATCGTCGACAAGGTTGGAGTAGGCCACCCCGTAGTTTTCCCGGAGTAGGACCTCCGGGTCCTTGTGCAGCCGAATCCCCAAGTATCGAACGGGGTCAGTTGTCCACTGCAGGGGGTATTCCATAGGGAACGGCACTGTGACCGGAGTCAGCAGGAATGCCAGCGACTTGGTCCAGTTCACCTGGAGGCCCGATAGAGCCCCAAACCGGACCACCTCTCTCAATACGGAAGTGAGATTCTCCTCCGGGTTGCGGACGTATAGCAACGTATCGTCCGCGTAGGTGGAAATGCAGATCCTGTAGGAGGGAAAATTAATACCCTCAAATTGGTGATACTCTCTTATTGCGCACGCGAGCGGTTCCGCCACCAGAGCATATAAGAGGGGAGAAAGGGGGCATCCCTGCCGGGTACCCCTGGATACCGCGAAGGCGTCCGTGACTCGGTCTCCTATGCGCAACCTGGCAGTGGGTCTATAATATAGTGCACCCACCATCTGCAGGAAAGGCTCTCCCAGCCCGAGTTTCCTCAAGACTCTCACCATGAAGGGCCACTCGACGGAGTCGAACGCCTTCTCCATGTCGAGGAAGATTGCCAAGGCCTTACCCCCCGGATGCACATGCTGCATGGCCCCCAGGACTGTGCGAATGTTATATGTAAGGTTCCTGGACGGAATGAACCCCGCCTGTTCCGGGGCCACGAGCTCCGGCACCAGTAGCGCCAGGCGCGTAGCAAGGACCTTCGCATACAGCTTGGCCTCCACATTTATCAGGGAAAGCGGCCTGTACGAGCCGCACAGATTCGAGGGTCTCCCAGGTTTCAGAATGGTGACTAGCAGCGCCTCTCGCATCGAGTCTGGCATGCTGCCCTCCTGGCATATATCATCGAAAAGGGCCATGAGGTGTGGGAGAAGTTTATCCTGGAAGGCCTTGTAAAAAGCCACCGTCAGCCCATCCGAGCCCGGGGCGGTGCCCGCCCTCATGCTCCCCAGAGCCTCTAGTATCTCGTCCTTTTGTACTGGCAGCGCCAGAAATTCCCTCTGCGAATTAGACAGGAAGGGTATTTTTATATAACTGAGGTAGTCGTCTATTTCCTCTTCCATTTGGGAGGACTTTGATGTATACAGTCCAGCATAGTAGTCCCGGAATTCTTCTACTATCACTGTCTCGTCGGTAATTACCGTCCCGGATGCAGTCACCAGTTCGTCGACGACCAGGGGCCGCCTAGTGTTACGGAGTATCCCCGCTAATAGGGAGCCCGGGCGTTCGCTCTCCCCGTAGGTGCGAGCTGTGGCGTACTTGCCCATGTGCTGCACTTCCCTGCCCGCCTCGCTGTTGTATTCTGAGACCAGTGTCTGAATCTGGGCCGCCACTTCAGGGTCCATGGACCCTCCATGGCGCTCCTCTAACTGCGCTATTTGCGTCTCCAGGGCCCCCAGGCGGTGCCGTATAGATTTAAGAACACCTGAGTGCTTGGCCATGGCCACGCCGCGAATATAGGCCTTAAACGAGTCCCATACCGTTTGGAAGCTCTGCACGGACCCCAGATTAGTCGCGAAGAAAGCGTCTATCTCGTCCGCCAATTCCCCCCGATATGCCTCGTCCAACAGGGAGTAGGGCGGCATCCGCCACGTGAACGGCGGTATTCGTTTGACTGGGGCAGCCAGTACCATGAGAAGGGGGGAGTGGTCCGATAGAGTACGAGGTAAGACCTCGCATCCCTTGACGACCGCCAAAAGCGTCCGGGATGCCAGCCAATAGTCAATTCTGGTATGCACATCGTGATACGCAGAGTAATGCGTATATCCCGCCCTTCCAGGGCTTCTATGTCGCCAGATATCAACCATGTCAAGTTTGGTCAATTCCGCCTGCATGTACACGGCGGCCGCCGCTGGGCGGCGGGCCTGCCCCGAGGAGCGATCCAAGGTCGGGTTAAATGTGAAATTAAAGTCGCCACCCCACACCATGCGGGCCTGCGCGTAATGCCTGCACTGTGCGGCAAGCGCGGCGTAGAACTCTGGGGTATCGTAGTTGGGACCATAAACATTGACCACAATGAGGTCGTGACCTTTGCCGGCACACCGAGCGATCAAGTAGCGTCCGTCCGGGTCGGCGGCCAGCTTCTGTAACGTCAATTAGGATCGTGGGTTTACCCATGTGACCACCCCTCTAGAGTGCGAGGTAAAGCCTGCCGCCAAGCTGTTTCCCGTCAGCCCCTTGTGGGATAACAGTTTACTGGTGAGTGGGAGGTGAGACTCCTGCATGAGCGTCAAGTCGATGTGGTGCCTATTGAAATAATTCAATACCTTCCGCAATTTGCGAAAGTCATTCAATCCTCTCACATTCCATGGAAGCGCTCTAAGGGTCACCTCGCCGCTGTCACCGTTCATCTCTCTATGCTCAGGCATCACTGCATTCACACATCATAGTTTCCGCAGGGGAAGACCCAGCGGGGGACCCCACCCACCAGACATCGCCCGACATCACATTGCGGACACGCAAGAACAAAGCAGAAGACTCTTTTCTCAGCATATCGTGCGTTTCCCAGTCCCCAACACCAAAACAACTCCCTAACTGCCCAACCCCCCTCCCACAGCCGACCACCCCCAACCTGGCCAGACAGGACCCCGTCCCAACCCCCCCTCCCCTGTTCACAACAAACATATAATATCTTCCCCGAACCTGCCCCCAAGGGGGCTACCTGTGCTAAACAGCGCTGGGGCAGCGGCCACCGGGGATCGAACGTCCCAACCTTTCGGGACACCACTGTATAGGCGTGCCCCTCGCACCGTTACCCTCACTTGCCAGCACAGCTCGAGCTAGTGTTGTCCCTCGTACAATAGTTCTAGGGGACTCCTCCGCAATCCTCTCAGGGGCATAGTGCTCCTTCTAGCGAGACAAACAAGGCCATCCCAGGGAGCCCATGCATAGACATCTAGTTCAACGTCCGGCAGGTTCGAAAACAGACTATCGCAGCATAGGGATGGGATCACCCCTATGGGAACCCCGCAACTATTAAGCCCCTGAGGGTAGCGCTGACAGCATTCGGCAATTGCAAGTTAACCCCCCCCCAAGCCCCCCCAAGTCCAGTGTCATAATATTTAGGCACCCTCCACAAGTCAGAAAGATCTCACCCAGCAGCGGCCGCGGCGTCCTCAAGAGCAGTCGCCACTTCCTCTACCATCACACAGGTCCAGGAGACGAGCCACTCTCGGGGCCCCAAATGCCCCCGGGTAGAGACCGCAGGCCTGCGCCGGGCAGCAGCCCACAGAAGAAGGCCGGCGCGCGTCGTCTAGTCCTGCTCCTCCAGACCGGGGGCCTCAGTGCAATTGTCCGCGCGGTCCCGCGGGCCACTCCGTTGACCCCTGGACCATTCCTTCAAGGATCGTTGCAGTTCTCTCGGGTCCGTGAAGAAGTGCGAATGGCCCTGCCTGTTGATCCGTAGCCTCGCCGGATACAGCATAGCGTAGTCCAGCCCTAGTTCGCGTAGTTGTTTCTTATAGGGGGCGAACTGCCTCCGTTCCTCCTGTACCCTCGCCGTGAAGTCCGGGTAGATGGAGATATCCATGCCTTCGAATTGCAACTTCCCTTTTTCTCTTGCTACCTGCAGGGCGGTGTCTCTGTCCCTGTAGTACAGCAGCTTTGCTATGATGGGTCTCGCAGGGGCGCCCGGCCTGGGGCGAGGTCCCAGCGAACGATGGGCCCTCTCCACGACGAACATGGGCGAGAACAGGTCTTCTCCCAGCAGGGTGCGGAGCAGTTTTTCCACGAAGGGCTCCATCCGCCCCGTGTGTGTCGACTCGGCCACTCCCGTGATGCGGACGTTAGACTTCCTCGAGCGGGCCTCCAAGTCCTCCGACTTGTCCTGGATGACCTGGAGCAGTTTACGGAATTGTTTGCGGTCTGAGTCCCATTCCGTCTGCGCCTCCTCCACCTGCGTTATTCTTTTCTCGGACTCGTCCAGTCGCTCAGAGTTCTTGTCCACCCGCTCCGATATGCGGTCCATGCGATAGGAGAGCGCATCAATCTTGGTGCCTATCGCTGCCAGGCTGCCCTGCAACCCCTTTTCCATTGTCGCCAACATTTCTTTAATGTCTGCGCACATAGTGTTCTCCTGGGCAGCTCCACTGGGCGGCGTCGCAGGAGCCGCGATATCAGGCCCTTTCGTCCTGCGAGGGTCGAAGGACAATTTAGGCTGGGTCTTGTCGCCTTTGCCCATGTTGCTTCCGGAGGTCCGCACCCTCGAGGGTCCCACCGCTCCGCGGCCGATCCCGGTATCCGTCCGGGAGCCCTTACGCCGGGGGACCCCCACGAGGCCGGGAGGGGACACCGCCGCTCCCCACCGAGGTGCAGACCGGAGGGTCTTCCGATGCGGCCTGACTGCCAGAGGACCAGGGCTCCCGGTTCCAAGTCACGTGTCCGATCCCAGCTTCCCGCTCCAGCCCGATGTCGAGGGGGTACCTCCCGGCCGCCTCCCCCGAGGGGCAGCAATTTTCGCCTCTGCAAGGCTCCCCCCGCTCCTCCACGCCGTGTGTCGCCGTCCGGTTCCGAGCAGGCGCCCCAAAGGCGGCAACTGGTCACGGCCAGCAATATGCTCCCCACAGGCCAGGCAGGCGTCAGGAGCGCACAACGGGTCACACCACCGCCCCGCCGGGCTCTTCGGGGCTCACAGTAGGGCCGCAGCTAGGACGCCAGGGCCGGCCCGCCAAATGTCCGCCACGATGCACAGCTCCGCCACACGATAGCCGGAGCCTGGACCACCCCAATGCGGGTGCAGCGTGCGGGGGAGCGCCAGCCCGGTATTCCTCCCAAAGGGCCGGGGGGGGGAGGGCCAAGTCACCGATGCAGCGGGGGGTCACCTGTGGGTCCAGGAACGCGAGAGCTCCGTACGCGCCGGCCAGCCACTGCTTGGTAGGCCGAAGCGCGACCCAGGGGGGGGGGGGGGCAAACCCCGTGCCACTCAGCCCCCACCCTCCGTAGGTGCACGCACCTCCTGTGTCTCTTCTGGTGCTGTGCTCACCCCAGCTCCTCCGGCTCCTCCGCGGACAATGTTTCCAGCCGAACGGGTCCTTCCCCTCGCTGGCTACCGCACGTCAAGCGAAGCACACCGGGGAGGACCTCAAGACAGGCCGGGGATGACGGCCCAGCTCGCCTGGCGAAGCACCGCTCTCCGTTCCGACGCTTCACGGCGCCGTCGAACTCCGCCGGAGCTCCCTGGCGAGGCAGTCAGGTGCGAGGAGAGATCCCCTCGTAAATTCGCCCGAGTGCTGTGCTGTGGAGGATAGTTAGAAGGATCGTTTGAGGGATAGTGCCGGGAGCTACGCGCTCACGCGTCCGCCATGATCCTCGGCAAGCTCCGCCCCCCAAGAACCTAGAAGGATCTACACAAATGACCCCTTGCTAAATTTTGAATTTAGTCTACTTTTCTAAAATGTATAGCTTTCCAGGATCCATTATTGCTTTCATTCCCATTTCTACCATTAACTGGAAGGAGGATGAAAGCACCAAAAAAAGTAAAAATAGGCTATGTCTCAGAAAAATGCCAAAACTGTAAAAATAAAAAAACTTTGGTTTTCTGACAAAAGTCTGCTTGTTCCTGAAAGCTGGGAAGATGGTTATTTTAGCACCACAACCCCTTTTTTGATACAATTTGCAGGGAAAGAAACAGACGCTTTTATCTATAGCCCTTTTTTCCCATTTTTCCAAACGAAAACTTAATTTAGCTGTATTTTGGATAAGTTCTAGGTACCCTCCAGGGAATTCCACAAACCCTGGGTACCTTTAGAATCCCCATGATGTTGGAAAAATGGACGCAAATTTGGCGTGGATACCTTATGTGGTCAAGAAGTATCAGGGGCCTAAGCGCGAACTACCCCATATAGGTAAAAAAAAGCTTAGCACAGGGTGGAAAAGGCCTAGCAGCGAAGGGGTTAAGTACTGTCCCAGTGCAGAAGAAAAGTGAAATGTACGTGCTGCTACAAACTTGTAAACATGTTCCATGAATGAGGAGGAGGAAGGCGAATAACTAATTTAAATCCTCATTGCATCCTACTACAGCAAGTAGAGGGAGGGAAAAACAATCTAAACATCTTTAAACAGTTGTGTTTCAACCTCCAAGGTGCACAGGCCATTTGTGAAATTATCTGCTGATTTCACAAGAAACCAGGGCCTTGGATGGCCTGTAGAGCTGGGGCTTGCTTCACACATCATTGATTCTGCCCAGGACCACAAATCAGTCAGAGGACTTCTGTCCCATTTTACATTATATACAGTAAAACTTGTTGAAATACTTTAGTGCTTTTTAGTTGACTCTGAAAAAACAAAAAGTGTGTGGGGGGGGGGCGCTACAGCGTCTGGCAAAATGGCCGCACTGCCTTGAGGCTCTGCCCGGCCGAGTTACAATCCGCCCAGTATCTGCGACATCCTGTATACCTGACGACCACCACTTACCTGTGTGAGCCCTTGGTGTCCTGTTGCATACATAGGCGGCGATTTTGGCGTTGCTGGCTCCCTGGTGGCGATCCAACGACCCTGCGAAGCTTGCTGTTCTGCCGCTTTGGATGGCGGCAGCCATGTTGTGGGAGGCAGAGCTGAGGAGTCTGGTGCCTGGATTGAGGACCCGGAGGGTGCGGAGTGCCCGATCGCCTGCTCGGCAGTGTGCCCGGTTATTCAGCGCTGAGAGACGAGGGGCTGCTGATCGGCTGCAGTTGCGGACGCCGGGAGTCGACTGCTGCATCGGAGGCTGCCCCGGAGCTGTGATCCTGCCCCTTGCTGACTCCTGCTGGTGGAGACTGCCCTGGTGCCTGGACGCCCGTCGGTGCGGCTGCGGTGAGTGAGGGCTGGGGGACCGGTTGAGGCTCGGGCTGCGGGGTTGGGTCTCGCTTGTGACCCTGGCCCGCTTACAGCGGCTGGCGCGGGGCGCGTCGTTTCTGCCTGAGCCCCGAGGATCGTCTGCGGCCTACTGTGGGTAATACGAGTGGTGTGCCCTGGCGCTGAATCTCCGCCTGGCCTGCTGATTGCCTTAGGGCCACCGTTTAACACAGAGCGCTGGGGGACTGCATAGCTGCGCTTTATGGGCCCTCACTGACAGTGGATGCCACTGTGGAGTGGGATGCTGCCGGTTTTGCCGCGGGGGTCCACTGCTGCCCGGAGTAGATGCCTTTCATGTACAGCTGTGTGTCAGGGCCCGTATGCGGGCCGTGGGGCCCTAGGAGGTCGGTGCGAGGAGCTGCTTCTGGATTGTTCTGGGTCTGAGTGGAACTGGCCGTTACTGGTCTCTGGGGTCCTTCGCCGTCACCAATTGCAGACTTACCTTGGGGGTGGGCGCCCTCCTGTTGGTGCGGATTATCCGGGGACTGGGGGCTGCGCTGATCCCCCCCTCCAGTTGACGGCCTTCTTCGATCCCTGTGGTGTGGCACACGTCCACCTGTGCGTTCTTACTTGGCCCCGGTGCATGACATAGGAGGCGCTGGGCCTGGGGTCATGGGGAGAACTGATAAGTCGCGCCTCACTTTTGAATCACGCAAAGCTAGCAAGACTGTGCAGATGGCTGCGTCGGACTCAGAGGCATCCTTCTTGACGGTGGGCCCCCCCACGTTGGAGTCCACGCTACTGGCTATGCAGCGCTCCCTTCAATCCATTGAATGTACGATGGCTGCAGTGAATACCCCAAAAAAGGGGGGAGGAACCAAGAGCTTTTTATATATGAGGTCCTGCACTGTGCTCCAGACGTATAATACACAAAACCAGGGGTACAGTTCCTCTAGGCAGGGAGGGAAGGGAGGGAGGTGGAAGAGAGATTTGTCTCTATATAGTGCCCTCACACACCTAGCAAGGTGTCATGCTTCATCATAGGGCTGTGCTCCTCGTCGGGCCGGCGCTGCAATGCCCGAGGGCTCCCGCGAAGGGGCTCTTTCTCGGAGATCTTTTTAGAGACAGCCGTATGGGTGCGTGGGGGTAAGTGTAACAAGTGTAGTGAGAAAAAGTGAGGTGGGTTAAAATAGGTCTGGTATTGCCAAACGAGGAACAATTTTATTCTGGTGGTATACCAGCCTAATTAAAAAAGGTGACTCCCATGGCGATTATGATGCTCCCCCGGGCAGTAAGAAGGTCGACATGTTTCTTGCCATATGCCCAGAACGGGTCGGTGGCAATTCTTCAGGACCAAGTGAGAACGGTGCTCGAAAAATTGATTAATCTCTACTACATGGTGGGTGATAGTAAAATTAGTACTTCACCGGGTGCGTCCATTGGTTCCCACGGGGGGGGGGGGGGGGGGGGGGGGGGGGGGGATGGACCCACTGTTGTGCCACCTAAAAAGGGAAGAAAAAGTACAACACATAGGAACAATAAGAACAATATCAGCATACGAATTTTAGTGCTGATTGGTATCCGTGAGTGCCCGTGCAGCAGTGAGGTTAAAAGTAAAATTTGCTACGAGAGATTTTCGTAGTGGTCGATTACTAAAGTGGAGATCGTAGTATCGACTGACATGCTATAACGTAACGCTAAGTGCCAAGTGATGTGGACTATTTCAAGGCGGACTGATAATGTTGTTACGTAACGATAAGTGCCAAATATTGTGGACTATTTCATAACGGACTGGCAGTGCTAAAAAGAAACGTTAAGTGCCAAGTATTGTGGACTATTTCATGGCAGACTGTATAGCAAAATGCCGCGATAAGTGATCGGGCGGAAAAAAGGACCGGGTGAAGTGGCGGGTAGTCGTTCCCAAGACTAAGTCGCTAGGTGTCAAAACTTATAGACACTAGTACAGAGGACTCTATCGTATAGAGCCGCAATAGAGTGTCAGGGTGGCCAAGTGCTAGGGCAGGTTGTCGTTTACCGACCTCTTGAATAAATGGGCTCACTACCATGCAATTGGCGGATCATGAGCAGTAGTAAACATGGTGCGAGAGGTAAACACGGAAAACCAGCAAAATCCACGAGGGAAGACTCACCCCCTGAGGGACAGCAATTAGCTGTATGGGTTCGCCTCAAAGCCAGTAAAACGGGGCTCGCCCTGAAAATAAAGATGCGTATAAATATCAAGCATGTGCCGTTACGGGAGTATCGACATAAGTTGCATCGTACTCACAATTTTGGGAGTGCTCGCAACCATGATCCTATCGTGGCTTGGGCTTCCGTGACTGAGACGCGGAAGAGAGTTCAAATTAAAGGAAGTTGTCACACGCTGCTAGACCGGCAGCTAGACCGCGGATTGGCGCGGCCATCTTGGAAGTGTGGCAAAACTTTATTGAATGGGCGGTGCGGGAACAATTGCAATAATATGAAGTCTATCCCTAAATGGAAACGTATCAGTTTAGCGTGAAAGAGGGATCAGGGTGGTGATTTGCCAGGGGAAATTTATGATCACATGTCTTCCCAACTCGAAAAGCAGAATGCCCGAGTTGATGCGGTGGAGCAGAGGGTTTCGGCGACGGAGGACGGCCTTAGTACAGTGGCGGACAAAACCTCCCGCATGGAAAAGTACTTGCTCTTATCCAGGCCAGGAACGAGGATTTAGAAGCGCGCTCCCGGCGCAACAATATTCGCATTAATGGGCTGCCGGAGTCCACCAATGAGACGTATATTGAATCCCTCATTGCGGATATTTTCGTGACAGACCATCTCTCCAACATATTCATAGTGGAGCGTGCCCATCACTCTCTGGCTGCTCGCCCGGTCCCGGGTGCGCCTCCTCGCCCGATCATTGCCAGACTCTTAAATTACAGCGATCGGGCACTATCCTCAAAATGGCAAGAGAGAAAGGTCCTATCGTCCATCAGGGCAACTCATTGTCCATCTTCCCAGACTTCCCAGTGGCTGTTCAGGCGGCACGCCGCGAATTTGGTGCTGTGAAAAAGATCTTGCAAGCGGAGGGGGTTCCATATGCGATGCTTTACCCGGCCAGACTCCGTGTTGGGCCGGATGGCGACTGCAAGATCTTTTCGAATCCAAGGGCCGCGATGGATCACGCCAAGCAGCTGAAACGCAGGAGAAGTGACTCGCCTGCGGCTCCCGCGGAGGGGTAGGAGCTAAGAGTGCTGTTGAGCCCCTGCTATTTTTACATTGCAGTTTACAGTGCCTCATGGCCTGTAGGCCTCTCTTCTGATCCTGTGGCCTACCTCTCCTTGGTTGAATTGTGCACCCTCCATGGATTGATGGTCAATGGCACTGGGTTGCTGGCGGGGTGGCGCCTTCATCTTTCAAGTCCCTGGCACCCGGGAACTCTGGACTTCCGCTTCAGACTTTTTTGTTATGGTCGTTTTCTGTATGCAGATTCATATGTTGCCCACGCTCGGCCACCTCCCCTACTCGGGAGGCTAGTAGCTCTGAGTGCCCCCGCGACAATGGCTATACCCCAAATTGACATGTGTGTTGTTGGGTGGTGGTGGTGGTGGGGGGGGGGGGGGGGGGGGACTTGGGATGGGGATTGGGATGGCTTTGGCATGTTGGGGTGGCTGATGTGGGTGGGGCGTGGGGGGGTCTGTTGTTACATAGGCAGAATGTAGTTTGCTTCTTGTCGGACCAAAGCCAAGAGTGTTTTTTCTGGATACCATCTACCGGATATCTAGACACGGGTCCATTTCTACCAGGCCCTCCAGGATGACTAGTGGGATCAGATTTCTTACCTGGAATGTTCGAGGCTTAAATACGCCCCAAAAAATTAGAGAGGTGTTTGCGAATTTAGACCGCTTGGGCGTGCAGGTTGCCCTTCTACAAGAGACTCACCTGTCTGGGGCATCGGCTTCTAAAGTGGGCGCTCGTTGGGCGGGTGTGCGGATCTCCTCTTCCTACTCTACCTATTCTAGGGGTGTTTTGATCCTGGTTAAGAAAGGGGTCCCCTTCACGGTGATTGGTTCTGAAATGGATGACTGTGGTCGAGTTGCGATAGTGCATGGGCGATTGGCTGGAGAGAGTGTGCTGATTGTAAATGTTTACGGGCCGAATGTCGATGACCCTGCGTTTTACTCCGATGTATGGCGTCGGTCATCTGGGAAGGGGGGGGGGGGGGGGGCCTTCAATTTGTGTTTAGATGTTACTGTGGATAGAACTGGTAGTTGCGTGGCCCGTCCCAGACGAGCGGCGGATGTGTTGTTGGGGCTTCTTGACACTGGCCATTTACAAGATGTCTGGCGTAGGCGTCATCCCACTGGTCGGGAGAGTACGTTCGCATCCTCTGTGCATGGGTCGTGGTCCCGCATTGATTTTTGGTTGGTCTCGGAGAAGGTTAGTACCTGGACGACTGCTGTTTCACATGAGGCTTGCACTCTGTTGGATCACTCCCCGGTGCTACTCGTATTACAGCTCCCTGGGCATAGCACTCCACCCTTTACCTGGAGGCTGCAGCCTTCCGAGCTCAAGGATCCGGTGTTTAAGCGGTCTATCGCGGATGCCATCAAACATTTTTTTTCTGAAAACGAGGGTACAGTGGACAGCGCAGGGATGCTCTGGGAAGCATTTAAAGTTACTGTAATGGGGGCGTGCATAAGTGCCCAGTCCGGGGTGTTGAGGGATATTCGGCACCAGATAAGGAAATTAGAATCTGACATCTCCGAGTTGGAGAGCGATTATGACGCTGACCCAACTTGCCGCGTTGCGGGAACTGGTCACAGACCATAATGAGACGGAGGAAGAGTTACTGCATCGCTCCCGGCGTTGCACTGCGCGATACTATGTTGAGGGTGGCCGCCCCGGTCGATCATTGGTGCAAAGTCTGTCTGAGCCGCGCAGTCAGGAAAACATAACTGAGCTCCTGACGGAAGCGGGTGAGGCCCGGCACTCGACCGCTGACCTCTGCGATATAGTCTTGCAATTTTATACTCGCCTGTATTCCGCTGGGGAGTCTCCACCGGAGGAGGAGATACATGAATACCTTGATGATGTAGCGCTTGGATGGCTGTCAGTTCGGCATCGAGAGTACTTGGTGCGGCCGTTCGATGAGGAAGACGTTAAGGAGGCCATTATGGCTCTACCGACCTGCAAAGCTGCAGGTCCGGAGGGCCTCCCCAGCAAATTTTATAAGGCCTATGTAGCTGATCTCGCTCCTCGACTCCTGGCAGTCTATGCTGAGGCCTACGAGACTGGGACTTTACCGCCTTCGCTCCGGGAGGCTCTGCTGGTCACACTGCTGAAGCCGGATAAGCCAGCCAATCAGTGCGCGTCGTATCGACCTCTTTCAATTATCAATATTGACGGCAAGATCTTGGCAAAAATGATAGCTCTCAGAATCCAACCTTTGGTTCCACTGTTGGTCTTGCCGGATCAGTCTGGGTTCGTCATGGAGTGCTCCACTACGCATAATCTGCGCACGCTCTTCTCTACTCTGCATTATTTTGAGCCGGATTTTCAAGCTGTGGCTGTGCTGCTGGACACAGCTAAGGCCTTTGATTCTCTGCAGTGGCCGTTTATGTTTTCTGTTCTGCGTAGAATGGGATTTCCCCCTTTCTTTTTGCAGTGGTTGCGAGTACTGTATAGTGACCCTGTTGCCCGAGTGCGGGTTAACGGGTGGGTGTCCTCCTTATTTCCCATCAGGAGAGGTACACGGCAGGGGTGCCCGTTGTCACCTATGCTTTTCGCGCTAGCACTGGAACCCCTTGCCTGTAAGCTGCGTCAAAAGCACGCTGCAGCTGCCCTTCGGTTCCGACAACGGCCACTGATAGTCTCCCTTTATGCGGATGACATGCTACTATATGTTCATGAACCGGCGGTCCATTTATCTGCGCTGCTCCGGGAGTACGTACTGTTTGAGCGCTTCTCTGGCCTAGGGATAAACTGGTCCAAATCTGTAGTGTTTCCGCTAACTGCCGGCACTAAAGAAAGAGAGCTGGACTTCCCATTGATGTGGACATCTGATCCCGTGAAATACCTGGGAGTCTGGGTACACAGGGATCCGGATATGGTTGTCACTGAGAATTACGGCTGCACGATCACCCGTATTTCGGAATTGGCCACGAGATGGGCACATTTGCCCCTCTCCCTGGCTGATAGGATTGCGGTTGTCAAGATGGTGTTTCTGCCCAAGATGCTGTATTTTGTTCGTCAATATTCCTATAAAATTGAACATCGCGTTGTTCCGCACCCTTCAGTCTATATTGTTAACATTTGTCTGGGGGGGTAAGAAGCCCAGGTGTAAATGGGACATACTGGTACAGCCTTTTGATCGGGGAGGCTTCGAGGCGCCTGATCTTCGCCTCTATCATCTATGTGCCTAAGCGCAGTTTGCGCACTATTGGTACTTACCGCTGAGGTATCAGCCCCATGTGGCTATTGAAGCGGACGCGGTGCTTCCTGGTTCATTGCAGGAGGTGACCCTCTCGGGCGGGTCCGGCGGTCCACGGTCCGAGATCAACCCCACGCAGTGTATGGCATGGGCCTGGCGCATGCTTGCTGCGAGGGCGCGGCTTCCCTATATGTATGCGCCATCTCTACCTCTTGCATCGCACCCTGAGATCTCTGCGGCAAGGGAGTTGCCTGCCGTACAGGTATTGGCTGTTGCGGGCGTTACTCGCTTGGGTGATTTATATGCGGGGGATGCTTTAAACACTATCAGAGGTGCAGAACGGTACAGAGCGTGATTTTATGTTCACCTTCACATACGTCCGGGTCCGTCAAGCGGTTCGTGCGGCGTATCCGGATTACCCTGCTGATCCCACTGCTCTGCGAGCATTGCAGGTGCTGCTGTCTGGGGAGAGCCGCAAAAAGCTAATTACACGGCTCTATAATGCCTCTTTGCGTGAACGTGATCTGGACGAGCATCCCTCTTATGTGC
Organism: Triturus cristatus; assembly: GCF_964204655.1. Lineage (NCBI taxonomy): Eukaryota > Metazoa > Chordata > Amphibia > Caudata > Salamandridae > Triturus > Triturus cristatus. Next base: position 840,049,055 of record NC_140592.1, read on the forward strand.
GCTGGCGGTTGGTGCTGGGCGCTCCTCTTACACCGGAGATCTGGAAAATGTGCTGTCAACTTACAGGCCGTCTCACTGCTAATTGTAATCTCCGTATTATCCACTTTAAGTTTCTTCATCAGGTATATTACTCCACCCTTCAGTTATACAGATATGGTCTCCGAGATACTGCTAATTGTGTGCGGTGTGGGGCGGCGGACGCAGACTTTATTCATGTTGCCTGGGTGTGTGCGAGGGTGTATGCGTTCTGGACTGCGGTGGTGGCTATTCTTTCGGATGTGGTGCTTGAACCTGTGTGTTGCTCTCCTGAGGTCTTCTTGCTAGGCTATATTAAGCGCCTTAAGCCCTGCAATAGACGAATTGTTGCAGTATCCACTCTTCTCGCTAAAAGGGTGGTGGCGCAGTGCTGGGGTGCGACAGTGTCGCCTTCTATTAAGAAGTGGCTCCGTGATTTGGTGTATTGTTGGAACCAACTACAGATTTATGAGGAGGAACTACCCGAGTCCTCGCGTCCTAAAGATTTTTGGGCCCCCTTGACAGAATATCTGGTGTCTCACCCAGATCTGCTGTAAGTTTTTTTGTTGCACTGGGGCCGTTTTTTAGGCTCCAATGATTCTTCAGCTCGTGGGAGGTATGGAGGGGTTTGACTACTCAGTAGTCGCTTATGGGTTCTGGCTGGGCCTGGAGTGGGACATCGTGCTTGCCTCTGGACTATTCGGAGGGGATAAAAGTTTCTTATGGACCTGGATTTTGGCATTAGGTGGTATAGATGGATGTCTAGTGGTCCGACATGTATTGTAATGTTGCTTTTTAGTCTGCATGGGGGAGGGCTCTGGGAAGGGGGGGAAGTTGCAGGTTTGAGGACAAAATCCTGAAATGTTTTTCATTTTTGTCTGTCCACATTGGTTTAAAATCAATAAAATAATTTTTTTTTTAAAGTGAAGACTTTATTGCAAGAAGAAATGTATGCTTTTCGATATATACAGAAAAGCACAAATAGATACACCTCATGTGATCGCCTTCTTTTCTTAGTGCCTTACTTATTTCAGACCTAATGCGAAACTGCACACAACATCTCTGCTTCTTTAGGTAGTATCTTTCTGGTGCATTGATAGTTCTTTGTACTTCCTCCTAGCAGAAGAGGAGGAAGTTCTTCTGGTGAAAGGTTGACATTCACCTGCAAAGCTCCACTTTACTAAATGGCACATAAACAACCTTAGGACACGCACTTTGCGAAGTACGCGGATGTCCCCCACACCCAGCGAGACTCTAGGTGAAGATGAAAGGTGGCTGAGTCCCCTCTGTCCAAAAGACCAGGAGCCCAGACCTGAAAATCACACCCTCTCCCTGCACGGGATGCACAGACATGTGTAAAGCCCCTGTCATGGAAGCACTGAGGTGCATAAGCAGAGCTTTGTATTTGCCCAATGGTGAAACAGCAGAGGTGATGTGGCAGCTGTGGGGAAATGAGGTGCACTAGCAGAGTTGTGAGTTTACCAGTGGTAGAATAAAACGGTTGTTGCTGCTACACAGGAGGATTGAAATCCCCTTGCATAGCGTATTGTGTTCCATGATGGTGTTGAACTGTCCCTGATGGTATAATGAAAAGATGAGGTGTACTGATAGAGCTGTGCACATACCAGAAGCACAGGATACATTGTGTTGTTGCAGTGAGAGACTGAGGTGCACAGCCAGAGTTGTGTTTTGTGATTAGTGGATCACCAGTATGGTGTGCTCTAGGGAAGGGTCAGATACCAATCCGCTGCTTTAAAGCCATATCGGATCATGCAGCAATGGAGGACCAAATGATGCGATAAAGTTGCCATAATTTAGCATCAAGAAAAATTCTAATTTTGTGTCAAAGGAAGGGAAATTATTTTCCTAATTACGCAGTAATGGCAAATTAGGCTGCACATTATGTGGAAGTATTTTCTAGGTATTTTGGCATTTTAAAGCCTATTGATTCAAAGTGATTATCAGTGCCAACGCAAACACACTGGCTACTAAAAAAATAAAATGGACATTCAATAGTACTTTTCAAAATGTTATTAACCAACTTGTTGAGATTGTGTCCTTCATGAATGCATTAGAATGCTACTTTTACGCCATCCTTTTTTCTTTTTTGTTGCAGTTTTATATAGTGCAAACTCACCTCAAAACACAATGAGCACCAATTACATTCCACAAGATCACATTCAATTGTTATGCATGGGGAGATAAAGTGATTTGGCCAGAATCACAGGATGTTGAACTGATGCTGAGACTCTAACCTGGCACCTCAATTCCAAAGTCGGCAGCTCTGGTCGTAACACAACAACCTTTTTAAGTGAAATGGATTGTGAAAAACACAATACACTATTACAATCTGCCGAAATTGAACCAGCTTGTTTACACTTACAATAATAAAAGATGTGTATGATGTATTGTGTTTATTCCCAAAAAAAATCTAAAACTTGACTTCAGTTTCAAGATCACAGTCTAACACCTTTGAAAATGCCTATTTTCATTAATAAAGCGATGGTAGAACAACACAGTATTAGCAATGTTTCTCACTGTGAGATACTTTAGGATTCAAGACAGTCAATGAAAAAAGATGCACACTCTCTGGGTATCTTCTCAGTGGTGAATATGCAGCCCCTCCCCGTTTCACCAATCTAACATTTTAGGAATTAATGCAACTAAAGCACTCTTCCAAAAACTTTTGCATTCAATGTACACATTTATGGCTGTTAATCTGTTAGTTAAACATTCAATAACTGCTTAATTAACTAACCAGTAGTGGGATGAACTGAACCTACTACTGTAAACCATAAACCAGTTTATGTTACAACGTTTATGTACAGAACTTCGGCACAAGTGGAAATTATTGACCTGGACACAGTGCAGACAAGTAATTTTGCCAGAAATAAAGATATATATTTTACAACTAGATCACTTACAAGCAGCAGAGAGCATTCTTATCTTGATGCCAGTTGTTTTACAATCATTTTGAACGGTCTTTCTTAGCCTTTTACCTCTGACCTAGAACACCGTCACTGGCAATGTCGCTCAGCAATTTCACTCTCATACTGACCCATTTCTACAATTGATTCTACAGTGATCCCACAAGCACAATTTTGCCAGACACACAGAGGAACATAATTAGAGGGAACATTGGTTGGGACTACACTGCTTCTAGCTACAGTTTTCGTAGGTCTTTTATTTTCCTTTTTGTAATTTCTTTTCTATTCCTGAATTAGTTTGCCGCACTCTAATGCAGGTGGCAAACTTAAGAGTTTTCTTAGCTGGTGACAAGGAACTCTTATTTTCTGTACTTAACAGTATATATCGGATTTGCAGATGAAGTCTGATTCTCGAATGAGAATTGGAGGAAATATAAATACACACAGTTTAGAAACCGCTCCCAGTCCTGGGTCCAACTGAATGATGGGCAATACCTCGACTTTTCACTATTTCATTGCAAGGTGTCAAATTCTTGATGCTTTAAGATGCAGATTTTTTTTAATTCACAGGCATGTCCCACTTTAGTGTTTTTTGATTTATCCTGGCTATGGCTGCTGTATTTAAGTGTTTAGCAGGGGACCAAAAACCATTTTTCCAATTTAAAAAGATGTGTTGTGGGTTATGGTCTATTTCTGAATTTACTATTATCCTAAAATACCCGCATAATTAAAAATTTGAGATGTGAAGAATTGTACAGTCAACTATACTTTTTGAAGCAGAGAATGTAGGTTGCGCAGGTTGCTCGGCACTAAATCTGCCATTTAAAGAACAGACTCACTGCTCATCATATAGTGACGTTTATTATAAGGCTTGCTAAGTTCGTCTTGTGTGTTTTTTTAACCAACGCAATACTTGAAGACATGGTACATTAAAATCAGTATCTGGGAGCTCATCATGAGTAGTGTCATTTCCAAGCAGAAAAAAAAGATAGTTCATTCTTCCAGTAGTGTTTGTTATGCATTCAACCTGAACGTTCATGGGATCAACTTTCACAATTCAGATTATTTCCGGTTTATTTTTGTCAGACAAGTTTCAGCTATTTTCAGATAGCATATTTCTCTTACTAGGTAAATGAATGAAAAAATACCCTAAGTCAATGAACCCCTCATCTTGAAAACAATTAGCATTTCTTCAGTGAATTCCCTAAACTAGTAACATGGTCCAATATGGAGTGCATAGAGGACGGGGTCAAAGAGGTGGCTAAAGAAGAAAAAAATATTCTCTAACTATTTTGTTGGCATTTTACCTAGATGTAAATATGTATAAAATACAGTGCACACATTTAAAATAAATAAATGCAAATTATAATAACCTGCTTGAATAGCATTCTTTATGTTAGTTCAGCTCAATTGGTTAATACAATTGATGCAGATGTCTGTTGGGTAAAAAACAAGTAACTTACCTGTACAATGTGGTTCTTCAGTATTAATATCTTTTATAGATTCACATGCTTGAATCTTCCCTGTCGTCATGGTGGGAGTCCCACAGTAACATAACAAATAGCAGAAATAAAACATCATCATGGACCTCTATAGAACAGAAAACTCAATTAAGTAACTTTTCAGCCTCATTTTAAAACATCCAAACTTTAACCAATCACAGCAGAGACCTCAGAGTTCCCTTTTTAAACAGAGCCACTATACCTCAGATTTCGAGCAAAAGTGTATAGGTATACAAAACTGATGTAATTGGTGAGCCTAATTAGGGAGGAGCGAGGGTCGCATGTGAATCGATAAAAAATAACAATACTAGAGAACCACAGTGTGCAGGTAACTTGTTTTTTCTCCAGTACTGAATCTTTTATAGATTCACTTGCTTGAATCAGACTAGTAAGCAGTAAAAACACAATAAGAGAAAAAGAAAGGTGGTGGGCAGGCAAACCATCCCACCATGACGTAAACCTGTAGCATCAGAAACCAAGAAGAGAATAATAAGCACACAAATTAACAAACAGCATGTAAAAAACATAGAAGGCTAAAAGCCGCCTACCTTAGGCAAAGAGACCAAGTGTAGCTTGTCCAACAGCGATATCTGCTTTTTTTCAACCATCAAGGTATAATGCTATGTGAATATTTGAGCATTCGCCCATGTTACCTCCCTGCATATGTCAGGGAGTGAAGCTCCGGCAAACAGGGCCGAGGAAGTCGCCACTTTCCTAGTAGAGTGAGCTTGTGTTTTCGCAAGAAGCGAGCGACCAGCTTTCTCAAGACAGAAGGAAATCGTGGAGGTGACCCAACGAGCAACGCTGGCCCTTGTCAAGGCCTGTCCTTTCCAAGGTGCCCAGAAAGATCAGTAGCTGAGAGGATTTACGGAAGATCTTCGTTCTTTGTAGATAAAACTTTAAAAAACGTTTAATGTCCAGAGAATGCAACTCCCTTTCCGCTGCTGAGGATGGATTAGGGAAGAACGTTGGCAAGACAATCTGCTCATTGAGGTGGTGTTCTGCTCGATTTTCCCGGCCTTCTTGTGAGGAAAAGTAATTGAATGTGACTTCAGTCTCTTACCATTCAAGTCTAAGGGTTAGAGTAGTGAATGGAGCCTATTTACTAGGCACTTCGACATGATCCTGTGCTCTTCCCCATAGATCAGGGCTTGCACACATAGCCTAGGGGATAGATTCGTTAGTATTAGGGATAACCTGTCCTGTAGTGAGGGTATTTCATGGAGCTGTGCTGAATTCAGGCCTGGTAGGCCTCAAACGGGAGAGACTCCATCTTTCTTTCTGCTCCGGCAGCTTGGGATGCTTCTAGGTCAAATGTAATGTTTTAGTTATGAGGTGTTATTCGCTTGGAGAGAACCGGTTCAGGCCGGCCCTTATCGAAGGATTGTATTTTTCTTCATGCCGAAGACACTACATCAGGCCGGCCGGCTGGGAACGTGTCCTTGGTACGGGGAGGTACAAGAATTTGGTGGGCGGCAGGTTACAGGCCGGAATTTTCCATGAGAAAACGCACCTCTATATTAGTGAAAGTCTGAGGCAGTTACATGTTCAGTCCGTAGGCGGCATCTAGCCGTTAGCAGTAAAGCTACTACTTATTCCAGGGAAGACAGACGCCATCTTGAATGCGGAGAAGAACCGAGAGACAGATGCTCTCCTAGCAGAATAGCCAGAGAGGAGAGAGTAGCCGAGAAGGAAGAGGTCCCAGTGACTCGGAGAAGGGTGACTTCCAGGCGAGCCGAGGCACAGACGAGAAGGGAACCTAGATGACCACTGAGTGCAGGCTACATACTACTAAGGTGATGTCGACCCTTTCTTATTAGAGTGTACAACTTAATCTTTCACTTCTCTTTGCAGGTTATGTGTTATATCGTAATGTTATGTGATTGTGTATGTAATGAGTAATAAAGTACCCAGTTTGTAGTGAACCAACATGTGCTGCGTGTTCTTGTATGAGAGGGTAGCCTATTCTAGTCAGCTGCGGCTACATGAACAGATGTTAACCCTGATCAGGTAAGTGGTAACTGAATAAGGGAAAGAGGAGCCCCTCGAACCTGAGAACAGGCTATGCTCGAACTGGCAATCCTTGTGTGATCTGATGAATAGTGAGACTGATTCCCTTTTTGTATGTTATGGTGATCATAGGATGAACTGTCGTATGAGACTGCCGTCTGGGTAGAGAGGTCTGGATTCGTAGGGGATCGCGAGGCCGCCACTTGTGATACTGTCGTATGGGCAGAGAGGTCTGGATTCGTATGGGATCGCGAGGCCGCCACTTGTGATACTGTCGTATGGGCAGAGAGGTCTGGATCCGTATGGGATCGCGAGGCCGCCGATTATAAGAGGTCTTGGTATGTATAGTAGGAATTCCCTGTCCTTAGGTGGTAGATATATGTGGTTGCACTATTGTAAACAGGCCCTAGGGAGGGGGTAACGTTCTGGCTGGGTTAGTGAGGCTCTGATGAGCGGGTTCTATCTGATCCGAAAACCCAAGCAGAACAGGTGGTAAGTTGAAGGCACCTTAGGTATAAAAGAAGGGTTAGTGCATAGGATAACCAAGTCCGGCAAAAATTGCAGCTGCACTTCTTTTATAGTGAGAGCTTGGATTTCACTGATACATCTGGCTGATGTAATGTCCAAGAGGAAAGCCACTTTCCAGGAAAGGAACTTCAATTCGCATTTGTGTACTGGCTCAAAGGGAGGACGCATCAGTTGTAACAGGACGATGTTTAACTGCCACAAAACTGGAGGAGGCTTAATAGGCAGAAAAGCTCATAAATTCTTTGATGAGTCAGTTAGACCACAGAGAATTTTGACACGAGCATCTCTCTATGCCTGGAAATTGAAGCAAGGTGAACTCTTAAGGAAGAGTGAGAAATTCCTGATTTTGCTAAGTGCAAGAGATAAGGCAGCACCTGCTCCGGAGATGAGAACGTATGTAATGCTTGCGACATACACCAAACACAGTATCTCTTCCATTTAGCTGTGTAACATTTCAACATAGATGGAGCTCAAGACTTCTGTAGTATCGTAGAACACTCCTTGGAAAGCCTCAAATCCCAATTTCAGCGTGGTGAGGAACCAAGCCGACAAATAAATAGGGAATTTGTGGATGAACCACTTGGTCCTGGTTCATGTAGAGAAGATCCTCCTTTGGTGGGAAGAGAATCGGAGCACAACTCTGGTAGGCAATGCAGCTCGATATACCAGAATTGTCTTGCCCAACTTGGAGCAATGAGAATGATCCGACAAGACTCTTGCTTCATTTTTTGAAGTACTCGAGGAATGAGTGCAAATGGGGGTGAATGCGTAGGCGAACATCCCCGTCCAAGGAAACTGGAAGGCATCTCCCCATGAATTTTGATGAGGATTTCTGCTTGCAAAAAGGGGAGACTTTTTGTTGAGGAACGTAGCAAACAGATTTAATGTTGGGTAACCCCAGGATTGAAAAACCACCTTCAAATGCTGGTCATTGAGCTTCCATTTGAGACATTGTTTGGAGACCCTGCTGAGAGAGTTGGCCTTCTCGTTGTGAATCCCCGCCACGTGCTCCACTCGCAAGGAGATGTGGTTTGACAAGGAACCATTCCCGTATCTGTTGAGAAAGAAGGGAAAACCTTTCGCGATCTCGTGCCGCCTTGCTCTGGAAGGTAAAACATTGTCTTACTGTTGTCCGTGTGGAGGGTGACGGAGCAGACCTTTCAGTGGTGGAACATTTGGAGGATGCTGAATGAATTCTAGCGTGTGGCCATGCTGGAAGATATATAGAATCCATTTGCCTGAAGAAATGAGTTACATTTCCTAAAGGATGCGGAGAAGAGGAGATCGTTGTGTCGGACTATTGTAGCAGGGACCTGACGAACTTCATTGTCTCATATTGGAGTCTTGGGACTTTCCAGCAGATTGCTTCCTCTTGTGTCCTGCCAGTCTTGAATAAATCTGAGCGGTGTTGGATTGAAAAGACCAGTTGTATGGCTGGTAGGTACTCTGCGGATATGGCTAGTATCGCTGCTGAAATTGCAAACGAGATAAGAATTGCCCCCAACCTCTACCCCAAAAGGACTGAAAGCGGCGCTGCTGGAGATTGCCTACAACTTTGACCGTGTCCGTGTCTTTCTTCATAGATTGTAGTGCCTAGTTTATGCGCTTACCAAACAAGCGCTACCCATCGAAAGGCATGTCTAAAACCTTGGCTCGGAACTCCAGACCAAAGGTGGTTGCTTTTAGCCATCCCTGGTGACGCGGAACCGCTGCTCCTGCAATTTGTCGAAATGCAGAGGATGAAACATCCCTGGCTATTTCAATGAGCTCCAAAGACACTCTTTCTATCTCCAAAAGAATATCTTTTGCCTCTTCCTTTTTATCTTTCGAGAGCTACTCCAATAGAGTAGAGACGTCCGACCGCATCTGCCGGTCATATCTCCCCAGAATGGCCATGGCATTAGAGGCTCTAATGCAGGTGGCCGCCAATGCCGAGAACCTCTTACCAAGATTGTCGAGGCGGAGGCCCTCCTTGTCTGATGGGGCAGTGCAGGGGGATGCTGGATTCTTGGCTCTTCTCTGCGCTGCTTGCACAATGACAGAGTTCGGCCTCGGGTGACCAATGTGGCATGCAGGCAAGTCATCAGGAGCCTTGTATTTTTTGTCCAGTTTTGAAATAAAAGCTGGAAGGGAGGCAGGTGTTTTCAGTAACTTTAGCCCTTCTTGCCATAGAAAGTCAACTATAGGGATTGCCCTCACTGAACGTTGAGAGCCTGGTTTAAAATCATATAGAAAACACTCAGTTTGCTTAGTTGGCACTGGTAATTCAAAACATTTGAAGGCACGGTCTAGAAGATCATGAAATCACCTAATATCCACAGGAGGGGAATCCGCAGCAGGAAGGTTAGGAGATGGTGGCATAGGGGCTAGGTAGTCATCTCATTCATCATGGGCGTCAATGTCAGTTTGTATTTCCCTTCCTCTGACTGAGCATCTAGAGTATCCTCTGGGATTACTATAGGAGGAAGGAGGGTCTTCTCCCTTGTGGATTTAGGAGTGCTTTGGCCTGGAAGAATAGCGGGTACCTCTTGAGGAGGTAAAGGTCTCTGGGGGTATTTGCTTCCGGAAAAATCCTGTAATAGTAGTCAATCATGTGACGAGATCAGACACCAAAGACACTATAACGTTAATTGATGGTTGCCTAAATTGATGATGCTCCTCCTCCCTGTCAACATAAGGATAAAGTTCCTGGAAGGAATGAGGCCTCTGCATGACTTTATGCAAAAGAAAATTCCCTTGCTAGGTAAGAGGATGGATCATTTTCCCCAATATCAGAATCTTGGCACTTGACCCTTGACTGCAAAGGACTGAATGCGGGGCCAACCATACCTTCATCCTCTGACTTTTGGAAGTCTAAAAGATGAGCAGGAGGTAAAAGGGATATTTTGGAGAGATCCTGAATCAGCCTGGGCTGAAGGAGACTGATTTTTCCCTCCATCAACGGTCCCGACAACAGGCTCGACGGTGCAACTGCCGCTGTGATTGTCTATGGCACTGTTGACGGTACATGGACGGCCTTCGCCTGCAGGGATGTCGTCGTTGGGAGTCATTGACGGATGTGTGGTTGACTGTGAAATCCTCATCGACGGTGAAGGCCACGTCGACGACGTCGTTACCGTCATCAAAGCTCCTGCCGTCGTTTTGACCGTCGTTGCTGACAAAGACGTCGACGGTGCAGGAACCTCCGGTTTTCTTGAGGAGAGTGGAATCTTAGACGACGACATCGACGGTCGAGAAGATTGGTCTCTTCAAGGAGTCAGAGAAGCAGACGCAGGAGCTGAAGAGGGCAGTGAGAAATCGGAGGTATGGTGGCTCTGTGGGGAAGGGAACTCAGGTCTCTGCTGTGATTTGGTGAAGTTTGGATGTTTTAAAATGAGGCTGAAAAGTTACTTAAGTGAGTTTTCGATTCTATGGAGGTCCATGGTGATGTTTTATTACTGCTATTTCTTCTGTTACCATGGTACTCCCACCATGACAACGGGGAAGATTCAAGCATGTGACTCTATAAAAGATTCAATACTGGAGAAACATACAGCCACAAAACTGAATCCTAGTAGGTGTACTGGTGAATAGTGTCATGTGTATTTATAGTGCTATGAGGTCCCAACCTGGGATTGAAAGCGCTACAAATATGCAAGCCATTATTTTAAAATGCTATTAAACTAGAACTAGACGAGCCACTGATATCTGGCTCAGTTCGAGGTCATCTTGGACCCTCAAGCCCAAAAGGAGCTGAGTTTTAGCTTTCACGTACACTCAAAGATCATGTGCCAAGAAATAAAGACAACACACTAACCTACGATCTAAGGCATGAGATAGAAAAAAACATTCATCTTGTTCTTGTATTGCATAGTGCGAATATAGAAAAACTCAATACCCGCCCTCCTCTACGCTGATGATGCAGTGCTGATGGCACATACCCAGCTGGGGCTACAACGTTTACTGACTAGTTTATCCACCTAAATGCGGAACCTAGGGTTGCAAGTTAATAAATCAAAGACTTTTATTATGACGTGTGTAAAAGGGAGCTCAAAGTACAGGGATATCTTTATAAAGGACAAGAAGACCAAATTTACAAAGACATTTTCGTACCTGGGCATCCTTTTTGACCAGAACGGCTCATGGTTCCGGACAATTAAATCTATAAAGTTATTGATTATGAAAGCGACGGCTGCTTTGTCCAACTTTTCTAGGCAACTGGGCCAAAAACCGCCTGTAGAACTTATTAGTTTATATAAGGCTCAATGTATAACAACGGCTATGTATGGTGCTGGGGTATGGGGCTATTATGACAGTCAGCCCCTTCAAATGGTAGAGCATGCCTTTCTAAGATTTGTTCTAGCTGTTCCGGGTGGCTGCTCCACCTATGTATGCCACGCTGAGCTCGGGTTGCCCTATTTATCTTATCTAATTAAAATAAAGCCAATCCTATTATGGCACAAGATTCGGTCTTAGGAGAAAACCACCCTTAATAGGGATAATATAAGGGATTGTCTTAATTTACAACAGGCACTCAGCATACCTGAAAGACTTCATGAATGACTTAGGCCACCCAGAATATTTTGAACAGCCGGAATCCATAGAGCACATTAGCAGGAAAGACCTTGTATGGCGTTACTGGAGTCATTAAGACTATCTTCAGAACTACTGAATCCGGCCGTAAGTAGTAACCAAATGATACGGACTACCTATGATATGCAGCCTCATTTATAATTTATGGATGGGATGCAGGATAGATTTGTTGTAACTCGCTTCAGGCTAGGCACTTTCCATAGTCTAACAAGCTTTCCTGTAGCAAACGATTAGTCTAGCACGCTTTGTAACTGTCCTTATGATGGTAAATCACTGCAGACAACAATTCACGTTGTGCCTCTTTTGTAAATTTTATGTAAAATCAATGAAAGGACTAGATTTTACCGATTTTAAGGGCCCTTGGCTTAGGGCAATGTCGTCCAGCTTTTCTATCCCTTCAGTCTTTGACCGATGAGTTCACTATGCAGTCAATGGCAATGCTTTTAAAGAAGGTAATTCGATGCAGGAAACGTTAAATTTTGATTTTTGATGATGTAAATATGCCTGTATTTTATTGTATATTTCTTAGCCGTGGTGATTATTGTTGAAGGTTTTTACATTTTAAGTAGGATTGTTATATGCCTAATTAACTTTTATTTGACTTTTTAACTTGCTGACGAAATCGAATAAAGCTTATTGAATTGTATAGAATTGAAAAACTGGTCTTGGTTTTCCCGCTTGGATAAACTGTGTGATCCTAGGCATATATTTTATTTCACCGTACCTCCATTTTCTTAATTATTACAATATGAGAGCACTAAGTGAGCTCAGTATGTGTGCAGTACAAACTTGTGTTTCATTTTATACTCTATAATGTGACTCCATGTCTAATAAGAATCTAGGCACATCAAGGGTGCACGCGTCAACTGACTTGCCTCCTAATTTATAAATATTATTGTTGTCAGGCCTGGAGGGGGACATAAATGTTTCTACGTTTCAGTTTAACAACTATCACTTTTCATAAATGAGTCTCAATGCAGTGGTATAATCTGATTATTAAGGTGAAAAGTTAAAAAGTGTATATTTTTTTTAATTTAAAGAAACTTTATTATTTTTCTAGGGTTTATAGCACTATTTACATGACCAACATTTCCATGGCGCGATGCATGTAGCCACTCTTAAAACCAAGCCAGATGCTCTACTCGATTTGGGTCTGGCTTTCCCCTCCTTGTTAATTTGTTGGCTCGCTCACTTCTCTATTACACACAGTATAAGGCAGGCTGCTGTATTCAAAAACATTTACACGTAGAGGAGGTTTCGTTTGTTTTTTCATTGCTTCTCGTGTCACCTCTGCCTATACAGCCCACTTACAAGGAACCCATAAAAGACATGGGTCTCGATTTGGAACTGTGCAGAGCAGAATTCCTTTGTGGATTTCCCTTCTACACAATCATAAGAGGTCCAGTGTTCCTGCACACTGATTTACTGGGTGCTAAATCAGTGAACTAGATTTTAAACAACTGGAAAATTCAGCAGGTTATATCATGTGGGAAAAGCCTGCATTACAACTCAGGTCTTTTATGACCCTAGCCCAAACTTCAAACAAGGCAGCTGACATTCTCCCCTCTTTCCTTTACCCTCCCTACCCATTCTCTTTAACCGCATCTTACAACACACTTTTACCACAGCCTCTGCACACGTTTACCACCTACTCAGAGTTGAAGCTTAATGTATGTGCTAAACCTCACTGAAAAGGGATTATCAGGGGCGTGGCTAACATCATAGCCAGGTAGCTGCGTTCAACGCGAGCTCCGCTGGCCCCAGACGAAATCCTGCACTTATCCTGTTCCTCTTCGCTCCAAACACGCACCATTGGGATCGGAAGGCGCAGGCGTGCGCTGGAGTGCCCGGTGTGGGGCTGGTATTTGCCCGAGGCCGATAATCGAGACTTTGTCGGCGCGCTTATTACGCGCAGTTTCTACCAAAATGGCGGCCAGGGTGTAGTAATTGCATCGGGGCACCGGAGTATGTGTGTGCTCTCCTGGAGGGGGCTGGTGTACACCGAGACCGAAAAAGACTGAGGCGCCTCTGATCGGAGCCGAGACTCGCACCGATCCGCCACAGAAACAAAGAGCTCCGTGATCAGTGGTTGCCTGAGGGAGTTCCTGTGTTGCTGCGGTGGAACTGACCCCGACGGCGGGGAGGCGGAGGTGCCGGGCATTCCTCTTCGGCTGGCAGGGAGGCGATATATGCAGCACGAGCAGTTACCGGAGGAGCCTGTGGGCTGCAGCGGGGTAGGTGGCTCATCGGAGGAGTGACCGGCTCCCTCTTCCATGCTGGTGTGTGGCCCGGGAGGGCTGGACTGGATGGTGTGACGCAGGTGAGGCCTTGGGTGTCAGGACTCCCCTCTGGCTGATGACCAACGGAGCCTGCACTGTATAGCTGGGATGGAGGTGTGCCCTGGTGGTGTGCTCTGCCCCCTCACCCCTCCTTGCTCATCTCTGCCACAGAGCTGTATGGGGGTGCTCCCGCTCCTGGCACTCCACCAATACAAGCCATTCACAAGCTACTTTTACTGTGGGGATACTAGAAGGTAGAGGGCTAGTGTGCTCCGTTTTATGGCCATGAGGTGTTCGACAGAACTGTTTTGGAGGCAACTACGCACCCACTCAGTGGCTTAATGCTTTGGTGCACATAACAGTCTACAGCGCTGGAAGGAAGGTGGCTGTGTAGAGGGAGACTTGGGGGCCAGACAGGAGCAGAGACAGAGACTAACTGGAACCCTCTAGAAACATCATGGCGGCAGGGCAGTGAACCAAGACTGACCCTGTGAGGAGTTGGAGGGGCTTAAGTGTGTGCAGACATCCTCTGTCCAGACTTGTGGGGTCCATACACGATAGCTAACAGGCATAGTAGGGGAGGTGCCCTTGGAGGAATGATATACGCACTCTTTCTTTGCTGGCTAGTTTGCCACGAACGTTAAGTGTACCCTATCAAGCCTTTTGGTGACCTGGCCGTGGGTATCGTCGTGGTCTGGGGGCCCGGTAGCCATGGATAGTGCCTGGTCGTACGTGGTGCTACGATGGCGAAAGATAAAGACCCGAAGGCTTTCAAGCAAGGAAAGCTGGACCGATTCGCCAAGGTGCTGTCTACCCCCGCTGGGGCGAAGGGTGGCATGGCCCCCCCGCACAGACACCGACACGATACTACAGGTGATCCATGCGTCTTGTGAAAGCCTGGAAGGTAAAATTGCGGAGGTCCGGACACAGGTTTCCTTTCTGCGCCAAGATCAGCCAAAGGTTTCCTAACGAGTCACTGAGGTGGAGCAGCCCATATCAGAACTGAAGGACTCCTCAGGTACCACAAGTAAGGATGTAGCAGAACTCATGGCAACCGTAAAGGAGGTGGCATGGCGTGTGGATGATGACGAAAATAAGTAATAACCTGTGCTTTATAGGTTTTCCAGAAAATGTGGAGCTCTCTGACCCGGGCCACTTCCTATTGACATTACTCAAGGATGCCCTCGCAGAGACGCAATTTTCATCATGCTTTGTCATAGAAATAGCGCACAGATTGCCGGGAACGCAGCCGGGGGCTCCCCCCAGACCGCTGATAGCCCGTTTCTTGAATTTTCAGGACAGGGATCTTATACTCAGGGAGCTACTGAAGAAGGGTGAGATCAAATATCAAAACACTAGAGTTGTTCAGAAACTGGCGCACCTTCGATCCGATAAAAGTGAAACTTCGCACCCTTGGCATCCAATACATGCTACTGTTCCCAGCCAAACTTAAAGTAATCTTTCAAGGGACTATGCAGTTCTTCCAGACGCCTGAGGAGGCATGGTCCTGGCCCTGGCCGTGCCGTGGATCAGCGGCCGTGGCGGGCCTGCCTGTGGACAAGCAACCAAGCTCTAGTTGGGAATGTCCTAAGGAGAGGCGGCAGAGAAGAGTGCTAAAACGCCAGACCCCTGTTGGGGCTACGCCTGCGAGGTCCCTGAGGTTGAGGGAGCAGAAAACAACTGTGTCGGACACAGACGATGATACGGCTCTGGATTGTGTGTCTTGTATGTCTCAGAAATCGATGGACAATGAAGACTCTGACCAGTCGGAGCGACAGGACTCCATGGACGTGGATAGCGAACACCCTCTTTTGGAACATATTCAATGGCTGGAGGCGTCAGACCCGGATCCCCGCAAACACAGAGTAAGGGCGAAGAGTAATTAAGAAATGGGGCCAGACGCCCACCCAAGGACGCTGTACGACTCCTGAGGCTTAGCGAAGTTTTGGGACTTTGGCCACGATACAGCAAAGTATACAGTGGGTTGTAGTTATTGTACCGAGTTTATCTTTGCTGTGAGAGGGGGAAGTTTACAGTAGATTGTTGTTTTTGTAGTGTTTTATAGTTGAGTGGGTGGGGAAGGGGGGGGGGGGGGGGGGGAGGGTTACAGACCTCTGGGTGGTTAACCTGCACCAGCGTTGTCATGCTGGCAAGATTGGGGGTGGTGGGAGTACCTGCAGAGTGTGGGGAGGGGGACACGATGGACACTGCTAATTGTTCTGAACTACGTGTTCAGGGTGGGGGGGGGGAGGGGGGAGAGGTTAGTTCTGTTTTGAAATTTTGCATGAATACTGACATTGACGTGAACTGGCATCGCATGGGCGGTGTTGAGGGGTCTGGATGGAAGTGGGAGATCTAGCTTATCTCACACAATGACTACCGATGGGTACTCAGTGCTGACGTGGAACATCAATGGACTAGGAAATAAGGTTAAAAGGGCTTTAGTTTCGAGATATATTAAAAGGCTTAAACTCATACTCTTTCAGGAAACTCATCTCATGGGGCCACACTGCTCTTTCCTGGGTAGGGGGCAATACATTGCTTTGGCGCATGCAGGATTTGCCAGAGGGTCGAGGGGAGTGGCGATTCTGGTCAAGCGGTCACCCCCCTTCCGGGTTACTCGACGTTGGGAGGACCCAGAGGGCACATACGTAGCGGTCCTGGGTACTTGGAATCCCAAATGTTGGTTGATTGCCAGTGTTTATGCGCCCCCACGCCTTTCAGCGACGTATGCTGGATAAACTGTCCAACCTCCTGTTACAGTCTGGCCCGCCACACATTTATAGGGGGTGACTTCAATGATGTGAGCGACCCTGCCTTGGATCGTACACTGACCAGACCGGGGCAACAGGAGGCCACCGCATTGGCTAGGTTTCAGGCGGACCTCAGGCTCACTGACCTTTGGAGGTACCATCATCCATCCACACGTGCATACTCCTACTTTTCTGAGGCCCACAGGGTGTTTTCTAGGTTGGATTATCTTTTTGCTCCAGCTGGTGAGATTGACCAGGTTGAGGAGACGGACTACTTAGCCAGGGAAATCTCAGATCATTCACCTCTGTACCTGCGGATGGGGAGGGGGGGACTGAGAAGTCAGGGCAAGACATGGAGGCTGAACGCTTGGGCACTGAGGGATGAAACGGTTGCTAAAGAAATTGGGGCAGATCCTGACCTCTACTTTAGTGAAAATGAGGGCTCCGTGCAATCAGCGGTCACTCTCTGGAAGGCATTTAAGACCGATACATGATAGAGCCCAAAATATTATAGCCCACAAAAAAAAACAGGAACTTCAGGAGACACTGGTGCTGGAAACCAGGCTGATAGAACTTGAGAAGGGGAGTGCCCCTCCCTTGAGTGAACATACACTCCGTCAAATAGATATTACTAAACGGGAATACCAAGCGCTTGTTACTAAAGAGACTCAGGCGCATCAACTCGCAGTCCAACAGACTGTTTGAGACTGGAGACCGGGCGGGTAAATTGTCAGTGTGGTTGGGCAGGAAGGAGCGAGAGTCGAGGTGGGTCTCGTCTATCAAAGAACAGGTCGGTATTTATACTGCGCCTGAAGACATTGTGGAGGTTTTTACTCGATTTTACTCAAAGCTTTATGCAGCCCAGACGCAAGCCACCGAGATGCAAATAGCTCAGTACCTTTAGACGGTTGAACTCCCCTGTCTGCCCCCCGATGAGACAGGCTTGATGAGGACATTACTCTGGCAGAGGTCACGGAGGCCATTGGTAGGCTGAAAGTAGGGAAATCCCCTGGTCCCAATGGCCTTCCGGGAGAATTCTTTAAGGCGTACAGTTCCCTGCTGACTCCGTACCTACTTAAGATGTTTATGGCCTCTAAAGAGGAAGGGGTACTTCCGGCAGATCTTAAACTAGCGACGGTGGTGGTGATTCCTAAAGAAGGAAAACACCCAGATGAGCGTGCGTCATATCGGCCCATCTCGCTTTAAAATATAGAAACTAAGATCCTGGCCATTGTTTTGGCGACACGCCTTGTGTCCTTTATCACCTCCCTGATACATGTGGACCAGCCGGGCTTCATGCCTAAACGTGCCACATGTTACAACCTACAACAGGTAGCCAACTAGATGGATGAGGTCAGGGACCGAGAGGAGGCTCATCTGCTACTTTCCCAGGACGCGGAAAAAGCGTTCAACACCATTCATTGGCCCTTCATGAGACACACTCTAGCGAAATTTGGCTTTGGCCCAGGATTCCAGGAATGGGTGGCATTGTTATACAATGCGCCTGAGGCCAGGGTTAGGGTCAATGGCGCTCTTTCCAAGACCTGGCCTATTGGGCGGGGGGACTAGGCAGGGTTGCCCGCTTTCCCCTCTACTGTATGCACTCATTTTGGAACTCCTGGCTTGTGTAGTTAGGGTTGCCGGGGCTGGGTGGCTTTGTGCATGATTCCCGACAGATAGCGGAGGACCGCATATCGTTATATGCGGATGATATTTTGCTGTATGTGACGAATCCGACAGAGACTCTTCCTAAACTCCTGTGTATAGTTGAAGACTATGGCTACCATGCAGTGTATTAGATCAATCGGACCAAATCTACCCTATACCTGGTGAGGGGGATGGTGGAGGATCAGACTTTCCCTAGCTGCTTCCACTGGTCCACAGAAGGCTTTACCTACCATGGTCTTTACACTACTGTGGATGTGAACACCAGCCTGGTCCGCAACATTAGGCGGGTCTTCTCAAACTTTCAAGAGGATGCTAAAAGATGACAGAAGCTTCCCCTAACCCTTATGGGAAGGGCTGCCATGTTTAAGATTGTCACGCTCCCACAGTTGCTCTACGTATTGCAAAATACTTACATTAACATTCCAGATCTGATATTCAAAGGCATTGATAGAGAGCTCCGTTTACTCCTCTGGGACGTGGCCCGTCTATGTATTGCACTCTCAACACTGCAGCGGAATCCCTATAATGGGGGTATGGCTCTACCAGACATGAGGTCATATTATAGAGCGGCTCATCTTATTGCCATTAATGAATGGCTCCATGCATCTGGGGATTATCCGACATATAGACTTGAAAGGTTGCAGTTTAGGGAACGTACCCATCTTCACTATCTTTATGGGGGTAAGAGATGCAGTAGACTGCTCCAGGCGACCCAGAGGACATTGGAGGCATGGAAGAGCGCGGAGCGACAAATGAGGCGGGATCAAAAATGCACCAGGGAAACCCCACTGTGGGAGGGGACCAGGCTAAAAGAGATTGGAAAGCAGAGTGGCTTTAGGCACTGGGACCTAATAGGGATCTCTAAAAAAGGTGATGTCCTGGACCATGGTGTGTTGGCCTCTTTCCACACGCTCCAAGCTAGATATCAATTGCATGACACTCAGACATATGCGTATCTTCGCTTGCAACATGCTTGGGTGGCGGAAGGGTTAGATGGGACGATGCTACCGGAATATGCACCATTGGAAGGTAGTCTTCTCCAGGAGGAAATCCCGGCTAAAGCGGTTTCATTTACTTACAAAACATTACTTAATAACATGCCGGATAGATACAGTCCTCTTCTTGCAAAATGGGACAAGGTCACCGGTGGGTTTAAAGATATAGATTGGGAGGCCGCTCTCATGCATCTACATGAAGGGGCAGTTAAATTAGGGTTACGGCTCATCCAGAACAAAATACTATACCGCCATATTTTGATAGAGCCAAATTGCATACAATAGGAAGAGCCGAGAGCCCGGAGTGTCTCCGCTGTCACACTGGGCCTGGGACGTTTATACATACCCTTCTGGGGTGCACTGAGATACAGGCCTATTGGGGATCGATTGTGAGGGAGCTCAATCATATATTGGAAGTCCAAATATAGAATTGGAACCTCGGCTTCTCCTTTTGGGAATTTCGACAGACGTAGACATCCCAAGGCACAAACTTGTTTTCGCTAATCTGGGATTGGTAGTAGCCAAACGGATATAGCTAAGTACTGGGGGGCACCACAAATACCTACCATTAATGAATGAAGGGCAAGTCTTGACTTGTAAATGGTTGCCGAACGGGTGACATATAGGATCCGGGGCTGTCCTAAAAAGTTCCGGAAAATATGGACCCCAAGGATTAAATATTATGGTCTGGAGGTGGAGGAAGATGAAGAGGGAGGGACTTTGTCGTCCGCAGGACCCGGGTTAGAGCCTTGACCGATGTAATGCTTGTTCCAAGTATGTGTAACCATGAGAACTGTGTAACTGACTCTGATTTCTCTTTGCGCCTAGTTCTCTCCCACGTATGTCTAGACTCCACCAAGATAGTCTTTTTTTCATATGCTTAACCTACATGACCAAAGTGGACTGCTATGCAATGTGTATTGGGTATTCATGCTTTGTTTTATGTTTTATTTGAAAAACGCAATCAAATTTTTTTTTTTTTTTTAAAAAGAAAAGGGATTATCATGCAGGAGACCACCTGGTAAATCCCATTCCGTGGTTGTGTACCTCCTCATTGCACGCTACTGCTGGGCTGTTACTGCACAGTACTAATAATTACGGGCATTAAGTGTGCACCTCACCAGTACTATGCAACTAGAAATCGGGGCCATGGTCAGCTACTGGGGTGCCTGGGGGTTGATCAACAGAGATGAAAGTTCTGGTTACCACTTTCCACCACGTCTACAAAACTAATTTATTCCTTGCCACTTGAAAGATTGTGTTGTTAATTCTACCATCATTTCTAGATTTAACAATTCTAATGCTTGCTAAGTTGGCCTATCTGAGTCAGCTACTTACAAGCTTCAAGTTGTTCAGAATATGGCAGCATGACTTGTCATTAATTTCAGGAAGTTTCATAGGTTCTCTGAGGCTTGCCATAAACTGCACTTGTTGTCAGTTTCTAGAAGGATCTATTATATAGCACTCCACTATACCCACAGTACCTATAATGGAACAGGGCCCATGCTGCTTCCGTCTTTGCTTCCCAATCTAAATGATCCCTTCATTTGTTATATTCCCTTCTGCTATCAGTCCCTCGATTTAGAAAGGTTTGGTAGACGAGCTGTAAAGAGGGATGTTCCTCCTCTTTTCTTGGTTCCACTATTGGGAATGCACTGTTCTTGGGCTACACTAAACAGAGGACCCCTCTATATTTAGGAAGGCTCGTAAAATTAATCTCTTTTAATGATTATCTTCATATCTTTCCAAGTGTGGTTAGACAGTCAGCCTTAGTCCGTTCATGGCACTTTAGAAGTAACAACTCAATTCACATGTTGCATCAATAAGTTTTCAGTATAATTAGTGGGTGCCCTCAAGCAGTAAACACAGGGCCGTAGCATTTTTAGAATCAAACAGAAATGAAGAGTTGTGGCTTTTGGGATGGAGAACTGTTACATGAGGGATAGCTCAGTTGTCTGGCACCTGACTTATGGTGAGACAGTGATACCTCAGCCATGTGACACCTGAACATATAATTTACGTCTAACCAGAAACATACTCTGCTGCTTAAAGACTCTGCACACACCTTTCCCCTCCTGAGGCGGAAGCCGGGCGGTCTCCTGCTTTTCTTTCAATTTTAAACTAATTTTCGTGATTTTACTCGTTTTTTCACCTGTGCTTGCTAATTGTATTTTCTAGCCTGCAGCAGTGTGTAGAGACCCCCCAGCGCTCAGCAGCGCTTAAAAACTCTTTTTTCCCCCCTCCCTGCAGCTCCGGTCCCACCCTCGGCTGAGTGTTGATGCCGAGGGCTGGACGCCGGTTTTGGCGGCCATCTTCGTTTGGGCTGGGTTGGGGAGGCCATAGACAAGGACTATAAAAACAGGCACTTACGGCTCCGCGCAGCGGACGCGACCAGCGGATGCGCCGGACCTGCGCCGGAGTCGTGCTAGAGTCCTGCCCGTCTGCGCCCGTCAGCGTCCCGGAAGCGTCTGGCGTGGCTGGTACCTCTGGCCCCTATGCTCTCCTACTCCGCTCAGGAGCTATACTCTTTGCGTAACTGGAATGCGTTGTGTTACACGGTTTTTCCTGGCCGATATAATGGTAAACATATGTGCCCCGCCTGCCATTGGCACCCTGTTCGCTCCTTCCCTTCCCCTATCCCTGCTAAGGAGTGTAGCATAAAACACCTTTGTGTACTCCTCAATACGAGGTCGTTGCACCGACACACTCAAGAGATTTTTGATCTCCTCTCAACGACCAGTCCTACCTGTCTGATGCTTACTGAAACATGGCTGAATGATTCCTCCCACCCGGACATTGTGGCAGCCATCCCCACGGACTATACCATCCATCGACAGGACAGAGACAAGGGTAGGGGAGGAGGAGTTGCCTTGGTTGTTAAAAAATCTTTTCCGTGCACGGTCACGCATACTCACACCATCGCAGGGGCGGACTCTTTAGCCTTTACCATCTCCCTATCGCCGCAACAAGCGCTGAAGGGTCTGATTGTTTACAGACCTCCGGGCCCAGTGGGATCCTTTTTTGATGATCTCCAGCAGGCCATGTCGATCCTTGTCCTTAGATCGGAGCTGTGCCTACTGGCGGGAGATTTTAATTTCCATTTGGACGACCATAATGACCAGGACGCCATCAAATTGCTGGATATTGCATCCACTCTAGGCCTTTCCCCCTATCTTTCTGGTCCGACCCACAACAAAGGCCACACACTCGATCAGGTGTTTTCCACCACACCTATCATGGCTGTAACTCTTCTGCCAGTCGTCTGGTCTGATCATTATCTTGCCCACTTTGAAATACCTTCTACTGTGACCTCTCCGGCCAGTGTCATGAGGCAGCAGGGCAGCAGCTATAGGGCATTCCACCGGGTGACCCCAGACATGCTAACGCATGCCCTGGCAGATCACCCTGTTTCCTGTACTGGCGACCTGGAGAAAGATCTGGAGAGCCTACAATCCTGGCTTCTTGCCAGACTAAATGAGCTCGCTCCCTCACAGCCACCCAGATCTGCTGCCCGGCGGGTCTCTGCCCCCTGGTTTACGGAGGATTTAGCCCACGCTCGTAGGCAATGTAAAGCTGCTGAGCGGGCGTGGAGAGTCCAGTATGAGCCTGAAGCCAAACAACGCTATAAAATCATGATGAAGTCCTACCACGATCTTATCTTACAGGGCAAGAAATGTTACTTCGCTAAAAGGATTGAAGACGCAGCTAACTCCTGTAAGGAGATTTTTTCAATTGTACATGAATTTACCAGCCCCCGGACAACCTCTACTCAGGGTGCCCCGGTGGAGACCTGGGCTAACACTATTGCCAATTTCTTCACCACCAAAATCAGGCTAATTCAGGATTCTTTCCCGTCGAGAGCGTTAGATGATTTATCTACGATGCCGACGGAGACAGTCTTCCTGTCTCCTCCTGGCCCAGCTTTGCTAGACTTTCCTCCCCTTCCGGTTGCCGCATCCTTAGCCTTGATGAGGAACCTTAAATCAGGCTCACCATTAGATCCGTGTCCAGCAAAATTCTTAGCGAAAATGGCAGATGTCATTAATCCCATAGCTAATCCTATCCTCAATTTATCCCTGAGTCAGGGTTTTCTGCCCCAGGCCTGGAAGCAAGCCATGGTCATCCCCCTGATCAAGAAGCCCAATCTTGATCCAGAGGCGCCTTCTAATTATAGGCCAATGTCGCTCCTTCCAGCACTGACCAAGATCCTGGAGAAACACGTGCACAGCGTGCTTTCTAACTTCCTGGAGTCTAATGAGTTACTTCATGAATCCCAATCGGGCTTTCGTTCCAACTTAAGCACCGAGACGGCGCTCCTGGAAGTCTCGGAGATCGTGAAGGAGGTGCTGGACACAGGAGGCAGGGTGATGTTAGTCATGTTAGACCTGTCGGCGGCGTTTGACACCGTCCCCCACGAGGATCTCCTCACTAGACTTCATAACATCGGTCTAGGGGGGACGGTGCTCAACTGGTTTCGTTCCTTTCTGGCCAACCGCCGGCAGACGGTCTGGGTCCCACCCGGGTCCGCCGAGATGCCGCCATTGGGAGTCGGAGTGCCTCAGGGCTCTGTACTGAGCCCCACTCTATTTAACATCCTCATGACCCCTCTGGCGACACTGGCGGAGTCCTACGGGGCCCGGATCGTCTCTTATGCTGACGACACCCAGCTTCTATTCACCTGTCGTAAGAGCGAAGAGTTTGATGGAGAAAGGATCTGCGAGTGCCTTGGGGCTGTCTTTAGCTGGTTTTCACACAACAGCCTCAAATGCAACTCGGACAAATCCGAAATACTATTCTTCGGATGCCCATCAGAACCAGATTGGCAGGGATGGTGGCCTGCTGACATGTTCCCTCCCACTCAGTCCTCTAAGTGGGCTAAGAACCTGGGGGTTAAAATTGACAACGAGCTCTCGCTCAAATCCCAGGTTTCCACTCTTACGGGAACATGCTTTGGGATACTCAGAATGTTGCGCAAGTTCTTTCCCCTTCTCTCGGTGGAACATCTGAGGTTCACTGTTCAGGCACTCATAGGGTCCAGATTGGACTATGCAAATGTCCTATATCTGGGTCTGCCTGAATACCTCCTCCAGCGTTTGCAGGTTACTCAGAACGCTGCTGCTCGTGCAATTTTTGGCCTGCACCGCCGCACCAGTGCCTCCAATCTCCTCGTATCCCTTCACTGGCTTCCGGTGCGGAAGAGGATACTTTTCAAGGCCATGACTCTCGCCCATAAGGCCTTGCATGGCAATGGTGCCAAATATCTTCAGAGGAGGCTGGACTTCTATCGACCTGTACGATCCCTCAGGTCAGAAGCTTTGGCTTTGGCTCGGGTGCCACGCATCAAAAGGGCTCGGCTAGGCGGCCGGTCCTTTAGCTTTCTTGCTCCGCAGCTATGGAATTCCTTACCGGTGTCCTTGCGAAACACCGCTAACCTGCTTGCCTTCAGAAAAGACTTAAAAACCTGGCTGTTCACTGGATAATCTGCCCCCTCTTTAGGCCCCTGCTATTTTTACTATTATGTTTTCCAGCTCTTTCTTTGGTCTGGAGCACAAAAGCGCCGGGACACTCCTTTGGAGTAGCCGTTGCGCTATAAAAGTCCCATTTAACATAACATAACATAACATAAAGTGCACACCTCTGTGATCAGCTTTTCAGACTGCCTAGTAAGACAGGGTTAAAATCTGCTTTAACGTATGCCTTGATTTTCTACAGTACATCAGCACTCCCCTTGTTTAAGCATTAGATCATTGTGTCCTGCCTCTTCAAACAAGTGTAGTTTGATAGCAAAATGCCTGTGAAACCTTATTCTGCGCTCAAACAAAGCCTGGGTCTGTCAAAAGCTCCAGTGTTATAGCAACAAGTTGGTAACCATGTTGTCGGTCAGGTGTTCCTCTTGCGCCCCATTCAAAGTTGCCCCTTTCTGCCACCAGGCCAGGCTAACTGCTATAATTAGTATAGATATTTAGGAGAATATGGTCATTCTTTTCAAAGGAATTTTAGAGAAAGTCATAATAAATTTTGCATTTTATAAACCACGTTGCCGCTACAGATTTTGAAAATAACATTGATACTTCAGTGGATTTGACACTTTATGTGCTGCAGGCTTCAGAACAGAAATAAAAGCATTGGTATTGATATTAGAACATATGCTACTCAGAGGCATACCTTATGTTTAAGTGACTTCTTTGGAGTACATTGCCCATCAGCCGCACATTGGAAGTGTTCTGGTGCTTGAAGGAATAATTTGCATGCTAGAACACCATTTGTTGCAAAGGTATTTTAAGACCACTACCTTTTTTGCCATTTCCTTAGGCCTGGATGATTTAGCTCAGTCATCTCATAAGTCCTGATCAACGTGGTGTGCTAAGCATAACTTTTGTTTTGATTTAAACCAGAGCAGTTTAGGGGCAGCGTAATTATAAGATGGTAATATTGCCATCTGATTGCCACTCACTAATTCAATCTCAGGAAGAATGGAAGATGCATTAGGAATCAGACCCCAATCTTGCCAGTAAAACATCCTAAAATCAGGTACATTAACATACCAAGCTCAATATTTTAAGATCTGCAAAAATAAGTATATGGTACAACAGCCCGATGAGCAGACTGAAAACGTACCTTAGGTCAACAGTCAGAGAGGAGGGTCTTTCTGCAGTTCAAATTAAAAGTATTTCATGGGCTAATTGTCAAAGTCACCGAAGGAATTTTCGCAAAATTGGCATAAAGGACTATCATCTTGTAATAACTTGGCAAAAACTAGTTCTAAAGTGATTTGTACTGAAAACTGTAGGAGGCGCTTTTCAGATGTCAATTCACTCATTGCCCTTTTTAAGAATCTTGGTCAGTAGACTATAAACATTGCCAAATCCACTAAAACAGGTTTACTATTATCCCATCAGGTTTGATCAATATGTTTAAATGGCACAAATTAACACTCTATTTTCTTGTATTGGCTTAGGGATAGCTCTGCTCCATTGCTTGAAGTGTTAGCCTGGCATTCAATGGCTGACCTCTTAGCCCACGATGTTAGTTCGGCCTCTAATCTCAAAGCAAATACGATGCAGGGTGATGGACTTGTTAGATAGCACCTCACTAGAACACTGCTAACGTATTTATAACAATTGTGCACAACACTTCATGCACCTGTCTCCCTTTGGTGCCACTGGTTACAGATTCAAAATACAAAATGAACAAAAGGAGGTGCACTGAAAGTAGCACATTTCTAGTCCATTTAGAGTTCTTCAAATTCTCTCTTTATTTCAAAATCCATAGTTGTTCATAAAACCAGCCAACGCGTTTTGTTCCCAAATCACAATTTGTGGAACTTCATCAGGGCTCTTAAAGCGATATTCACTTACTCCGTGAGGATATATTCCGGAAGTGCTGTTTATTTCAGTATAGATGAACTCAAAAGGTCGAAGCTTGCCACCTTGATAAGTGGCCAAACTCTCCCTCAGTGGGGCCGTGGTAAACAGCACTTCTAGAATATATCCTCACAGCGAGAATTAATATTGTTTTAGTTTGGCCTCCAATGTTTGACCTCTTAGCACCCCATCGAAGTGCCAGTCTAGATGCACCCCTGGTCCAATGCAGTGGGTGATGTCCACGACATTATAAACAGTATCTCCTACTAGGGCGACACTGATTTAGCTAAAGATCTTAGTTCTGAGCCAAGTTTTTTATCTATCTAGATAAGACAAAGTCATGACAGCGTCAAATCTGATTAATAAAATCTGAAGCGAGAAAAGAGAAGACTCAGACTTTGATTTCAAAAGCTCTGACATCTTTCAGCATTCTGCACATGTCAAAAGAATTGTTGATGAAAGTAAATGAAGTTCGAGAAAATCAAGAGGGGGCAATACTAGTATATTTTGCACACTTCACCCGAGACTAGTGATGGAGCAAGTAAAACAAGATTTTGTATACCTCCTCTAATTTGCATGAAATTAATTACGTTATCATTCTAAAATTAATTTACATAACAGGTTTGAAGTGGAAGTGATACTAATCAATATTTGCACCTTGATAAACATAAATACACGTGGGACTAAATTGCTAATTGCATGGCAAAATTAAATAATTAACGAGGGTACGCAAACTAACCTTAGATTGCGGTGAGATAGTAAAAATGCATGATTTATATTGCTTCATGGTTGTATTGTGGCTTAAAGTTATCGTATGGTAAGTATTATCGCTTTAAATGTTGCTGCAGCTGGAAAATACTAATATATATTGGGATTAGTGTGGGTTTGAACATCAGAAACTTCATTTCTACATATTAATTGCTGTTATGTCTATTTTAGCTTAGTTAACATTCGGGCCTACTAGGCCGCAGTACTCAAGATGGCGTTCTCTGAAGCAGATGCCACCATGTGCGCGCGATGATTTCTGCGCATGCCCAGATGGCTCTGGAGATCACGAGGTGAAATGAACTCCTGACACCGTGTTCCCTGCCAAGGTCGATGTTTTGGGGACTTGACTGCAAGCCAGTAGATGAATGTATGAGAACCACGGAAGAGACAAAGAATGAACCTGTCCATAGGACCCTTTTGCCTTAAAAAGATACATTTTCTGGTCACCACATGGGAATCGGAAGAACCATTACAATTTAAGAACTTTTGTGTCAAGTCATTATGAAGAACCAGTTTGCACTGGGAAGAGTGCAATGAACTATTGATAACACCGAACTGTCCAATCAGAACATCTGCTCTGCCCCTAACGTTGCCATATTTTGTATGAAGTAAGGCAAGGAAAGGTATAATAACCCCTCATCTGTCATTACGGGAGTTAGTTGGAGTTGAAGTTGCTTTTGCGGTTACTTGGTTGCGGTTGCTGTCATTCTTGGGTTATTCTTTAGTTGTTTTGAAGGAAAGTCTTTGGGAGAGAGTTCTTGTTGGGTGATTATTGTTCCTCTTTTCAATTTTCCGACTTTTCTATTTTTTCATTAAGTTTATGCTGCTAGTCTGGGTGTGGAGTTAATCCATGCTGCGGATTGACATATATACATTGCTGAATCTCAAGAGATATTGCGTTGTATCCTGTATTTTTGCCTGACGGTTTGATCCCTTGGTGAGGGTCGGACTGCCTGTCTGAGGGAGTCTTTACCTGAGAATGCGGATAACTCCCTATTCGATTTGAAGCTATCCTCGCCTATTCATTGGTAAATGATTTACTGTATTTTTCCTAAAATTTATGACTAAATGAGATTTCTAAATGCTTAATTACTGTTTAATAAATCTAAATTTCAAATTATGAGCTGTAGTACATAAATGTAAGATTAAAGGGATTGATTAATGATTTAGATAAACAAAATTGAAAATAATAGGAAACGAGTTTAGTGGTTATTAAATTAATCACTGAAGAGATCAAATGTTTTCTAGACTTTAATTGTGTTTTAGCTGGTTCTAATTCACCATCAACCAGTCCAACTAGTTGGTCCATCGACCAAACAGTGGAGTGCCTTGATGATAAAGTCAGGATTCTGAAAGTTGTATATAGAATGTGTATATAAAGTAGTAAGAAAATGAATCCTGATAGATAATAAGGTACCCACATGTCCAGCAGCCCCTTCTCCTGTGTACAGATTCAAGTGAGTTTTGTGTGGATGTGAAGTGTGTTGGTGTTACGGGCCCCACAAATGAATGTATGAATGAACCTTTGTGAATAAGAATCTGTGACATAAGGAGAATATATTAATTTTGTCCCTTGCATTGGATCACTGGCAATTCCATATACTTTAAATATGGGATCCAAAAATAACAGTTGTGTTGAATTTACTGTATAATGAAATGCTACTGTTTATTTTAATTAAGTCTCAATCTTCATGAATGTATAAAACTGTGAAATAATTTTTATACTCATTAATGAGACATATAAACGATTTTAACACTTATAAAACGGTTTTGCAAATGTTTAGTTTTGAAGTTGTAGGGATTAGAATTAAAAATGATGCAGCTGCGTATTTCATACAATCCCTGCGCTCCCATGTTTCCTTCTACTGTAGGCCTGCACCAAATGATTTAAATGCTAGCACGTGGGGATGGCCTGTGATAGTGTTCTGTATTAGGAGCTGAAGATGAGCAAGTACAAAGAAACAATAACAAGGAAAATACATTAAAATCTTACCTCGTCAATAAAAATGTGAGTAAACTCTCCTAGGCTTTTGGCACCAACAATTTTCTGCATAAGAACCCCGGTGGTCATGTAAATCAGCTTTGTGTCTTTGGTTGCCATTTTGTCTAAACCAACCTACGAAAAAAATACGAAGTACAAAACAAACTCAAGTTGCACCAAAAGTCTTGAAACAAGGATTTGCAGAAGTTTTCAATGACAAAATATAAATGAATCAAGTTTGTTAAGGACGGTCTACAGTAATTACAATTCACTGTGATGTAGGATTCCAAAAGATAGAAATAGGCAATCTTACTAGTGACCCTGGCTTTCTTAATCAATGTATCCCTACTCACAACTTTAGTTTAGAATGCTTATTACTTGGGAACAGGATCAGAAGCTGCTTACCAAAGCTCCATAACTAATTTGTGAGATAGAAATATATACACATGTCCCACATCAACACAACCATATAAACTTCAGTGCGTCCTCTTTGCATCAAACCACTTGGAAATTTATAATCTGCACAAAAACCAAGGTGTTGTGGACAGATGTGAATTGTCCTGTAAAAGTGAGAGGAAAAGTCCTCACCTTGACTGAAGTTGTGCCACCACCTGCCTATGAAGCATTGACATTTGAATACTGCTAAGTTGCAAAGAGGTCTAACAGAGGTATGCCCTTAGACAGATAACAGAGCACGACTCTGTTCTTACGAATTGTACCTATGGTTTGCAACTGGACTGAGTGTTCCTGAGAGGTGAATTTGTTTCCTGTCCATTGGGGTTATTACTTTGCCTTTTGTACTGAAAATGTGCGCCCTCTAGAGCAACATGCTGGTGGTTGGGGCGAAGAATGATTCTGTTTCTTTCACAGTGGACCCAAGGCTTTCAGCTTCTATGTTGTATCTTCACTGGAGTCTTCGCTTTTCTGCCACAAAAGTGTCCTAATCAGCTAATAGATCAGATAGATATCAAATGTTGGACCTGGCCCTTTTGGCAGGTTTACCCTTACACGTTTTGCATTTATCCTAGCCTTTTTCCCTATGTAGTGTTAGTAGTTTTAGGCCTCTAGACACTTTAGCACTGTGTCCCAGTGTAAAGTGCGTGCGCTCTGTGTTACCTTTAGTGAGACTGGCCTGCCCTCCCATAGGAATGCAGGGGGGATATGAGTGTCCATTGTAATTCCTGGTGTGAGAGGAGTGCAGGGTCAAGTTTAGTATGTGCAAACTAGTAAGAATAAATGCTGCGCAATGGTGTGCGCAGATATATGGTGACTAGTGGAGAAGTGCCATTTCTAGAAGTTGGTACTTCTGTGTGCTATTTTGCCTGCCTGCCTAATGTGGAGTGCATGTCTGGCTTGTGATTGACAGGAGCTGGATAGTGTGCTTGGCTCCAGGAGCCAGGATGAGTCTGCCCAGTGGTGAATAGGGAGATCTGCATGCAGATGGGAGGGAGGAGTTGAACCTGGGACCTGAATAGGACTGTGCCTTCCCTCCAAAATGCTGGCTCTGCCCCCTGTGGTGCGTCTGAGCACCTAACCCCCACCTGAAAAAGGAGAGAGGAGCTGAGCACAACAAAGTGCTCCAAAGCTCCCCCAAACCAGTTGCATCTGGTTTTCCCCTAGCCCTGTGCTGGGGGAACAAAGGAATAATATGTATAAAAGAAGGGGCTGTGACCCCATGAAAGTGTGCTCTGCTGAGTTGTTCCTGACTTGAGGGGGGCCTGCTGCTGCTGGGCGCTAGGAGGAACCGCCACTAGGGACTGCCTCCCTGCTGGAGGGCCCTGTGAGCTGGCCTGCCTGGGCCCAGCCTTTGCCTCCTTCATTCCAAAAGATTTTCCCTGGACCTGGGGGCTGCAGCGCCTGTGAGCACTTTATTTTTCATTCTGAAGAAGCACTTGATCTTCCTTTCCTGAGGAGCGCTTTATTGTGGTGCCTTTCTGTAGAGGAGCTGCGCTTCTATTTGTTTGATGCAGCATGGAGCGGCGACCATTTTAAGGGAATTTCCGGCGTGGGGATCCCCCCTGCAGTTGTGTCCTTCTCGAGCGGGAGCCCACCCCGCTGAGTACTGCTTGAAAACAGAGCGGGAGCCCACCCCGCATCGGTACCTCCATAGCGGGTGCCCGCCCCACGCTGCGCATCTTTGAGAGGAGCAGGTGCCCACCCTGCTTTGTGCTCGTTCTCGTGGCGGGTGCCCACCCCGCTTCTTGTGGCGATTACGTTGGGAACGGGTGCCTACCCCGCATCACCGCCGCTGGCCCGGGAATCTCCTGAACTGCTGACTCTGACGTCAGGAGCCCGCCGCGCTCGGATTGGTCCCAACCGCGGGCGTTGCCTAGCAACTGAGGGGCTCGACCGACGGAAGCCATTCAGAGCAGAGGAGGCGCGGGGCGCCGCGGCGCTTCTCCCTGACGCCACTAAACACCGTACCAGAAGCGAAGGGAGGAAGCTGCTGGATCCGGCAGACCGCAAGGAAAGGAGCGGAGTCCCCAGAGAGCAGCCCGGTGAGTTGAGAAGGGCTGGGTGGCTCTGCATGTGCAATGTTGGTGCCGGTTTAAGCCCGGCGTATTTCCTGAGCGGCTCCCACCTAATAGGGTGGTCGCTCCAACATTGGGGGTATTTTTGGCTACTAAGAGTGGCGCCGCAGTGTTGGTGCCCGCGCACTTCTTCACAGCTGCCCAGCAGCTGCTACATCGGGCCCTTTGGTTATTCCGAGTCCCAGATCGGGACTCCAACGCTTGGGCATAATTACTTTAGAGCCTGTGTGGCTCCAACAGGGGCAATATTGTTTTAAGAGCCCTAGAAAGGCCCAGAGGGCACAGTCGTGCCAGGGCCAGCTTTTCCCTGACCCTAGCTGCTCTGCGAGAGCGCAGGCAGCTGCAACGTTTTGCGCATGTTGGCACAAAAGGGCACACGGAGTGCTTGTGCCCCTCTTTGTGATTACACAGCTGCCCAGCAAGTAGTGGGCAGCTGCCACGTTTAGGCCTCATCTTTTGCTTTGCTGTGTGTGCAGCCCGCCCAGACATTCTGGACATCGGGCATTTGAGCCCCTGTAAGAGGCCAGTTGGCCTGGGGCCAGTTTTCAGGTGTTGTGCTCCCGCCTGGGCACACTGTGTTTATGATGGTGATTACATGATGTTTTATACCTAACATGATGCCTAATGTGATTTAAGCGTAATGTATTTATGCCCTTGAGGGTGGGGCAGGATATATTTGATTCCTAATGTGTAGTGCATTTATTCTTAGGATGTTAGGCATAATGGAATTTATGCTAAGATGATGATGCCAAGTTCATTTCTTCTACCAGTAGCGACTGGTTGTTATTACTGATTGACTACATTTATTATTTTATGCTACAGTTAGTATATGTTCTACATTTGCTAATTTCCCTTTGGGATTGTTCTGACAGTGGCCCAATTGGCCCTGTCAGGTGTATATAATCCCCTGTAGATACTGCCCAGTGCCAGTTGGCACAGTGTATATTCTGTGATTATGATCTAATGTGTTTATTATAATACAAAGGCTATTTTTATATATAACCTGGTGTGGAGTTCCGTTTGTGGTGTGCCTCGGGTGTTGTTGCTGTGTGCGTGCGCAAACGCTTTACACATTGCCTCTGGGATAAGCCTGACTGCTCGTGCCAAGCTACCAAGGGGGTGAGCAGGGGTTATCTTTGGCGTGTAACTTCCTTGCCCTGACTAGAGTGGTGGTCTCTGCCTGGCTCCGACGCACGCCTTAGCCAACCAGAGATCCCATTTCTAACATCAAATGATTAACTAAATTTACCAAGTAGGATACCCTTGTACCATTCAATTTGTAAAAACGTGGGAGTATAATTTGAGGTCAAAGGGGAATACTGCAAATTTTCAGTGGTGTTTTACCAAGAATAGCAAGGACTGCTGGTACTTGGGATGGATAAGTATACAAAAATATGCAATCACCAGATGTTGCCCATATTCAAGGCCAGAAGGATGTCAACCATGGTAATCAATTGAAACCCTTGTTTTCTCTAGTACTTTTTAGGGATTCTCAGGTGCAATATCAATTAGCAAACGCATTTTCAATTTTTTACCAGTAAAAACAATTAATAAAACCTTAAACTGTAACAGATATGGCCACTATCGTGGTCCTCCCAAAGTCCCAACCACCAACTCCCCACTGTGCTGACCATTGTCCCATCTCCCTTATTAACACGGACGTGTACGCGGCGATTCTCGCCCAACGGCTGAAGCCCTACCTTACCACGTTGGTCCATCCGGACCAATGTGGTTTCATGCCCCAACGAGGCACCAGACACTGCCTCCGACGGCTGCACCTGGCCCTGGCTCACTGACAAGTCCTTTCTCCTTATTTGGCACTCCTCATTGATTTCGAGAAGGCATTCGATTCAGTAGACTATACGTACTTGGATGATGTGTTGGAGGCGATGGGCTTCGGCCCGCGCTTCCGTCAGTTGGTTGGGGTACTTTATACCCGGCCCCAGGCACGCGTCCTGGTCAATGGGGTTCTCTCTGGTGCCTTCCCCATCCAACGGGGTACGAGACAGGGATGCCCCCTCTCGCCCCTTCTCTTCGTCTTGGCGATGTAACCCCTAGCGGCTCTGATTCGGTCCGAGAGTCTCGTTCGGGGGTGGGAGTGGCCCAACTCTGAAGTGGATAGGATCGCTCTTTATGCAGATGATGTCTTGCTTTTCATAACCGACCCTGCTCAATCGGGTCCCCGCTGTCTTCAGATTCTGCATTCCTTTGGGCAAACCTCTGGCCTCAACATGAATGACAATAAGTCGATCCTTGTCCCGCTCCATCTCTCCAGAGAATGCTTCGACTGGCAGTCTAGGATACCGTTTCGACGTCAGTCCTTTAAATATCTCGGGATATGGGTCACGCTCCTCCCGGAATTGGGATGATCTCTCAACATCACCCCGCTTGTGAAGAAGGCTAGGGCGGATCTCCACAAATGGCAGACATTGCCGTTGAACCCCTTGGGGAGGGTCGCCTTGTTTAAAATGCTGATTCTCCCCAGATTCCTCTATGTCCTTCAAAATACCCCCTTTTGCTTTCCACGGGTGTGGTTTCGGGAGATTGACACTATGGCTACTAAATTCCTGTGGGGGGAGGGAGGGCCTGGATGGCGTTGCGTAACTGTCAGATTCCAACATTCGATGGGGCATGGGGATGACGCATTTATATCTCTTCTACCTAGCAACTCGTCTATTGTGTATTCATGACTGGTTCAATGGGGGGTGGTCAGACCCAGCCTATAGGCTTGAGCTAAGTGAACTCAGCCTGCCCTGAATTAAATCCTTCATGTATGGAGAATCCCTCCCGTCCTCCTTGCCTGACGTCACACGCTCCGTGCTTTTGGCCTTGCGGGCTGCTTTACGGCATACCAATGGACGCACAAACTCACCCAGCACACGCCTCTATGGCACGGTACCTGGCTCCGGGAGGTCAGTGGACAGCAGGGGTTCCAACAGTGGGATCTTATCGGGATCTCTCATCTTGGTGATGTGTGGGCGAACCGCCATACGCGCTCCTTTAAGGACCTCCAATCCAAATATTCCCTCCACTCATCACAATTTTATAAATATTTACAATTGCGGCATGCCCTCCACGTACATTTGCCCGAGGACACTAGGATCCCTGAGTAGAATCCCCTTGAAGCACAGACCATGTTGGGCGACCTGGGGAGGGGGGTATTTCTCGTATTTACAAGACGCTGGTCAACAACACCCCGACTACACTCGACCGACTTCGGGACCAATGGGTGGAGTGGGTGGGCCCCCTGGACGAGGTGGACTGGAGGGACGCTCTCATGTCGCCCAGGACAGTCACTGCATCCGCCAAACTCCGCCTGGTTCAATTATACTACATATACACTGTCTACCTAACTCCACAGCGCCTGCATCGAGCCAGCCTCTCCCCATCCGCCTCATGCACGCAATGCGGCGGAGACCCGGCCAATTTTTTCCACATGGTATGGGCATGCCCCCAACTGGCGCAGTTCTGGGGAGAGATTGAAACTGAGCTGTCCGAGGTCCTGGGGTGGGAGGTTCCCCACGATCCGCGCCACTCCATCTTAGGGATTACAGATGGACTTGATGGGTCCTGGAACGAGAAATTGTTCTATAATACAGCCATGGTTGTGGCAAAACGGGACATAGCCGCCTCCTGGAAACGTCCTACACCTCCAAGTTCTGATGGATGGAGAAGGGGGGTGGATTGGTGCGCATGTACGAGGCATGGGGGTGTTCTAAGAAATACCGGAGGGTGTGGGGCAAATGGCTGGGTGCCATGGAGTAGCTTGTTCCATCCACACAATATACTGTACCTCACTGCAGGAGGGTGGGGCCTGATTGCAATGTATGTGTTCTTAGCAAATGTCAACGTCAATATTGGTATTATGCAATGTCGAAGCTATGGTGGTTGCATTCTGTTGAAACAAAAATGTGATTATCAAAAAAAAAAAAACCTTAAACTCTACTCAATTTGCTATTACTTTTAGCTCCTATTTTAACATCGTTTGCAAGATTTCTTCTTCTAAGGCTACAATGTATTAGTGTTACAACTGTTTCAGAGGCATTTTACTGCAGCTTGTTTGTTAACTTTAGCGAGTGGCCATACTGAATAATGTCATAATGTATAGAACCAATTTGCCTTTCATGATGATTTCTGAAATGCAAGTTGTACTATCAAGCACCCTTTGAAATGCTTATTAAAAAGATACATCTAAGAAGGAGAGCAGATATTTTGCAAACGGATATTTAAAAGTATTTCAAAACATCTTACCTGATAGCCCACCATGCCGCCTAGAACCCACTTCCGTTCACTGCTAATCCACCTGGCAATGCTGCTGGCACCGATTTTACGTGGCTGAGTAACCACAACATTGCAGTAGACAGACCGTCGAGTGCAGTGATCCAAAATAAACTGTGGTAGTTGAGTACTTTTGCCACTGCCTGTGGCACCACGCACAATCAGAACTGAGTTGTACTCGATCAGAGAAATTAACTACCAGAAAGGGAGGAACACAGTGAACCATATCAGTCTAGGAATTCAGAAACATCAACTATTTTGTTAAGTGTAATTATATATCAAAACATTACATTAAGAACACTCTTTTTGGTTATTCTGCAGTTAACAGAAAACGTATTAAAATGCTGTTCGTCCTGACTAAGCTTTCTGTTCTATAAAATATATAAACTTTATTCACATTAAATATAGCTTTCATTTGTGTATATCACAGGAAAAAAACCCAATAAGTTTCATGCCACTAGCCTGATGGCGCATGAAATCTCCAGTGTGACTTAGTCCCAGTATCACGTGCGCCAGCCTGCGCAGCTTCTACCCCAGCGTCCCGAAGTTAAAGCACCAAGGGCTTCAAGACATCCTAAACACTAATCCAGATTCAGGCAACAGTTGTTTGCTCCCAAATCAGGGCTTTGAGTTTTGAAACGTTTCCCAAGTTGGAATCTGCCAGAGTGTGAGTGTGAGAGTGTTTGTGTGAGTGTGTGTGTGTGTGTGTGTGTGTGAGTGTGAGTGTGAGACTGTTTGTGTGAGTGTGTGTGTGGGGGGGGGGGGGGACAACATTCAGAGTCTGCGCATGCATGGATAGGAAAAAACGCAGAATGACCGCTTTCACCATCCAAAGCATAGAAACAGGAATGTGACAATGCCCCATCAAGTTCACACAGCATCCCCTCATAACTTTATTCATCAGGTGCACCCATAACAGCACTCTAAATTGTAATGAGGCCCTTAGTGTACCAGAGTTTTGGGACTCACGGTATCGAATTAACAACCAAACTGCTTTTATTAAATTTAAAATAAAAATCAGTTGCAAATAGCAGAAAAGCGATAGCCTCAATGAATTCAGGTGTTGGGGTTTCCTAAAATGATATACCCTACCAAGCCTCAGACCTGGATCCTGCATACAGGAACACGTGCTTGCAAACTGCAGGCGTAGCCCAAGTGCCTGACTTTCACAATATATAAGAAAATAAACAGGCGCCCCAAAGTGAAATTAAATGCTTAGTAGTTTATTTTGTTTGAAAAAAAGACTTTTTAAAAATAATTAACGATGTAGGCACGGCGAAACACAGACAGACCTGTAATGACTTATCTCCTCTGCATGCACATTCACATACATATGCTAATGCAAAGAGGTACACGGGAAAATGATTACATTAACGTGTGTTTTCCTTAGTATTACATCGTGATTTTAAGACCTTTGTGAATAGGTCGAGTTGAGTTCATGGGTCCGGTAAACACGAATCATTTAAGATCATTCTATACTATTTAGTTTGCATTTTCTTGTTTGTACATGCGTGGCTGTACATAAGTTTGCCAGGGAATACGTTGGGGGACATACCAATGTAGCCACGCTAACGCATTTACAGCAGTGACAATTCACAGTGACACATTTTCAACGAGAGCGGACAAAGTATTGGGAGGATAAACTCACATTATGTAAAGGGCAGAATGGAAGAGGGAGGAAGGAGTAGGTGGAGTAGAAAGAACGAGACAAAGGATAGCAGCAAGGGTAGAAGAAGTAAACGACGATAGAAAGAGAAAGCAAATAAGAGGAGGAAGGTAATAGCCTACTCTTATATTTTCAAAAGAAACCCACTAATTTCAATCTACAGGATACAAACAGTATCCATAATTACCAGAGCAAGAATATAAACAATTTATAGTTCAATATTCTAATGGATGCAGCACTAAGTTTTGAATAATGTCAAATTGGAATGCTCTAAATAAAGATTCAATTTGTTCCAAAGTTTGTCTCCGCTATTTCTGAAATGAATTAGTAATTGCACTGGCCTCGCACCTGCAGCAAAGTAGCCCCACTACCACCACTGACAATGCAGTAATTTTTCTGCCTTCTTCTCTTGGCAGAATACCAGTTTTTTTTTTTTTGAAAATTTTATTGAACAATAAATCAATTACAAACATGGGCCTACAACCACCAGGGCCGGCCGCTAGATTCAGAAAGGATCATACAGATGTTAAGGCAGTAGTCGACTCCCGGGGTCCAGCCCCGTACATGGCTCCGGATAGTCCTAGGGAAGCAGGATACATAGGTTTAACATAAATAACAAATAAAAACAAAAGGCGAGGCATAAGGGCAAAAAATGTGGGTCAGGCTACATCCGGGGGATTCTACTTCAGACCTTCAAATAGCTATCAAGAGGAAGGAGTACTGATAGGTCGGGGGGGGGTCACGGGAGATGGACGTCTATATTCGGTTATTCCAAAGTCGCAAGGAACCATCAAGGGTCAGGGGGACAAAGCAATATCGGTGTCCACTAGGGGGGGAATACAGATACCCCCACGATACGCGTTCCATTGCCCCCAGATTCTACCCCATGCCCCCGGTTTACCACGAGCCACATACACAGTCTTCTCCCTGAACATGCACCAGTCCATGTTCTCCTTCCATACGGACACGGTGGGAGGCCGCTGGGAACCCCAAAGCTGCGCTATATCTCTCTTGGCAATCATGTTCCCCAGGGCCGCCCACCGAGTCTGAGCCGCGTTATAATCATTGGGCTCCCACACATTCAGGACACAGCGACGCACCTCCGGCAGCAGCGCAACCCCGGTGACTTGTCCCATGACCACATGAACCCGGCGCCAGTATTCCGCCACCTCGCGACACTCCCAAAGGATATGGAGAAAGGTGGCACTGAGTCCACATCCCCGCTTACAGAGCCCGTCTTCAGAAAATCCCATCGAGACCAAACGGGGACCCGTCACATACACCCGGTGGAGAATCTTAAGCTGGACCAGGCGTAGACGGGCCGGAATGGCCACTTCCTTGGGGGACGACAGTGCGGACTGCCAGTCCTCGTCGTCCAGTTCCACCCCATCCCCCGTCCACGCCTCCCGGAGGCGCACCAAGAGGTCAGCCCGACTATTGATAAGTTTTTTATAAATTAAAGAGATAGTACTGTCGGGGACATGACCATCGAGTATGCGGTCCTCGAGGGGCGAAGAAGCCGGGATCTTGGTCCCCTCCCCAAAAACAGAGAGCAGGGCATGCCGAATCTGGGCGTAGCGGAAGAACTCCCTTTCCGTAAGTTCGTATTCGCTCTGGAGCGCCGCGAATGTTTTAACCGCACCCTTAATCCATAAGTCTCCCACTCTACTAATACCAATCGTGTCCCAACGTTCAAACCCCTTCGTTGTCCAGAGGCTTCCCAGGCGGTCGGAGGCAAACAGAGGAGTAGCACATGTTAATCGCTCACTCCAGCCCATGGCTACATTGGCCGCCTTCCAGATCCGTACCGCAATCTTAGTAGGGCCCGTGAGGGTCCGTCCAGCCGAGCTGGAGTAAAGTGCCCTGTTATAGTTTCCGCCGGGAAGCAGGAATTTATCCATCTCATACGCCGGATTCAAGCCAGGCGCATACGTGGCATGGTTAATGGCCGATAGCTGTGAGGCCCAATAATACCTGCGAATGTCGGGAAGCGCGATGCCCCCGTCGTACCAGGGGAGAGTAAGCTTTGCCAGAGCGATACGCGCCCGCCCGTCCCACACCAGTCTCCTCTGCAGGCTCTCCACCTCCCGAAAGTAGGACACAGGAATGACATCGAAGGAGTTCTGAAGTGCATAGAGGAATCTGGGAAGGGACATCATTTTAAACAGTGCTGCCCGACCCAGCGGGGACAAGGGCAGCCTACACCACCGAGCCGTGTCCTCCCTCAAACGCCGAAGTGGAAGCAGGAGATTCTGCTCATAGCGAGCCACCGGGTCCATCGAGACGTATATTCCCAAGTATTTAAAGCCGGACAGAGATAATTGGATCGGAAGCCGAGGCGGCAAGAGAGGAGGGTCACCGGAGATAGGATAGACACAGGATTTAGACCAGTTGATCGTTAGACCCGAATTTCTCCCAAAGGAAGTCAGAACATCAAAGAGAACATCAAGCGACTGCCACGGCGAGGTGAGATACAGGAGAATATCGTCCGCATACAACGAGACCCGATCCTCGAAGCCCGGGGCCCACCGGATCCCTCTGATCGAGGGCTCCCAGCGGAGCCAAGCAGCGAGCGGCTCCAAGGCAAGAGCAAAGAGCAGAGGGGACAACGGGCACCCCTGCCTCGTACCCCTACCGAGAGCGAAGGGCCGAGAGACCCGCCCATTAACCACCACCTGAGCCATGGGTCCCGTGTAAAGAAGCTTCACCCAGCCAAGAAATCCCTCCCCAAAGCCGAATTTGGTCAAGACAGCCCAGAGGAATGGCCACTCGATGGTGTCAAAGGCCATCGTGGCGTCTAAAGAAACCAGCACGGCTGGTTCGGAGAGGTACTCCGCCCTGGCGAGGGCGCCGTGAAGACGCCGCAAGTTAAGAGCGGTGTTACGGTGAGGGATGAAGCCGCATTGATCAGGATGAATCAAATCGCAGATGACGCTCAACAAACGATTGGCAAGGACTTTAGCCAGGATTTTAGGCTCTGCATTTAGCAGTGAAATAGGCCTGTAGGAGGCACAGCGGTGTCGTGGCTTACCGTCCTTGGGGATCACGACTATCGTAGCCAGACGCTGGTCGTCAGGAAGGGAGCCTGCCTCAAGGGAATCCTGAAACATACGACGGAGGAAGGGCGCGAGTTTATCCGGGCGCAACTTATATAATTCAATAGGCAGCCCGTTGGGACCCATCGCCTTGCCCGAACGAAGGGACCGAATCGCAGTTGCAATTTCATCTACAGACAAGGGGGCGTCCAGCTGCTCACGGTCTTCGACGGACAGGCCGGGCAAAGCAATATCCCTCAGCAGAAGGCAAGTCTTCTTCATCCCTATCAGTCACCGGGGAGTACACGGCCCGGAGGTGGTCAGCGAAACATTCCACAATCTCACCAGGCTCAGTCACACACACTCCATCCGAGACACGCAGCTCCGGGACCACACGATTCACTCTCTCCTTCTTATCCAGCCACGCAATCAACTTTCCCGCCTTGTCCCCGGCATCATACAATCGACCCTGCTGCTCCCTATACATCGTTTTGGCAGCGTCAGTGACAAGAGACCTGTATTCAAACTGTTTCAGGCTGAGGGCATGGAGCCCGTCCGGAGTGACACCCGTCTCCAAGGCCGACTCCAGCCCCGAGATGTCAGTCTCCAGCTTCACCACTGCCTCACTCTTGAGCTTCTTAGCCACCACTATCTGGGAGAGGGCGTGCCCGCGGATTACGGTTTTAAAGGCTTCCCACAGGGACATTGCGGACGACACCGACCCCTCGTTTTCAAGGAAGTATTGGTCCATAGCCTTAACCAGGCTGTCGCGAGTCGTAGGGTCTCTCAGGTACCACGGGTTAATGGGAGCGATCCGCCCTGCAGACCGCGACTCGGTGTCAAAGAGCAGCCACAGCGGGGAATGATCGGAAATACCCCGCGCCAGGTGCCTAACCTCTCGAATCCGACCAGTCTGTGCCGCGGGCATAAGGAAATAGTCTAACCTAGAAAGACTCCCATGCGCCCCAGAGTGAAAGGTGTACTGACATTGGGTCGGATGCATTAATCTCCAACTATCCACCAGGCCGAAGGTCTCCAGCAGTCCACCAAGCCATGCCTGGGCAGCGGGGAGGGCCCTGGGTGGGTGACGATCCAGGTCACCCGAAACCACCGAATTAAAGTCCCCGCCCATAAGCAAAAGACCATCCGGAAGTTCAAGCAGCATTCGACCCAAGTCCGCGAAGGTGGAGTTCTGGAGGCCCGGGGGGACGTAAACTGAGACCAGGGAAAGGGGCTGCCCCTCCCACCTCCCAGTCAGACACACATAGCGCCCTCTGTCATCCGAGATTACCCTAGTGATATCCAACGGAAGTGAGGATCGCAGGAGAATGCCCGCCCCCCTGGAACCAGTTGTGAAACCAGAATGGGCCACGAGGCGGTATCCCCCCCCTGTTCATTGCATGACAAACATTGCCAACCAGATGCGTCTCCTGGATAAACACCACATCAGGAGTCAGACGACGCAAATACTGCAGTACTACACCCCGTTTGATACGATCCCCCAACCCATTGACGTTCCATGACATCAGTCTCAACCCGTCCCCCCCCATCCCCTCCAATAGATCAAAGGCCCCCCAGTCAGTAGCACAGTTCCCGAATCTGGACAAAAATCAATACCTCGCCCTGCGAACAAAAAACACACAGCAAAACAACCCCTCCCTCCCCCCAACCCCCCCCCAAATCCAACTCCCCCCACCCTGCACCCCTGCGGGCCAGAAAACCCCCCCAACTTGCAGTGTGCCTGTCGCCCTACTAACCCCATTCTACGAAAAGACCCCGGAGGAGGAAAGGGACCCGTCCCCGCCCGCCCCCCACACAGGTCCTAGTGAGACAAAATGAACAAAAGAAGTAAAACCCAGCTGAACAATGCAAAATGGCAAAATCAAGGACCAAAAGTCACTCCAAAGGGGACCCGTCACCTTCGGCGCCTGCAGAGGGCCCGGGACGGCCACCTCTGTCCGGCAGCGAGTCCAGCCAGTCACTCACGGCCACAGGAGAGTCAAAAAAGGCAGTCCGATCCTCATGTTCCACTCGGAGTTTTGCAGGGTAGAGCATAGAGTACTTTAGGCCCAGTTCACGGAGACGACGCTTCACCCCCTGGAATCCCATCCGCTGTTTCTGGACAAGTTGGGTAAAGTCCGGATAAAAGTTAATGGATGAGTTCTCATGACGAACCGGGCCGTGGACCCGTGAGGCCTGCAGAATCGCATCTCGGTCTCTATAGTGGAACAGTTTGGCCACGATAGGCCTCGGGGGGGCCCCCGGCCGTGGCCGACCGCCCGGAACTCGATGGGCCCGCTCCACGGCAAAGAACTTACTTAGGCCTGCAGGGGCCAACTGTTGGAGGATGAGTTCCTCGACCAGGAGGTCAACCGGGCGGTTGTTGGAGGACTCCGGTACGCCTATGACACGGATGTTGTTGCGTCGGGCCCGTCCCTCGAAGTCCTCCAGCCGCCGGGCCATCTGATCGTTGACCGCCTTAATGTCACCAAGCGCGGCCTGCAGGTCCGACACATCCGCACCAAGGGGAGGTCCGCACATCGAGAGCCTGAACCCTCTCGTTAGTTTTGGAGAGATCTGCCCGAATTAAGGTGACATCGATTGCCACCGTGTCGATTTTACGGGCCAGGGCCTCGTATTGCGTGGCGATGGTTTCCCTGATGCCATCGATGGCGCCCATGATGTCCTGCAGGGAAAGCTCCGGAGAGACGGTCGTGCCACCACCGGCGGCATCCGGGGGGGGGGCGGTCGCTCCAGGGGACCCTCTGCCCTGAGTGTAGCGGTCCATGTTGTTGGCCTGGACCGGTCCCCCGCGGAGGGAGGCCTTAGTCTTACGCCCCTCGGGGCCCCCCTTGCCCCCCATGCGGTCACGGACACCGAAGGGGACCGCCGATCAAGAGTCGTAGGGGCACCGGCACCGCAGACCAGCGCCTCACCAGGGACCACAATATAGCGGCGCGGGGGGACCCAAGGCGATGGGCACACTAGTGGCAGGTGGAGACAAGGCCTCGCGCAGAGGCCAAGGAAACACCCCGCCACATCAAATGCGTGCGCAGGCCAGCCCCCTGAAGTCCGAAAGTGAAACCGAAAGTGGTAGAGCGGCCACTGGCACCGCACTGCAGCCGCTGTTGTTCAATTACGACACGGCTCCACGGTTCACCTTCGCCCCGGGCACCTCCGTCGGGTGG
Source organism: Triturus cristatus (assembly GCF_964204655.1). Classification (NCBI taxonomy): domain Eukaryota; kingdom Metazoa; phylum Chordata; class Amphibia; order Caudata; family Salamandridae; genus Triturus; species Triturus cristatus. The sequence continues at coordinate 840,093,115 of NC_140592.1, forward strand.
GTCCCAAAAGTTCGAACAACGACAACTCAGGATTCCCAGGTCCGATTCGGGTTCTGAAAAGAGATACGTGCTCAGCCGGTCTTCATCTGCCAGAATCCATAAACCACATCAGGATATTCTCAGGATAAATTCCGAGGAGCAGCAAGGGTCCGGGGAGCCCTGTGCTCACGCGACCATCTTGGATGCGCGCTACCAGAATACCAGTTTTTAAGAAAACATTACCAGACAGTCCAAGGGATTTCCCCGTTTGATTGAAGTTGCGGGGTCCCACGTGATGCTTAAGGAAGTCGAGGCAGGTTGCATGTTTAAGGAGATTCTAGAATTTTACTCCGCTATGCTGAAATTAGATTTTAGAAGGGTTTCAAAGTAAGGAGCTCGAAATTCATGAGAAGTCAAGTTTCAGTGCTATCTAGGCAGTACCTGAATTTATCCGTTTTTGCTAATCCCAGTTCAAACATTTCTGTGATGTACACGGTGATTAACCCTTAAGGTGAGGCCATCTGCCAATGGCCGATACCGGGGTGGGCTACAAGGGATGTGTTGTAAATAAAGGAAAGTCCATGCAATGGTCAGTTTCTACTGTAATGTTCCAGTTCCTGCTCTACTTCCCTCCCTATGCAACTCCTTTGGAACAGCTGTCCCCATTCTGCCTCTTTGGGACGGTTCCCGTAAAAGTGCAGCTCCCCAGGAGAGCGTATTTTCCTGCCTTGATCTGCTGCCCTCCTGCTTTAGATGATTTTTTTTTCCAGCCCTTACTCCAACTGACACTCTCTCTCATCCAAAATTCCATAACCAGCTCTCACACCAACATTCCACTCCACAGACACACAGGCTGAGCAGCAGGTGCAACAGGATGCTCTAGTGCGAGCACCAGAGGAATCTTTATATTTTTTTAAGTGCAGTGTCCGCTCCCGACCCTCCTACTTGTGACATCAGCAAGGCACGCTGAAATCACAGATTCCCCACCGGAGCAGCAAAAGGAGCAGGTAAGTGCCCTTTCCCGCTCCAGTGGGGAAAAAAAATCCCTAAAAAGGCCTCCCAGGTTTCACGACGACCTCCTTAAAAAGAGGAGGTTCCCTCCCTTTCCACTGGGGCCTCCTTGAAACTGTTCCCTGGATGTGAATCGCAATAGCACAGTGATCCACAGGCAAGAAACCCACATGCCCACCAGGGACCAGTGTTTGGGGGTGGGGTGGGTTTTGACCCCATCCCCTGGGAGCAATAATGAAAAGATGTGAATTCCCTTGGGGGAGGGGGCGCAATCGCATCCCCTGGCTAAGTAAAAAAATAAAGAAATAAAGAAATGGATATTGTTAGCGGGTCGGCCCTTTGGACATGTCCACCGCCCTCCCCCCTCCAATTCCCGGGAAAACAAATATTCCTAGAAAAAAAAAAGAAATGTAGTGGGGGTTGGCCCAGAAGACATGCGTCGACCGCCTTGAGGGTGATTGCGACCCCTCCCCCACACCGGGGAGAAAAAACATTTGTTTTAAAAAGCCACACCATATGTGGCAATACTTTAGAAGAGGAACATAGGAGATTTTATTAGAAACAATCTCAAATTTACCAAAAGTTACTGAAATATACTAAAATGACTCAGGAAAAGGACACCTTTGCATTGTGTCACGCCACCAACATGATTGCAGATCATGCAGAGGCATGACACTGCAAAGGTGTGCTTTTTCCTGAGTTATCAATTTACCTCTACAGGACCGTCTAAGGACCCAAGAGGCCCATTTTGTGTTGTTGGCTTTGTCTAGGAATACTCTTGTATGTGTAGATGTGATGACTCTCCACACAATACACAGCTGGGCTTCTCCCAAATTATTTGTTTATCCCACCGGAACTGTCCGACTAACCGAGCAGCCGCCCGGTATACCTTGCACACTTTGCCTTGAAGTACTCTTGTATGTACTTGTACGTATTTCTTAGATGATACCTTATTGAAGGTCCTAAGAGTCCACGGTTTCGAAAGAACATTAGCGAGACTACTTTTGTTCTCATGAGCCTCGAAGATTAACTTACATGTCAAAACATTGACACCCCCCCCAAGTTACTGTCAAAACATGCTATGATTCGCAATGAGATACCATATATGAACAGACAGAATCTCCGCTTAAGTTTGTTCGATATTAAACCCTATGCAACCTTGAGATCTGTTCAGTGTCTTGTTCTATGTTGTTGCATATATATTTGTTCACTGTATGTTCACTGAGTGATCTGCACTGATTTGGATACATAATGAAATGTATATTTTCCTTATACAAAAAATGGGAAAATCATCATACAAGATATACTGTTTTGTACCCTTTTTCAATAACACTGATTATGTTACAAGTTGCTAATTGAGTTTTCACACTTTCAAAGCAAAAGTAGAAGTGTCTGTGAATGAGTCCCACAGGATTTTCTTTGGCTTATTACTTTAGGGAACTTAGGCAGTACCCCCAAACACGTTTGCCTTGGTTTCAAAGGTAGATGTGCTCACTCAATTTGAGGAATACAAGCCTCCATGGCATTCTCGGACACCACCAACTTGCATCCACAAATTGGAAGGAGTTGGATTTAGCACAGCGAGTGCGCTGAAAGACGTTTTCTTGAGCTTCAAGTAGATGGCGACGGAAGGCATTATTATAGGTTCACTTAGCAAGTATACAGGATTAGTCAGGACTTTGATGAGGCACGACACATGAACGGGTAGAAAAGGTTTAGGCTAGGTGTGAGCACCGGGCTGCGCGGAACCAAGGACTAGTGTAGCAGGACAAGGAAACCACCCCAAGATGGAGTCAAAGCGAGAGCCTGGGAGACCTGATCAGGTGCCACACAAAACTGGACAAACTTATTGGTGGTCTTAACCCAGTGGGGCCTGGGTACTGCTCTGTGGACACTTGTGACACCAAGCAGCACACCAAACTCAAACGTTGCAGGACGGCAAAATGCATATAGATAGCAATATGGGCAAGCAGCGCGCCCGGGGCAGGTGCGACAACCATGCGGCCGGCCGAAACCGCCAAGCAGAATGGCCTAGATCCGGAGGGAACGGAACCGGCCTGACCTCCCACACTGGAGTCCAAACTTAATGCAGTGCTCAAAGCGGTTGAGCAGATTGGGACTTCACTGTCACAGAATCATTCGTCCCTAGAGAGTCGCATCGACAAGGTGATGTCGGACTTTACACTGTTGCTTGCAGATCACTGCAAGTTAACGGGAAGAGTAACCGAGGTGGAGGCAGAGATGCAGGAGGCCCTCCCAGCCCTCAAAACAGTGTCTGCAGAGGTGCGCGTACTCACCTAACAGCTACACTCGCTGGAATGCAGAATGGATGATTCAAAGGGCTGCTCCGGACGCAACAATGTTTGTGTCATTGGCCTGCCAAAAAGCTTACAAGGCCAAGACGCGTTGCATATACCAAACGATGGCTGAAAACTCTGATGCCGGCGGAAACACGGTCTTCTTTCTTTGCAGTAGAATTGGCTTACAGGGTACAATCGAGTCGCCCACCGCCGGGCGCTGAACCGCAACCTTACCTGTTCCAGCTGCTCAATTTCATAGACCAGGATGCAGTGCTCGGGGAAGTGTGCAAGATGGAGAAAGTTAAAGTGGACAATGCATCAGTCCTCTTATTCCCGGACTTTGCGCTAGGGGCAGGTAAGGGTTCCTTGCAGTTAAGGAACGAATGTGCAAGCTCGACATTGGATACTCCTTACTTTTTCCTGCAACACTGCAGGTAATCGCAGAAGTCTCCACTCATTTCTTCTACACCGCTGAAGATACCTGGAATTGGCTGGAAGCAGCAGGACATCACACATCCCCAAGCAGGAGTGATGATACTCACAAGATCACCCCGGGGGCGGCCAAACATGAAACCACAGAAGGGCCATAAAATCGCCCACACGCTGGCACCCAGTCCCTGACCTGAAACAAATGATACAGGAACAGCGGAAGGCGCGGAGGACGGCAGCCACAATGCGGAATGCCGAGACCACCGGAGACTCAGATGCTTCCTCGGTGCTCTGCCTCAGTGAGGGCAGCTCATTTGCAGTGTGGCCAGCTGGCGAGAGCTAGCAGAGACTTCCAATAGTGACTCCTCAAACAGCTGATGATTTGATGTAGGGCCCATCGTAATTCTGGGCCTGAACACACACACACACATGCTGCTTACACCTGCGCACGGCGCGTGACAAGTTGCTGCCCACACCACCGTGCCCCACAATCTATTACTGTAGACTACAACTACATGCATATATTATACATTCCATTAAGCGAAGCTTGCCGCCGTGCAGTCCCACTCATATGTAGAGTTAAGGCCAACACATCCGCGGGCCCGGCTATCCTTGACTGATTTAGCTCACCCCCCGAAAGTAAGTGTGGCGTACACAGGAGACATCTGCAAATCGGCGCAGTTCAATTCAATTCAATTCAAAAAGTGCTTTATTCGAGGTTTACTCATAAAAGCAGACATACAAACATATAGTAAAAAACAATTAAATCTGAGATGTCGTATTGACAAACGCACAGTTCATAAAAAGATACAAGTTATTTACAAAGAAGAGTTAAAATTAATCACAATGATAAGATTCATAATTATAGGTACTGCAATTATATACAATTTATAAATTCTTTGTGCTAGTGAAAGAACCACTTAGACATACATTTCACAGGTGTAAAGTTCATTAATGTAATTAGTACAATTAAGTAAAATCAATATTCTAAAAAGAATAATTTAAAATAGTTTTTTCCAGAAGACACGATAAGATGCACTAAACAGAGAATAGACAATACTCTAGCAATCTCTGTTCAACTAGGCAGAGAGTAATCACCGGACTAGCAGTCTCTGCCTAATTGTCCATGCCCTCCCCAGATACTTGGCGGTGGCGATTGTAATCCAAGTTAAGGTAGTTGATCTTACTATGCGCAAAGCCACCATACAACTCTTGGTACCCAGATTTCTACACATAGGTGCCAACCATACACGCCTTGGAGTAGAGTATGGTTTACAGAAAAACAAAAAGTGACCAAGTGTTTCTTTACCTTCCCCACAAGCTGGGCATATAGCGGGGTCTCCTTCCCTCCATTTAGATGTTAGGTAACGAAGAGGAAGAGAGCCCGCCCTTAATTGAAAAAGCAATTTCCTATCCAAAGGTTTGGATATGTAGTCCCAATACAGTTCATATATGGGGTACAATTTGACCTCAAGAAAACTAGCAGTCATGGCCCCGCAGTTGATACTGAGGAGACTTTTGTTAGCGACATTATCCCAAAAAATATTTTTTAAGGGTTGCCTTACTCGGGAATGATGCCCCTGCTGGGTCGGACCATAGTGCATTCAGGCCTAGCTCAAATAGTAATGATTTTAATGATTTGAGCCATCTGATTTTGTTAAAGCAATCTGTCTTAACAACGTCAGTAAACCCGGATGCATAATGAATGAGCTCAGGTGTGGTCCATAACCTACGCCAATATAGAATTGGTCGTAGTTTGGCCATTTCCGAGATTTTCTTCCTTCCAAGCTCATATCTCAGAGGCAGTAACGGACTACTCTGAGGTGTACCCGTTAATTTCCTAAGAAATTTATTCTCTGAGGTTTGCAACTCCTGAAGGTTATCATGCCCCCATAACTCAGCCCCATATAATGCCGACCCAATTGCTTTTGCCTCATATATGATCAGGGGTGGTTTGATCGGTTTAGTTAATGATTTCCTGTGCTCCTTTAAGATGGTTCCGGCCAATTGCTTGTGCCTCAAAACTGCAATATTTAGATGATGGTTCCACCTATTATCATTAGAAATAAGGATTCCCAGGTATGTGAAAGATGGTACGACCTCAAGAGTTCGTCCACTCATGGTAATATTAGATTTAAAATTACGATACGGATTAAAAACCATGAGTTTTGTTTTAGACGCGTTCACCTCCAGACCGTGATCCCCACAGAACTTATCAAAAATATCCAATGCTTTTTGCAATCCACTTGGAGTTTTAGATAAAATTAAGGTGTCATCTGCAAACATTAAAATCGGAACTTTAGCACCTGCAAGAGAAGGAGCATCAACTGCCTGTGATTGAATACAGGAAACTATGCCATTAATAAAAAGGGTGAACAAGGTAGGTGCCATTGAGCACCCCTGCCGAACCCCACGCTCAACAGGAAATTCGGCAGTGTCTTTACCGTATCCACCCCATTGAATCTTGGCATAGGTGCCTTCATGTAATCTCATGATCATTGTCAACAGAACTCCTGGGACCCCCAAGGCCGCAAGTACTTCCCACAGTTTGGTCCTAGGAACCAGGTCGAAGGCAGCCCTCAAGTCGACAAATGCCGCATAAAGACTGCCCCCACCTAGCACCACAGTCCTCCACTGGATCAACTGGAACCGAAAAACTTGGTCCACAGTACTAGTGGCCTTACGAAACCCAGCCTGATATGGAGATAGGATGTTGAATTCTTCCGCCCAATCGAGCAATCGATTAACAATTACTCGCCCAACGATTTTTTGCACTGTGTCGATTAGGCTAATCGGGCGGTAATTACAAGGCTGGGAACGCTCTCCTTTTTTGTACACAGGGATGATAATAGCACCCCGCCATGATGCCGGGATAGCTGATCCCCTCGCAATGTGGTTTATTAATAAGTGAATATATTTACACCACCTATCAATGTCGTTTAAGAAAACGTCCGCTGGGACTCCATCATTGCCAGGAGCACGTCCTCTGTGTACAGTTTTGAGGGCCAACAGAATTTCGCTCGTCGTAAAGACATTGTCCTCAGGAGTTGTATAGGTAGGGCTGATGTTATTTACAATCTGAACCCTATTAGCGTATTGATCACTAAAAAAGTTTACCCAGGCTTCCTGCGGGACATAATTATTGCAAGCCTCTTCGGGCCTTTCTTGCCCCCATTTAACAATATGCCAAAATAATCTAGAATCTTGATCACTAGCACACTTCAGCTTTTCCCAGTGGGCTTCATCCCAATCTTTTTTTGCTTTAGCAATGCAAGTTTTATATGACTTTCTTGCAGAGCGGATAGCCCCCAGGTTTTTGCTTTTAATTGCAGCTCCCAAAGAAGTTCGTGCCACCTTACAAGCATGATTATACCATTTAGCTACTCTGTGGACACGAGTGGCATTAGGGTTTACTGGTTTCAAGAAATAGTGTTTGATTTCTTGGAAAAGGGACTCATGAACTTCAGTAATGTTAACTTGACATGTGGTAATCCCTGCTTCGCCGTCTAGGACCATAATGGCCTTATCGGTTGCAGCTCCTATATTATCAATAGCTTGCTGGTCTGTCCTAACACGACTCCATCTTAGCCTACGCATATCATTTGTTGGCACAATGAGCGGCGGTAGGCGATCATCCAAAGAAGTAGAGGCGCTGGATTCAGACAGCCACCATTTATGGGTGACACATAACGGATTATGGTCACTCTCTGGCATTTCTGTCACGACCATGTCTCTAACAGTAGGCCAAAGGGAAAAGCTACAGATAATATAATCGATGCGACTTTTGCTTCTCCCGTTATCAAAGGTCATAGCTGGTACCCTGTCTGACTTTGTCCTCCCATTTAAAGCTCTTAATCCTTGTTCAAGGCACATTGCATTCAAACCCAAAATATCCTCTGTCCAACGAGTTACTGGGATGGTATCTAATGGGGGGATATCCCATTGTTTGTCTTCCTCTGCACCTAGAAAGGCTTCGCCTGTATCAAGAGGTTCAAATGTACGGTTTAAATCCCCAGCAATTATTATGTTTTTTCCACCTGAATATGTCTCGAGGAGATTATACAGGGCAAGAAGAACCACAGATTTTCCTACGTTTCCACCTCTAGCATAAATATTATAAATATCGATGGATAAGGATAAATCACTCGTGAGTCTAATGAGCTGGATATCTTTCTGCCCGGTCTCTATGTTTTTTACAACGGCCTTTAAAGATTGTTTGATCCATATGGTAAGACCCCCCATCGGACGCCCTTTGGGGCCCTTAGAAGCTGGAACACAGAAGTTCAAGTACCCCAAAGCAAAAACGGGGTCACAAGCCCATGTTTCCTGAAAAATGCAAACATCAAAATTACTAACAAAATTAAACCAGTCACCACAACCCTGCTTTGAGCCTAACCCGGCCACATTCCAAGATAATACATTTCCAGAATCATGTGCCTTTACGGGATTAGGGCTAAGAGTATGTACACTCATCACATCATCATTTAAACCATTATATGTTATATTATCAGATATTAGACCAGCTAAGGCCTCCGAGTTAACAGACTCAAAACGGGAACCTTCTCGTTGGCCCAGCTCTTCAGTGTAGGGTGAATCAGATAAACAGAGGAACGGTTGTCAATCGCAAGCATTCAAGTTTGACAAAGCAGAAAACCTATTTTCCACACATAGACCCCATTCGCGGAATCTAACATCATTACTGCTCCTATTGGTCACAACATTCCATTTAGTTCTTAGAATATTAGGGTTCATGACTCTTACTTTCCGAGAATAAAAAAAGTCCAGGGTCAGTGGTACAATTGAAGTTGACCTTCGCTGTGGAGGCAAGATGTTAGGTAAAATATTTGACAGAACCTCAGGGTCAGTGAAGGTTAGAATAACACAGTCCCCTCTGAACCTTTTAATGTTGTTACCAATCCATTCAACTCTTCTGGCATTAGCAAGTTCAACAGCTAATTGTTGCTTCCCCCAGGGTGTTATTATCATGTTGTTAGTAAGCCATGATAAGGATTTGTTTAATAGAGAAGGGACAGATTCGACCTCTCCAGAAACCAAAGGGGGTACATTTGCAAGAACAAGAACTAATGGAGAGGCTTCAACTACAAGCTCGGAAGACCCTTTCACCATATTAGAATTATTAATGGAAGCGACCGGGGGTGGATCAGCAAGGGCACCACTAGATACATTAGGCAGGGGTACTTGATTGGAAACAGATCCCCTATTCTCAGCATTAATTGTTTTGCTCGTTGCTGGCTCTACAACAACTTCAGTAATATTCCCTTCCTTCGCCAAGGTTTTCTCTAATAAACCACCTAGTCTATTGACCTCGGCGGTTAATTTATCAATTTTACTAACCAGGGGTTTGACTATACCTTTAATTTTTGTATCCATCATACTCCATAGTTTAGTAAATTGAGCGTTAGAAAGGGTAACATGAGCTTCGCTGAGCAAATCAACCTCCTCCTCCTCGTCCACTGATATTCTCCTCGAAGGGGTTGCAATTTTATTTCTGCCTGATCTTAGACCCCCTCTTTTTTGAATAACCTTGCTTTTACCCCGTGTGACCCTCGGAGCTGGTACAGGAGTGATAGAAGGAGGGGACTCGATGTTGGTAGATATCACTGACACCCCTTCACTATCGCTATTGGCTTCTATAAGAGCGACTACACCACTAGGCAGGATGGGGTCAGTATCAAAAAGAGGAGCATGAGCCACACAGGATGCACTACTATTGTGTAAAGCCAAAGAATCCCCATACTCTTTATCGGCCATATGGGATTGGTTAGATGAATCCAATCCCAATGAGGATCTCCTGTCATTATTGATTTTAGCCACAACTTGGATCAGATAGTTATCTAAGGTGTTATTTGCTGGGGTTTGTTTTTTCCCAGGCATGGGTAAGGCCAGTGGGGTGGCTAAAATAATCAATACACTTAGAGCACAGTATGCAGATAGATGTAATAAATACCCTATGTAGACCGCACAGCTCGTGTGTACGTAGATGGTACAGAAGAACTTTCAGGCAGAGTCCCTGGCCCAACCCAACCTAGTCCGACCTCGGACGGCCACAGACGGCCCGCCCTCTGCCCGGGCTCAGCCCGGCGACGCCCGCGCGCGTCCTGCGACGCGGGGGGAGCCTCGGCTGAAGTAGCGCCTCCGGGCGCGCTTTCCGCCGGATGTGGGCGGGACGCAGAGTGGCTGCTGGGGGCTGTAGTCCTCAACCGCGAGAGCCTTGGAAGTGCGGGATGCGGCGAGTAAAGGAAACTGGCGACGTCTTTACTCTCAAGCCCTGGAGCCAGGTAAGGGCTGCTGCGTGATGCTAATTTCTTTGATGCGCGAAATAACGGCGCAGTTCAGTTTGGGCAGACACGTTGTCCCTCTGCTCGGTTCCAGTTACGGAGCGAAATGATGCTTCTTCCCCAGTTAGTCGAATCCAGAGTGTTATCGTACCGCAACAGCCACTGAAGGTGTACCCTCTGCACGGAAAACATACACGTTTCTCGTCCACTGAACCCCTGGTGCCATACTGCCTGTGTCCGTTTGTACCCCTCATTAATGCACTATGCTGCCTATCACCATAATTACCTGGAACGTTAGGGGGGTGCATAAGTCAGCGCACAGGTATGAAACATATGCTTACATAAAACGCCACGCCGCCCGCATAGCACTGCTACAGGAAACACACCTTGCACAACCAGAGATAAGTAAACTGCAGCACAGATGAAGAGGCCCAAGTGTTGGCCACGGGCTATTCCTCTTACGCTAGAGGTGCCCTCATCTGGATTCGCCCGGGCACCCCCTACATACCGAAGAGACTGAGATTGACATTAATGGGCGCTATTATTCACGTGGTCGCCTGGATGGGAGACAGATAGTCTTAGGGTCCATCTATGCGCCAAACAGTGATAAGGCAGCGTCCTGGCAGAGACTTTCCGGCATACTGTACCGTTGGTGTGATATACCTTGGTTGCTGGGAGGGGACTTTAAAGCAGTGCTGGACACGAGCCTGGACAGGTCCTTACCGCAACTGCAAAGCACAACCACTGCGTCACACACTAAGGGCTTGGGGGAATGGCTACACCACTGGAGTATCGGTGACTTATGGAGGACATTACACCTGCACGATTGTGTACGCTCACACTACTCTCACCCACACAGCCTGCATGTGCGCACTGACCGGTTTGAAGGGAGTGTACCAGTGTGGAACACCTAGGCCGCACACATTATGACCACAATCCGCACATGGTTCAGCTGCTGGATGAAAAGGCTGATCCGATCACCTGTGTGTGGAGACTCCAACATGCGGCACTGGAGCATCCGCCCTTCAGGACTTTGGTTGCAACTACGATTGAAAATTACTATGACGCTAATGTAGACTTGGTGTCTGATGCGGCTATGATATGGGAAGCATGCAAGGCTGTAGTACATGGGCAATGTATGGAGTGAAACTGGTGCTTACATCAGCAGCTAGACCAGGAAGCCACACGCACTGAAAATGCCCCAATCCAGCTGGAGTCAGATATAGCGAGACAACCCAACGTGCCTTAGAAAAGTTGAGGTTTGAGAGCACACAGGTCATCGCCGACACGGATACGGACGTGGCCTCTGAAACGGAGGTGGTGCAGGACCTGCCCTCCCCTGAGTCTAGTTAGCAGAGCGCTGAGGGATAAAACACTATCACACATGGGTTGTCAGTGGTCCTGTGTTAGGAGAGTCTATGGTGTAGAGTAAAAGACATGAGTGCCTTGATATGTATCCAGACAATAAGTCATGCCGGAGGGGGTGTGGGTAGGGGCCACTGAAATCCCTCAGGCAACATTGGAACACAGACTTACAGAGAATGTACTGATCGCGAGTGATTGGCCATACTAGAGGGACCCACACATATCCCCAGAAATGCCCGATTCGGTTTAATACAGTACTATATACTGCAGAGAGCGTACATAACACCAGCTAAGAGTAATAGATATTATACCTGTGTAGATGCTAAATGCCCAAGATGCGGTGCATTAGCTGCAGACCTACTACATTTGCTGTGGGCATGCACAGCTCTCTCCTCCTTTTGGAGAGCAGTCAACGCATTTGACCACATGCACTGGTCGCACAGTCGTATGCTCCTGGGACGTCTGCCTGCTAGGCCTATTACATAGTACAAAAAAAACCACAAAGTTACATCCCAATTCATTGACCTCCGGCTTATTGTAGCCAAGCGCTTAATTACTAGGTGCTGGAAATCGCCAGACCCACTAAACAAAGCCTTGCTGCAGTTGCTGACATGCTGGGCACAGGAGAGCGTGGCATTGCGGCGAGAGGACACACTGGGCTTGCGAATGCTCCCGCTGACGGGGACATGGGATGCGATTTTACTGGATACCTGAAATTCAGGGCAAAATGATCCTGAGGCACCTGCTACTGCTGCATGATACTTCCAGAAATATGGACCAGGGGACTCGCATAAAGTGTATTGAATATCACGGATAGTTCCGCGGGGCAGATGTGTGCCACCCTGCTGGCGCTACGTCTCTCACGTTTATGTTCAAGACATGTTATTTAAGCTCACTCCATAGCGGCTAGAGCAAAACAACCTAAACAGGTAGACAAGAAATAAATGTGGTAGCAAAACACAACACAGGGGTAGAAATGAGGTACTGATTCGGGCGAGAGGTCCGACACATGCGCTTTGCGGTGCGACACGAAAACATCCCAGTGAACACATCCCCGGTTTCCTTTTTAGGTCCTTATGCTCAGACACATGCTATATGGTGCACAGACAATACAAAGCACATACACTCTCCTTTATAAAGATTCTCGTTGATTTTGGTCTACTCATATATAAATGTGCACAGCTGTAACCTGTATAAGAATTGTCAAACAGTATCTAAAATGTTAAAAACCCAATAAAGAAATTTAAACAAAAACAAAAAAAGGTACAAACCAATGATTACAATCCCAATAAAGGTCGCTATCCAAGCCAACGAAGGGGGTTGACAATGATTTTCTAAATCTATATTCTTTGTGCCAAATTCAGTTTGAAGCTACTGCTTCAGGGTCTAGAGGGCAAAAGGCTGGGTGAGAAAAATGTAGGATGTTCGGTGTATGTAAAGCCGCCTACCACAAATGCACATGCTCATTGAGAAGTTGAAATGGGGAGACTTTTACTGCGATTCTTATCTAGCATTTCCTCAAGCAAAGGAAAGGTTTTAATTAATTTCGGGAAGAGACTCTAAAGAATGTGTAGGTTTCTTCCTAACCTGGAAACCAATAAAAATACTCAGAACATGACTGTGGACAAAAACTACGTCTTGTTTTGTACAATTCGTACAGTTTTGTAGAATCGGGATTCAAAAAACGTAATATATTTAAAAAAATAGTAATGCTGAAAGAGGGCGGCCCTGTTTGGTATCTTTAAATGTAGGAGACGTCATGGAGAGATGCTTGTTCAGCACCACTTTAGCATCGGCCTGTTAACAGAGTGCTCTTACCGCCTGAAGGAATTTCTCGCACAATCCCTTATTTTGATGCAGAACTTTTTTTTCTCAGCATGACAACTGCTTATATTTATGGGGATTTCTTTATGCCAAGAAAGAGGATTACGAGCAATTAAAGAAAGTCCTGTGGATGTAAAGGAATATTTGCTATACTCTGCAAATCAAGACATCCACACACTGGGACATACAAGTTGCCAAAAGGTGTGATAAAAACATTAATCAGTACCAATAATGTTTTGGGTTTTTATGATTCACATGGACAACTAACTCAGATGTTATTTATAGACAGGGCTCTTAAATGTACAAAAAAGTTATAATCACCTCATCTTTAGCCTTGCGTATCGGTAAATCAGGATACGTATAGTCTATGTCTGGTATATACACAGCCTTGTCCAATCCAATGGAAGGAGGAGGTTTTGTAACTGGGGAAAAAAAAAAGAAATATTTTAAAACCTAAAATACATCAGGAACCAGAGCAAACAAAACTATTAAATTCACTTCATAAACAATCTCATGAGTATTATGCTGCTATACTTTAGGCTCTCGCTAAAAAGCTAAAGCGGTATCTAGAACGAAAGCAATTTTAATAATTCAAATGTATACATTTTGTCCTATCTGGATGTACACTATGACTTTGTGTTGCTTAGAACACGAAATGAACATAAAATGTTTATAAATAACTATCTGGACATCTGGAATGTTGCAAGCAGGGTACCAGCACCAGTCAGTGGTAACACAAACGCAATCACCACTTCAAGATACACTTGTTACTTAATCAACAAGACTAACTAACAAGTAGTTAAGGCAGCCTTTCCAATGGGTTGGTCTATAATGAATGTTCCAGGACTTAAATTAAGCACACAGGTGTAATAAACTAACAACAACTATGACAATAGAGAAGATAGTACAAATCTATTTGGAAAAAAGCTTTTTCTTGGATTAAGAGCCACGGATATACTAACGTGGGAAGAATTCACACTGACAGAACACAGCAGTCTGGCAATAAAGTATTCGGAATGTCCCATAGAAGATGTATTCTTGGAGTGGGTTTTCAGTGGGGCTGGTGCAATTGTTTCGGTCAGAAGGATCACTCTCTCTTGCAATGTGTAGCAAGATGGCTGGTAAATTAATACAAATCTCATACCAAAATTTGATCCAAAACACATACCAATGGATGAGCATGATTTCTCGAACATCCCAAGTGTGGGTAATATTTGTCCTCCAAACAAAGTACCCGAGTATGAAGATTAACTATTTTCTGGAATAAGAAATAGTAGCACAACAGAAATGTTTGCTAAGAAAGGAAGAAAAGGAAAATAAATCAGTTGTATTTTCATATTTGGTGGAGAAACAAGTAAACAAAGGGAACTGTGTGCAACGAACAGACAAATAAAAAAAAGAACATGAGGTTTTTGGGCTGGTGAAATGGTGAGCTTTAATAGAGAAAGAAAAATGTATCCATCCGTAAACTTTGCATTTAGCAACAGCCTCTATTCTCTGCAATGGAAGCCTACATTTAGCAAAAGATTGAAATGCCGTCCTCATGCAACTGATTTGTTTTGCTGTGAGTGAGAGAAGATTCAAACTAGAGACTGCACGGCTTACGTATTTTGCTTCTACGAGAAAACGATGTATAGCTTTATTGATTGATACCATACTTGAAACAGGTATCTTTCATTAGTGAATGTCAAATGGCTATTCATGTGATGGATAGGAGGGGCTCAGATAAACTTGGAATCTTATGTTTGGTTCCTTAACTGCACCCCTACATCAATGGTGCTACTGAAACCTCACAGTTTACTTTGACTAAAATAAGACTAGACTACGAGTCAGCTTCTTTTTCTTCTCTTGATCAACAGGTCTCTCTTTGTTTGGAAGAAATATAAAATGTAAGTCCCTTAAACAACATCCAAGAGAAGGTCCCATCCATTTCTACTTCTGTGAGAAGTTAATACTGTGGAGAAGTGTGGCTCAATGATTAGAGCGGCAGACCCTGATGCAGAGGTCTAGCCTGGGACCAGGGTTCAATTCCCTGCCTCGGCGGGTCTTGGGCTAAAAAATTCCACGGACCTGATAATTCTCGCCTCGGTGCCTATTCCAATCATGGAGTCCCACTCTGCAACTCTGGGCAATAGCTTGCTTAATCTCCACAACTGCCCCCCACAACACTAAGGATGCCTGGCCTCCACCTTGGGGGTGCCCAGGAGTGGACGCCTCACAGGGAAAAGCCAGGATGGGTTCCACAGCGGTATTTGTACAAGCGCCTTGAGACCCTTGCGGGTGAGTAGTGCGCTATACAAGTATCAATTTACATTTTTTACAATACACAAAGTGGTCTACCCAATGACTGTAAAGATGTGATTTATTTAGAATAATTCAGACTAGAGGCTCAAGTAGCAAATCAATTATAATGCATCATGATGGGCATTTCTTAACTGTTTTATTCTTTGGTTGATCAATCATTCGGTGTACATGCATTGCGTTCTTCAGGTGTCTGGAATTGGTGCTAGACTGGCCCTAAGTTACTGGTACACCAGCTTGTGCTCTACACTCCGACTCCTCGTGCATCAGGTTTCCTTTGACTCTCAAATACGATCATTCTCTTTTGTCATTTCACAGGACTTTTGTTTTGAAAAGTACCTCCAATGCACTCCTGTTCTGAGGTTTAGACCTGTTCCCAAAACGGGGAAATGCAAGAATGGAGTTGAACCGTTTTTTACAAGCGTCATGTTTTACTTTTATTATAAATATAATTGACCTTTGTGAAGTGTCCCTACCTTGCATTCCATCCTAGACAACTATTAACTAACTTAAGAGTATGTGGGCTGGTAATGATTGCCTGAAAAGTACAACT
Source organism: Triturus cristatus (assembly GCF_964204655.1). NCBI lineage: Eukaryota > Metazoa > Chordata > Amphibia > Caudata > Salamandridae > Triturus > Triturus cristatus. Next base: position 840,109,176 of record NC_140592.1, read on the forward strand.
CAACTGTCGTCTTCCTTCAATGGCAGATGTGCTCTGCTCAGGGAGTTGCAGAATGTGGTGTATGCCTCTCAACTTTCCCTTATTCCCACTACCCATTACTGTTTGATTCATCGACCTCCTTACCCTAGTTGTAAGATCAAATGTGCTGTAAGCCATTTCCATAATCAACATCTATCACATTTGCTGTGGTGGATGTGGTATAATCAGGTGTAAACCACTACTTGAGAAGGGTAAAATGAACTGCTGAATCGTCCACACCATCCCCTTACCCTGACCATGGGACATTTTGGTACATAAAATAAATAATACAAAAATTATAATAATACCTAATAATAGGTTAAGGCGAGGTAGTGTGTACTTTTTCACAATCTACATCTCAGAGAGAATCTACCTGCCCAAGTAACCTCCTCTAGCCATGTATGTGGGTTTTATCACCCATAATATGTGATTTAGTAAATTATTTTGTTCACTTTGTTGATTTATACTGAGCTTCTTCTTCGATTTTTCACACACACTGCCTTCAGTTAGTTTCATATGGCAGAATTATTTTTTTGGTTTACCTGCTCACTCCGAATAAGAACTATGTGTTTCTTGTGGCATCTTCCCTGTTAGGGCCGGTAAGGGCCGCCAGCAGTTACTCCCTTTGACAAAAACCACTCCATCAACTGCTACTCATAGAAACTGGAAGAGGTAGAGGACAACAATCCAGATCAGGTAAAAACTAGTAGCGTTTTGAGTTGGCAAGCAGCGGAGTGTGGCTTGTATTCCATGGGTGGTAAGCATACCTTAGTCCTGACTGCACTGGGGTTTGCAATACACAGCTAGTGGGAAGGGGGTGAGAAAATGTTGCATTTCAAGGCAATTTGGGAAGTAATCACCACACTCCAGACCGATTAAGAGTGAAAGTCACTTACAAGATGCACACTGAATCTGAGAGTAGGTCACAAATGGCCAAACACCCACCTCTAGGGAGGGGGAGCTTGCGATAAAGTACCATAATCTCTCTGAGGAATGTTGCATAGGATCTGGTTGGATTGTGTTGAATGGGTAGTAGAGGAACTTGGGACACGGGGGGGGGGGGGGGGGGGAGACAGGAGAGGGACTATACCTACCCATTCATTCAAATCCCTTATGAGGGGATCTTCAAGGGGCAGTTGGTTGATATATTATCTCCATTACTCCTTTGATAAAATCCACTCCAAATGTTTACTATACATACCATTACCAGAGCTAGGTGGCTGGAAGTTTCTTTGTAGGAGAGGGTTTGAGAGGAGGGGTTATAGACTGAGTATGGTTTTGTGTATTTACAGATTATAGCCTATGTATCTCTGTACCTTGTAATGTCATATTGTTTGTTAACTGTTGTGAGTGTTCGGCAAAATTGCAAGAAACAATATTGTTTTTTAAAAAGACAACGTTCTGTATAACAAAAAAAAGTATTTATAAAGAAAATACACAGCTATCCACAACAAAGCCACACCCCTCTTTTAGCCTTCAACTCAAAAATATTAATCTCATGCATAAAGTCAGCACACCCACGAATAAATATGAGGCCTACCGATCCACAGCACTTTTAAATGCTGAAGCAAAAAACTTCATAAAAGTGTTGGCTAATACCATACTTGCCATTATCTTGTAGAACTGGATCAATCAGGATTTATCCAATAGAGGCGCGTAATGAACAATATTTGACTCATACTCAACCTAATGAAAAAAGCTAACTTCAGAAAGATTTCCCTGGCTGCCCAATTCTTAGATGCTGAAAAAGTGTTTGACATGGGTCAGCTGGACGTTTCTCCTTCAAGTGCTGGAGTCAATCAGGCTGGGTCCTCATATGTTACCGTAGATTGCAGCTAGCCATAAGCAGCCGAGAGCAAAGTAATCGTTAATGACGTTGCTGATGAGGTTTTACATTTACAGGAAGAGCTGCAGCATTTAATCCTTAGGGCTATAGAAATTCTGTAAGCTTGTGGAATTTTCAGGGCTTTAGAATCATCTTGAAAAGGCTGGGATGCTCAGTGTAGGCATATCCTCAGAGGTATTAGATCGTATTTTAGCTGAAATCTATCTGCCATGGGATCGGTAGAACAGCTGTAATCTACCAGAACATGCTACAGAGGTTGCTTTACCCTTTCCAGGCACTCCCTGTCAGATTCCTTAAAAGAGCTATTGAAACCTTTATATGGGTTGCTAGGAAGGCGCAGGTGTTGAGCAAAATACTAAACAAACTAAGACAGACATTAGGCCTTCAACAGCATCTGAAAGCTTTTTTACTATCTACAAAAAATCCACATTACACTAGAAAAGGATTAGTAAAACAGTGGCTAAAGGAAGGCCAACGGGTTGAGAGGAGAAAAGTGAATGAGTGTAAGAGAAAGGTTGCCGTCACAGCAAGAGAAAAGGGCTAAAAGAATGGAACAACCAAGGGAGACAAGAGGAAGTAGGTTGAGAAAACAGAAGTGTAAAAGAAAGCACAAGGATTTGTACTGGATTAACGGACAGTAACTTTACTGTCCGTTAATTAAGGGGAAAGTAGGAGTAACAGGGAAACCTTACTAGAAACCAATACCAAGGAAGAAAAAGATAAGTTAACATGTGTTACAACCTTTACACCAGCATCTCATTCAGTAAAGCGGATAAACCCGAAAAACTGGACAATACTGAAAAAATCAGGCATCGATTGGGAGTTGCCCTGGTGCTCCTTTAAAAGAAGTACAAGCTTAAGACACAGACTAGTACATACATCTAGCTCCAATAAAATAAGTACACTAGAGGAGCTCTAGGTGGCGCCTGACCGGCATGGCTGCTCTGCCGTGAGGCTCCGGCTGTAAGACCCCGCCGATCCTTTCTTCCTCGCCTGATCCTGCCCTGGCCGGCTGATTTCGTCGGTTTTGGGGCCCGGGCCCGCCTGGCTGTTCCTGGTGCGAGTTTGGTGCGCGACCGCCCCCCCCGGAGCTGTGATTCCTGCCTATTATCGGCGCCCGGCGGGAGGCGGCTTTGATCCCTGACGCTGGGTGCGGGCGCGCGGCTACTCGAGACCGCGGCGCCCACGAGGGTGCTGGGCCTGGGAGTCCTGGAGGCCCGGTGAGATCGTCGCTGCGGCAGTGGCGGCCCCCCCCCTCGGTGGGGCCCCGACCTGGGATCCTGTGGCTGGCGGCGAGGTGCTGTGGGGCCCATTTCGGGCTGTGGTGCCGGACGGAGGGCCGGGCGGTGAGTGGGGCACTCCCTGGTGGGACGACTGGAGCTGCTGTGGGGCTGGAGGTGGTGGGGGCCCTCCCCATCGGGCCGGGTGTCGACGGCCGGGGCCCGGTTTCCCCCCACTCTCCCCCACCAACGTTGCTGGACCTGCCCTGGTGTCCCGAGGCCTGCAGCGGCGAGCTGGTGGAGTGACGCCTCGTCGGGGGTTCGGGCCGCAGGCCGGCGGTCAGGGGGAGGTGGATGGTTGTCCCTCACCTCCCGCTCCTCCTTTAACCTTCCCCACCCCCCCCCGCCCCCCCTTTTTCCCTCCATATCCGCCTCTGGGGGCCTGTGTGTTGGGGGTGGCCCTGTCCGCAGGGGCCACCTGGGGCCCTGACTCTGAGCTGTGCGAGAGCGGTGGACGTGTTGGGCTCTCCGAGGCGGACGGGCGCCCGGTGAATTTGGCTGTAACGAGAAGGGGTGCCCCTCCGAGCGAGCTCCTTGGCTACAGGTGGGCTGCAGCTCCCCCAGGCTCATCGTTTGCCGAATCGGGCGGTTGGCGGGCAGATCCACCGGGGAGCTAGTGACTAGGTGTCCTCCTGCTGCTCTCCTTTCACGGCCTTCTGGAATCGCCGCGACCGGATCTGTTGCCCGTGGACTGGGCGAAACGCCCCCCGGGGTCGCAGGTGCCGCCGCCATGGGTAAGGACAGGGCTTCCCGGTCGACGCCCGCAGCTACCCAGACCAAGATGGACAAGTTCACGACTTCTGAGAAGGGGCCGGGCCCCGCCGGGGCCCCGGCCCCGGCCCCTGGCACAGACCTTGCTGCCATCCTACAGGCCATCACGGCGTCCCGCTCCTCCCTGGAGGGCATGGTGGGGGAGGTGAAGGTGGACGTGGCCCTTCTTCGGCAGGACCTGCGTAACGCCACTGCCCGCATATCTGAGGCTGAATCCCGTATCTCAACCGCCGAGGACGACATCCACCAGCTGCAGGACCAGGTGCGTGAGCTTACCACCCACTCCAAAGAGCTGCACCGCCGAGTGGAGGACGCTGAAAATCGTGCCCGCCGCTGTAACCTCCGCCTGGTGGGGTTCCCGGAGGGGGCGGAGGCTGGTCGTGCGGATGACTTCCTGGAGCATTGGTTTCAATCCTGGATGCCGGTGGGCAGCCTCTCGGCCTGCTTCGTGGTGGAGAGGGCCCACCGTTCCCTGGCGCCGAGGCCCCCGGGAGCGCCTCCCCGTCCCTTTATCCTGAAGATCCTGAATTTCAGGGACAGAGATGCGATCCTCAGGGAGGCCAGACGCTCCGCGAATCTCCGCTACCAAAACCACACTATAATGGTATTCCTGGACTACACCCGAGAGGTCCAGGAGCTTCGGCGCTCCTACCTGGAGGTGAAGCAGAAGATGCGAGCCCTGGGCCTCCAATATCAGCTGCAGTTCCCGGCCCGTCTCCGGGTCATCTTCCAGCAAAAGACTTTCTTCTTCGACACGCCGCGGGCGGCCTGGACCTGGCTCGCGGAGGAGTGTCCCCTGCAGTATGCTAGTCGAGGATCTCCGGTGGAGGGGCGAGCTGGGCGAGGAGCGCCCCGCTCTTCCAGGTCCCGACGGCGACGGCGCACGCTGCCCCGGAGGCGCGCGGGGGAGGAGGTGACTGTCGTGCGCTCCGGGGGGCGGCTGCGGCGGGCGTCCGGGGCTTCTTCGGCCTCCTCGGTGGCGCCCACTGGTCCTGACGCAGCTGGGCAGCGGGCCGTGTCCCCCCCAGCGGGCGGGCTCTGTGACCCAGCCTGCTCCCCAAATAGACACTTCGGACCTCTCCCGCAGCCCCACCATTTGACTTCCACTTACTGCTTGTGATATATTTGCCGGGGGATGGAGGTGGGGCTCTGCTTCCTGGTCGCTAGACTTCGCAGTCGGGCCTCGGTGCTCCTACACATCTGTTGCTCTCGGCCAGGGCGGATGAATTGGGTCTGATCTGATTTATTGAGGGGTCCACTAGCACTCAGGCCCGAGCGTTTTAGCTTGGTTTTGGTTACTCACTGTTAGGGCGACAGATGCTTCTGTTCTCGAAGTATAGGGTGGGGGGTGTAGGGTGGGGTTTGGTTTGGGGTTGTTTCTTCCTCCTAGGGAGGTTTTTGTTGTTAGAGGGTGTACTCCTCGTTGTTATGGTTCCAAGGCATCATGTACTATTCGACCTGCTCTCCTGTCCGATCTTTCCAGGTCCCTCCTTCCGGGGAGCTCTCCTGCCCACGCGCTTCTTGGCCCCTGTGTGGGCGCAGTGCCCGCGGGGAATTGGTATCCTGCGCGCTTCCCGACCCGCCCACGGCCCCCTTTCGCGGCCACTTTGTCTATCTCCTGTCCTACATCCCCCTGCTTGCTCCCATGGCGGACACACCCCTGCCTAAAGCTGCGGTGCGCGTCTTATCCTGGAATGTCAACGGTCTGCTCGATCGCTTCAAGCGCATGGCGGTCCTCAAATACGCGCAGCGCGCGGAGATTGATGTCCTCCTTCTTCAGGAGACCCACCTTATGGGTAATAAATGTCCCTTCCTCGCCCGCTACGGCTACGACAGGGTCTGGCATGCCGGTTTCGCTAGGGGCTCACGGGGGTGGCTATCCTGCTTAAGCGTTCCTTTCCCTTTGTAATGTCCCAGGTGCATTTGGACCCCCAGGGTATGGCCGTTACGGTCTGTGGCGCACTGGAGGGCCGCCCGCTTACTCTGCTGTCCCTCTACGCAGCGCCATCCCTGTTGCAGTCCGCTCTTGCGTACACAGCGGACCTCCTCCCCAGGCTCCCGGCGGGGTCTCTCGTCCTCGGTGGCGACTTTAACGCGGTCTATACACCCCATATGGACTCGACGGGTCCGATCTCCCCTACCAGGACCACTCGCGCGAAACAGCTATCGAGTTGGGCTGAGGCCCAGGGCCTCTGCGATGTCTGGAGGGTTTGGCATCCACGCGAGCACCAGTATACCCATACTTCGGCGGCACACCATTCCCACGCCCGTATTGATCTAGTCTTTGTTCCCTCCGCCGACTGTGCAGGGGTTTGTGATGCCCGCATTCTTCCGCGGGGCCTCTCTGATCACTCGCCGGTGCTTATGGCCCTCGGCCCACCTCCCTTTACGGCCCGTCCGATGTGGCGCTTGAATGCCTGGTTCCTTCAGGACAAGGCCTTTCGGGGGGGTGGTGGAAAAAGGGATAGCGGACTACTACCTCCACAAGGTGGGCTCTGTCTCTTCTGCGGCTGTCCTCTGGGAGGCCGGCAAGGCGACTATTAGAGGGGTTGCGAAGGGGCATCTACAGCAGCAGCGCCGGCGTCAACTCCAGCAACTTACAGCTTGTGAAGCGCAGGCTCTGGCGCTTGAGCGCGATCTGGAGGCGTTGGGAGACGCCGCACGGGCGCGACGGCTGGCCTTTCTCCGCGAAGAGATACGCATGCACTCTCTGGACGCGGCGAAGACTCTTTGGCGCTCCTCGGTGGCCCGGGTTTACGGATGGGGGGACAAGAATGGTACGCTCTTGCACCGTCTGGCCACCTATCCTCGTGCAGGCCGGGTAATTCCAGCCATCGCGGACGCCGCGGGGGAGACACACACGGTCTCGGTGGCAATAGCTCAAACCTTTGCAGATTATTATTCCCAGCTATACCGGACGCGGGGGCTCTCCCTTGCGGGATTGATGGGGGAGGGAGGGCGGCCCTGGCGCGGTTGGGGCAGGAGGATAGCGAGACCCTGGACCTGCCCATTTCCCTCCAGGAGGTCGAAATGGCAACCGGATGGTTTTCCACAGGAGTATTACGCCCATTTCCGTGATGCCCTGGCCCCGCGGCTTCGGGATCTTTTTGCTGAGGCGGTGGAGAAGGGTTCCTTCCCGCGAGAAACGGATACCGCCACTATAGTAGTCTTGCCGAAAACTCAACCCCCATCGCAGTCCTGCTCCGATTACCGGCCGCTCTCTCTTATCAATACCGAGCTCAAAGTCTACGCTACCGTCCTTGCGCAACGACTGCGCCCGTTTCTGGCCGCGCTGGTTCACCCAGACCAATGCGGGTTTATGCCAAATCGAGGTACCAGACACTGCCTGCGGTGCCTGCATCTTGCTCTGGCCCACCGTGAGCGCCTCTCTCCTTAACTAGCCCTTTTCCTGGTGGATTTCGAGAAGGCTTTCGATTCGGTGGGGTGGGACTATCTTGGGGACACCTTAGAACTCATGGGGTTCGGCTCCCAGTTTCGTGCCATGGTTCGGGTTCTTTACGCGGACCCAAGAGCTCGGGTACTGGTCAATGGGACCTTGTCCCGCGCATTTTCCATAGGGCGGGGGACGCGGCAGGGCTGCCCGCTTTCGCCCCTCCTCTTCGCCCTGGCGATGGAGCCCCTGGCTGTGCTCCTCCGGGCGGATCCTGTCATCCGTGGCTGGGACTGGCCGGGTATGGTCCCTGATAAAATCGCGTTGTATGCGGACGACGTTCTTATTTATCTCTCAGATCCGGCTGTCTCGGGTCCTCGGGTGCGCCAAATTCTTCACCGGTTTGGGCAGGCATCTGGTCTCCGTTTGAACTCCGGGAAGTCTGTCCTGGTTCCGCTCCACCCTTCACGGGAGTGTTTTGATTGGCAGTCTGACATTCCTCTTCGACGGCTGTCCTTTAAATACCTGGGGATTTGGGTTACCCTTCTCCCGGAACTGGGCTGGGCTCTTAATGTGGCCCCCGTGGTGAACAAGGCCAGATCAGATATGGCGAAGTGGCAATCTCTCACGTTGAATCCGTTGGGAAGGCTCGCTCTTTATAAGATGAGGATCCTCCCTCGGTTTTTATATATGCTCCAGAACACGCCCTGCTCCTTCCCCCGCTCCTGGTTTCGGGACCTGGATAAGACCGCGACTAGATTTCTTTGGGGCGGAAGTAGATCCCGGTTGGCCTTGGACCGCTGTCGCGTTCCTTCCTATGACGGTGGCCTGAGCATGACGAATCTTTACCTATACTATCTTGCTGCGGGGCTGTTAGTGGTCCACGACTGGTTTTCGGGTGGGTGGGATGATCCGGCTTATCGACTGGAGGTGCGGCTCATCGGATTCCCCTCTATTCAAAATATGCTCTATGGCGCGACGGTCCCTGGATCGCTTCCAGAGGTAGTGCGGGCCCCCTTTCTGGCGTGGCGAGCGGCCCTACGGCACACTCGGTGGTCGAGGGTGCTAACCCGGGTGACACCGCTATGGCACGGCACTTGGATGCGGGAGGTGGCGGGACTCGGGGGCTTTCGTAGCTGGGACCTCCTGGGGATCTCCTGCCTGGGTGACGTCTGGCGGGGAAGCCACATGTGCTCCTTTCAAGAGCTCCGGAGTCGCTTTTCTCTCCATACCTCGCAGTTTTATCGTTATCTCCAGTTGCGCCATGCGCTCCAATCTTACGTCCCTCTAGATTCCAGACTCCCTGACCATAGCCCGCCTGAAGCCCAGGTGATGCTGGGATATCTTGGGAAGGGGGGCATCTCCCGCATTTACCGATCCCTGGTTAATAATACTCCGATGGACTGGAGTGGGCTGAGGCAGCGGTGGGAGGCATGGGTGGGTCCTCTGGACGACAATGACTGGAGGGACGCCCTAATGGCGCCCAGGACAATCACCGCATCGGCTCGATTGCGGCTTGTCCAGGTTTATTACCTTCACACCGCATACCTGACCCCGGAGCGTCTGTTTCGCGCAGGCCTGTGCCAGGGAGCCTCGTGCGGGCGGTGCGGGATGGACCCGGCAGATTTCTTTCACATGGTCTGGTCTTGCCCTCGCATGGCCGGATTCTGGAGGGAGATTGAAACTGACTTAACTGACGTCCTGGGATGGGAGGTCCCCCATGACCCTCGATTAGCGCTGCTGGGCATAACGGATGGGCTGGATGGCTCCTGTAACGAGCACTATTTCCTAACCACGGCCCTGGTGGTGGCCAAGAGAGATATAGCGGCCGCCTGGAAGCAGGTTGACCCACCCAGGGGAGGCAAATGGCGCAGAGGGGTGGATTGGTGCGCTGCACAGGAATGGACATTGTACGCGGCGAGAGGCTGCCCCAAAAAGTTCCGTAAAGTATGGGGGAAATGGCTTGGGGGCCTAGTTTAAGGGGGGGTATGCATGGGGCGGGAACGGAGGGAGAGGGGTGGGGGAGATTGCTTGGGCTGCTGTTGTTTAACTGCTACGTGATGGGTCTGAATACTATCAAATTGCTCAACTTGCTGTATGTCCTTTTTGATCTTGATGCCTATTTGAAAATAAAAATTTGTTTATCAAAAAAAAAATAAGTACACCACCGAGGCAGAGGACACTTTGGGACATGCCCCCTGTTGTTGGGCACTTTCCCTGTGGCAACTGCTCAGTGTTCCCCCCTTACTAAACAGCAAAAGAGGTAGACATCGGAACTCGGCGCCCCTGGGTTCTAAAACACCACACAAATTGCAACACAGAGAATGTAGTATATATGATTACGTGCAAATGTGACAAGAAGTATATTGGCATGAAAACTCGTAAGGTCTGGCTGAGGATAAATTAACACTGTAGTACCATTCGGAGTAAGAAGATATCCACTTGCTTAACCAAACACTACCTGAATCAACATCACACCAACACAGACTTACAGTGGGTCTTACTGGAGGCGTTGCGACGCAGGCCAGGGCCCAACATTAGTAAAGTACTATTTGAGAGAGAACAACGATGGGTGTATTGTCTGAGGACACGTGGATGGTTTAAATGAGGTCATCCCATGGCTGCAAATATAGACCACCTCGGTATTTAGAGTGCACCTCCCCCGCAGTAAGCAGTACACACGAAATGGGATCATGGGATGACCAAATGCACATTAGGCATTATTTTAGCGTTCTCTTCATATTATAAAGCACTTCGAGGAGATAAAATTCTAGATAAGCAAGCTATCATATACATGAAGATAAAAACTCCCTCTCTATGCATAGCTACAATGATATCTGAGAACTGCCAAACAAACCCGTTTATAGTGATCCGCCCGCCCCCCCCCCTTCCTTCCCCTTGCCAAAAAAACCCGGGTATAATCCAATCCATCACAATAGCGAGACACAAGATAAGTAGCCTTGTACTAATTATACAGGGCATCAGAAAAGCGTCACTACACGGAAAATAAAAAACCTAATGCTCAACAGGGGTGAGGTTGACTGCCTGTGAGGAAGTATGAGTTCAAAGTAATGAGGGAATGGTTAAAAAGCAAGACAGGAAAAAATTAATATGCTCATGAAAAATAACAGAATCACCTACTATGAACGAATAGCAATAAACACAGCAATTTCGACACAGTTGTAAATAATAAAATAAAGCTGCATTCTGGGAACTAAGAAACTAGCAATTAAGAAGGGCCAGCTTGACTATATATGTGGAATCGCACTTAAGAATGATGGGACCTTGGTTAGGAATCAGGACTGTACACTTCTACTCCCATACATATAAGGGCGAACAGAATAGGAATCATTCCCTAGGAATGTACACAGCGATTTGGCAGCAGGTGTAAACAATTGGGGAAAAGAGAATGTCAGAGTACAGCCTCAGCTAACACATAACCCCAAGCGGTTAATCTTATGAATACCATAGGGCAAATGGCTGTCTTGTCTATGAAAATATACTTCAGGATCTCCTGCACTTTGGAGATAGCATGAAACTACATTTCCCATGAGTGTTATTTTATGATTTATTATTGAGAATTTGTCTCGTGCTCTCCTTATGATCCTCGTGATACTGTCCACGCGAGGGGAGGTTCTAGAGTGTTAAGAGGTGGATTGTGTGTCGAGGAGAGAGCGGAGGCGTTACTCTGCTGATGCCGTGTTTACTTAAAATAAACACTTTAATCGATTGCCTGTCTCCGACCCGGACTTTACAATTGGCGACGAGTTGTACAGGAAGAACCCACGTGTCAAGTTTACTATTGACTTGCTGATTTTCGAGCGTTCAACTTCGGTTCCAGTGTACGCGTGTGGACTTCAGTCATCGTGAAAAGGCAATCTACTTTTTGAATTTCAGCCATCTGTTACCTACTGAAGATACCACAGGTCGGATTTTCTCTTAAAAGAAGGGAATTTCTACTCACAATTTCTCTCCTCTGACGTTGTTTTTGTTTAAAAGACTCTACCGTTCCTCCACAAGTGCTCCTGACTGTCACGTCTCGCTCATCGGAGTGTCAGCAGAGTTCGCCTTCCTATTGGTCACGTTTTCGCTGTGACGTTTAAGTTCACGTTGCGTGAACTCAGCGTGCCACCATTTTCTTTTTCTTCAAGCGCTACTGTATTTTGCTATGAGTTTACCACCTTAATACTCATTCACGGTGATGCGCACACCTTAATACAAGCGCATCGAATATTTCAATTCACCACACGAGTCTGTTCACACCGCTTGGAATTTTCACTACTGGCTTATACACATTTATTTAGCAGCGCATATTCGACGAATACGGTGATGCGCACACCATTTTTTTAATGATATTTATATGTTACTCAATTAGGCATAACATTCATACAGCATTCTTCGCATAAAATTAACAGCACATCCTGTCGGCTGTACAAGCAACTCGGTGATGTGCACACCTCTACTGTCCTTGCTCATTGAAATAGTTTTTTTTCTCCTTTGTTTTAAATATTATATTTTTCAAGAGTGGTACTATCATTTTTGTTGTTGTTGCTTTCGTCTAATTTTCAGTATGACTAGTCAAAGCTATTCTATTCAGCCTCCTTAAGCGTTCTGGCCTGCTGGTTCTGATCCATGCATGAAGTGGTCACAATGGAAGGCATATTTTCTCAACTTTATTGACACTATCGATTAAGATGGGAAAATGACACCAGAGAGGAAAAAGAAACTTATTACATTCTGTCGGCCCAGGAGGGCTAAAAGCCTATGAGGAGATGACTAAAGCCTTAGGAGGTGGTGACGCTAAAGTGTTTGATGCAATAGTGAATGACTTTGATACATACTTTGCACCTAAAGTTTGTATTGGAATTTTAAGGTTTAAGTTCTTTCACAGGAAACAAGAAGCCAATGAAACAATTGATGAGTATGTTTCAGCTCTGAGGAAACTTGCCGATGATTGTAAGTTTGATCATTTGGTCGATCAATTCATCAGAGATCAGGTGGTAATGCATAATAAAGATCCTGCTGTTCAAGACAGATTATGGATTAACGGCGATGCTGAATTAAAGGATATTTTGAGCATAGTAAGAAAGGCGGAAATGTCTAGCCGTAGTGCAAAGTTACTTAAACGCGATGCTGCTATTGCAGAGAACTCTGCAGAAGTAGTTAGCAAAATCAAAGCAAATTCGCTTTCTTCCAAAACTAATAATTCCGTTAAATATAAAAATGACACCACAGTAAAAAAAAAAAAAAAAAAAAGGAGTACAACCGTGGCACCAATTTTAGGTGTTACCGTTGTGATAGTCCTTCACATTTAGTTTCGTGTAAAACATGTCCTGCCTTAAAGCAACGATGCTCGAATTGTGGTATTGTGGGCCATTTTACTAAAGCTTGTAATAGGAAAAAAGAAAGTGAAGGTTAAGTGTCTAGATGAAGTTGATTATGATTCAAGCGAATGTGAAGATAATATTAAGAAACTTACCATTAATGATTCCGGTAATTCACAAAACCTTGATCCTAAGGAGCTATTTATTTGGAACATTTATGACAACAATGATAGAATTCTTAAAAAACCCTTATGTTCCATGCTCATAGGTGGGATTTCAGTACAAATGTATGCTGATTCAGGTTCGCCATATACGATAGTAGATGAAGAGACGTGGAAATCTCTTTTTGTGGCACGTTTGGGCAATAAACTTCTAGAACCTGACATTCAACCAGTGGGGTTTTCTGGTGAAAAGATTGACATGGTTGGGTATAGGTTATTGCTTTTTTTATTCAAGAATAGACAGACTACCAGCAAACTATAGGTTGCCAAGAAGGGACGTTCAGTTTTAGGTTGGAAGGATAAGGGAAAACTTGATATAATCCTCAACCCCAACAGTCCAGACCCTGTCATGGTACTTAATGAAGACAATTCGCTTTGTAAAAGTTTGTTAGAGAAATTTCCCAAAGTTTTTAGTGGCAGTATAGGAAATCTGAATGATTTTGAACATCGCATCATATTGAAATCTAATGCCTGTCCGAAGATCCACAAAGTCAGACAGATTCCTGTTCTCCTCAGAGATGATGTGGAGAAAGAACTAGAGAAATTAGTCAAAGCGGACATGATTGAGCGTATTGAATCCGTTGAGTGGATTTCTACGATTGTTGTTGCAAGACGTAGCAACGGAAAATTAAGATTGTGTATTGACCTTAGACAGCTAAATAATAATATTATCGTGGATAAGTTTCCTCTTCCAAAGATCTCAGAAATGTTGTCATTGGTGAAAAATGCTGAATGGTTTTCTACTATAGATCTTTCTGCTGCTTACCATCAGATTTCCCTTGCAGATGAGAGTAAAGCGCTAACAGCTTTTGTTACCCCTTTCGGGTGTTTTCAGTATAAAAGACTTCCTTTTGGTTTAGCCTCTGCGGCCGCTATTTTTCAAAGATCGATGTATCATCTATTTGGTCAAATTAAAAATGTAAGATGCTCCCAAGATGATATTCTTGTGTTTGGAGCCAATAGGGATGAACACGATACAATCCTTAGTGAAGTCTTTACTATTTTGGAGTCTAAAGGATTGACCGTTGAACATTTCAAGTGCAAGTTCGCTGTGAAATCAATCACTTACTTAGGTCACACCATCAGTAAAGATGGTATTTCTCCCAAACGTTCTTTAATCGAGGCTATTCGTGATGCACCTAATCCCACGAACAAGGAAGAAATTCGATCTTTTCTGGGTCTAGCTGAATTTTATTTCAGATTTGTAAGAAACTTTTCTGCAAGAATGTTCTTCATTAGAAAACTCCTTAAGAATAGAGTAAAGTTTTTATGGAGCACTGAATGTCAGTCTGAATTCTCTAACATCAAACGTGCCATTGTAGAAGCCCCAGCACTAAAGGGATTTGATCCTGATTTAGACAATATTGTCACAGTAGACGCTAGTAACAAGGGGTTAGGTGGCATATTGTCTCAAATAGGACCAGATGGGAATGAGAACATCGTTGGTTATGCTTCTCGTGCATTGTCCCCTTCTGAAGAAAGATTTTCCGTTATTGAAAAAGAGACCCTTGCATGTGTTTGGGCTATGGATCATTTCCGATCTTTCATTTGGGGAAGGTCTTGTTTAATACGTACTGACCACAAACCTTTGGTTAAGCTTTTAACAACGGAAGGGATCTTGAACGCCTCAGCTAGAATCGCTAGATTGTTGTTGAGGTTACAGGATTATATTTATCAGATTGTTTATGTTCCTGGGAAAAAGAATGTCATTGCAGATTTCCTGTCTAGACTACCCATTGAAATGCACGAGTGTGATTCTTATGATTTGGACGATGAACAAGTTGCTGTGATTCACAATCAAGGATTGTCCAACTTCGATGAAATTGAATGGTCTAATAGTTATAGACTTGATGCCACTTTGCAGAAGTTAATCATTTTTATGAATAGTTGTTGGCCTTGTAAAAGTAAACTTCCTAGTGCATTTAAAGCCTTTTGGGAAATAAGGCATGAGCTTTCTGTCACCAAGGGGTACATTTTTAGAGGTGATAAAGTTATTCCCCCTCTCTCAATGAGAATGAAAATTGTTAAGCCTTGCCATGAGGAGCACAGTGGCATTATCAAAACCAAACAGAGGGTCAAGCAATGGTTTTGGTGGCCAGGTATTGATGTTGCGATTGAGCGAGTCGTGCGTGAATGTGTACCTTGCTGCAATTCGGACAAATCTTTAGTCACTTTGAGGCCGAAATTGGGTGAATCCTTTATTCCTGAAAAGCCATGGCATACTATTGCAATTGACATCATGGGTCCTGTTGGTATTGAAAAAAAATACATTATAGCACTCATTGACATTTTTTCTAGGTGGCCTGTAATTAAGGTTGTTGACAAAGTTGACTCAAGAAGTTTTGAAATTTCTTGATAGAACTTTCATTGAAGAGGGTTTACCTGTTCAAGTTATCTCTGACAATGGATTTCAATTCATGTCCAATTTAACTCAAGAATATTTTAAGAGAGCTGGCATTAAACATAGGACGACCTCGCTTTACAACCCTTCTGGTAACGGCATGGTTGAAAGATTTAATAGAGTTCTTAAAAACTCTATTCAAATGGCTGTTCAGAACAGTTGTGACTGGGAAGTGAAAATTTTCAAAACCTTGTGGATGTATAGAACGACACCCCATGAATCTTTAGAAGTAACACCTTTTGAAGTCATGAGAGGTCGAGGTGCCAGGACTAAATGCAATCCTGAATGGTTATTAGAAAGTACTTCTACTGCCTTACCTGTTGATGTTATTAGATTCAGAATAGTTAATAAATGCAACAAGCATCATGAAATGTATAACAAAAAACACAATCCAAAGGATGTTTGTGTAAAAGTTGGTTCTTGGGTCAGGGTCAAGAAGCCTTGGAAAACTAGTAAGGGTGAAAGTCAATATTTCGAACCATTGCAGGTTAAGAAAGTTTTAAGAAATGCTGTCCAATTGTCAGATGGTAAGGTTTGGAACCTTAAAAGAATTGCTATTTTTCGTCCTCCTAATTTTCCTAACCAAACTTCTTCTTTGGTAATTACCGATCACATGATTCTCATTCAGAATGGGATGTTACTACAAAGGGGATGGGAATGCAAATGATTCTGATACTCCTAACTGTGTTAATGTTGGTTCTGATTCTGTTAATGATGATATTGTTATTTCGGGGGAAAGTTGTAATGGAGAATGAAAAATGTCCTAGCTATCGTAACGGAAAGTTTCAATTCTATTAAGGACTCAGAGGCGAGGATTATGCCTTCTTTCTTCACTTTATTTATACAGCAGCGTGAAAGAACGAACAAAACTACGTTTCCCATGAACCAAAGGGAAAAAGTAGTCTTTGTAACAACCAATCAAAAAACAAGAAAGTGTCCAATCAGGATCCGCCAAGCTCCACATAGTCCCTTGTCAGTGTCCTGTTCTCCTCTTTCGGAGCGCGAAGACAGCCCAAGCCTCATCTTTAGGACTCTTGTTTGTGGGTATCAGAACCTGCAACAAACGAAGGAGCATTACCAGAGGAAAGTACAACCCTAGGAATCCGCGTCAAGAAATTTTTTTTTAGCAAGAGAAAACATCAATACAGCAACACAGAAGAGATTGTATGCCCCATAACTTCCACAAAATATTTACTTACTTCAATACGGGGAGGGTCTCTTCCAAGAGCATAGGGCGGGATAATCCTCGCCTCCGAGTCCTCAATAGAATTGAAACTTTCCGTTACGATAGCTAGGAAATTTTTCATTCTATGTCAGGACTGGAGGCGAGGATTATGCTTGTATAAAGCTTGCCCACAACCAGATGAGCCATATTCAGAATTGGCTTAAAGTAGAAACGCTTGAAGGTGGAATCCAAGGACCAATCCGCCGCATTAAGGATATCCTCCAAGCGGGCACCCAAACCGAAGGCTTTCGATGCCATAGCGCCTCTTGCAGAATGCGCTTCAAACAGTCTGAGGCTAATGCCTGCTTCTGACATCACCCAACGAACCCATCTAGCAATGGTGGGTGAGGAAACCGCTTTGAACGGCTTGCGGAGCGCAATGAGAAGCTGACTCTCTCCAGGAGGACGGTATTCTTCCGTCATTTCCTCGTACGCCTTGAGGCAGCGTACAACACAAAGTTTAGGAGAGTCCGGGAATTCCGGATAAGAAATAACTCTCGTGTGGCACTTGGTATGGCGCAAAAGGGTGAAGGTCACCCCATCAGGGGTGAACATTCGACCAGAAATATCTAAGGCCCTGACGTCCGACACCCGACGGCACGATACCAGGCAAAGGAGCATTGCAAGTTTTGCCGTCAACTCTTTACGGGACAGAAACCTATTAGGTTGCCATGAAAGGAAAAGATTCAAAACTTGATTGACATCCCATAAAGCCGAATAACGTGGTTCCGGCGGCAAGGAGAGGCGAATGCCTCTCAAGAGTCTACAGACCAACGGGTGTTCCCCAAACGGCGATCCTGCCACAAGGACATGGCCTGAGGAGATGGCCGATCTGAAAGTGTTAATTGACCGATAGGCCATACCATCCGACGCTAGACGCGCCAAAAAATTCACGACATGGACCACATCCGTGACCAAGGGATCGAAACCCCTTCGCATACACCAACGGGCCCATCTGCCCCATAGGGACTTGTACCTTTTAACTGTACTGTCCGCCCAAGCCTTGGAGATGAGCTCTTCAGCTGTTCGCGAAAGCCCCGGGGTTTGCCATCTACCCCTGAAATCCTCCACGCCATGAGATTCAACGAGTTCGTGGCTATCAGAGGATGGGGAGAGCCGTTCGGGCTCCGGAGAAGGAAAGGAAGACGGGGGAGTAGGATTGGAAAATCCCAGGAAAGTTCCAGAAGAACTGGAAACCACACTTGAGACCTCCATAGAGGGGTGATTAGGACTAAATCCGCCTGTTGCCTGCGGACTTGAGCTGTGGATCGGGTGATCATCGCGAAGGGAGGGAACGCATAACCAAATTCCTTGCTCCAATCCTGGAGAAACGCATCCGTGGCCATCGCCCGAGGATCGGGCCTCCAACTGAAAAACTTCGGGAGCTGATGGTCTAGGCGGGATGCAAAAAGGTCCACTGTAAACGGACCCCAAAGGTTGTTGAGGGAAACAAACACCAAACAGTCCAGTTTCCAAAGGCTGTAATCGTGGAAGTGGCGGGATTGGAAATCCGCCTCCACATTGTCGCGGCCCGGGAGATATTCCGCCGTGACAGAGACATGACTGTCCAGGCAATACTGCCAAAAACTCGCCGCCAGATCGGATAGCGCCTTCGACTTGGTGCCTCCCAAGTGATTGATATAACGGACCGCTGATACGTTGTCCATTTTCAGAAATACACACAACTGCACGGAATCTCTCGTCCAACATCTTACGGCAAACGAGCCTGCCAGAAGCTCGAGACAATTTATATGTAATTTCCGTTCTTCTGGAGACCACAAGCCTCCCGTGGAAAGATCTCCGCACCGAGCGCCCCAACCGAGCTTGCTCGCGTCGGATTCTATAATCAGATCCGGAACAGCCCCGAAGATCGCTCTTCCGTTCCACACCTCCATGTGGGTTAACCACCATTGAATTTCGCTCCGGGCTTCGTCGGACAATATGATCTTGTGGGAGTACGGAAACCCTTTGCGAAGGAAATACGCCTTGAGGCGTTGGAAGCCCCTGTAATGAAGAGGGCCCGGAAAAATCGCCTGAATGGAAGCCGAGAGGAGCCCAATTTACCGAGCCAATTGGCGAAGTGAAACCCGCTGAGCGACCAGGACACGACGCAACTCGTGACGGATTTTTGTCAGCTTTTTTGCGGGCAAACACAGAGTGGAGGAGGTTGAGTCTATGACGAACCCCAAGAAGATAACGGACTGAGCCGGATGTAGAAGGGATTTCTTCCCGTTGACCACAAAACCCAGATCCTGAAGAAGAGTCACTGTCATATGAAGTTGCTCCCTCAAAAGTTGGGGGCAGGACACCATCAAGAGAAGGTCGTCCAGATAAACAATCAGTCGGACGCCTCGCGCTCTCAAAAACTCCACCGCTGGTTTGAGGACCTTGGTGAAACACCAGGGCGCTGAAGAGAGCCCGAAAGGGAGAGCTGTGAACTCGTAAATCTGACAACGCCAGGCGAACTGCAGAAAACGGCGATGCGGAGGAAAAATCGGGATCACCAGATAAGCGTCTTTCAGGTCCAAGCGGACCATCCAATCTAGGGGACGCAAAACATCGCGCAGAAGATGAATACCTTCCATTTTGAAATGTCGGTAAACCACCCATTTGTTGTAGTCGCTTAAGTTTATGACCGGGCGTTTGCCCCCGTCGGTCTTGTCGACTAAAAAGAGGTTGCTGAGGAACCCGCGCGGATGTAAGGACGTGCGTGAAATTGCGCCTTTGGCGAGGAGGGAGGAAACCTCCTCGTCCACCAGGTCTGCATCGCAAATTGAAAACTGAATGGGCAGCGGAGGAGCATGCTGAACCGGGTTCCCGACAAACTCTAAATGGAGCCCCTTCACAGTTTGAAGCACCTACGCATCGTGTGTGATGGCTAACCATGCCTCGTAATGACTGGCCAACCTCCCCCCATACTTTGTGGTGGGAAAAAGGCGAACACTCACCAGCGTTTGAGTTGGAAGCTCCTCCTCTGAAACCTCTGCCTTTGCCACGGCGACCTCTGGTGGGGTAGAAGTTACCAAACTTCGATTAGTCCTGATATTGTCTGGGACCTCTCTGGCCTGTTTGATGGTTTTGTCGACCGGTCGAGCGGCCCCTCGAAAAACACGAGGGAACACTTTTTTAATAGTTATCTGGGCCCTATCCAAAGGGGTAAAAGTATTTACGAACTTGCCCAACTCCTTAATGAAGGGTTCACCGAACAGACCTCCCTGCGCAACGGCTCCCACCTCTGAATCCGCAAGGTCGCCGAGTTTCGGGTCTATTTTGATGAGGAGAGACCTCCTTCGTTCGGTAGAAAGGGCGCAGTTAGCATTACCCAGAAAAACCACTACCCGCTGAGCCCAGCCGGATAGAGTTTCAGGAGAGATTAGGGAACCAGAAGCCTTTGCTTCCTCAGCCATGTCCAGGATTTTGGTGGCAGGACCTAAGACATCCAAAAGTTTATCTTGGCAGGCCCTCCAAGACCT
This sequence comes from Triturus cristatus, assembly GCF_964204655.1. Classification (NCBI taxonomy): domain Eukaryota; kingdom Metazoa; phylum Chordata; class Amphibia; order Caudata; family Salamandridae; genus Triturus; species Triturus cristatus. Next base: position 840,129,126 of record NC_140592.1, read on the forward strand.
ATTAATTCCTTTTTTTGGATCCCTGATCAATTTTTGCAAAAAAGTAGTCATTCTAGGATCAATGTCCGGAGTAAGCGCCACCTTACCCTCAAGGGAAGGACGTGGACATTCAGCTCTCAAGCAATTCCTCGCCTCTTTTTCCAGAGGCCTCCTAATATGTTCCGCGACATAAGTCACTACCTTCTCGGCAGACACCCAGTCCGATGAACGCGGGTGCACAATGTCGTTTGGATCTAACATATCTGAAGTTGGACGTGTTTGCGAGTCTGAGGGTACTGCAGGATCCAGAGGTGCCTGAGAAGGCCGAGATGGAAGCCATGAACGAGATGGACTGGTGTCGGGATCCCCCGAAGGGCCTGGCACTCCCAAAGAAGGGAGAGGCAAAGGGGAGACCCCTGAACCCGTGGCAGGGTGACTGTCAATAAAAGCCTGTTTGAGGCGTTCAAAAGCATCCACGTCCACTCCTGCAGCACAAGGACGTTTAGAAGGGGGGGGGGTCCGTGCCATCAGGATTGGCCCGAGACGGGGCAGGGAAGGCAACAGGTCTTCGCTCCAGGCGCAAGAACGCCTGTTCTATCTTCTGAGTGAGCCTATCCTCCAAGGGGGAAATGGCCTGATCTACTGCCCTGTAAATGGAGGTATCCACCGCTTCATAGAAAGCGTCACCCCAAGGCATATTTGCCAAAGGGTCCTCCTCCTCTTCCTCATGGAAGTCATCATAATATTCTATCGTGACTACAGGAGGGGTAATTGGAAGTAAGCCGCAATGGCAGTTTTCAAAAACTGGGTGTCAGTTTAAATTTTCTGTGTGCACGTGGTCTAGCACAATTAAAGAGGGTGACTGGCCCCACGGGGACAAAAGCTGGCAAACACTATCGTTTTAGAAGCAATGAACAAAACTGGGCTGGTAAATGTCCCCTTAACTGAGCCTAAAAGGCCAATACAGGACCTCCGAGGAGGCGTCAGCGCGCACCAGCGCAATACAGGACTCGTGCCCTTAAGAAAGGCACAAGCGTTAAATATAGAGGAAGCAATTGCCGCGAGCAACTATTTGAAATTTCTCGCGCTTCGATTACAGACCGTGTCAACGGTGTCATCCAGCCCAGAGCTCCGTAAGGATTAGCGCGCGCGTCTCCGAGAAACCGTTTGAAAACTGCAGAGACGCGACGCGTTAATCCTTGCCTCCCGCGCCCCCAGGCGGTGGGAGGACTGAAGCCGACACCAGCTCCGCCGCGTAGGAGAGAGGGAAACCCCTCCTTCTCCCGCGGCACCTCTGAGAAGAACGCCGAGCGCGTTCACTTTACAACTGCGCGTCGAAAGACTTGAAACGGGCAAAAAAATCACCTCATAAACTCGCCGCTCCACCGAAACCGGCGCCGCCGCCTAACAAAAACGCGCATACAGAATAACCATAGAAAATACCAGCACAACAATGACATTCAATACATGACAAGCACCCCTCAAACCTGAGAAGAAAGATGAGGGTACTTAACTGGCTGCGCAGCAGCGAAGAAAGAGGAGAACAGGACACTGACAAGGGACTATGTGGAGCTTGGCGGATCCTGATTGGACACTTTCTTGTTTTTTGATTGGTTGTTACAAAGACTACTTTTTCCCTTTGGTTCATGGGAAACGTAGTTTTGTTCGTTCTTTCACGCTGCTGTATAAATAAAGTGAAGAAAGAAGGCATAATCCTCGCCTCCAGTCCTGACATAGAATTACCTCCCTGTGAAGAGCAAAACAACATGGAATTGTCATCTGAAGGGGTTCATGGGAAAGATCAAGTCATTACTGATGGACCAAGTTGTAGTAACAAACGTTCTCGATCTAAACCAAAATGGATGTCAGATTATTTTTGTGATGTTGCATCTTAGTTTTTTTTGTTGTCATTTGTTTTGATTATTGTGTAAGGGGAAGATGCGTTATGTTATGATTTATTATTGAGAATTTGTCTCGTGCTCTCCTTATGATCCTTGTGATACTGTCCACGCGAGGGGAGGTTCTAGAGTGTTAAGAGGTGGATTGTGTGTCGATGAGAGAGCGGAGGCGTTACTCTGCTGATGCCGTGTTTACTTAAAATAAACACTTTAATCGATTGCCTGTCTCCGACCCTGACTTTACAATGAGGCACATCTCGGTGGCCGGTTGCACGTCATGAAACGAACGCAGCCCTTATGAAGACGCCAAGTGACAAACAGTAACTTTGGGAGGAGGCAAGGGATAAACTCTAGATTATCCGGCAAGGGTGATCCTTGACGAAGTAAGTTAAATATAACCAGATCAGTGACGCCTAGTGATTTCTTAATGTCTCCAGCTACTTCCTGTTAACTAATCGTAAAGTGAGCACGTATGTACATATTTAAACACTAACTCTGTGCCTTTTTTCTATTATTTACTCCAGTGCAGTGTGTAACTACAGGACTCCCTCACATGCCCCTCCATGAGGCACAGTATCCGCGAAAGTAGGGTAAGATGTGCATGAGGAGAAAAAAAACGAGTTGGGCACATAATTGTGTACCGTAATAGATGACATCTGATTGGAGGATAGAATAGATGGACATACAATTTAGAGGTCACAGTTATGTCTGTATGTATGCACAGGTTGATATAACATATACAGTTACCATTGAATCACCGGTTAAAACGTGACCAACATAACAATAAGTAGTCACGCAATGAGAATAGTGGACTGCACATGACTCTGGTACCCGCACACTGGTCAAAGTATAACCTCATATATAAAGCACAGGTCTCACTGACCATAAAATAAGGCATGAGAAAATGATTCTGTTTAACTGCAATGTATTGTACATATTTTGAGTGTATGTTTATGTCTTTTAGGAAGTATACAACTACAACTGAAGAACTCCGGCGAAACCATAATCCGGTACGGTATGCGTGGATTGGGCACGCATGTGTGAAGAGACAGTATAGGGAAACAGTGCAGGAGTGAATAGGGTCTGATTTAGTCCTGATAAAAGCCCAGGACCCCCTTGGGGCCGTTAGAAGGGCTTAAACATGCGGACCAACTGTGGATACTAGTACCATAACAGAGTTGTTAGTGTCCCACCTTTTTTTAAGTGTCCCTCCTCCACCAATAAATAAAGAACTGAAAAGAGGAGCTGGTAGGGGGCAGGGATTTCCATTGGGCTTGTTTCCTTTTCCCCCCTTAGTTTCCTTCTGATATCGATAGTTAGTGATCCAGCGCAAGTCTGGGAAATGGGGAATAACATGTAACGATACCCTCCCTGCATCGCAGACCTGACGTCACACTAGCTCATTCACACACGCATTCATTGGTGGGGCCCATAACACCAACTCACACACGTCACCATTCACGAGTCTGCACACCCAGGAGGGATGAGAAATTCAAGCGCTGGACATGAGGGGGGGGGGGGGGGGGGGGGGGGAAGAACACCCTATAACCTATAGGGAGAGAAAAAGTTATTTTACAAAATATACATTAATATCCTTCGCCTATAGATCCCTAATCCTAAACATCAAGGCACTCCACCCACTTGGTCAACGGACCAATTTAGTTGGATTGGTTGATGGTGACTTAGAACCAGCTAAAACACATTTTAAGGCTCAGAATCCTGTTCATCATATTTACCTAATCTGGCTATTTGGAGTCCTCTAATTCATTGGCTCTGCATAACCAAATTTCGTCGTAAATTGTCCGAAAAGCAGGCCAAAGCTCAAAGTTCTCTGCTCTGCACGTTACAGTCCCCAATTTATCAAAGGACCAGAAATCGTGCAAGCATCTATCATAGCCTGTGGATTTAGAAAAAGTTTGCAGTCATCAAGCGGTCAGGCAGCATCTGGACCACCAGGAAAGGCGTCACAACGAACGAAGGTGGAAAAATGATGAATAATAAAATAATAATAATCCCTCCCAATTCTACTACCCTTTTTATAGTGAAATCAAGTTAAAGAAGATACAATTTTAAGCTTTAGGACAGTCGTGATTGGCTGGTTGGGATTGTCCGATTCTTATTCCAAGATTTAGTACAGTTCGAGGGGTGATGTCACTTGTCAGCAAAGTGTCGGCTTGTTCCAGTTTACTGTAAGGTTGATTGTTCCCCTAGCTTGGCGAACGTCCTGTTTCATATCCTTGACCAGGGACATGATGAGCAAAGGTCGCCAAGAGGTTCAGGATACATACTCGCACATGCGCAGTTGATTCCGCGCCTCACGAGACAGTGGCCACTTCTGCGTGCGATGTCAGCGGCCATATTGGATTTAGGCCCAGATGTCAACTTAAGCGAAACAAACACAAAAGAATAATTAATACATAGAAATGGTGATTCTAATGTAAACCCCTTATTAATTCCTCTATGTGCTTGTATTTATCTAGCATATAGCGACATTTAAAGCCATTATATTCACCTTTTTCGATCCTCCTAGAGGATGCAACATCACAAAGCAACATATATCATGCAGTAGTCTATTACCACATATACTATTCATTAATATGCGTACAGATTTTAGTTATAAAAGTTATTTAGCCATGCAGATAGCAAATCCCATATAAAGTTTAAGTTTTAATAATGTTGATTAGTATACATGCAACACTCGTTTAATAATATTATAGTTAATAGATTATAATTAGTATTTTCATGCAAGAATAGAGGAGGTATACACAATTTTGCACTACCTGCTCCATCAATATCCCCTTTGGTGATTGTATCACCACAATACCTAAAATTTTGTAAATTTATTATAAAGAGAAAATGTATTCATAGATTTTTAGTTCACATTTCTGATTCCCCAATTTCTTCTTCTCTTGCTTTTCTATACATACTATCTTTCATTTCTTCTAATTCTACTTCCTCAAATTCTCTCTCGTCTTTTATTTTCTTTCTTTCTCAAAGTTTCTCTCTTTAAAATTTTCTGTATTTTCTTTCTTTTGCAACATAAACATCCTAGTCTTAAAACTAATACTAGGAAAACCACACCTTAATGGAAATAGGATTTTACCTATAAATGTACAACCTAATTTTAATAGGATATCTTTAATAGAAGTTAGTTTCTTTCCAATCGTTTCCCAAACACCTTCAACCTCCAGTGGTGCAATTTCCTCATGCAAATCAGTTATATTTTTATGTATGACTTTATATCTTGACTTTCGTCAGGAATGTAAGTACAACAATGTTGAACGTTCAGCATTCCACAGACTCCACCTTCTTTTGTCAAAATTATATCAAGGGAAAGTCGATTTTGCATTACCATGGCACGTGTGGCAACCATTTCTGTATTTACCAATAAAAATCCTCCAGCGGTGCTTGTTGACAAGCGATCCACTACTGTTGATAATTTTCTAATTTTATGTGCATTCAGAGATATTCCCACTGCTGGTATCAATGCTCCAAAAATGTCTCCCACAATTTCTGACCAAGACTCTCTCTTTCTACGTGTTAGTTGTCTACCTAACTCATGTACACCATCTCTTCCTCTTCCCACATGGAATATATTTGGGAAAACCAGGCCTACATAACAGGTACCAAAACCAGTGATCTGGTAATGGATAATATGCTTTGTTACCGCAGATAAAATATAATCCAGGAAAACTGGATCATTTCCTCCTTTAAATCCCCATCCACCCATGATTCGATATGTATCATGGCAATCACTGTTACCTAAAAAATAATTATCATATGCAGTTTGATTCCTTCTAATGCACAACTTTCCTTTCTGAGGCCAATCTAAAGCCATTGTTGGACTAGCTTCTCCTTTCAAATGTTTTTCCTTTTCAACATCCCAGACTGTCTTTTCCTCTTTTCCCTCAGATGCTTTCTTTTGCATTTTCAATCTCCTTTCTTCAACCATATCCAAGAACTCTTTCTCCTCCTCCTTTAAACTACAAGTTAGATTATTTCTAAATATGGACTCTAAGGTTAGTTCTTTAGTTTCTAAGAAAAATTCACCTAATACCTTTGCAGGTTTTACTTTATTTAATTTGTTAATTACAGGTACTTGTGAAAATATGTTATCTACATCTGAAAAATAATATTGTAATTTCCCTATTTTGTAAAACAAACTTGCTATTACACTACATGTTATTCCATACGTTACTGGGAGGTGATGGTAAGTCACTCCCTCAGATACAGACGCCGGCAACTGCATACAGACGTAGCAATCCCTCACATCCATCGTCTTCACATATTCGTATAGTAATTTTGAAAATACATTGTTAGAAAAATCAGTTATAGACCTATCTTTATGCAAGTAATTTCTATCTATTTTAGTCTGATATATCTTCTGAATCTTTTCTACATTAGTTTTATTCTTACTATGTTCTTCTATTGTTTCTAGTGTAACCTTAAATGAAACCATTAGCGCTAACGCACTCCACAGAAGCATTAGTAATCCTGTACAACAACAACACATTTTGAACCATCTTCTAAGAAATACACATTTAGTTATTCTACTTTCTGTGTTTGCCATTTCGAAAAATGATCAGTGTCTTTTGACTTAGCCTCTTCTACTTCACAACTAGTTTTGTCTACCCCAAGTCTCTAAGCACCTACTTGGTTCTATCAGTTGTGTCTTTTTCCCGTAAATTATTGTCTTTCCATTGGAATCACTTTTAGTCTTTTCAGTTTGGCATTTGACCGTCTTTCACTTTTCTTTCATAATCTTGATACAGAACTTCCTGAACATCAGTTTCTTCTCCAATATCGGACAAGATAACTCTCAGGATTTCCGATTCTTCGTTTTCCTCAACCACTTATGGTACAGCCACCTCTGGATTTTCTTGGCTATCCGCCTCTTCTTTTATTTCAGGCAGTGACACATATGACCATTCTGGCGACTTATACTTCTGGTTAGGCTTTCTCATTCTCTTATTTTCTTCTGTTGTCGTTTTTCCCTTGTCTTTCAATTTTTCTTGACTAGATACTTCATTCACTTGTTCAGCTCTAGATGAATTCACTCGTGTCAATCTGTATCTCAATCTCTTTATTTTGTTTGGCCAAATTTCATCGTTTGCTGATCTTTTCAATTTATTTCCCTTATCATTTTTCTCAGCTCACCATGCTCTCTTTCTCAGGACTTGACCTTCTGGTACTTCTTCATCACTGTCTTCTGATTCTGTTTCAACTTGACTTTTACCTTCAACTGTTTTTCTTTCCACCACTTCTTTTATTTTCCCTACTTCTGTCCCTCCTCGTGGTTCTTCCACACAATCTTCCTGCTGACTAACTGTCCCTTCCTCTAACTGGATGTTTGAATTCCCTACAACTCCCCGGGGGTCTTCCACAAAAATCTTTCACTCACTCTCTGTATCTGGCACCTGACCATCTGCTTCTGTTACTTCAGGTGAAATTTCTCTCAACTTTCCATCAGGGACTTCCTTATCGAAAATGTCTTTAATTGTCTTCACTGCTTTTCTCTTGTCCAGTATGTACTTGTGCTTGTTCAGTCTCTAAGTCTGAGCTGGCGTCAGATCTACAACTTCCTTCTCAAGGGAATGTTCTCTGGGGCAAAGGTCAAATTTTGTTCTGACTCCCCCCTTTCAGGATTTTGTCTTGTTCATGTGTCCTCAGTATCCGATTCAGAACTAGTTTCTGACTCTTCAATGTACTCTCCTTCCTTGTTATCCACCGGTTTGGAATTCGCTAGGTATGACTATCATGGATCCAGTTCTTTACTCCTGCACACTTCACAGCTGTGGTCGTAGTTAGAATAACTTGTTGTGGTTTTCCCCAACGTGGGACCAAACAGTTCCTTCGTCTGTGCACTTTAATTCTCACCCAGTCACCTGGGCTTAGATCGTGAGCTGGCTTCCTTTCAAGGGTGGTGGCATCCGATCCAACCTGATGAAACACAGAATGTACGGCGCCAGCCAGCCCCTTACAGTAATCACACACCAAGTCATCAGAGATAGGCAATAACTTGTTGACTGGTATGAATACATGCCTCATTGCTCTCCCCATCACAATCTCGTGGGGACTCAAACCTGTGTTCCTATCTGGAAATGATCTAATAGTCATGAGTACCGGAGGCAAGTTATCAGGCCATTTCAATCCTGTGGCTAAACACATTTTTCCTAATCTGTTTTTAATAGTGCCATTTACCTGTTCCACCACACCAGAAGCCTCTAGGCGATAAGCACAATGCAGTTTGTGTTGTACATTCAATGCTTCACAAATTAATTTCATGATTTCATTATGGAAATGTTTTCCTCTATCTGACTCAATTGTGACTGGAAACCCAAATCTAGGGATGAATTCCCTCAAAAGTAATTTCGCTACTGTAATTCCATCACTTCTTCTTGTGGGATATGCTTCTACCCATCTAGAAAACAGGCAGACCATCACTAAAACATACCTCAACCTGTTACAGGGAGGCATCTCAATGAAGTCGATTCGCATTCTGGTGAAAGGCCCTCTTTCTCAACCTATCGGTCCTAGACTTATAACTGTTCTTCTTCCAGGATTGAACTGTTGACAAATAAGGCATCTTTGACAAAGGCTCTCAGCTACAAGTCTGAATTTTGCATTGTACCATGTCTGCTTAAATAATCTAAGCATTGCATCTCTTCCTACATGTGCTTGTCCATGATAAATCCGTGCCATGGCTGACACAATGCTATCAGGCATAACTGGTCTTCCATCCCAATAAACCCACACATGATCTGTTTCTCTTGGTGCACATCCTGCTTTTACCCACTGTCTCATTTCCTCATCTCCTGCTTCTTCCTGTAACTGCCTCACTTCTTCCCATGTATTCACAATGTTAGTAAACAACAAGGCAAAACCAAAGGAAATGATGGACGGAGTGTTGAACATTGCAAGCACTCACCCCCAGTCAACTGATCTGGGTTTAATCCATCACCGTTCTTTAGCCCACTCTGCCACCCCAGTTCAGACATGGCCATATGCAAATCAGTCTGACCCTGTGCCTCATGGGAACAGTCCAGCCCGAACTGCCAAGCCATGTCTTCCCTGGACCGGAAACAAGCTTCCTAAGACCGGTTTCTGGCATTTCAGCCGTCTTCAGCCAGACGACAAGGGACATGAATTAATTTCCTTTTCTTTTGCCCAATTTACTGAATTCTGGTTTCGCGCACAATATTGAGCCATATCGGTTGCATATTTGTTCCCTACTGCAATGTAATCTCCGGTTTTTGAATGTGCAGCACATTTCACAACAGCCAATTGCTTAGGCAGCTGTATCGCCTTAAGCAATTTCCCAACCACTTCAGCATTCTTTATAGGGGTTCCACTTGAAGTCAAAAATCCTCTCTGTGACCAAATTTGGCCAAAATCATGCACGACACCGAAGCCATATTGACTATCGGTTATTGCAGTCACTCTCACATTCTTTCCCAACTTACATGCTCTTGTTAATGTAAAGATTTCAGCAACCTGGGCTGATTTTACTCCTTTTAGGTAAGATGCTTCCATTACCGCTGCAACTGTGCATACTGCATATGCTGCACTCAGAATTCCTTCGTCTGTTCTCAAGCATGACCCGTCCACAAATATCACAGTCACTTTCTGACAAAGGTACATCTTTTATATCAGGACGTGGTTTTGTACAGAAATCAAGTACATCCAAACAGTCATGATCCACATCGTCTCCGACTACCACATTCTCTGCATCAGGTAATAACATTCAGACATCTCACAAGGCTTACATTTGTTGCACCTAATATGACTTTCTCATATTTAGACAGCCGACTGTGCGTCATGAACTGAGTGCGGCTCCTTGTTAAAAGGATTGCCACATCATGAGATACAAACACTCGCACAGGATATCCCATCACAATTCCTTCGCTCTGTTCCAGACTCTTACAAGTGGCAGCCACTGCTTTTAAACAACCGGGCAACGCTACAGCTACTGGGTCGAGTATAGGTGAAAAATATGCAATTGGTCTTCTCAGTTTTCCATGTTTCTGTACTAATACAGAGAGTGCACATCCATTCCTTTTGCTGCAGTATAGTTCAAACTCCTTCTCATAATCAGGCATACCAAGTGCTGGTGCCCCACACAAACTGTCTCTCAATTGTTTAAAGGCTTTTAATTCTTCTCTATTTAATTCAATGGGGTCTTTTACATCACTTCTCGTCAGGCGTACCAAAGGTTTTGCAATCAGGGAAAAGTTACTTATCCACTGACGACAATATCCGATCATTCCAAGAAACATTTTCACTTCTCTTTGTGTCATTGGGACTCTCATTCCTTTTATTATCTTGATTCTCTCTGCAGTTATTTTTCTGAGTCCTTTTTCAATTTTGTGGCCTAAATATTGTACTTCTTTCTGACAAAATTGCAATTTCGATGGGGATACTTTAAGTCCTCCATCTGCAAGATGATTTAGCAATGCTATGGTATCCACTACACAAGCTTCTCGTGTTTTTGACGCCACAAGCAGGTCGCCCATGTATTGCACTAATACTGAGCTCTCAGACATCTCTAGATCTTCTAAGGACTTTTTCAATATCTGGTTAAATATTGAGGGGCTCTCTGTATACCCCTGTGGGATTCAGCACCATGCCAAAATACGTTCGTCAAAACGGAACGCAAAAATCTGCTGACTGTCATGATGCAATGGAATGGAAAAGAAAGCATGACACAGGTCAATTACTGTGTACCATTCTGCATCATGTGGAATCCGATACAATATCACAGATGGGTTTGGTACAATGGGACAACATGACAACAATTTTGCTTATTTTTCTCAAGTCTTGCACGATTCTAAATGTTCCATTAGGCTTTTTCAGGCCCATAATTGGTGAATTACATGGACTACTCATAATTTCTCTCAAAAATACTTGTTTAATCATTTTCTCTATTATGAGAGTAACTCCTTCGATTATTTTGGGTGTTAATTTGTACTGAGGAATATTTGGGTAACTTATTCCTTCCTTTACTGTCACTTTTACAGGATCTACATTTTTCATTAATCCTACATCTTCTCCTGTGAAATCCCAGACTTCTGCTTTTACTGTCTTTTTCAGTTCTTTTGGTAGTTCTTCTGGGTTAAATACAGCAAATGCTTCAGTAATTTCGGTTTCCAAATTAGCCATAGTCATTTTATACAGTACATCTTCATCAGGGGTCTCAAATGCTATACCATCGGGAGTGCAAAATATGGTGCAATTCATTTTGCACAACAAATCTCTTCCTAACAAATTTACAGGGCTTGAATCACACACGACAAAGCGGTGCATTTCAGAAAATTTCCCTATGTTAACTTTTACTGGTTTAGTAGTGAGATAAGTTTTAATCTGTCTGTTGGATACTCCAACTACTTGGATTGTTTCGTCCGAGAGAGGAAGGTTTTTAACATCAGCTGACCTGACAGTGGATCGAGTAGCACCAGTATCTACTAGGAAAGTAATATTTTCATCATTTACCTTTCCATCCACAAAAGGGCCTGTCTGGTCTACTTCTAGAGTTGCGCCAAGTATGCACTCTTCTTCCTCCCGTCGGCACCGTCAATAGCTTTCTTCTGACTCACTCTCATCGCGTTGTAGCCAATACTGCGAAACAGCACTAGCACGCGGCAGCTTAGTTACCTGTTCTTTGTTGTAGAATCCTGTCTCATTACTGTATTTCTGAGGATTTACACTCTGGCGGTTTTGGCGCCTGATTCTGTTGGGCAACAACCTGCTGCTGTCGCTGTGGTTGACAACTTACCTCTTTCTGCACCTGCGAATTCAATGATGCATTATCACCATTAGTACTTGGGGAAAATGTACACTCAGATTTCCAGTGCCCTATTCTTCTGCAATTATGACATGGCCACTTCTCTTTGGCTTCTTCTATATTAAATTGTCCCTTTCCTTTTGCAACATTAAATTTAGGTTTCATACCTGTACCATTTGCCTGTTCAATCAATTGAGCTTCCTGTCTTTCTGCCACTTTTACCTGTGCCCACATAGCCTTTTCTTTTAACTTACGTTGTTTGGCTTCAATTTCATCACTAAAATATTTTGCATGTCTCAGTACTTCATCTATTTTCTTATTTTGCCAATCCACTGTATGCTGTTTAATAATTTCACTTATTTCTGGACGCAGTACATATACAAATCGGTATACAAAGTGACAAATCTTTTTCACTCAAATTTTCATCACCACTAAACTTCTTAAAGGCGAGGATTAACCTCTCATAATAAGGGGGGCGTGGCCGGTAGGCGTCAAGATGGCGGTCGCACTTTGAAAGTGCTCTGGACCCCCTCCATCATGCGCCTTCTCTCCGGTCTCATCTGCTGCCTTCTACCTGTGTCCCGTTCTGCCGGAGCCTTTGTACACCTCCTGCGCTGTTCCGGAGGTTTTCGGGCCCGCGATTGGTGCTGCCGCTGCCGGTGGGTCTCAGTTTACCCGGCCGGCCGCTGCGAAGCTAAGATGGCAGCCCCACTGGCGTCCCGCTCTGATGTGGCGGAGCCCCGACGCTGTTAACCCCCCCACCCCCTTGGCGGGGGCTCTCCCGGTGGTGAGGAGGGTGGAGAGTCCCGGCTGCTCTGTTCGGGAGACTTTGATCAGCGCTGCGGAGGAGCTACGCGGACGGGCGGTTCCTGCGCTGAGCATGGGAACCCACAGCCTCCAGACTGAGTGCGGATCCTTGGGAGTGGGAGCTCGGCTGCCGGTATCGGGCAGCAGTGTGGGGGAGGCCGATTGCGCCTATGTCAACCAGCCTTGAGGGCATCTGCATCTTCGCATCGCTCCCTCCCTCGCGGTAGTGTTTGAGCTGCGGGTGAGGTACGGCAGTCCTGGTCAGCCCCAGCTATCTCGCCTCGCTTCCCTGGGGGGCCCCCTCCCCCCCTCGGACTGAACTGGCTGTACGGAGTGGGGGACCGGTTGGAGGGTGCGCAGGCTTGTTACCGCTGCCCTGAGGGCTTTGTTCATCATCCTGCCGGTTGCCCTAAGGCACCCAGGGCATTTTACTTGTGGCTGACGGTGGGTCGCAGCGTGGCTTGAGCTGTTGGTCCCCTGGCAAGTTCTTTCGGCACTCACCTCCAGCCTGATGCGGATGGGCCCCGGAGGCCTGGTGAGGCGCTGACTTCGGCTACCGGGGCGGGTTGCGGAGGGTTGGCCCAGGGTCGGCCCGGAGATCCGTCGGGGCTCCTGGGGACGTTGGTGGTTGCGGAGGTTAGTCCAGGGGTCTACCGATCACGCCGAGGGTGTCCCTGGTGAGTGGAGTTGGGGTAGGGGATCGGCCACTACGTCGGGTGGCGGGGAGGCCGGGTGGGTTAGTGCCCTGGCACCCCTCCCTCCAGTATCACCCTACGTTTCCGCTCTTCCTCTGGTTCTGATCCTTCCACCCGCCATCTGGTTTGCTTCTCTAGCGGAGCCTCTGGCGAGGGGGCTAGGGTGGGATTCGGCCACCATGTCGGGTGGCCGGGGGACAACGCCTCCTGCCCCCCTCGTCGGAGCAACGAGCCTTGCGTCCTTCTAAACCGCGCTCCCTGTCGTGAGGGGCGTCCTTGACCCTCCTGGCGGGAGATTGAGGGTTTTTTACTGATCGGATTCCGGGCCTCTGCCCCCACATGGACTGCCTGTTTCTTGCGGCCCTCTGCTTTGCCCCCGAGTGTGAGGTGGCTGCTACTAGACGGGGGAGACCAGTTTGAAAACGCTGTAATAGTGGTCGCCACAAAGAGTGACCGTTCCCTGCTGGATCATCGTATGGGGCCTACCGCCTGGAGCGACCCATTGGGCTGCGACCGCCTTCCTTGGGCTCGGGGGGGAGTTTGGGCGCCTGGACCGGAGTACCGACGGTCTGGGTGCAGCGAGTCCCCCCCCCTCCTCCTCCTCCGCAGACCGTCTCGCCCGTCCTGTGTCGATAGGAGCCAGCTCTGGTGGCCATGGGTAAAAGCCGTACCCAGCAGGCTCCGGCCACTCAGACCCAAACGAAAATGGACCAATTTACGACATCGGACAGGGATCTTGGGACTCTCCACTGATGTTGGACTCATTTCCTACTTCATTCCCTGGATTCACTGCAATTCATAATGTATGTAGTTCTATGTGTAGTGGCAGCTGATGTTACATTTCACTCGTACCAAAGGAGGGGGGTCCTTTTAGGGCGACAGATGCTTCCTTTTCAGAAGTGTAGGGTGGGGGGAGTTGGGAGGAGTGGAGTGGGAGGGGGGGGGAGGGAAGACGGTTGTATCCCGAATGTTTGTTGTTTTTAGCCACCCACGGGCCGCTGTTCCTGGGTTTCCTTGGTAGAGACACACGCACAAATGCCTTAGACGATGACAAGTGACTACTTAACCCACACGCCCTTTGCGAGGCCTCGGGTGAGGTTCATTGTTTCCCTTGGGTTCCGGGAACGCCTGAGCAGCGGTCCCCCCTTACGCACACTACCCACTAGGATGATGTCCACTCTACATAGGGCCCTACACATCCTCTCCTGGAAAGTGAATGGTCTTTTGGACCGGATCAAACGTACAGCGGTTCTTCGCAATGCTCAGCGCCATGGCCCTGACATCCTGCTCCTACAGGAATCACACCGCCTGGGATCCCGATGTAACTTCCTCACCCGATACAGGTTCGACAGGGTTTGGCATTCGGATTTCACGCGAGGTTCCCGAGGGGCGGCGATACTGCTTCGGAAAGGGCTTCCCTTCACCCTGACACAGGCTGTAACGGATTTGCAGGGCCGGTACGTGGCCCTAACGGGCATGATCGAGGGGCATCCCCTTAACTTTCTGTGTACTTGCATTCCTCCCGCCAATCTGGCCTCTACCCTTAGCCAATTAACGCAGGTCCTTGCCTCCCTTCCCCATGGTCTGATGGTTGTGGGGGGTGACTTCAACGCGGTCCTGCATCCCTCGCGTGACGTGACGGCAGCCCATCAGCTTCCCGTTTGTCTTCTGCAAAGCGACTTTCTGACTGGTCCTCCGCCTTAGGCCTCTGACGCCTGGAGAGTATGGAATCCCCATAGAGCACAGTACACACATACACCCGCAGCTCACGGCACGCACTCTCGTATTGACCTGCTCCTGTTACCTGCTGCAGACTGTCAATTGGTGACCGGGGCCGCGATCCTACCAAGGGGCATCTCCGATCACTCCTCCGTCTCCCTCCGTCTCGGAAACCCCCTTACTGGCACCCGCACAGTTTGGCGGATGAATGCCTGGTTCCTGCAGGACGCAAACTTTGCTGAATCTCTCAGGCAGGAGTTGAAACACTACTTCTCCACCAATGCCGGCTCAGTCTCCTCGCCGGGGACCTTGTGGGAGGCCGGCAAGGCGGTGATGCGGGGGGTGGGTGCAGGGCTGGTCCATGCGAAGCCCAGAGAGCAGTCCGCCAGGCTGGCACAGCTGGAGGCCCTGGCGGCGTGGCTGGAGGGCGCCCAGGCTGACCTTGAAGATGCAGTCTCCATTCGTCAACTCGCAGTGATCCGGGAGGAGATCTGTCAGATCTCGCTGGAATCAGCCAAAACGCTTTGCCGCTCCTCAGTCGCACGCATTTACGGTTGGGGCGACAAAAACGGCAAACTTTTGCATAACCTGGTGTCCTACCCCAGGCCCAACCGCATCATTCCGGAGATCCGGTGTGAAGGGGGGGCTCACCATGTCACCTCTCTGGCCATCGCTCGGACCTTCGCCGGCTATTACACAACCCTTTATGCAGCCCGAAGCCCTCTGTCTTCCTTGGGGGCCCTACTGGCCGACACTGGGACCCAGTTGCCCTGTCTCTCCCAGACGGATTCTGCAACTCTCGACCACCCCATCACAGCCGAGGAGGTACACGGGGCCATCTCACTGTTGCGCTCCGGCAAAAAGCCCGGGCCCGACGGCTACCCCCAGGAGTACTATGCGACATATCAGGACACGCTGGTTCCGCAAATGGTGGAGTTGTTCAATCATGTGGTGGAAGTGGGGTCCTTTCTGCCTGAGACCGACGTGGCCACTATCGTAGTCCTTCCAAAGACGCGGCCACCCTCCCTCGCCTGCGCGGATTACCATCCCATCTCCCTTATTAATACGGAGATCAAACTTTTTGCCACAGTGGCAACCCAGAGACTTCGCCCCCACTTGCAAATGCTGGTCCATCCGGACCAATGCGGTTTTATGCCGGCCCGGGGCACTCGGCATTGCATACGCCGCCTCCACCTCGCTCTGGCACACCGTCACCGTCTCACCCCGTATCTGGCCCTGCTCTTGCTGGACTTCGAGAAAGCCTTTGATACGGTGGATTGGGGCTACCTGGAAGATGTATTGGAGAAGATGGGTGTTGGTCCCGCATTCCGGCGTCTGATCCGGGTCCTCTACTCCGCTCCTAGGGCTAGCGTCCTTACCAACGGTGTACTCTCTGAACCCTTCCCCATCCAGAGGGGCACCCGCCAGGGGTGCCTGCTCTCTCCGCTTTTATTCGCCCTTGCGATGGAGCCCCTGGCTTGCCTTATCCACCAAGATCCCCTCATCCGGGGTTGGGCCTGGGACCTGACCCAGATTGACAAAATAGCCTTATACGCGGATGACATTCTCTTTCTGGCGGATCCCGAGTGTTCTGGCCCGAGATGTTTGGATGCTCTTTCGGCCTTTGAGCAGATTTCCGGGCTCAGGCTTAACTCTGCGAAATCCACGCTGGTCCCCCTGCACCCCACAAGGGGGTGCTTTGATTGGCAAACATCCATCCCCCTGCGTAGGCAATCCTTTAAATATCTAGGGGTGTGGATTGCTTTACACCCGGAGCTCGAGTGGGCCTTGAACATCACCCCTCTGGTTACTAGGGCAAAGGCGGACCAAAAGAACTGGCAATCTCTCCCCCTCAACCCTCTTGGCAGAAGCGCCCTTCTCAAAATGATGGTCCTCCCCCGCTTCCTATACATACTACAAAATGTTACCTTGTATCTCCCGGGGAGTTGGTTCCAGGAAATGGACCGGGTCCTTACTCGCTTTCTGTGGGAGGGGGGGGGGGGGGGGGGGTAGAGAGCCCGCGAATGTCCCTGGCACCCTGCCGCATACCCCCCTATGAAGGGGGAATGGGGGTGACTAATCTTCACCTTAACTACCTGGCCACACGGCTTATAGTGATCCATGATTGGTTTGCGGGAGGCTGGTCCGACCCGGCGTACAGAGTGGAACTTAGATCGCTAGATTTTTCGCACCTACAAGCCTATCTGTATGGGAGCCCTGTGCCACAGGCTCTTCCTACCATCACCAGGGCAGTGTTTATGGCCTGGCGTGCGGCGGGAGATTTGTAAAGTGGGATCGGAGACTTACCAGGCACACGCCCCTGTGGAGTGGGACATGGCTGGCAGAGGTTTCCTCTCTCCAGGACTTTCGCAGGTGGGACCTCATAGGGATTTCGCTGTTGGGAGACGTCTGGGTGGGGGACCATGTCAGATCCTTTGCAGACCTACAGCAACGTCACTCACTCCATTCCTCCCAATTCTATAGGTATCTACAATTGCGGGACGCCCTTCAGGTCCACGTCCCTTCCCCTGTGTCCTTCCCCGAATTCAGCCCCTTGGAGGCCCAGGTGATGATGGGGAACCTGGGCAGAGGAGGGGTGTCGCGGATCTACCGCTGCCTAGTGAACAACAGCCCTGTGGCCCTAGATCCGCTTCGCGCTCACTGGGAGGGGTGGCTGGGTCCCCTGGAGGACGCGGATTCGAGAGATGCCCTTATGGCACCCAAAACGCTGACGACCTCCTCCAAGCTGCACTCGTCCAACTCTACTATCTCCATGCAGCTTACCTCTCCCCCGCGTGCCTGTACAATGCCCGCTTACGTCCCTCTCCGTCCTGCACGTGCTGCCAACGGGCTCCAGCTGACTTCTACCACATGGTGTGGCAATGCCCAGTCCTAACGTCATTCTGGACGGGGGTCGAGCGGGAGCTCACGCAGGCCCTTGGGTGGTAGGTACCCCATGAACCGCGGCGTCTGCTCCTGGAGGTGTTTGACGGCCTTGATGGATCCCGGGCTGATAAGCGCTTCTTGGGCACAGCCTTGGCAGTGGCAAAACGACACATTGCGGCACTATGATCTCAGGCTAAATCCCCCACAGTCCGGAGATGGAGGAAGGGATTGGACTGGTGTGGCACTCAGGAGGAGTCTCTTTCAGAAGACCGGGGATGCCCTGAACTGTTTGGTAAAATCTGGGGCAAATGGTTCAACTTACTGAGGGTCTGAGGTTTTTGTGTTCTTCTTGTACATGGTCCTTTTCTCAGTCGCTGGTATGCCCTTCCCCTGAATGCTTTTATGAGTTCTTGTCATTTCTGATGATTGCATTGTGCGTGAATAATGTGTCTGATTTACTGCCAATGAATTTATTGTTCTCTTCAATACCTAATAAAATTGATTATCAAAAAAAAAAACTCTCAATAAGCGTGTACCAATTCCTTAGCTTCCTGATGAGTCCTGTCAATTTTTACCCAATCAGTCTCCTTGGGAGGTACTTTGTTTTTCAGAAAGGCAATTACCTGTTCATATTTTTTCATAACCTAGGGATCAGGGGCACCCGTTTTTGGGTCTCTATGGTACTCTTGTGTAGGCCAGCTAATCATAATTTTGCATTCTGTCCATAAATCTGCTGGTACTATTATGTCATATAGACTATTTAAATCAATCCATAAAACTTTTGATAACTTTACGAACCTATCTACTTGCCTATACTACTCGACTGGCTTTTCGCATTGTCGAGGAAAGTCATTGGTAAATGACAAAATATCTTGTCTAGTCCCAGGGACATATACATATCCTCCTCCTGGAATTTCTCTCATGGGACATTCTGTCACTACCTTTTCTTTTTCTCTTACGGGGAAAGCTGCAAATGTTTTGTCTGAGACATCATCTCGTTTTCGGAACCACCTACTTTTCCATTTATCTACATCTCCCCATTTTCTAAACAAAATGATTATGTCTTTAATCTGAGTTGTTCTTCCTGCGGTGTTCAGATTTCCAATATCCTTTTCAGAAAAATCTACTCTGTATGGTTTTTGTAAAGCTTTTACTCTTTCAAAGTCTATACCCATTTCATTGGCCACTTCTTCTAGCCTCTCATGTAGATTCCTTGCTCTCCAGGTTATACTTTTACATAAAAATAGTAATTCTTCATCCTGATAGGCTTTTAACTTCTCCGTGGGGATAGTCCCTACTATTAATTCTCCCAAAACAATCTTCAGCTTGGCCACATCTATAGATTGGGATTCTTTATCGTTCTGCTGCAAACTCCTTAGCCATTCACTTAATTCTTCTTAAGTAGGCCCTACACTATCTTTCTCAGTATTTTGTTATGCTAATCTTTTTGGTGATCCTGGGACTGATTCTGTCGTCATTATTATTCTATCCACTAAACTTTTATTTACTGTCAAATTTGTAGGCGTACTTTGTTCTGAAATACCAGCTGTTTGTCTCCATGGGTTCTCGTCTGCTATTTTTTCTGGCCTCTCAGTTTGTTTATTACTGTTACAGGAACAGTTACGGCTTCCAAATTTTTAGTCAATTCCCTAATTTTTTCAGTTAATTCTAAGGTAGTTTTCGCTAGTTCAGCCGAATTTTCATTACCCATTTTATCATGTTGAGTTTTCTCCATTTCCCTAAAAGGATTGTTTCTTCCTACTTCTTCTGGTACTGTTTCAAATTTTATATTTCGTGGTCTCTCTCTCATTGGGTCAATAATGTGAAATGTGATTGATAAGGGGGTGGATTTTTATAAAACATGTCGTCAAGGACATCATCCTCTGATTCATGCACACCACACCCTCCTGACTCGATATTATTTCTCATTTCCATACATTTTCTATTGCTAATTTCTTAAGCATTTCTCACAGGAAACAAACCCTCAGTCATATTTGTGTTTCGCCATCTCCTCATTCTATCATCATGGTTCTCCTGTCCATATGATCTACCAAACATCTGTACCTTCCGCCACTCCTCTGTCGTTCTTGGTCATGCATCTCATCTTCCCATTCTGTCAATGCCTCGAACTGTGTTGGTCTAGGTCTCGGTTCTAGACTCATAATTCTCTCTCTCAAATTTCTCAAAACCGCGAAATTGAATGACCCATGTTCCGGAAATGCTAAAACTCCATCATCTTTTGTATACTTTGCCCAATTGTCCAACCAAATAAATGTAGGATATCCGTATTTCGCAACCATAAAGGATGCGGGCGATTTTGGCGGAGGAAGCAATTGTCCCTCTCTAGTCACAATCGGTTTGTCCTTTTTAAATAAACTCTTGATCTTTCCAAACCAGGACTTTTTCTCTTTTTCTGGTGGATCGTAATACATCATTTTGTCTTCCGTGTATCGCTAGATTTTCCCTACGACTATTCAATTGTTTAATCAATCTCAGTGCGACTCACACTAACGCACCAATCAAGAGCGTCTATGTCACTTCTGTAATTCTCCAATCCCAGCGCGACTCACACTAATGCACCAATCAGGAACGTCTACATCACTCTGTAATTCTCCACTCTCAGCGCGGCATACACTAACGTACCAATCAGGAGTGTCTACGTTTCTTACTGACTGGCCAATCCCAGCGCGGTCTGTCTGACGTCAGCTGTGCTCGCTACTCCTGCTTCTGCTGACCCCTCCTTTACAAAATTTATCGGTAAACTTTCTTTCATTCTTTTTTCTTACAAATCTGTTAGTAACGACATAAAAACGCCACCATTATCTGTTTCGCTAACAAAAAAATAGTTAATGACCTTTCTTACAAGAATTCCGTCTTTCCCGAGAGCAGCGCTTACCTCTGCCCTACTACGGAATCTTTACTTCCGTTGATAAAGTAGCACATCCCTCTACCTTACCCTTCTAACAAGCATTAGCTAACCGTTTCTCCAGAATTAAGACACCTAGTTGGAGACGTTCTGTTCCTGAGAAATAAAACCAGATTTTCACAATTAACCTAAATGCTATTTCATTTACGCACTTTCATACGGAAAATGTAGTTCATTCACACAGAATTCTGTCTTTCCCGAGAGCAGTGCTTACCTCTGCCCTACTACAGAATTATTTCATTTGTTAATAAAGTAGCACTTCCCTCTACTTTATCGTTCTAACAAGCTTAGGGAAAACCTATTACCTTTCCAGTGATAAGTGTAATCAGAGTGCCTTTTGGACTCCTGGTACCTAAGACCAAAGTTTCACAGGTGACCTTCGCTACCATACATTTTTCTCATACAGAAAATGTCCCTAATGGCAACACACGACGATGTTACCGAATTGAACCCAGATAATGCGCCGTGCAACTCCAATCGTCACATGCTTTCTCCGTGTACCTACAGGCCAACAACAATTCCGTCTTTTCCGAGAGCAGCGCTTACCTCTGCTCTACTACGGAACTGTTACAAACTTCCGACTTCCTACATCCCAGAAGCCGTCAAACAACATAGAACTCGACGCGACTCAACACAGAGTCTTAATACATAAACCAATACTTTCCCACAATCAATAAGCAATTTACAAGCAATCACCAAACCAAAACAATAAAAACCATAACTCTGCTACCAGAAAAACTGATCCAGCGCAAGTCTGGGAAATGGGGAACAACATTTACTGATACCCTCCCTGCGTCGCAGACCCGACGTCACACTAGCTCATTCACACACGCATTCATTGGTGGGGCCCATAACACCAACTCACACACGTCACCAATCACGAGTCTGCACACGCAGGAGGGATGAGAAATTCAAGTGCTGGACATGTGGGGGGGGGGGATGGACACCTTATAACCTATAGGGAGAGAAAAAGTTATTTTACAAAATATATATTAACATCCTTCGCCTATAGATCCCTAATCCTAAACATCAAGGCATTCCACCCACTTGGTCAACCGACCAATTTAGTTGGATTGGTTGATGGTGACTTAGAACCAGCTAAAACACATTTTAAAACTCAAAATCCTTATTTCCCTTAATAAAAAACCACAAACTCATATTTCTTGTTAATCAATATTTGCTTATCTAAATGTTCATAATGATTTATATTTGCATTTGTCTCGTCAAAGTTTAGAATCTCAAGATCAATTCAAGTAAATCGCAGAACATCATATTTACCTAATCTGGCTATTTGGAGCCCTCTAATTCATTGGCTCTGCATAACCAAATTTTGTTGTAAATTGTCTGAAAAGCAGGCCAAAGCTCAAAGTTCTCTGCTCAGCAGGTTACAGTCCCCAATTTATCAAAGGACCAGAAAACGTGCAAGCATCTATCATAGCCCGTGGATTTAGAAAAAGTTTGCAGTTATCAAGCGGTCGGGCAGCATCTGGACCATCAGGAAAGGCATCACAACGAACGAAGGTGGAAAAATGATGAATAATCAAATAATAATAATCCCTCCCTATTCTACTACCCTTTTTATAGTAAAATCAAGTTAAAGAAGATACAATTTTAAGCTTTAGGACAGTCGTGATTGGCTGGTTGGGATCGTCCGATTCTTATTCCAAGATTCTTAGTACAGTTCGAGGGGAGATGTCACTTGTCAGCGAAGTGTCGGCTTGTTCCTGTAAGGTTGATTGTTCCCCTATCTTGGCGAACGTCCCGTTTCATATCCTTGACCTGGGACACGATGAGCAAAGGTCGCCAAGAGGTTCAGGATACATACTCGCACATGCGCACTTGATTCCGCGCCTCACGAGACAGTGGCCACTTCTGCGTGCGATGTCAGCGGCCATATTGGATTTAGGCCCAGATATCAACTTAAGCGAAACAAACACAAAAGAATAATACATAGAAATGGTGATTCTAATGTAAACCCCTTACTAATCCCTCTATGTGCTCGTATTTATCTAGCATATAGCGACATTTAAAGCCATTATATTCACCTTTTTCGATCCTCCGAGGATGCAACATCACAAAGCAACATATATCATGCAGTATTCTATTACCACATATACTATTCATTAATATGCGCACAGATTTTAGTTATAAAAGTTATTTAGCCATGTAGATAGCAAATCCCATGTAAAGTTTAAGTTGTAATAATGGTGATTAGTATACATGCAACTCGTTTAATAATATTATAGTTAATAGATTATAATTAGTATTTTCATGCAAGAATAGAGGAGGTATACAAAATTTTGCACAACCTGCTCCATCATTAGCCCTAAATAAAGGGGCTCATTTGCCATTAGAGAATAATTTTTTTTTAATTCTGATGTTAACTAGAAAATACTGCAAGTCGAAAGTGGTCAGTTAACTTTTGCACTTTTTATTAAGGAAATACCTACATTGCAAATTGGGATAAGCCAGAAGGTAGGTGTCAGTTTGCTTTTGTGTGGTTATCGTGACTTTTAGGGAGAACACAAAAGGCTTCCTTTCCCTTTACTCTTAAGAGAAATAAACACCTCTCCCACTCCCTCGGAATTCATATAAGGGCGGTCCAACGTGGTAAAGTAAGTCTCTTTAGGGAGAACCTGACACATGGTTACAACATTCTTTTGGCTGAAAAGGATTGGCCACCTGAGTTTGTAATGGAGTGCACACTGGGAGAAACTATAATTTTACCTGCTTTCTAGGAAGTCGTCCCAGAATCAATTAAACATTTATATGCACAGGAGTGGGAGTTAGTGCTAGCTCCAGCACTTTACCGCAATCATGTTGGGTGGGATGATGAGTCTCCTCATCACCAGATCCCATTAAAATCAACTCCTCAAACGCAGAGAAAATACCCGATAAAACATGAAGATAAAAGACAAGTTAGGGAAATCCTAGAACAACTTGAATACCAAGGTGTAATAGAGAATTGCACGTCATCCATGAATAATCCCTTCTTTCCCGTATTGAAACCAGACAATTCATACCGTCTAGTCTTAGACTATAGACACCTGAACACTTCCACACGTTAATTTACAGTGCAAGATGCACATAGTGCCACACTAATGAATAACATTGTGCAGAAGAAATACAAAAACAACACTAGATATCTCAAATGGATTTTTCTGCCAGAATATAGCACCTGGAAGCACATATTTGACTGCATTTTCAGCGCTAGGTTCACAGCGTCAACTTTGTAGTTTACCTCAAGGGTATAAGAACAGCCCGGAGCTGTTCTCAACCAGGGTAACAGTTACTTAAAAATTTTTTATGAGGAAGCATTGTCCTATGAAGATGATTTTTATCTGACGGACGAACTAATGGAACACACTGCCAGAGTGAACCACATAATTCTGGGGTTCACTCACCTGGGTTACAAATTTCATTAAAAAAAAGTCAAAAATTAGAGATCAAATTCGGGGAGGAGCCAAGATGGCGACCGGGACGGCAGCGTAGACTCCCGGCTCCGTGAACCTCCGCATCCCGCACGGATATCCTGCCTGAGATCCTCAACCTGTGCTACGTGGTCGTGTTTCTGAAGGAGAGGGGCTCCCGACTGTGTGACTCCGAGGTTTCTAGCCGTGCTATCGCCGGAGAAAATTGCATCTGAACTTTGCGGCCTGTGCGGCCCTGGAGCCGGGACATCGAGTGGACGCCGTGGCCGGGTGGCAGTGCGACAACAGCGGCCGGTGGTGACTGGGTGGAGTCGGCCCACCGGAGCGGTGCCAAACTCGGCCTACATTTCGGCGTGGTCACTTCTACTGCCCAGCGTAGCTGACCGAGTGCATGACCGGGGGTGCAAATCTTAGATCCTCCGGTGACTGCCCCTGCCTTGCTGTTGAGCTGCCCGGCCGCCGTCCGTATCCTGCCCCGATCATTGCGGGCCGCCCCCGGATTTCTACGGGAGCTGGTCCGTGGTGGGGACGACTGTTGCCCGTGACCACGGATAGTTTTTTGCCTGCCCCCGGAACCCGGTCACCCGCGACGTGGACATCGCGACGCTTGTCCCGGGGTCCCGGCCCCGGTGAGGGTCGGGCATACTTGGCGGCCATCTTGGGTCAATGAAGCCTACCATCCTGTCCGCTGGGCCGCAGCGGGCCTGTGAGCGTACGATTTTTGGGAGTGTGGCGGCGAGATCACAGAGAGCTGAGCTGGGGTACGGCGACCTCCTCGAGGCTCTTGGTACTCTTCACTCCTCCTTGGTTCATGGTTTCGTGATCTTGGGGAGTAAGCTCAATGGTGTGGCGTCGGGGTTGGGGCAGTGGCGGCCCGCCTGTCCGCACGAACACAGAGTCTACCCACACCGCGCGCAGGAGGACGCTGTGGCGGCCACCCCTGAGGTTAGTACACGACTGGACGCCCCGGCCAGTATGCTACAGTGTGTTCGACCTTCTGAGGGCCTGATCTGTCCCGGAGGCGTTGGACCTGAGTGGGATGTGGTGGCCTCGTCCCGTGCATGCCCTCCTGCGACCCAGAGACAACTCCAGCAACTAATGTCTGCTTTGGCTGCTTCTGCCTTCCTGAACCTTGCGTGCAGTGCAGATCCTAGGGCAGCACTGGGAAGCCTGTTTCCTCACGCGGCGGACTGTGTTGATGCTCAGAGACTTCCACCCCACCTGTGTGCGTCGCTTCTCTGTCGTTGTTGGACATTCCTCTGCCTAGGAACATTGGGTATGGTGCTGGGTCGAGGGGTTGGCATGGGCAGAATTCCACAGAGTGGTCAGGGATGAGGCTGCCCCCTCGGGGGTGGTCGCCTAGTGGACGGGCGGGCTTGAGGTGGTGTGCTCTCCTGACATGGCTACTGGCACAATAGGTGCATAATGCTCCCCATCGTGGTTTGAGAAGATTGTTTTTGTGCTGTTCCTTGTTCACTTTAGGGGAACCTTACCGTGCGGGAGGGAGAAGCCGGGGGTCTGTTATGAAGGCCCTCCTCCAGTTTATAAATACTTTCTCTACCCCCCCGTCTGGTGGGGGTCCTTTCCTACTTCTTTTTCCCTATTCTTCTACATTTCGGGTCTGGTTCCAGGGCGACAGGCACACTGCTGGGGGGGGGGGGGGGGGGGGGGGCCGTACTCATCTGCAGAGGTGCAGGGTGGGGGGTTGGGGGAGGGGATTCTGTATTCTTTCATCTTTTTTTCCATGGCCTCCTTTTTCTTTTCTGATTCTTTTTGTTTTTCTTTTTCTGGGATCAGCGTGATACACCTCCTTTTGCTAGGCCTCGTTGCCGTTCCATGTGTTCACAACTTCCGGGGTGTTCTTGGGGAGTTCTGGCGGGGGACTGCGGGCGCAACTGTATACTATGTTTTTCCCCATCCTGATGTTCTTGTGTTTGCGCCATTGACCGAATAGATTGCTGTAAATCGCTAACGTTCATTACTCTGCATATCCGTGATCGTTGTTTAAAATTGCTTGTCACCTGATCCTTCTGCCTTGTTTCATCATAAAATGAAAACCTCTTTCTCCTGGTGCCCTACTTACGCTGTTCACAGTATTAGCAGTATGATTTTGCTCCCCGAAGTGCTGCCTGTGTTTATACTTGTCGTTATTGCTCTGCTTGCTTAGCGGCCGGCCCTGGGGGGTTGTAGGCCCATACTTGTTCTTATTGAACTGTCAATAAAGGTTTCCCAAAAAAAAAACTAAAAAAAAAAAAAAAAGTCAAAAATTGACTACCTCAATATCCTGTTTCTCGGATATGAGTTGCCAAGATGACGGCAAAAGCCTAGCGGCACATTTTTTAGAAAAATATGCATTGCTCCAAACTCCAACTCTGAAAAGATTACAATCCATTTAGCATTTTTAAATTTTGGCAGATCATACATTTTGATCAGACCCGATTATTCAATCAATCACTGAACACAGGAACATACAAACATTTTATGTTCCGTACAAGCTGATATGATAGCTTTGAGACATTTGCACACACGTGTAAACACAACTAACTTTGTGTTCCACGTAGTCGCTGGACTCACCAGGTATACTTATGTCACTTTCAATGAAGGTGATACAGTACCTACTGCATACAAATCACATTTGTACACCAACGATGAAATGAGTTTTGCACCCACTGAGAAAATTCTCACAGCAATAATACAGATTGCTGTAGTGAGAGAGAAAGAGAGAACTGGCTCAGGGTAAGAGAATAATTGTCGTTACCCCAGTACCGACCTTAGAGGCCGTTATTAAAGCAAGCGTTCCAAATGCCAAAGCATTACATCCGCAATGGGTTCAATGGGCTAACTATCACTACAACAGTTGTGGATTACCGATTCGATTCTTCACTACAAACACAAGCATTGCTGCAGTATGAAAATGAATATCCTCTGCCTAATGAAAGAATGCCTCTAGATCGAAATGAATACATTTATACCGATGGATCTGCTCAACCTGCCGTAGGGACACGACACCAATATTCCGTGGAATGCGCAACCTTAAAGGTGCCAAGGCATGATGGAAAGTTCTGTTCTGAAAAAGCATACACTCAGTTGTTAGGAAACTGTACAGCCCAGAGCTTAAAGCAGTGATAATGGCACTACAAAGTACGGATCACCAATTTCCCACACTAATAGTGTGTGATTCATACTAATGTGTACAGTCGTATAATGAATATCTTCACTATTTGAGTCAGAATGGATTTCAAGATTCCAAGGGTTGCCCAATCAAGCACACGCTGCTTTGGTAACAAGTGGCAAAGATGAAAGAATGCTTATTCACACTGAGTCATCAGCATCTTGGCGTTCACGTTGAAGGGAATTCCAAGGCCGATAAGGCAACAGTCTGCACTGCTGCTGTTGCTGCAATCACTTGTTCAAGTACGAGAATAGACATCATGGTGGCCATCAATGCTGCTCGCAAAGACACCCACCTGCCGAAAGGTTTTCCACTCAAAAACTTTTACAAGTTAGATGCACAAAATACTTTGTATGCTAAGATTCGAGGAGTGAGGGATAGAGTAATACTAAACAGTGATCACAGATTGGGGTTAACACTAGCTGCACATGAGGGTCTGGCGTTAGGACACACAGGGGTCACTGCTACAGTTTCATTACTGAAGCATCGCTATTGGTGTCCTGGTCTTATAAAACAGACCAAGGACTTTGTCCTCAAATATGGTATCTACCAGCAGATGGGAGGGTTCAACCATAGCACATCCCTCACAGACACATCTATTGATATCAGACAAACCTCTAGCGGTTGTTTATTTGGATTACTGCGGCCCCTTACACTCAGACGGGGCTTACACATACATCTTCGTGGAGGTGGAATCATGCTCCAGATTCCTGTGGGTTTGGCCACGCTCAAACTGTTATAAAGGATTTGTAAGTCTTCATCAGGACATACGCAATTAGCACACTAAATTACAACCAGGGCCTGGCATTTAGCTCATGGGCTTACAAAGAAGCAACAGGAGGTTTGGTTGTGGCCTTACGGTACTTTCCCCCCTACCATCCTGAGGGATATTTGGTAGCTGAGAGAAAAAAACAAGACCTAAAGCAGTCCTTAACAGCAAGAGTATTATGCTTGGGTGGCAGCTGGGTCAATCATCTACATGGGGTCCAGAGGGCACTCAACAATAGGCCAAGAAAATCCCCAGGGGGTCATACTCCTTAAAAACTCCTGTTCGGTGTGAGAATGTGGGTACCAGACCACGATAATGTCAACACAGTGGCGACGTCCAAGTAAAATGCACCACCACTGGAGAAGCAAAGCCTGTACCAACAAGATTGGGGACCTAGTCAGATAGAAAACGGTGGGCAAGAAAGAACTTGGGCCTGTACCTGTCCTGGCTGTTGAATGTACTAGAACTGTACTTCTTCCGCCCCTCGCCGGTCACAGAGAAAAAATGTTTGTCTCAATAGATCTGATCAAACCACACAATGCGGCCAATTCTCAATAATAGACCGAGTGAGCTCCTGGGTAGCCACCGCACTCCTCTCGCTACAGTTTAGGAAGTTCAGATGGAACCTTTAATAATGATAGAAGATTTCCCTCTGCAAAGAGAAGCTGTAAGCAACAATGAAGTGATATTTCTTCCTGTCGCAACAACTACAACTGTACAGTCAACAAGTACAGAAATCTCAATTTGAATATGCCACAGATCGAGTCATCTCCCAATTCTACAAAACCTGCTTAGCGGCCAAAAATAGACCGGCTACTTTGTGCCTTATGATGACTTCTCATCGGATTCCAGTGAACCTGAGCTGCCACTACCGCCTCTCTCTTTTCTGGATAAGAGTATACACTTTATCTTTGGCTGAAAAAGACATAATTTGTTGCTCCATGGATACATCTCTGAAATACAATTGGATTACTTTTCCTGGTCCATTGGTTTGGTTTGGTAACTGTCTTTTTTCTACTACTGAAAGGACACTATCTCCCAGGACCCTCTGCAGTACAACTTGTGAACTTGGTTCTGAAACCACATGCATCATTGTACTTTGAACTAGGGGACATGTCCCTGGTGAACATTAAAGCAGTTTCAGTTTCGAAAGGAATAGTATGGGATAAGGTATTTTATAATGTGTATGGTCCTAGTGAACTTTTACAAATTCCATATTTGTTTAACATTTCCTTAAATGATATCATCACCTGTAGTACTTTCTCGGAAAATTGGGACATTAAAACTGTGCATAATTTGCTTGCAGATCTAGAGTGGTCAGCTGCATTTGCAAATGATGAATTATATGATGGTACGTCTAATTTTGGCAATATGTTCTGTTATCAACATTATTGTCACCATTTTTTATACAAAGCTAGTATCCCACGCGCTGTTTACAATTACACTCAATAGAAAAATTGCCCAACACCGCCAAAAGGTAGTTAAAAACATTTGCACAAAAGTTTGCTTATTTTCTGGTTTTGATACATCAGACCCAGCCTCTTATTATTATAGGTTTACACTTGTACCTGCAAAGAAAAATATGTCAACAACACCAATCTGATATACTCTGCTTCCTTTATTTCCCAACTGTCTGTACAAGATTTTGACTTTTAGAAAGACACCATAGACACAAAACCTGTCTGGGGAACAAAAGATTGGCAGGTTCAGGGAATGGAGGACTTCTTTAGCGTATGCCTCATACCACACCAAATAATTTTCCTAAATAAAACAGTGCAACAAACTTCCTGTCTAGGAATAGCAAAAATGAGGATTTGACCACACCTCATATTCCAGCGTTCTCACGCTTTGAGAACTGGCAGCACTTTACACACTACAGTGACGACACATTAGACACCATGATACATAATGGTTCTTTTAATTTGCCAGACCCCAATTGGAAGGGATGGTTGGTTTGGCCTGTGAACATAAATGGGTGTCAATCTAGATTCCTGAGCAACATCAAAGGGTTTAGGATCAATAGGCCTGACCAGCGATATGTACAAACAGAACACTTTGGGGTGGTGGCATCATATAGTGTTGGGAAGTTGTGCCTTGATTGGCTAAAAAAACTCAACACTCTCAGGTGAAGCAACATTTGTCCTTCTTTCTGATGACATGGATCTCAGGGATTTTCTATTAGGTCACCGAAACCACGTCAAAAGGCTTCTTATACGGAATATACAACGATATGTGGAACATTTCCCAACAGGAAGCTACTGAGAGGTTGTGTGGGATCAACAGGGCTAATTTAGGAAAGACTTTGGTTGTGGTAGACAACGATATGACCATATTTTCATCCAGAATTTATTCACTGGGCAATATAGTGTCTCCTGCAATTGATATCATACAGCAAGACATGTCTATTTTGCAGCACAGACAATCACAATTACGGACCA
Organism: Triturus cristatus; assembly: GCF_964204655.1. Taxonomy (NCBI): domain Eukaryota; kingdom Metazoa; phylum Chordata; class Amphibia; order Caudata; family Salamandridae; genus Triturus; species Triturus cristatus. The sequence goes on from NC_140592.1 coordinate 840,159,627, forward strand.
TTGTAATACTAAGCAGGACGTTGCAAACATATCGTTCTAGCCATGTGCCATGGTGCTATATCAATAGTAAAAGTCTGTTTATAGCATATGATCGAACGGAGAGACAGATTGTGATGGCACTCACTTATTCATTCATTTATATAGCGCTAGCTAGACCCGAAGGTATCATATCATTGAAGTACATATATATATATATATATATATACACACATCAAGAAAAACATTGTGCAGTCAAGACAATATGAGGACATTAGAACAGCACATGTTAATCGCATGAAAGACCTAGAAGAAGCTTAAACAATCAAATGACCGCCTTAATGGGTATAGAGGGATTGGGTGTGATCTTTGGGAACAACTCAGTTGAGTATTAAAGTATTTGTTGAGCAGTAGGTATTTAAGGTCCCGTTTGAAGCATGAAAAGGATGGGTTACAGCGTAGATTTCTAGGGAGTGAGTTCCAGATCCTAGGAGCATTTCCAGAGAATTAGTCTGAGGATTTCTTTTTCAGTTTGGGAGGTATGAGAATAAGTGAGTTGGATCTTCTAAGAGCCCTGGCTCTTCCTACTTTGGAAAGTTTGGAACCCGGGTAGTGTGGGTTATGAGTGGGAAGGGCTTTGCGAGTGATGCAAGTAGACTTGTAGATACATCTTCCTTTGATGGAAAGCCAATTGAGGTTCTTGAGGGTCGTTGAGATGTGCTCAAATCATTTAAAACCCGTTAGTAGCCGGCTGGATCCCCAATTGGGCTCAGTGTGTCACGATAGTGATTCAGGATCAGAAGGGTGATGCAATCGGGCCAAAGCTCTGTCCATAAGTATTTGGTTAGACACAATAGAGATCAATTATTAGTTGGTATGCATTGTACCACAGCCCAGGTCCCAAGTCCAGACCAGACAAGGACGCCCATGGCTCCTGTCTCGGATCACCCTCAAAGGTAATACTCTCTGATGCGCAATAGGAGCCTCAATGCAAGGTATACCATGTTGCACATTGAAAAATTAGACCAATTACCTTTTACAGTGGCTAAGACACCAGCCACAGAATGAATAATCCATGGTTACATCGCCCTACGGCTCACGACTTTCCGATTCCATTATTGTCTCCAATACAAGCAGGTGGACAGATATGAAGCACTAGGGGAAGGTTATGTGCATGAGTACTGGGAGTTACCATTCAGGTTTAGATGCAGGAATGGGGGCAGAGACATATTTCTTAGTGGTTTGGACTGTGAGGATGCTTTAAGCGGACCCTAGTTTGCAGGGACATTTCTCTTCATTGGGCATGCAATGCTTCAGCTGCGAATTTGTCCTTTTATCTGAAGGGTTCCACAGTTGCCGTGATTCAGCCAGTCTTCAAGCTGCTCTCAAATGGAAGCTATTTGATGCTGAATAATCAAGGTTTCTGTGGAATGGAATCGGGCATTGCTTATCTGGTGACGGTTAATTCCAAAGTCACTTGGTGCACACAAGTATTGTTTCCACCTGCCCCAAAGTTAAGGGGGCAACCCTATGGCCTTCGATAAATGTTTCCAACATATGCTTTGTTTCTCTGAGCAAAGTGAAAGCTATGCTTTTTCAAAAGGATGTGGCCTTAACTTGGCCAGAGAGACATTTGACCTCCAGGTTGTAAGGTCCTGGTATGAGATACTGACATTACTCCACACTAACCTTCTGCTGCATTTTTGGGAGCTGGTTCACTGTATTTTTAATATGTTGGATACGAACGGAATAGTGCACTTTTTAAAATGTATTGGCTCCGCACTGGTTAGCACCTTCCAGACGATTTTTAGAGTTATACCATCTTTCATATTGAATATGCTACTTACCAGTATGCATCTGTTCTTGGCATGTAGGGCTGCTGACATTCATATCTGTGCATAGATCGCCGCCTAGTGTTGGGTCCGGATGTTTGCACGTTGTTGTCCTGGAAGAGTCTTCGAAGTATCCTGAGATAGGTGACTCCTCCCTTGGACCACAGTGCGCATGGGCATCCTCTCCATCCTCAGATTGTTTTTCGCCATTGTGGCAGTGATGGAGTAGATACAGAAAGTGATGACCATGCTATAAGTAATTCTGAGAGCTGCAGCTGCTACAGGCGCCGGGGAGGAGGGTGGGCGATATGAATGTCAGCAGCCCTATATGCCAAGAACAGATGCATACTGGTAAGTAGCATATTCAGTTCGAGGCATGTGGGCTGCTGAATTCATATCTGTGCATAGAATACATAGCAGTACCTCCCATTAGCGGCGGCTACCAGTGCCAGCTGCAGCGGTCTGAAACAGAGTTTTGAGAACAGCCTGTCCTACAGCTGCCTGCTGTTTTGATTGCACATCTACACAATAGTGTTTGGTAAATGTATGTGTAGTGGACCAGGTGGCTGCTCTACATATATCATGCAAAGGAATGTTTCCCAGGAAAGCCATGGAGGCCCCTAACTTACGTGTTGAGTGGGCTCGTGGGGGAATCGTTAATGTGCGTTTAGCTTTTTGATAGCAAATTTGAATACATTTAACGATCCATCTGGCTATACCTGCTTTGGAGATGGCGTTACCTTTGTGGTGTGGGGCAAAGGCAACGAAAAGTTGTTTCGTTTTCCTAAAGACTTTAGTCCTGTCTATATAGTACATGAGGGCTCTCTTTACATCCAGTGTATGGAGTGCTCTTTCTGCGACAGTTTGTGGGTTTTGAAAGAAAACAGGCAGTTCAATGGTTTGATTCATGTGGAACTGCGATATCACCTTGGGCATGAATTTGGGGTTGGTACGTAGTACGACCCTGTTGGCGTGAACCTGTATGAATGGCTCTTGAACGGTTAGTGCCTGGAGTTCACTAACTCTCCTCAAAGAAGTGATTGCTACTAGGAAAGCTACTTTCCAGGTGAGGAATTGAATCTCGCATGAGTGTAGAGGTTCAAAGGGTGGACCCATCAGGCGTGTGAGGACCAAGTTGAGGTTCCACATTGGAGCTGGTGGGTGGCTTGGAGGAATTACTCGTTTGAGTCCTTCCAAGAATGCTTTGATGGCAGGCACTCTGAATAGAGAGAGGTGCTGCCTGTTCTGGAGATAGGCTGATATTGCGGTCAAATGGACACGTATTGAGGTGTATGCCAGATTGCATCGGTATAGGTGTAAGAGGTAACAAATGTTGTTTTGGATGGATGCGTCTAGCGGGTTAATGTCATTATTATTGCAGTAAATGACGAACCTTTTCCATTTGGCTGCATAGCAAGCTCTGGTAGTGGGTCTTCTAGCTTCCTTAATGATGTCCATACAGTCAGGTGGCAGGTTTAGGTAGCCAAACTCTAGGACTTCAGGAGCCAGATTGCCAGGTTCAGCTGTTGCGGATCTGGGTGCTGAATCTCTCCATGGTTCTGCGTCAAATGCGCGGGTTTGATCCGCAGCCTTTGATGCGGCACCACGGAAAGTTCTAGAAAGGTGGTGTACCATGGTTGGCGTGCCCATGTTGGAGCAACCAGGACGAGTGTCAGTGAGTGTTGTCTGAGTTTGCGTGCCACCAGCGGTATCAATGGTGCTGGGGGAAAAGCGTACGCAAATCTGCCGGACCAGTTCATCCATATCGCATTGCCCTGCGACTGCGGATGTGGGAACCTGGCGGCAAAGCTTTGGCATTTTGCGTTTTCGCTTGTGGCGAATAGGTCTATCTCTGGATGACCCCACTCTTGGAAGTACGGTTGGAGTACTGACGGATGTAGCTCCCACTCGTGCATCTGGTGGCTGTGTCTGCTGAGCAGATCCGCCATCTGGTTGTCCTTGCCGGGGAGGTGTTCCGCCATGAGGAATATGTTCCTCTGAATGGCCCACTTCCACATGCTCTGAGCCAGATGAGACAACTGTGGAGAGTGTGTTCCTCCCTGCTTCTGTATATAGTACATGGCAGTCATGTTGTCCGTCCGGATCAACACGACTTTGTTGCACAAGTGTACTTTGAATGCTTTCATTGCCAGGAAGATTGCCATCAGTTCTAGAAGGTTGATGTGCATCTTCTTTTGCTGTATTGTCCATAGTCCCTGCACTGTGTAATTGAGTACATGAGCTCCCCATCCCTGGAGAGACGCGTCCGCTGTCAGTATTATTTGTGGAACAGGCTCTTGGAACGGTCGGCCCTTGCAAAGGTTTTGTGGATTCCACCAATGCAGAGTGTTGTATGCCCGACCGCTCACCAACACTAGGTCTTTTAGTTGCCCTTGAGCCTGATTCCATTGACGTGCCAAGCACTCCTGAAGCGGGCGCATATGTAGTCTCGCGTGTGGGAGTATGAAAATGCAGGAGGCCATCATGCATATCAGCTGCATGAACACTCGCGCGGGAAGGGCGTGTTGGGGTTTGAACTTGGAAATCAGCAGTTGCATGCTGTTGATCCTCACTAAATTTGGCTGAGCTGTGGCTGCCAGAGTGTCTATGGTCGCACCTAGGTACTGTTGTACGTGTGCGGGTTGGAGATGTGATTTCGGGTAATTTAGTGAGAACCCTAGACTGTGTAGAAGGTGAATGGTGCGGGACATGTGGCTGGCACATTGCTGGGCTGACTTTGCCTGAACAAGCCAGTCGTCCAGGTAAGGGTAGACGTGAATTTGTTGCCTCCGTAGATGTGCAGCCACAGTAGCTAGGCACTTTGTGAAAACTCTGGGTGCTGTTGTCACGCCGAAGGGAAGAACCTTGAATTGGTAGTGCTGCCCTTGAATAGTGAACCTGAGATATTTTCTGTGTGAGGGGTGAATGGGTATGTGGAAATACGCATCTTTGAGGTCTAGCGTGGCCAGGAAGTCTCCCTGTTTGAGCAGCGGGAGGACTTGTTGTAGGGTGAGCATGTGGAAATGCTCTGAGAGAATGTAGCGGTTGAGGGGTCTCCGGTCTAGTATAGGTCTGAGTGACCCGTCCTTTTTTGGTATTAAGAAGTACAGGGAGTACACCCCCGTACCTTGCTCGTGGACGGGCACGACCTCTATTGCGCCTTTTTTCAGCATACTTAGCACTTCCTGCTGTAATAGCGCTAAGTGCTCTGAGGACATAGGACGGTGTTTTGGTGGTATGGTGGGTGGAGTGGAGGTTAATTCTAGGCAGTAACCGTGTTTGATAATATCTTTGACCCACCTGTCCGTGGTGATGGAGTTCCACGTGGACAGGAACCTTTGTAGCCTTCCCCCGACAGGTTTTTATGTGGTCGGGAGGAAGGGAGAGGGCGTCACTGTTTGTTCTTGGGGGAGGACCTGGTATTGCCGTATCCGCGTCCTCTACCCTTTGTGCTGGAGCCACGATATCCACCCCGGGTGTTTTTATCGTAAGTACTTTGTGTGTTGCCCTTGTTGAAGGTTTGCTGTGACCCCTGTCCTCTACCTGCTCCTCTATTTCCGGGGCGACGAAAGGAGCCACTCCGAAAGGACTGTGTTTGGAGAGCCCCCATGGACTTTGCAGTGTCTGTGTCCTTTTTTATTTTTTCTAGGGTGGTGTCGACCTCTGGTCCGAACAAGTAGTCGGGGTTGACCGGCTGATTGAGGATGTTATTTTGAACCTCAGGTTTGAATCCGGAGATTCGTAACCAGGCGTGTCGTCGTAACATGACGCTGGTATTTATTGCTCTAGCAGCTGTATCTGCGGCATCCAGTGCACACTTAATGGATGCGTTCGTGAGGAGTTGTCCCTCCCTGATGAGGATCTCTGCTCCCTCTTTGTATTGGTCAGGGAGATGTTGGAGTAGGGTTTCTAGTGTGTCATAGTGGGCGCGATCGTAGCGAGCTAGGAGCACCTGGGTATTGGCAATACGCCATATATTAGCTGCCTGGGCTGCAACCCGTTTGCCGGAGGTCTCTAGCACCTTGGACTCCTTGTCCGGGGGAGGAGCTTCGCCAGTAGTCTGTGAGTGCGCCCTTTTGCGAGCATTAGTGACTACGATGGAATCTAGAGGCAACTGGCCTCTAATGTACGTAGGGTCCCCAGGCGCCGACCTATATTTTTTGTCGATCCTGGGGTTTATTACTCTTGCCCTAGTGGGTTCTTTGAAAACGTCCTTTGCTGGTTTAAGGACACCTTTCAGCATGGGTAGAGTTTTGATATTCCTTTCTGAGGATGCGAAAGTATCCATTAGAAAATCGTCCTCGATTGTGTCAGAGTGGAGTTGCACCCCATGATTGGCCGCAGCACGTTCAATGAGGGCGTTGAATGCGGCAGTGTCCTCTGTGGGAGACGTTTTCGCGCCATAGAGCTGCGTGTCCTGCAGGGTCCATCTCTCTGGGGTAGAGGACATCGTCACCCATGTAGTCCTCCAAAGCATCGGTTTCGGAGGGTGTCGGAGAGAGGGGCTGTGGATCTAGGTAAGAGGTATGGAGACTTTCTTAAAGAACTGGTTCCGAATCCGCTGGCAGCTTTTTCTTTAGCGGGATCCGGTAGGAGTCCAAAGGCTGCTCGGAAGATATTCTCCGCTTGTGGAGCATAAGTCTGCCGGTGTCGGCATCGATGATGTGGGACGGTGACGTCTCCGTAGGAGAGCGTTCGGCAGGTGTGATCCTAGTGTGGGTGACACGTGTCCTGATTTCAAACAGTTTGGGTGCCGTGGATGGTGGCAGTCCAAAAGTGATGTTGGGTATTGCTGGAGAAGCTTTTTGCGCTTTTTTCGGCTCGGAGCCCGACGTGTCTTGGAGGGCTGCCCTTTCTTTGATGCGTTGCAAGGACGCAGCAACTTGTCGAACCTGTAACGCTGATGGTTCTTTGGCGCCGAGCGGTTCTGCAGAGGCAGGCGTGGACTTCTTCGGGGCCACGGGGTCATCGAGTCGAGGAGAGGTAGTAGCGGTCGACGACGTCGATGATTGGGCCTTCGGTGCTGCTCTCGAAGCGATGTGCGACGCAGCCGCCATTTTGACCTTTGTGGCCGGAGCCGATTGTTTCGGTGCCGGGGGCCGAGGCGGCTTGGCGGTACCGATGACCTTTTTCCGTGTGTCGGCGCCGACGTCGGCTGCTGCGAGTTCGGCACTGAAGTCCCGTTTGGTGCGGTCGGTGCCGACGGGTTTGGCTGGCGTCGAAGGTGTAGTGGGCTTCGATCCGACCAGTGGTAGTTTCACTTTCGGTTTCTGGGGAACCGATACGACTTTTGGTTTCGGTTTCGAGGAAGGGAAACCAGTCATTTTGGGCACTAATGGCTGTCGCTGAATGTCCAAGGCCGGGCCAGATGGCGGGGCCGAAGAACTGCGGGATAGGTCTTGGGTAAGGCCCGAAGGCGATCCCTCGACCGGAGCCATTGACTGACGCACTGGGATATCCTCCGTCTGTACGGGTAGGCCTTGCTCGTCACCGGAGCTACTTTCTTCGGCCGCTAAGGCCTCATCGTAGTCTCCTACCTCGGTGTCGGCTTCTTCCCTGTGAAAGAGTTGTTCTTCGATGTCTTCCGATCCGGAATCGTGTTCGGAAGCGGGGCTGGAGGGTAGGTTCTCCACGCCTTCCACATCTTCGTCCTCGGCGCTGAAGATGTTGGTCGGGGCCGGTGCCGCTTGCTGCGCTTCAAGTCTCGCTGCTCGTCGATTCCGGAGAGTCTTTTTGGATCGGAATCGGGCACAGGCCATACATGTGGATTCGTCGTGATCCGGTGAAAGGCATTTGTTGCACACCGGGTGGACGTCGACATGGGGATATTTCGCATTGCAAACAGGACACCGCTTGAATGGTGTCCTCGATTCCATCGTCGATGTAGGGTCGATGGTCGGATACGATGCGAAAAAGTTGTTGTTGAAGTCAGTAAACTAACAAGTAACTGTCGATACCGATCGGGAACAGTACCGACGCGAACTAAAGGCCTTTTGGCCTGAAAAAAAAAAGTTTTTCCTAACTTGAGTCAAGATAAGCACATCCGAACCCAATGGCGGAAAAAAACAATCTGAGGATGGAGAGGATGCCCATGCGCACTGTGGTCCAAGGGAGGAGTCACCTATCTCAGGATACTTCGAAGACTCTTCCAGGACAACAACGTGCAAACATCCGGACCCAACACTTGGCGGCGATCTATGCACAGATATGAATTCAGCAGCCCACATGCCTCGAAAACTCCATTTTGGGAAGCGTTTTTGGAGGCCTCCCGCTTGTCCTGCTACTTGTGGCGGGAATCCCGATTTAAATTTTTCTGCTCCGCAATGGACGTCATAGTTCAACCCAGAATGGAGACAGCACTGCTTGTGCTGCAATGCCATGAGAGCATGGTACACTGCTTCGGCACACCTCGTCTTCAAGAACTAAGAGAGCACTGGTTCTTGTCCTTCAGGTCTGTTTGGCTTTACTGCATACAACCTGTATTCCACTGCCTGCTTTGCAGTCACAAATGTGTTTTGGATCTATGCTTAGGATCACAATCGGTTGGGCCACTGAATATTGAAGTACTGATGGACCCCACAAAAGCCCATGAGTATTGTTGTCCCCGGGCATTGCTGATTAATGCAATCTTCAAGACACCCACAATGCTTTGGCTCCTTGTGAAATGGACACCGGCTCAACGATACGCTTCCAGGATGGAGTCCCTCCCTCAGCGGCTGCTGTGGGAACTGGATGGAATCCCCTTTGCTCTATAAACCTACTTCGAGGTGCGCCTCTGGGACAGTCATCTGTGGTTGTGGGCAATAGCAATGTTGAGTCTACCACTCTGAACACAATTGACTTTTTCCGTGAGGGAACAATTTGTCCTGTTTCTTAAACACTATGAATAAAAAAAGCTTTTTTCTAGGCACCATGGCTTTCTGAGTGCTTGGAATTTCAAATAGTATAATGACTGAGGCTTTTAAATGAATATTTTAAAGGGAAACTATGTGGCTTTTGTATATCGACCATTAGTATGAGGAGTTGGTTTTATGTTCTCGGCGAAGCTGCTCATTTCTTACATTGTCCTTTTTTCACAAGAACATTTCTGCTGTGAACTTTTGCACATATTTGCAAGCACGACAATATTGAATTCGTTTTTCTGAAACTACTTTGTTTACACATCTAGCTTTGAAAAACATTATGACAATACCTTGAACATCATGTACAAGGACTCTTTACGCACTATGTGCAAATGTCGTTCTATCTTCATCCATGGGGTGAGAGCTATCTACATATCCATAACATTGCTAATCTACAACGTACATCGCAAGGCTGCTTTCCATTATAAATAATGAGCATCCTGCTAGATTAGCAAAGGAGGCGCTTCAGCGAACACCGAAGGTCCCCCTGCATGTTGAAACTTCACCACACAGCGGTCTGACATCTCCGTGAGGGGTGTCTAGTTCATGACCAAGACGGGGTCCTTCATTCTCTCCCACCAGGTAATGGGGCTGAATCGTCCCTTAGGGAGATTCTTGGCTATACACCTACACACACTCTAAGTACACTATGAGTAGGATTTGCATAGTAGGAGTATGCCTGATTGCTGCCTTGTTTATATACCTTGTTTATATACCGCTTTTGGTGCTTGTAATCACTTTCATCTGCTTCTGTCTACAGATTATCGGAGCACATGTATTCTATACAAGAATAACGTTGGTTCAATAAATATATTGAAAACGTCCCACTGTGTATTCTGTAAATTTCTCTGAGCACGAGTAACAGATAGAGGTTCTGATCTGTTACCACGATCCCTGAGGTGGTCAGGGTTCTCATGTTCAGTGGTTGCCAGAAATTATTCACTCCCTGGTAAGGTAAGGAGGCTACGGTGGCACTGTGAGCTAGCTGGTCCCTAGGCAAAATATCCTGTGGGGGAGCCTGGAATCGGTCTAGGCACCTCGCCCAAAGTTTATGTTGTCCAACAAACGTGCAGGACCTACAGATTAGAGGGAACTACATGACCGTTGTTTCAATATTCTAAGTAGAAAATGAATTACTTTGAAAATGAATTACTTTGTGAATAAAATACACATTAGGTTAGGTGATGTGATGCCCGCAAGAAGCCTTGCGCACACAAAGAGTTGTTGTGCATGAATAAATTAAAAATACGTGACCACGGGAAAGCCATGCTGGGTGGATGAGAGGGGCACAGTAGCTACCGCTGTGTGAATGCAAATTGAAAAGCTGTCATTCAAACGAGCACATTTAGATGGAAACGTGTAACATCCAGAGCTATGGACTCTGCTGAGCCTCAATAAGCTGAAGAAGCACTGACACGAGCAGTGACCTCTGAGATGTGTTGGGCGGGCAAATACTGTTGAGGGAAGTGTGAGGTGGTGCGCAGGATGGCACAGGGAGATGCAGTGAAGGGCAAAGCAGAAAACATCTGCCTGCGCTTGCCTCCGAAAGCCAACAAACACAACAATTCAAACACATGAGCAGAGGCAATCGGAAACAATAGTGCGCCAAATAACTTAAATGGCAAGAAGTGAAATAAGGCCTGTAACAGGGTCAGTAGCCATGGGAGGGAACATACAACAGAAGCCCACTTTTTACCAATAAATTGTAAGGAATTTAGAAAAGCACACAAACCAACCAATTATAAACATGGGTGTGCCCTAAAGCTCATAGAGTAGATACAGCATGTTTTGAATAGACAGTGCAGATGAGACCTAAAAAGAGGAAGGGGGTTTTAAAACATCTATTTCACATTTTAATTCCCACAGGACGAGTTTTCTCCGATACAGAAAGAACAGCTGGAGTTACACCATTTTTGGCACAAAGTTTACAGATAGTGTGCACCCAGTCATTTGATGTAATCCATTCAGTATTTTGAGAAAGGTGTGTTTAAAGAGACGCTCAGGTAGGCATGAAGGGGTTACTTCCCAGAACAAATTAGTGATATCTGAAGGATTGGTTTCCAGGTATGCTCTGATTGGGTAAAAGGGGCCTGTTAATCCGGATTGTCTAGCCACAACATAAACAATCTATTTAGGCAACATTACAAGACACAGGGGATACGGTCCTTGTGTCCTGAAAATGAATTTAAAAAAAATATTTTGGGGGCAAGGTGAGCACACCCTGACTCTCAGTAGCATGTGGACAGTTCCAAAGCAACCTCTTCCCCTGAACGGCTGACCACAACATGGACAACTGTTTATGGCAGCCATCACAGTACTGAGGGGGCATTGGCTCTATTTGAATTTTACTGCAGTGAAAGCTTGTTTTTGATGGCACAAAAAAAGGACGACATATAGGAGGATGAAAGTCGGATATTCTGGTTAAAACTTGTACTGTCTCCCTTCCCTGTGGAAGATTGGATTTTGTGTAAGTAGTAGTATGTAAATCATTCAAGAATTACCATATGCAGCATATACATCCATCAGAACAAAGATACTCACAGGTCCAGCTGAGATGACTCACGTTTTGGGGGCTGCTTAGCATCTGTCTGCATTCTACAGTTAGTGGTTGACTAGTGTTAGATCTCTAAGGACCTCATTTTGTCTTGCACTGTGTGGCAATTGTTCCAGTGACAAGAAACCAGTGAAATTATGAGTATTTGAAGGATTGTCCCTGCAGTCTCGGTTGCTATGATTAACAGGCAGTACCATACAGCGTCGACTAACAGAACAATCAGAATTTGACAAGATAAAAAAGAGGGTGGCAGCTGAGAAACTTAACTCGGTGAACGGCTCCACGATATTGGACAATACTTCCCTGGGCACGAAAGGACCGGTTTAACTCAACCTTGTAAAAGCACAAACCTTACAAGAGTCTAAAAATACCATGTGCAGAAACACAGCTTTCTGACAGAAGGACATGATGTAGAGCTTCTAGCCTAGATGGCCGCTGGCACAAACATGTCACAGTTTGCACATCTTAATTCTGCATGGTTTCACTGGGCTTTGTGAAATGCTCCAGCTGTACAAGAAATATACCCCAAGTACTTTAACAAATTCTACCTCTTAAAACGTGGGATGAATTCTCTATTTGCTCTCTAGTTTCAGTGTTTGCATCAACCAAATGAACAAAGCTTTCAAAATATTGCTAATATGCCATACTAGATACTGTACATGCAAAGCGGCAGCATTAATTTATTAATAAATAATGAAAATAGGTGGAAAAATTAAAGCACCCACCCAGCTAAGAATATATGACACACAGGCATGAACGCTGGCTTATGTGTTTTACTACCAACATCCAGTCAACATACATACATGTACATAATGGACTGCAAAAATAAAAAAATAAAACAAGCCATTCCGTCGAGTACCTGCTTCATTATTTGCATTCTCATAGCTCAAAGCATGTAATTCCTGTTCTTCCAGCAATCGATACTTCTTAATATAATCACTCTCCTTTTTTTCAACTTTCCTGTAAAGAAAGTAAAAGCCACGATTTAATAAGAAAATCTTCCCACTTATCATTACTCTCAAATACATGATAAAATATCAATGCATTTTACAAATACTGAACCTCGTAACAAATAAGTTATTTATAAAGGTACATGGTTTTAATCTGAATCCCAAAAGTCTAAGAAAGAATTCCTGAGTATATATGGGCATCATAGCAATAGTTGCTATCCTCTATATTCAATCGCTTCAGGTTCAAAAAGGGTTTAAAAAAAAAAAAAAAACAAGAGAATAAAAACAGCCTTTAATTCACGTTGCTTATAATTTTGCACAAGTACAGGGTTTTGTTCTCAAATGTGAAATCAGCACGTGCATCAATCGGATATATCAAACTGGAACATTACTGATATACATATATATTACCTACTGGCGGTCGCCAGTAGGTAGTTATAGTTAGGACCAAGTTCCCATAGGAAGAGCATTTTTTGTTTTGCTTATAACTTGGCGCCAATTGCTGAATCTTCATGAAATTTTCTAAACTAATTCTTTGTTCATATCAGCTCCTATGTTGAACGTTTGGGGGTGATTCGTAAAGGGGGGCCGAGAAAAAAAGGGGGTCCCAAAACGCATTTTCTCCATGCAATTTCCATAGGAAACTTTAGACAAGGCTACGGGTCAAACGGGTGAATGGAATTACCCCAAATTTGGCAGGGAGAATAGTCTTGGTCTAGAAAGCACACTTTTGTTTATTTGGTGTAAATCCGTTCAGCAGTTTTGGAGAAATATCGAAATTTATAGATATCGATATTTGGAAATTCCACCATCTGATTGGCTGAGGCGTTACGAGCACAAGTTTGCTGCTTATTGGCTGCGAGCGGTGCGAGTGGTTGCAAGTAGGAAGTGTTGGCAGCCATTTTGTGATTATGTCGAAGCGAGTAAGGGGGAAAAAGGGCAAAACAAAGTAGGAAAGAAGAGGGTAGGAGCACTGTAAGCTCTGTGGGGTGTGTAGGGTGTGCTATACAGGGGTGTGAAGCGAACTACTCATCCCTACCAGTCTGAAAATGCTGGGCTATGGAAATTAAGTGAGGTATTGCCTAGAGTCTGATGCTGCTAAGGTGAGCTGCAGCGGGACTCTGGGATTAAAGTGTGAGCTTAAACTGTGTGTCTTATGCTGTGAAGTCATGTGCCCTCTCCGTTGCACCACACCTGTGGAATTAGTGTCAGCATGTGTTTATACCTACTAGGACAAACTACTGACCCCTACTGGTCTGAAAGTGCTGGGGTACGGAAAATATGTGAGGTATTGTCTAGAGTCTCATGCTGCTAAGCTGAGCTGCTGCCGGACTCGGGGATGAAAGCTTGAGTCCAAACTGTGTGTCCTATTCTGTGAAGTCATATGCTCTGGCTGCTGTGCCACCTCTGTGCAAGTGGTGTCAGCATGTAGTTATACCTACTCGGAGGAACTTTTGTTTCGAACATTGTAACTTGTGTATGGTGCTTAGAGGGTGTTATACAGGGAGTGCGAAGGTAAATTTGCGCCTATCAAATCAATTCGGTATTTGTAAAGTGCAAACTACTCACTCGTACGGGTCTGATGGCGCTGGGGGCGTAAGGTGAGCTGCTACCGGACTCGGGGATAAAGCCGCTGAACTACTGACCCCTACCGGTCTGAAAGTGCGTGGTACGGAAATTAAGTGAGGTATTGTCTACAGTGTTATGCTGCTAAAGTGAGCTGCTGCTGGACTTGGGGGTAAAACCGTGAGCCCAAACTGTGTGTCCGATGCTGTGAAGTCATGTGCTCTGGGTGCTGTGCCACACGTGTCCAAGTAGTGTCAGCAATATTTTATACGTAGTAGGAGGAAGTTTTGTTTGGAACACGGTAACTTGTATATGGTGCTGGTAAGTGATCCGCGGCAGTGCACCCAGGACATGCAGCAGACGTGCAAGGTATAGGTGGACATGAATGGAGTCGACCATGTGTTCGGGCTGCCCTGCTATGCGTCAGTGGCTATGCTTGTGGCTGCACTGGCTTTCCGTATGCCAGTCTTGTGGATGAAATGGCACAGCTTGGTGCAATGAGCCGGGTCTGTGTGCAATGGGTGCAGAGCAGGGTTGTGGTGGGAGTACGTGTGAAGGCCATTTCACGCGAACTAACTACGACGAAGGACTTGTGAGTGTGGGATGTCCACTCGTTCTCAAATCGGGCAGTGCGTAGTGTGGGAGACGGATGCAAATATTATCGTATCCGTCAGGGGGGGCTGGCCACTTGCAAGTTCCTTCTCGGAGCAGAAGATGTGTTAGCGCAAGATAGGTCAGACAAAGAACATTTGATCCTTACAGTAACTTCTACAGCTGCATTCATACAGAATGTGTACAAAGGCCGGTCGTGGGTACTGTGGGATGTCAGCGACCCTGGTCATCATGGATGAGATGCCCAGCACGTGGCACATGGGCGGGTTCACTGTGTGTTACGTTGCAAACAGCTGCTCGTCCCTCCCAAGAGCCCCCACACTTTTGTGTGCTGCGCCGTTGTATCCCGTGCACTCCTACGGCACACTTTTGTAATGGCTATTTGCGCATGTCCTGCAGGATTCCAATCACACCGTGACACTGCCGTTTGGAGGTGGTGCATGCCACTTTACAACATCGACTGCTGCGGCCCTTGTGGCGGCCACACCAGAACACAGAGACACACTTACCGCACTTCTTGCAGATGGACGTGTGACACCCAGTTTCCTTTGCCGCTTGTGCATGCAGGAGGATGCGCGCGTAGCTACATCACCAGGCTCACTGCCAACACTGAGGTGACATGGTAACATCCACTAAAGACAGCACACTGATGTTGCAGGGCCCATGCCTATCATGCTAACACAATGACCACACGGACATACTTGCTCAGATGCGGGTTCGGGGGTGTGGGCGGTCCTGGGGTTGTTGCGATGAGTGCTATAGCCCTCATGGGTATCCGTGTATCATGCTCATTGACTCAATGGCACTTCTGGGTGTTCAGGTGTGGCTCTTGGCTGTTTTCCTTTTCATGCTGCAGGTAGTCGTCCTGCTAAACACCAGCAGAAAGCAGGTGTAAAATCTCTGGTGCTAACGCGGCTTATTGCCGGAATTTGATTCACATCGCAGTTTTTGCCTTTCGTTGTGAAAGTTGTGATGTGCTTTTTTCGTGAACAGAAAAATAAATGAACTGGGCAGTGTATCCCGTCAAGATCCAGCACCTGACCCACTATTCACAATCAATATAAATACAATGAGATTTCTTCATTGATTTTGTGTGTACACTGTAAATGCACCCACTATCACAGTGCAATTCAATACAGGATTTTAGTATTTAGAATAAATCGCAAAGGTGCACCTCGTGTGCTTTTGCACGGGAACGCCTACTCTGCACCTCATTATCAGCACTTTAACGCAACTACAGTTGAGATAAATCTAACACACTATTCAGAAGCTGGTGCAAACTGCAGACATCACCAGTATTCCCGCAATAACTGTCCCAAAATTTAACACCATGGTGGACACCACCAAATAACAGTTATAAGAACTAGAAAGAGTCACACAGCACTTAACTAACTACCAAAAACTTTATTGAATTGTTTTTTTCCCCAAACTTAATTTTTTCGTAAACGTATATATATATATATAACGGATAAAGTAAATTTAACAAAATGAACACAAAACAACAAGACTCCTGTTGCGAGCATGAGTGTCGACGACACACCCTGGAAAATAAACACAAAATAAGGACCTGTGTAATGCGCAGATCAAAGGTGCGAGACACAGAGAAGGAAAAAAAAGCTCGAGAGAAAAAGAGAGGGAAGGAAAGAAAGGGAGTGAGAAAGGGAGAAGGGAGAAAGAGAAGAAAAGGAAGGAAGAGAGTGAGCGAGAGAGTGAAGAGAGGGAAGTGAGAGAGAGAGAGAGAGAGAGAGAGAGAGAGAGAGAGAGAGAGAGAGAGAGAGAGAGAGAGAGAGAGAGAGAGAGAGAGAGAGAGAGAGATACTGCCGTCCCTGCGCATCCATGACCAAATAATTACCTGCTGCCACCGGAATGTGTACCAGTGGGCACTCCACGTGCCCGTCAAAGCTCCGCTGCCCGGTAGATCTCACAGATGTCGCTGAGTCATGAGTCATGAATGGCAGAGACCACATCAGCTTTTCCGCGGTCCGGCAGATCCCACACATGTCGCTGAGTCCTGAGTCATCAATGGCGGAGACCAGATCAGCTTTGGGTGCCGCTAACCCTGTGCAACGCAAGTCAGCGGCAGGTGGTGGTAGGCCGCTGACAGCCATACAACTTAGAGTGCGACTAACCCTGTGTAACTCAAGTCTGCGCCACGTGGTGGTAGGCCCCCGAAGGCCACATCAGTTTCGGGTGGCACTAACCCTGTGCAAGTCAAGTGCGCGCCACGTGGCAGTAGGCCCCTGACGGCCGTACAGCTCAGGGTGCGACTAACCCTCTGCGCAACTTTTCATGGACTCTTTATGATAGAGACCCGTGGAGCGTTCGCCATCCAGTCACCACCGGCAATAAAGGATGTGACGTCGATGTATTATATTTGCGTGGTCACATGGTCTGTGACGTATGTGCCGGATGGGTGTGGTGTGTGTGTGTGTGCAAACCTGCCCTCAAGGAGTGGCAGTGACATGTTGACAACTAGAGCACTGACCTGCACACAAACAGTGAGTACGCGTGTGTCAGGTAGCTATGTGGGGGTGTGAAAACGTGTTTTCTCAATGGATTTTCCATAGGAAACTTTAGACAAGGCTACAGGTCAAACTGCTGAACGGAATTACGCCAAGTTTGGTAGGGAGAAAGGTCATGGTCCAGAAAGCGCGCTTTCTTGCATCGAGTGAAAATATAAAAGAAAGGTCCCGGGGGCAATTTAATATACCGGAGCTCTGTCTGTGCGAGATAACCCTTTCACGCTCCCTCTTCCCAACATCACCACTTTGCAGCTATAGCGTTAGAAGCCAGTCCGTCGGGTCGCAGCTCTCTACCTTTGCGAACTAGTACGCTGCTGTGCCTGTACCTCTGCGAGCTACTACGCTGCTGTTCCTTTGGGAGCGAACGGCTCGTAGTACTGTGTCTGAGTCGACCGGACGGGCCGCAGTTGTCCCTCTGCAAGCCTGGGTGCGAACTGTTCATAAGTCACACTACATAAGCATTGAAAAGCCATTGTGTGATTCAGTCCGTCAGCTGGCATCTGTCCGAGGCATTTCAGAAAACATACCAGAGTTCTTTCTGTGAGAGATACCCCTTTCACATCAGCAGGTGACTGTCATTTAGGACTCAGGACACAGTTCCACATGTGGGATCGGCTTGTATTGAACAGGGTTAGTGACACCACGTGGCGCTGGCCTTGCATATGGAAATATGCCTGACTGATCAAAGGGAGTCTGGTGCTGTGGTCGCTGCCACGAAGTTGGGGTCACTGCCATTCAGGACTCCGGACACAGTTCCACATGTGGGATCGGCTTGTGTTAAACACGGTTAGTGGCACCACGTGTCAAAAATTCGAATTGCGAGCTCTGTTGCCCGCAGTGTAGAGTGTTATTGAGTGTTTGCTGGCACTTGAAGATGAATTTGTTGATTGTACTACAGCTATAACTGATATAAAAAAAAGTTCTTGAAGCAAGGATACTAAAAGGATATTATGTAGGTTTTAGGCCTGTGATAGTTGGTTGCCTAATGGACTCTGTAATTAATGAATCAAGATTTAATTTTAATTGTGAGCCCTACTGACCGCAGTGTAGGCGTATCATGAAAAGATGAAATATGTAATGAATACACAGTCGAAGTGTATGAGCCTGTGATGCTGCTTGATGCGGATTGGCCGCAGTGGGAGCTATGTCTCTTGCCTACTGTGCCATCCGCAATCGCGACTGTATCTGAATTGTGAGCCCTGCTGACCGCAGTGTAGGCCAGAGGTAGCGGTGAGCAAGGGCCCACAGCCACATGCATAGGTTGGTGGCCCCACCGGCCTGCGTAGTTTAGGTTCCGTGGCACCACGTGTTGCCGGGCTTCCATATGCAAATACGGCCTTGCATATAGAAATATGCCTAACTGATGAAAGGGAGTCTGGTGCTGTGGTCGCTGCCACGAGGGTCACTGCCATTCAGGAATCAGGACACAGTTCCACATGTGGGATCGTTCGGCTTGTGTTGAACAGTGTTAGTGGCACCATGTGTTGCGGCTTGCGTTGAATTCTGCCTCAATAAGTCCACGTGGCAATGACTTGTGGTGCAGTGAGTTAACGGCACCTGAAGCACTCAGCATGTGCGCACCCTGTGATGATGCGAGGTACAGGCGGGCCTCACTGGTAGCAATGTCTTTACATGCAGTCAAAATCTCCAAGTAATTCCATTTCAGTCCTCCAAGGTTTGAAGAGTTGCAGAAAAACCAAATAGAAAAACTCTCTCTTATCTGGAGTATCACACCTTAATTTCCTGTGATTAATCAAATTTCCTTTGGCATTCTTTAAGAAACATCTATCAGATCCACTTACAGCATATTTCCCTTCATTTATTTTTTCTGTAACATTTTTTCTAAAACTATAATGTTGCAGTATTTCATACAGACATAGGTTTTCCAGGTATGGACTTCTATTTGGATAGTATGCGAGGAACAGTAATTGAGTTATCTGCAACATATTGTATGTCCATTTTTGGATTCCACATCTTCAAAATTACTGGATTGTAATCATTAATGTACTTTGATTCTGGTGTTCTTTTTATATTATAAGTATTTTTGGGTGATTTTTGAGTGATAGTATGCCTCACTGTTGACATAAAACTGTTCACTCTTCCTTGCGATGACTTATGGTGCACTGAGTTAGTAGTACCTTTGGCGCTCAGCGTGTACGTACCCTGCGATGATGCGTGGTCCGAGGGGGCCGCACTCGGAGCAATGTCTTTTGTCTATTGAATTCTGCTTCAGTAAGGCCACGTGTCGATGACTTGTGGTGCACTGAGTTAGTGGTACCTTTTGCGCTCAGCGTGTGCTTACCCTGGCATGATGCTTGGTCCGAGAGGGCCGTACTGGGAGGAATGTATCTTGCGTACTGGACTGCGTCATCTGCAGTCGCTACTCCATCTGAATTGTGATGCCTGCTGTCCACAGTGTAGATTTAAGGCAGTAGTCTGTAGAGACATAAGTCTGCGGTGCTGTGCCGCTGGGTTCGCAGGGGGTCTGTGTCAAGGAGACTCGCGGTTATGGCGGCAGCCTCGTGGCAGGGTGAGGCCCGCCGCTCTGGCACAGTCGCTGGTCTCCACAGTTCACAAGTGAACCACGCCCAGAGCCCTGGCCTATTTATTCACACTCCTACGCTGAAGTGGCGTACATCGGACCAGCCCACTCCGTTTACGCTTATGCTTACAGGGGGGACCATACAGCTACATGACTGAGATCGTCCCTAGTGTTCGAAGTAACATGGTTGGGTCCACTGTCCACAACACTACAAGCACCAGTAGTATTTGTGCAGATGGAGAGGTGTGTGTTCTGCATACTGAGATGTGTCCAGCACATCACTGCTACATTTTGCATTGTGTGCATTGTTATTTATGGGCAAATTGCTTCCTTCACATATAGTTTGTTCACACCTGTCCCAATATTCAGCTATTGTGTGGCTGAGGGGCCATGCTGTTTTCGGAAAGTTCGCTGTCTTGTTTTGCGCTGCCTCGGTGGTAGAGGAGGGGGTCCTAGGGGTGGTGGTGGGTGTTGTGGCGTTCTTGGGTGTCAGAGCTGCTTGATCAGTAGGTCTATGACATTTGTTGGTCTTCAGATGTGGCTCTGGGCTGAGGTTCCTTTCATACTGTATGTAGTTGTTTAATATTTAAAAAACAAGAAGACATTAAATGATAAAAAAAATACAAAAACAATTTTTAGGATATTAAAGTTACAAAATATCAAATTTTAAAAAAACATTAATGAGAAAAACATAGGTTTTATGAACATTATAATTAGAAATTAGTATTTAAATAACCTTTGAAATTCACAAAAGAACATAGGTCTCAGGAAGATTAAAGTTAGAAATTAGTATTTAAAAAGAAATTCAAGTTTACTGAAAAAACGATTGCCACATTTCCCAACATTGAGCTATTATATGGCTAAGGGACCATGCCGTTTTTTGAGGGTTCACTGTCCTGTTCTACACTGCCTTGGTGGTAGTAGGGAGAGGGGTTGTACGGGGGGAGGTCCTGAGGGTTGTGGCAGTGGGTGGTGTTCTTCTTGGGTGTCGAAAAAGACTATAGGTTAAATGAACAATATAATTAGAAGTTAGCTTTAAAAAAACATTGAAATTCACTGAAAAAACCATAGGTTTCAGGTACGTTATAGTTAGAAATTAGCATTCAAAAAACCTTAGAAATTCACTGAAAAAAAGATAGGTTTCAGGCACGTTATAGTTACTTGGACATTTGATTCATAAAACCAAAGAAATTTGCCCGTTATAGTTGGTTGAGCTAACTAACTCGCGCGCCCGCAATGCACTGGTGAGGACGTCACATATTACATCACTCATGACATGTTCAGTGACATCACTCATGACATCACTTCTGACATCTCAAATGACATCACTGATGACATCATCCACGTGATAGTCTGACACCTCCTCACACTCTAATATAACCTTTGATGCATGTAATCTAAAATACAGACTACCATTTTGAAACCATAGACACACCAATACCAGATACTAGATACCCATCCACTGATTCCTACCTATATATTGTGAGCTAGACATACACTCATAGTCACTCATACATGCTGTCACTCATCATTACATCAGTATAATATCCACTCATACACCTATACATACATTCACACAGTGCTACTGATCCATAGAGTTACTCACACATCTACTCAGTCATGCCAAAAATCAATCACACCCATGTACTCACCTATGCAGAGCTATATACACCACTTGACTTATTTATACACACACCACCTCCCTTATTTATATAGATACTAACACATACTTACTCTCTTATACATTCACTAATTCAAGTACACATTCATGGATGTAGACACTTGCAATCACGGTCTCTCACGTAAAGTCAATTATACACCCCAACACTCACATATACTGTCTAAAAACATATAGTTACTCACATATATACAACTGAGACATCAATTCACTAATCAAAATACCTGTACACACAGTCAGCTACCCATACAGCCCTTCCGAGAGGCACTTTTGAATCTATACAACCAGTAAATCAGCCATTCAGACATGTATGCACAGTCGGACACCCCCCACCCACTCAGATAGACACTCAGACACCCATACAGATACTCATACAATCAATCAATAACCCATATAGACACTGATGTGGCTACTCACCAACCCATGCACTTGCTTACACACCAACTGAGAGACTAATATAGACATTCACACAGTTCAGTCACTAACCCATGCATTCAGTAACATAGGTTCAATCAGTGACTTATACAGTCAGTCATGCATCTACTAAATAATCCATTCAGGTACTTCTACATCCACTCATTCTTCAATAGACCTTGGCATAGATATATGTGAAAAATATTTAAGCTTTACAGAAACACATTCACTGGATGATGTCATGAGTGATGTCACTGATAATGTCATGAGTGATGTAATATGTGACGTCATCACCAGCGCATTGTGGGCGCGTGAGTTATAGTTAGCTCAACTAACTAGAACAGGCGAATTTCTCTGGTTTCATATAAGTCAGATGTCCAAGTAGCTATAAATTGCCTGAAACCTATGGTTTTTTCAGTGAATTTCTAAGGTTTTTTAAATGCTCATTTCTAACTATAACGTCCTTGAAACCTATGGTTTTTTCAGTGAATATATATATATATATATATATATATATATATATATATATATATATATATATATATATACACATATACACACACACACATTTTGACAACATTTATTGATATTGCTGGTTTATGGGGGGGTACAACAGAAGAACTTCAAGAATTTGTGCACTCTTTTTTGTAATTTTTGACTTTCATTATAAGGGTAGATGCCAATTACATTGTGTCATCATGTATAGTCACAGAAACTCTAGGTTAATGTCAAACTCCCCAATAACTAACGAAATCCCAGGGCCGCCACTTCTTAAAAGTCATCCATAAGGTATCCATACTCAGTCAAAAGACAAATATGGGCCCAGGCACAGGGGTATCCAAACTTTTTAGGTCGAGCCTGGGCAGTGCATGCGCTGCAAGCCATGCTGTATGGGAGTATGGAATAGATGCCCCGGCCACTCTCCGCCCATATTTGTCATTGGCTTGTGTCACTGTCCTTCGTAAATGCTGACTTCTGATTCATTAATAGGCTTGTAAGTCCCTCCTTAGAACCGTCTTGTCATCATTTGTAACCTCCCATGAGTACTGGCCCTTTTACTTCGGTTGTTACACAGTGAGTCTTTTTTAGTCTGTAAGCAATATTTTCTGTAAATATTTTCGCTTACTGCAGGCACAACATGCTTTCTTGCAACATTCAGCGCGCCATGGGTGCTTTCACTTTCTAAGCAGCCCAGGACAATGGCGGCCACTTCTTTGAAAGAGTTTGAGCTATTACCATTGTACATGACAATTCCTTTTATTTATGTGTTAGATATCAAAACATATAAACAAAAGGCATTGTCATTTGCAATGCCAATAGCTTAAACTCTCGCAAATGTAAGACCTATTGCATTGCAAATGCTTGTTGTAAGTGGGGCCTCGCATTGTGTCTCTCGGCTAGTCCTCAAAGTCTTTCTGGGGAATTATGCCTAGCAGCTTCAGCAGGGCTGGACAGGTCGTAGCAGGCATTGGGCATTTCCCTGGTAGGCTGGAAGGGTGGGGGTTGATTTTGTTACTGGGGGCCGGTTTTGCAGCGGTGCTCCAGTAACAAAAGCAGCAGTGCTTCACACTTGCACATCCCTCCCCAAACATCTTCCCTCCCTCTCACCGGGAGGTTGGTCCAACAAAATTTCTAAGGCTGCTTTGGGTTCCCAGTCTGGCTTTAGCTTCAGCAGCCAAACAGGTTCTTAGAGGGTTGAACGTGTGTTTTGATTTATAAATGCCTTGTTGCAACATCAAGTATATTGCAGCTCTTTCATCACATATAGCCTTGTGCATTTAATGACGTCCTCCTTTTAGGTTACGGGACGTTTTTATGGTGATATGACGACTCGGTCTAGCTAGCAGCAGGGCCATTGCAACCATACTCTTGGTGGCATGTAGAAACTGCTGCAAATACCGAAATACTCAAAAAAGTAATTAGACTTGTAGCTGTAAATAATATTCAATCATTCCAGGTACTACAGTACTCACTAACACTCATGTTTTGGGTGCACTACTGCACTACGTGTATTAAGTCTGCACGTGCGTCCATTATCTCCTACAGCTGAGACTTTGAGGTGTCTATCCTATGCAACATCTAATGTATAGTATACACAATGCAAACCTTTTAAATGCAACAGTCTGTGCCTACAGTTCATTGATACTTGTACCATGTTATCTGTTTTTTTATAGCGTGTTAATCACCCAGGAGGGTATCCTGGGCTGTAGCAGGTGAGTGTGTCTAACCCTGGCGGGATTCCATGAGGAGCAAAGTCTTCATCTTCTTTTGGAATTCCAGAAGGGAGTAGGAGGCTCTGATGTGTGGTGGAAGGTCGTTCCAGGCTTTAGAAGCCATGTAAGAGAAGGCGCATCCTCGTGATCTACATTTGTCTGTGTGTGGAGTGTGTGCTAGTGAGAGTCCAGTGGAGTGGAGGTGTCTGAATGGTTGGTAGAATTGGATGCAGCTGCTGAAGTAGGCAGGACCTCGGCTGTGGAGTACTTTGTAGGTGCGGGTGAGGAGCCTGAAGTGTGCGCACTTGAGTCTCAGGAGCAAGTGGAGTTTGAGGTTGGGCCAGAGCTGAAGATTGAGGATCAGTCTGTCAGCTGATTCTGGACGGTCTTAAGTCTTCTTGTGAACTAGTGAGTTATTCCAGAGTACAGAGCGTTTCCAAAGTTTAGTCTCCTGGTGATGAGTACTTGGGTGAATGTTCTCCTGGTGTTGCCTGCTAGTCACCTGCAAATGTTCTTCAGCTTCCTCAGTGTGTTTAAACAGGACGATGCGAATGTGTTGACTTGGCAGACATTTCCAGTCTGTTGTCTATAATGATTTCAAGGTTTCTAGCTTGTGGGGTGACCGCAGGGGTGGGTACGAGGTCTGTAGGCGACCAGTTGGAGTCCCACAGAGATGCATCTTATCTGTAAATCACCAATTTGCTCTTGTCACTGTTCAGCTTGAGGCAGTTGGACTTCTTCCAGGTGGCCACTTCAGTCGTACATGCAGTAAAATTGTTTTCGGTTTTTGGGGATTTGTTTGAGAGGAATAGTATTAGTTGCATGCCATCTGTTTAGTAGAGTATGTTGACATTGTGCATCTGAATAACTTCTGCCAGCGAGGTTGTGTATGTTGAAGAGTGTCTGGCTGAACTAGGAAACCTGTCGGACCCGCAGATGAGTTCCCATGCTCCTGAGGAGTAGGGCGGCATGTTGAAAGTTTGAGTTCTTCCAGTGAGGAAGGTGCTGATCCATTTGAGGGTGCGCCCTTAAATGCCCATTTCATGGAGTCGTTTGAGCAGGGTGGAGTAGGGTGGTGTGGGAGATGGTGTCGAAGGCTGCAGGCAGGTGTAGAAGGATCAGGTCTGTGGTTTCCTCCCCTGTAAAGGATTATCCAATCAATCAATCAATCATAAAATTTGTAAAGCACACTACTCACCCGTGAGCGTCTCATGGCGCTGGGGGTAGGGGTGCTGATACTGCTCGAATTGCCAGGTCTTGAGTAGCCTCCTGAAGGTAAGTAGGTCCTCGGTCTGCCGTAAGAGGATGTTCCAGGTTTTGGCGGCGAGGTGGGAGAACAATCTGCCGCCGGTGGCGCTCTTCGGATGCAGGGGACGGTGGCGAGGGCGAGGGCGGTGGAGCGAAACTGGCAGTTCGGGGTGTAAAAGGTGAGACGTCTGTTGAGGTATGCCGGGCCGGTGTTGTGGAGTGCTTTGTGAGCGTGCGTGAGGACCTTGATGGTGATCCTCTTGTTCACAGGTAGCCAGTGCAGGTCTTTCAGGTAGGGTGTGATGTGGCTGCGGCGAGGGATGTCGAGGATCAAGCGTGCGGAGGCGTTCGGTATGTGTTGGAGTCGTTTCAGGAGTTTGGCCGAGGCTCCTGCGTAGAGGGCGTTACCGTAGTCCAGCCTGCTGGTGACGAGGTCCTGGGTGACCGTTCTTCTTGTTTCGGTGGGGATCCACCTGTAGATCTTGCGGAGCATGCGGAGGGTGTTGAAGCAGGAGGACGAGATGGCGTTGACTTGCTTGGTCGTGGAGAGTGTTGAGTCGAGGATGAACCCTAGGTTGCGTGCGTGGTCGGTGTGTGTTGGTGCTGCTCCCAGTGCGGTCGGCCACCAGGAGGAGTCCCACGCCAAGGGGGTGGAGCCGAGGATGAGGACTTCCGTCTTGTCTGAGTTCAGCTTCAGACAGCTGTTCATCATCCACTCGGTGACGGCTTTCATTCCTTCGTGAAGGTTGGTTTTGGCGGTGAGGGGGTCCTTGGTGAGGATCAGCTGGGTGTCGTCAGCGTAGGAGATGTTGAGGTCGTGCAGTCGGGCGACGTGAGCGAGTGGTTCTATGTAGATGTTGAATAATGTTGGGCTGAGGGATGATCCTTGGGGTACGCCGCAGATGATCTCGGTGGCTGCGGATCGAAAGGGGGGGGGGGGGGGGTGGTCCAGTCCAGTGCTTTGTCTCGGATCCCTGCGTTGGAGGCCTGTGCGTTATGTGTGGTGGCAGACAGTGTCGAAGGCGGCTGACAGGTCCAGGAGGATGAGGGCCGCGGTTTCACCGTTGTCCAGTAGGATCCTGATGTCATCGGTGGCGGCGAAGAGGGCTGTTTCGGTGCAGTGGTTGCTGCGAAACCCGGACTGGGACGGATCCAGGATGCTGTTGTCCTCAAGGTAGCGGGTCAGTTGTCTGTGGACGGTCTTCTCGATGACCTTCACCGGGAATGGGAGTAGGGAGATGGGTCGGAAGTTCTTTAGGTCCTTGGGATCAGCCTTGGTTTTTTGAGTAAGGCGTTGATCTTGGCGAGCTTCCAGCTTTCCAGGAAGGTCGCGGTATCGAAGGAGATGTTGATGGCCTTGCGGAGATAGGGTGCGATGGTGGCACTGGCTTTGTTGAAGATGTGTGTGCAAGAGTCTGATGGAGAGCCGGAGTGGCTGGTGTTCATGATTTTGATGGTGTCGTCGTCGTTTACGTTGGTCCAGGTCAGCAGGGGATCGGTGAGGATGGTGGCCGTGAGGTTGGAGGTCTCGTGCTTGTCGGGGCGGTCAGGGTGCTGAAGAGGTCGTGGATGTCTCCGATCTTGCGATGGAAGAAGGTGGCGAGGGCGTCGCACATGTCTTGCGAAGGTGGGATGTCGTTGGTGTTGGAGCTAGGGTTGGAGAGCTCATTCACGATGTTGAAGAGCTCTTTGCTGTTGTGTGCGTTGTTGTCTAGGCGGTCTTTGAAGGAGGACCTTTTGGAGGATCTGATAAGGTGATGGTATCTGCAGATGGCGTTCTTGTGGGCTGCGTAGCTGTCCGGTGTCTGTTCGCGGTGCCATTTCTTCTCTAGTTTTTGGCAGGTTTGCTTGGAGGCCTGGAGGTCCGCGGTGAACCAACTGGCTTTCTTGTTGGTGTGTCTGTTGGAGGGTTTCTTGAGCGGAGCGTCGGGGTCGGTGGGGTCGACGGGTGGGCTTCGGGCGAGGGAGGTGTTAAGCTGGTCTTCGGTGACTTTGCTCCAGCATCGGCGAGGGATCTGTTGAGTGAGGTGGTGCGTGGTGGGTTTCCGGAAGGTGAAGTGGATGCAGCGATGGTCAGTCCAGTGGAGTTCGGGGGTGTGGCTGAAGGAGACTTGGGAGCTTGCGGAGAAGATGGGTCAAGCGTGTGGCCGGCAGAGTGGGTGGGTGTTGTGACGCGCTGTCTGAGTCCGAGGTTGGCGAGGTTGTCAATCAAGGTGGTGGAGTTGGTGTCGCTGTTGTTCTCGAGGTGGAAGTTCAGGTCCCCGAGGAGGATTAAGTCTTTGGAGGCGAGGGCGTGCGTATTGACGAAGTCGGCGATGGCGTCGCTGAACTGTGGCCGTGGTCCGGGGGGTCTGTAGATGAGGGTTCCTCTGGGGGTGGTGTTGGGATCAGTGTGGATCTGGAAGTGCAGGTGATCGGCGGTGCTGAGGGTGTCGTCGGTGCTGGTCGAGACTCTGAGGGTGATCCTGTGGATGATGGCGATTCCTCCTCCTGTTCCGTTGGTGTGGTCCCTGCGAGTGATCTTGTAGCCGTCGGGGATGGCTATGGCATTGTCGGGTTCCGAGGAGGGGTTCATCCAGGTCTCCGTCAGGAAGACGACCTCTGGGGAGGTAGAGTCGAGTAGGTCCCAGAGTTCAATGGAGGGTTTCCTGGCGGAGCGGGTGTCGAGTAAAATGCATCTGAGGTGGTTGCGTCCTTTCTCGGTGGGCGGTTGGGTGGCTTGGAGGCTGATGAAGCTGCAGCTCCGGCAGGAGAAGGGTCCTTGGGTGCGCTTCGGGGTGGCCAGGGAGCAGGTGTGTGATTGTCCGGTGCAGAGTGTGTGGAGGGTGCTGGCATCGTAGCGGAGACGGGCGTCGTGGCGTTCGCGGGGGCCAGGGGTTCTGGCGCTGGGCCCGGTCCAGGCACCAACGGGCGCAGACGGGCTTGCTTTAGGTACGCCTTTGGCGCGGCCGCACATTAGCCACCATAAGAAGGGGAGGTGGGAGGGAAGAGCAGCTGCGAGGTGGGAGCGAACGAATGGGCGAGCGGGGTGGGTTGGGGGGGCAGGCCGCAGGGGATGCAGCGGCAGGAAAACGGGCAAAGGGTACAGAAGGCAAAAGGGAGAATAACAAAATCGGGAAAAGGGGAAAAAAACAGCACAAACCAGAGAAACAATACAATACAATGTAAGGCAACAGCAATACAATACAATGTAAGGCAACAGAGACAAACTAGAGAAACACGACAATAACAATACCTACGGCCTACCACTGCCCACCAGGGATGAGGCACAGGTGGTAGCCTGCAGGTGGAGTAGGGCCTCGAACTCGTCAGCAGCAGCAGCTGGGGCGCAAGGGCACAGACACACATGTGGTGCTGTGTGGCGTGGGGAGCGACCTGCCAGGAAGGGTTGCTCTCCTTACCGCGCAGCGGCCGCCATAAGAAGGGGAGGTGGGAGGGAGGAGCAGGTGGGAGTGAACAAATGGGCGAGCAGGGGGGGGGGGGGCGCAGGCGACGCAGCGGCGGGAAAACGGGCATAGGGTACACAAGGCAAAAACGGAGAATAACAAAATCGGAAAGGGGGAAATAAAACAGCACAAACCAGAGAAGCAATACAATACAATGTAAGGCAACAGCAATCCAATGTAAGGCAACAGAGACAAACTAGAGAAACACGACAATAACAATACCTACGGCCTACCCCTGGCCATCAGGGATGAGCCGCAGGTGGTAGCCTGCAGGTGGGGGAGGGCTCCAGCAGCAGCGGCAGCTGGGGCTCAAGGGCACGGATACACAGGTGGTGCTGTGCGGCGTGGGGAGCGACCTGCCAGGGAGGGTCAAGGGTCCAGATGTCATCTGTTGCTGCAATAAGGGCCATTTGTCAGAAACACCAGAACAAACATTTCTCAAAAAGCTTGTTCCCAATACCCATCCTAAAAATCCTCTTGCTCCATTCCCTTTAGTCTCCTAATTGCCATTATAAGTCTAAATGTCTCGCAACCCAGTGCCTGGAATCTCCAGACTGAAAATATGTGTGTCTTGGGAAATTCACATGGGAAATTAGCTACTATAGCTTGCTCTGTGTGCCTCAGCGTAACAGTGGAAATAAATAGGTATATTTCAGTTTGACTGTGTGCAGCAGAATTTGCAAAGAGAGTCGTGGCGGGAGGTGCGGGGCATGAGTAACAGGGGTGACTCCCATCTTGGAGAACACAGGTTTGCTCATGCAACTGAGGCCTAGTTAGCACAACAGAAAACTGGAGTTCTACACATCATAGTGAATTTGTTTCAAAAGCACAGTACAATATCAGAGTATACATGTGTAATAGTGTGTGAAAATACATACTACAGGATGTTAAAGATGCACAGTAATATAAACTCACAAACATCTACTACACTGTATCAGGCTAGTCTTTTTCAACAAACAGTTACATGGGGAGTTATATTTTGCATGCTTTTTACATCTGGCGTTAGCTAAGAAGTTTTCATTTACAAAAATATATGCATATACTCAGTGCTTTAAATGAAAAAAAATAAGTGCAGATACTCACCTAAAGGAGCGGTGTACTGGGGGGATGGAGTGCGGGGTGGGACTTAGGGCGGAGCCAGGGGCGGGGCTAGGTTTTCAGCCTTTCCAAACTTTATATGCAAGAAATCCAAGAGCAAAGTAAATAAATCGGAAGTATCTGCCTATTGTTATGGCCCTAATAATAATAAGGGTATGTTCAAAACCGTCTCTGAATTTTGCCATCAAAGGTTTGCATGCTAGAATTTTTAAAAACCCTTACTTACAATGAGAAAGGAGAACTAGGAGTCCCAGCATGCAAAAGCATTACCAGCTAAAATCTAGAACGGTCTGAAAGTCTAAAGCATTCCATGGAGCTGCCTGTCGCATTTGGGTTAAACATGGTTTCCCATACGAAACAAGCGGTTTAAATGCACCAAACTAAAAAAAAATTGTGTTGCCTCTAATGTGTTTTTTTGTTCGAGCGGAATTGTAAAATTGGCAGGAAGGGCAGGGATTTACATTCAAGTAAAAATGCTTAATTTAAATTGCTGATGAACTAACATTTACAGTCATTTAAAACAATGGCATACTAAAAAGCTGTACTGCCCTGAAGAATGCGCCCAGCGCACTCGTCCAATAGTTTTATGGTTGACTCTCAACTCTCACTCTGCTGAATCAAAGAGTAAACAAAACACCCTGCCGCTCCACTCTGCTGGAAGAGTTGCAGAGAAGCACGACAAGATTGCTGTGTCCTGGTGACAAGAGCTGCTGTTTAGGTGCTCCTGTGCTCACTCAGCTCAGGACTGCAGAATCAGGGCGAGTCGTGTAAAAAAAAGTGCTGCCGAGGCACGAGAAAATGAGGAGCACCAAGGCCCCCACGAGTACCGGCCCATTTAAAGCACTGCTATTCTTACTTAAAGGGTCTTTCACCCAGCCCTCTTCATTCACTGGCCTATTGTAGTGTCAATCAATTGTCTTCTGACCACCACAGAATACAGCAATGGTCAGTCCACTTCAGCCATTGGCTCGCACACACGGAGTATCAGCATTTTTCCTGTGCACGTGTGCATACCCGCCTACAAAGTTTTGGTTTTCAGTGTCGATGTACACTGAGTTTTTTCCGAGCATTCATAGTACTTTAACCTGCCAGAGTAAAACTAGCCGCTCCTAGCATGATTATTGTTCTAGACGTGCCTGCCCTATCTTATAATGCTCAAGCTTCTTAAACTTTCACTTTAAACCAGGGAGAATGACCACTGCACTGTAAGATGTTCAATCATTCTTTCCTTGAGTCCGCTTTTCCACCGCAATAGAGTTTTTTAAGCCTCCTAATTATTGAGGCACAGGCTCTGCTGCACACTTTAAAATGCGCAGAAAACGTCCTACAAATCTCAAACATACCTTACCACTGAAAAATAATGTTTAATAAATCGTATTAGCAAGCATTCAAACTTCAAACAATGCTTATTACGCAGAATGTTCTTAAAATTCACTTTTATTGTGAAACTGGCATAAAACGTCAACTGTTTGGAGTTTTCATTACTTTAGGGCTTTCATCTTCTGGCAAGGCCAATGCGGAAATGATTGCAGAGAACACATTAGCAGAGAGACCAAGCATTATTAATGCTCAGTAAGCTGGCTGCCTGCTTACAAATATAAATATTGAACTGTACAGTACCCTAAGGCTTCCTTTAACTCATTCATGCAGCAGATAAATAATCGTTCTGAAGCTCCATGTTAACCTTTTCACACAACAATGAAAAGCTACGGTTTCAACTAATATCTTTTTGATGGTAAATGTAAAGCTCGGGGAACATTCTCTCTCTGCAGGCAAATTCAGCCCCGTTAAACAGAGGTTTGTTTGCATTGGAACGCATTCAAAATATCTGCACCAGGGAGATTATATGCTGGTAATACATAAAAAGATAATCCCCATCAACTAAAAAATCCATTAAATGGCTACAGGCTGTACAGAAATGGCACTGTGAGTAAATTCTAGATGTTAATCACAGCAACCTCAACTTGACAACCTTGCCTTATTAAAATAATTAAAACGGGCTCCATTTAGATTAAGAAGAAATGCCTCATCTGTCCACAGCACTATCTACAAATTCGGGCTCAGAATATTGGGCAATGGATTTTTCTATAAAATAAAACCAACCATGTCTGTCACGGGGTGTAGAAAATGTTCGTAATTATTTGTCCCAGCTGTTCCGTTTTGTCAATTTTTGCGCTCACACTCCCCAATCGTAGAGGCCCTATTACAGCCAGTCTTCCTCGTATGTGGCAGAAATTAAATGACAAAGAATCTGCACTTCAGGGTCAGTGCTCTGTGTGCAAGGGCCAATGATGGGGCAAGTGAGACAAACTCGTTCTTGTGAAACTGCTCCTTCTGTTTTACAGCTAGTAATGAATACAAATATCATTAAATGTAGCATATCTGACCATGATCTCAGATATTCAAATGGATCTAGGACTATTTCCTCCCCCCCCCAAACCTCACTGGAGGCTTAACCTGTCCTTATATAAGGCTACTGGCTACACAAGAAAAACGCCAACTGTGATTATATGTGGAACAATTCTTAAAGGACAATAAATGCCTGGTTTCTAGTGCTCATACATTATAGGGAGCAGGAAAGGCAATGCTGAGAGATTTGATAATGAGAGACACAACACTTGCTAAAAAAAACCACACAACTTCAGAGTATGTTTAGTACAGGACATCTTAAATCTGACATCTATCTGCTCCCAAACGCAATCCATAGACACGCAGAGGAAACTACTTGCTGCAAAATGTGTTCATATTAATTTTTATACATCTCATGCAGATTAATTTTTATTTTGCATTGTCAACGCCATAACGAGGGGAAAAGGCTAGGAGATTGTTGGCTCGCCAACTTAGTCCGAAGGAATCATCTAGAACAATCTCCACTATTCTAAATTCTAAGGGCGACTTACTTACTCTTGCTTCAGAGATTCAATTCCAATGTTTAGAACTATTGTGAAATACTTTACACGGCCATAAACAGATGTCTTTTTCTCCAAAGTGATTGGATGCTTCCGGGTAGCCATGCGCTATACAAAAACATCTTTCCTTTCATTTCATTGATTGACTGCATGGCCACAGGTAAAGCACCCAGGGAAGATAGGTTTCCTATTGAATTTAACAAGACTACCAAAAATCACACTATTCCGAATTTAAGGTCTGTCTTTAATGATGCACTTTGATTAGGACATCAGCTACCTACTTTCTTAAGGACCTGTATCATGGTTATCCCAAGTACAGACCCACTGCAGTGTTCTAGCTATAGACCAATTTCCAAAATAAATACAGATTTTAAAATCTGCCAAAATGTTGGCCAATTGTCTTAATTTGGTCACTACTTCTTTAATACATCCATCTCAAGTCGTGTTCGGCCTGTGACATTCATCTGCAAATCATCTGCGCACTATTTCACACATGTTATGGCAACTAAGGCAGGATACAGAAGAAAAAGTCCTCCTTTACCTGACTGCAGCAAAAGCTTTTGACCTAGTACAATGGGGTCATTTGTTCCACACCCTAAAAAGGATGCTCTTTGGTAACAATATTATCACTTTAACAAGAGGTATGTATTATTGACTATGGCAGCCATCACAAGCGGCGTCTTTACATCACATATTAAAATCTAGGTACCAGGCAAGGATGTCAGCCGCCATTGTTATGTCTTTTGGCCCTCAAACGATTAGCTATAGCCATAAGAAATAACAATGATATTAAAGGAATTCAAACTGTTGATGGGGAAATTAAATCCTTTTATTATGCAGATGATATCCTTCTCTCTCACATCCACATATATCCGCAACCTCTAATTTCTCAATTGACCGTATTTTCAAATGTTTCCGGCTATAAATTTAATTGGACTAAATGCAAAGCTGTACCACTGACTCCCTTTACTACTAAAGCTTCCCTTAACTGCCTCCCCTCCAAATGGACCCATTCGAAACTCTTAGGGACACGTATCAATCAAGGGTGGAAACATGATTATGGATAACTTAAACCACATAGTTGAACAAATTAAACAAGGTCTTCATACGGAGGTTGCTTTTGAACTTATCACTCTGGGTTAGAGTGCAGATCATAAAAATGAACACAATCCCCAAATGTAAGTAATTTTCGGGATGATTCCACTACTTATCTCACGTTCTTTTTTCAAAACAATGACTTCCACCATCTCCCAATATATTTGGAGTAGTGAAAGAGATAGTCTGAAAAGCCCTAAATTACACTTGTCCTCGGTGAAAGGGGTTAACGCCTTCCCCTCTTAGAAAACTATTGGATTGCACAACAACTTGCTCACTATATCAATATGTTACCTACTCATAGAAATACTCCCCTCTAAGTTAGGTAGGTTTGCATAGCCATTACTCAAGTCTAAAATGGATGTGGCGATTTATTATACCAAACGTCTGCGATATACAAATTCAACTAATCCCATCTTTTACTCATCACAATTAGGCTGGCAGAAAGTGCATACACTCATGAACACTTATAACCGCTTCCAATCCCATGCTCCACTCTGGAACAATGCAGACATTGTGCCTAAGTGGTTTAGCTCAATTGACCTAGTTGGGCCAAACTAGACAATCCATGTTACTGAAATGTTCAAGCAACAACACTCTACAACATCATTTCACATTTGCAACAAGAATTTGAACTCCCTTCTTCACAAATTCAATAGATATATTTAGCTTATCTCTATCCTTTCATTGAGAATGACAAAAACTCCCAATCCCCAACTGCACAGTATTTTTATACTTGGAAAATCTTCAAGGGAATGGTCTCTGGTCTTTATGCCGTCTTAATTGATCACTTTCTCTATAGACACCTCCTCTTCTTTACAACTCTGGTGCTCTTCACGTCTGAACATAAATCTTTTGCACAAGAACTGGGACACCTTATTGGAAAACTACAATAAGGGAATTAGATATTCTGATCGTATATTTAGTTACTTTAACATACTAAATCGCTGGTACTGGTTCCTGGCCAAGTTAAATTCAGCTAAACTTATTCCTAATTAGCTCTGCTGGCTATGCCAGGAACCGGACTGTGACATAATCCATATATTGTCAGAATGCCCAAAGATATGCACATTCTGGGTTCAGATTGAGAAATATTTAAAGGACTACTCTCCTTTTAACCTTATTATAACAGCATGATTATCACTTTTGCATGACATCTCAGAATTGTCCCCCATATCCATACATACTTTTAAATGGCTTTCCACAGCCCTCAGTTTAGCTAACGTAAATACTAGGTTTTGGAAGACTAATAAAATTTGAGAAAATGATTTAGAAACTAAATGATGATTTGCAGCAAATTGACTATATTTGGTGTCCTTTTCTGGATTTACAAAACCCCAGAATTTGTAACCCCATTAACTAGACAGATTTATATCTATTCAGGGTATAGTGTTTGCTCAAGTGTTAATGTTCATTTGCATACTAATAAGTTATGTTGAGACGACTGATCCAAATATTTGTAAATGTGGTACTTGATTGTTCTTTGTTCCTTTTCTTTTTTTTTACTTTGATTATCTTCATATGTACCATTAGTACTTTTTGTATGACGATACCTGTATGATGTTTATATCACGATTCTTTTTGAAAAACCAATAAAAAGTTGATACAATAAAAGGAACACATCTTGCACAAACAACTATTCAATGTGAGGAACAGGCCTTTTTCAATGTTAATGCATCATTTTTCATTTAATACGGCATTGACAGTTAGCTTTAGTTTAGCCCTTTATTTACGTGCATGCCTATAATACTTAAGTACAGTTACCTACTACAAATGTTTTGATTTTATCATGTATTACTCTAAACATAAACTTGTGAACATTTTTTATATAAATGTTTTCAATAGCAGAAAAAATTTGCTGCAGTACCCTTAAAGGGATATCCGCCCTGGAGCACTGTATCTAGGAGTTGTAGGATGGTGGCAGTGAGTAAAAGTTTGAGGGTATGATGTCATGGAACACCCTTAGTCCCTCATCACTTACCCCATCTGCCCACCCGATATCCTGTAGCTACCTGTGACTGTCTTTCCTAACCCAAGAGTTTGGTGGTGTTGCTTCTAGTATGAGCCCTTTTGCAAATGGGCTGTGTACTTGAAAACAGGCCCGATAACCTTACTGGAACAGGACGGGGTAAAGCACTAAACCCACCCAACAGCATGAAGGAATTAATTAAATGAGTTGTTGTTCTTCTCTTGTAAGACTTAGTAACTGGAGTCAATATGTGATCCATTCTGAATCAGACTCGACGTTCGGAGCATTAAAAGTGGTAACTTCAACTACTCCAGCATGACTCCCTTTCTGGAGATCCAGTAGTGTGTTGAGGACAAACGCGTGCAGAATTGTGATGAGGCCTAGGTGACCGAAGTGTTGATCAACTGGGTGCTCAACTAGAGTCCAGAGGCTTCTTACATAGAGTATTTGACCTGTCCCGAGTCCCAAAATATGTTGTCACTGTGAACATGGGAAACAGATTGTTACACAAAGCTATCTCAATGCAGGGGGGGAGATCACCAACCCCCATTGTCATGGGGAGGGAATCACCTACACTGGTCAGAATGTAGCAGAGAAAAGCACTGGGGAGGAACCTGCCTAGAAGAAGCAGGTGGGCAATAGTATGTGGTGAGGGTGGGGAGACTCAATGCAGATAAGTGAGAATGTGTAGAAGAACAAGAATTGGGCAATTGCACCACATCTTTTATTTCCAGCTATTTAGGACCTATCAAATATTGACCTACATTCAGTAGCGGTCCAATTTACTGACAAAAATCTGTGACCCAAAGAAAACAAACAGACAGGAAAAAAGACAAGATTTTTTTTTACACTGAAATCTTAAGTTTCAAAGGGCACACAGAAACACAGAGAGCCAGACTATTCGTGCAGTCAGACAGGGTCCATGATAATAACTGTACTTTATTGACCAACAGAAATATTGTCAGTGCAATGACTCAAGTATGGCATCCGAGAAAGACTTGATCAAGGAGTTTTTGGGTTATATAGCAAGAAACAAGTGGTATGTAGGCCCGCTGGGTAAAAGAGCTACAACCGAACCAGAAAGGAAGGAGGTAAGGTTACAATCTGAACACTATGACCAGTTTGAAGACGTGTGATGTGACGTCCATGGCACATCTGGAAAATAATCCTTTGAAAATGCATAGCAACAGCACTTTACTATGAAAATTGGGAGCACATCCAGCATTTGCCAATGACAACGGCTGAAGTTCTAAGATGCATTAGGATTTCACCTGAAGACTTTAAACAAGCATTACAAATGCAATAGGTCTCGCCTTTCATTAAGTTAAAGCTATTTGCTTTGCTATACAATACCATTAGCAAAGCAAATGGCTTTAACTTAATCAAAGGCGAGACCTATTGCATTTTCAATGCTTGTTTAAACTATGTATTCGGGTTACAGTAATTAAAAGTCAATATTATCTTTTTCTTGTACCAATAGAAATATTTTCCTGTTATGGGCACTAAAAGTAAAAGGATTTTATACCTGCTGTAAGTACACCTGCTTAAAAGAAAGCACTGCCCTATTTGTAAATTGTATACGATTTACTATTTTTTTTCTACATTTGAATGTTTTATTGCAAGCATAAGCTTGCAATGTAGGTAGCTGAATGTTTCTATTTTGTCTTTTTCTTTTTGTAGCATTTGATTGAAAAAAATTAAACAATAAAATAACCATTGCATCTGTTTCGCCGAAAAAACAAAAACGATGATGTGGTAGGTGCAAGAACTTATGGAGTGGTTTTCACTCCTTTGAGGATTGGGCTGCTTGGACAAGGAAACGAAAGGCAAAATGGGTTTGTCTTTCACTTTAGGCTTTATTTCTTTTACAGTTTTTTACCAATCAAGCTAGACTCCCTCAAAGTGTCCCTTTCGGGTGCATGTAAGACTCTGCATGGAGATCCACGCGCAGAGTCCTGCACCTCTGCAGTTAGTAAAATCATAATGCCAGGCAGTAATGGATGCCTAATTGCAAATTTGTCTGCGGCAGTCCAGATGCCCAGTCGCCCAACCGTTAAGTGAAATGAGTACTAAAGGGTATGATTACATTGAACCCAGGAATCGTCTTAACAGAAGGCTTTCGAGGAGAAGACAATATGCACAAATCAGTCCATTTCCTTTCAATGCGCTTGAGGTGCGAACACTTCCGTCACAGGGCGGATTTTGAATGGACATTACGCTGAACACATATCTGAACCCTTCAAGTATTGTTAGGGCTTCCCGATATTACAGTACCATCACTTATCGATGATGTACGGAGGTTAATTGACCGCCTGCTTCTGTGACGAGATTTGCACTTGACATTACTACAAATGACTATTGGTAAATAGGAGTGTCTTTTTTAGGAATAAGAAGCGCAACATAATGAAAGTATTCTACGAGAGAATTAAATGGGCACATGCCGGTCTCTCGCGAGATAGCCTACACAGTGGCTTCTAGAAAGTTCGCCATTGAGGGGAAAACAGCATGGGCATACAGGAACCGTGGATGGCTGCTGGCTGCTGAGTTCAGTCGAGGGTCACTCTTCAACCAGGTCGTTAATGATTCAGGGAAGCGATGTTCCTTAGCGACAGTAAATTATGCAAGGCGCTTCAATCTGCGCAAGAGGCATTTATTCTCTAGCAGAATCGATGTGTAAGGAAAATGGGCGGACAAGTTTCCCATGAAGCTCTGCGCAGATAAAGGTTGCCCTAGGCACCGGGGTCACGAGAAGTAAGGTGCATACTAATAACAAGCGCTTGCCATGACATATTTGCTCGGCTTTCTCGCCTACTAAAAGGTTTCTTGTCTTCATGGGGCCATGTGTTTGGCCGCATAAATATAAGAAACCTTCTGCGACTAACGCAAAGCAGGCGAGGCCGTCCAAATGGAACGGCCGAAAAAGCAGAGCAAATACGTCACAAGGAGCTCTTTTCCAATGACTGGCCACCGTTTAGCATACACGGTTACGCCAGCCAATGGAAAAGAGGGGTGGGGCTTAATGCCCCTTACAGAAAATACTTCACATCATTAAATCTCGCCAGCGAGACTGCGCATGCGCGCAGCCTACGCCAGGCAAGACCTAAAAAGGGTAACAAGGGTATAGTTTCCTCTACAGTCTGGGTACCCGCAAAGGACTACGCCACACACGGAGCTTAGTAATACACGTCTTTAATCTTCTGCATGTAACTGGAAAATCAGCCTTCAGTGCATTCCACTCGAACACTTACGTCACAGTTCAACGAAGTACATCTGGAGTCAACAGGGTTCCATCATTTCAAATTCGCAAGATACTACACAGGATAGCAGAGAAGACGCTTATCCACCACCTACCTAGTAAATAGTCCATCTGCTCCCGGACTATACTGACTATATATAGCTGAGAAAAACCAGGAGTTGAAGGCAATAAAGAAGAAAATAAATTTCAGGAGGTTAGATGCCTCCTTATAATATAGAGGGTGAAACATACAGAAATTCCAAACTAGAGGCCTCCAGGGAGCTCCTGAAATCAAGATGTCAATCATTCTGGGGAGACCTGACATAGCCCAGGTGACATCACTTATCTGGTGCTGATTTCTGTTTAACATTTTTCTTCTGCTTGATTCTTTTCATGTTATTCCTATAATGCACAAAAGATAGTGGCGGTTAGGTGTGAAAATTGAGGCTAATCCCCCTCTCCTCCCTTCCATGGACATGTGAACATTTTTCATGGCTGTAATGTTTTGATGAAAACAAATATATCAGTGAGCTAACATAACATACCGTAAAAAAGGGTTTATTTATTTATTTATGTTTGACATTTATTGAGCGCGAACGAATACCCGTGGGCGTCTCGGCGCTTGACTGAGCAGCTGACTCTCCCCATCAGTGGAAGGACCAGGACAAATTTTACTGGTTAAACAGCCAGGTTTTCAGACTCTTACGAAACTGAAAGAGTGAGGGGCTAGTTCTAATCTGTTGTGGCAGCATA
The DNA here is from genome assembly GCF_964204655.1 of Triturus cristatus. Taxonomy (NCBI): domain Eukaryota; kingdom Metazoa; phylum Chordata; class Amphibia; order Caudata; family Salamandridae; genus Triturus; species Triturus cristatus. The sequence continues at coordinate 840,199,141 of NC_140592.1, forward strand.
TTCCAGATCTTGGGTGCCGCAACCAAGAAGCGACGATCACCCCAGGAAACTGTTTTAGAACGTGGGACCACTAGTTGGTTGAGAGTCGAAGATCTAAGTTGTCTGGTCGGTCGATAGAATATAAGCTGGTCCTTAAGAGGGCGTGGACCTTGATCGTGGAGTACCTTATAAACTATACAAAGGGATTTGAACTTGATCCCGTTATTAATCGTCAGCCAATGGTATGTCCTGATGGTGTTAGAAATGGGTGCAAACTTGGGTGTTCTGGACAGGATACGTGCTGCCGCATTCTGTATTGTTGGTAGTTTTTTTGTAACTCTAGTTTGGGCATTTAAGAAAAATGCATTACAGTAATCCAGGGATGAGAGAACCAAGGAGCTGACCAGAGTTTTGGCAGCAGTATCTGGGAGGAATGGGATAATCTTCCTTATCATTTTCAGTTTGTAGTGGGCTGTGGCTGCTACTTTATTAGCATGTGCCATAAAATTAAGATGGTCATCAAAAATGACACCCAGATTCCTGACCTTGGGAGACGGGCTGGGTGGGGTGCCGAAGGCTGGGGGCCACCAAGGGGCGGGCCAGTTTGGAGAACGGGATCCAAAGATGACCACCTCCGTTTTGTCGGAGTTAAGCTTGAGGCAGTTACCTGCCATCCACTCTCCGATCGTGCTCATAGCATTTTGGAAGCGCTCTGCTACTTCCATCCCTTCACCCTTGATGGCAAACACCAGTTGCGTGTCATCTGCGTATGAGGTTGGGCTCATCCCGAATGCTTTGATTATGCCAGCAAGGTCCGACACATATATGTTAAATAGTGTCGGACTCAAGGATGAGCCTTGAGGAACCCCACACGGGAGTGACATCTTGGCTGATTGATATGGCCCCAATGTAACCACCTGTGTTCTATCGGCCAGGAATGAGGAGAGCAGATCTCTCGCCGTATGGTGAATGCCCATCCTCCCGACACGGTCCACCAAGATCTTATGGTCGACCGTGTCGAAAGCTGCCGAGAGATCAAGCAGTACTAGTAATGCTGTCCCGCCCTGGTCACGGATGATTCTGATGTCGTCGGCTACCTTGATGAGGGCGATTCCGTACCATGGTATTTACGGAAGCCGTACTGTGTATCATCCAGGAGCTGATGTTTCTCTATGTGCTCCGAGAGCTGCTGGTTCATAGCTTTTTCTGCCACTTTAGCTAGGAAAGGAAGACTAGCTATGGGCCTATAGTTCTTAAGCTCCTCCTTGTCTAAACTAGGTTTCTTTAGCAGGGGTTTAACCAGCGTATTTTTGAGGCAATCAGGGTAGCTCCCGGAGGTCAATATTGTATTACAGACATGTGTAATGACCGGAACTATAGTGTCCATAACCATAGAGAGAACTGAGGAGGGGCAGGGGTCCAAAGCCGAACCCGATTTAATAGATTTAATGATGATTGTGGTTTGGTCAGTAGAGAGAGCCCTAAAACTCAAGTCAGGAGGTTGTATGCCATTTGGAAAATGGAATTTATATGCCACCATGTCACTGCTCTCAACATTGTCATGTCTTGTATTTTAGTGCCATAAAATGTATAACTTACAACTTCAGCGTATCATTCATGGGTTTTGAACTTGCTGTACAATTTGACTTAAGACAATTTAGACATATTTGCGACACCTGACACAAGCAACCTCAATTGAATAAGATTGCTAGATTCTAGTAAAGTTTTTTTTATTTTTATGAATTTGTTTAATTTGATTTCACAATTGCTGACATGAACAGTGCAATATCGTACAACCGTTAGATTTTAGAAAAGTTTACCACTAAATTGAATTAAAAAAACCCTGTTAAAAATACTTTATTTGCAAGAATGCTGTGTATATTTGGTGCATGAATAAATACACAGATTTATTTTTGTATTGTGCTAGCTACAACACTTTTGTAGAACATGGTTGTTGCAACAACCTTTTTATTTCCTTTCTTTAAAGTGAAAATACGAATAGAAACCACCTTTTAAAACATGCAACCACATGCAGAGGGAAAAAAGTTCACTTTCATGCAAGCCAGAGCACTACATGATGCCTAGAAGCTAATCCTAGAGGTCTCAGGCAATACAAATACAGTCAGTTAAAGCTGTGGAATTCCTCACAGTGGCAGCAGACCCCACAATGCTTTTTTCAAGGTGTACTGAAGGACATACAAGGGAAGTCCTCATATGACCACAGCAGCAAGCCGTGTGCTCGGGATCCTAACCGCCACCGCTGATGTGTACATCACTGCTGCCAGGGGAGGCAGCAGACTACAGCCCCCAGCGCGCCTTGTTACTCGGCACACAACAGGAGGCGCTTCATAACCAGCTAGATCTTCCCGCAGCGTGGGAGTCCACATCTGATTGCAGCAGCATGCCGTTTGCTCGGGATCGCAACCGCCACCGTGAACATCACTGCTGGCAGGGGAGGCAGCAGACTACAGCCCCCAGGGCAGTGTGCGGCAGGGTCGCCGCAGGCGCACTCAGCAGGCGCCAGGAGGTGCTTTATAACCGGCCAGGGCTTCCCGTCTGCGCCTATCAGAGCCCGAAGGAGACTGAGCTGGGACACACCTCTTGGTTCTGATAGTGGATTCATCAGGGCAATTAACTCTACTGGACTGCTCAAACAAGGTTAGTGTTATCTCCAAATGATGTGTGTTTTCCACCTGTAGAAGTGCTAGGGTTTATTTCCCTTTTGTGGCTGGTATCCCTTCCGCCTGTTTTAATCCAAACAGATAATCTAACCTCTAGGCATAATTACAGCACGAAATACAGAGAAGCACTATTTTTTGCCAAACCTCTAATTTTATTTTTTTGTTTGTTTAGTTCTTAAAAACCTCAAGCCACGCAATCTGCACCTCCCCCCCATCCAACTTCAATAGATAAAATGTTACAAAGGGAAATTGGAGCTGTTGCTACGGAAATTCAGCGGACGGAAAGGAGCATTTCACTAACCCTGGTCATATCCTCAAGCACCACCACACAGGACTCTGACAGCCCCTCTTCCCATATAACCCTAACGCCAGTTACACCACCAGAACTCCCACTGACACACACTAAGGCTTGCGCAACATACATTGCTGAGATGCCTTTGGAGAGTGCCGGCAGAACAAAAAGGGAAACACAAAACTGCTACAATCTTGGGTCCTAAGCGGAAAAAGCAAACAGTGATCAAAGCTATGAACAGTGACATAGGGGCAGTTGGACCAGGGGACACACAACAGGTCAACCTCGACCAACCACCCTGGGTGACCAACCTGGTGATGGACCTCCAAGCTCAATTCAGGTCCATTGTAAAGGACGAACTTAACATTTTAATGGACCGGGTTGAAAAACTAACATCATTGGTTGACCATTGGGTGGGCAAGGCAGAGTCAATGCTTAAAGGGGTTGAGACATCAAAATCTCTAGTTCTACAAACAGCACCCCACTCAATTTAGCAAGTATCGCTAGCACTTAATACCTACCCTGTCCTACTAGGCCCAATCTAACCAACCAAGAGGCTGTAGATCCTTGCCCAAAATTTCCACTGCCCCTACGATCAAACCCAAGTAACCATCATCAGGGGTCTTACCAAGGGCAACTTACTGAAATTATCCCTACACCTCCATTGGTAAGACCACAGGTATCGGTCACTCAACAACAAGGCCCAATCTATGGGGACAGGGAAAGGTTAGCACCCTGTGAAGAACCCCCTGGAGCAGGCACTGCCCTTTCATGCATTAATCTCCCCCAGTCTCAACGCCTTATGTCATTGTGCTAACAGGTGTACAGGTGTACCAGAACTGAACAGGGGCTGTAGGGAATCTCATTTTGATCTTAAAAACAAATGTATTTACTGGCTGGCCAATTACAGGCAATTCTCCTACAAAGATTCTAACGAAACCCTTTTCACGCGTAGGGTAGGGTGGGAGGGATGGAGACCAAAAGATGTCCCCGGGGATTGTATAGTGATAAACTTCAGAGACACACAAGTTGTTCTAACCATTTTAGACTGCAGCTACCAGAGGGAGAATGGGGGCATAGTTCCCCCTCCCCTTTCGATACTACCCCCCCCCCCCCCCGGATTAACCCCCATAATATGAGAAGGGCAGGTATTGATGAGTGGTTGAGGAACCAGAATAGGCCATTTGTTAAAACGAACCAGGACCTCCTTGGACCACTCCTCTATAATGTTCCAGTAGCAAACTGATACAGCCCACTAGATTCAATTGATTGACTAACACATACTGGTCTCTTATATCTAAGTCCCAGCCGCCAATTAGAGTTCACCGCGGGACCACCGCACCAAGATGTGCTTATAAACCAGGGAGGCTGTATGAGGCAGAAAGGAGATTTGGAGAAGGTGTTTGGGGGAAGAGCGAGAGATGTATTCAGTGAAGGAGAATGCCCCCACTGGCAACTTGTCGCCCCATCAATCCCGACAGAACCTACAGGAAAATAACAGAATTTTACCATTTACTGTAAAGCATCCCCCTGTCAAAGTTAGCAACCGCAACTTGGGTAACGATCAAAGTCTGATGGGGTCGGAGGGGACAAATGACCAGCAACAGTTCTATCCAAGGGCCTGTTCCCCTCTTTCAACTATTATATACAAGGAAGTGGGCCCAACAGGCTTGCGGTTATTTTCCTGGAACATAGCAGAACTCGGCCCCAAACCTGATATTACAGATTGGGGGCTATTTATAGAGCAACAAGAGTTATGGATGTTCCAGGAAACCTGGGCAAGGGTGGACACACACAGAATGGGCTATATGTGGGGTAGGGGCAGACCATCTGGGGGACTATGTATCTGGGTCGGCATGCACCTTGGCTGTGGGATTAAACAGATAGAGACGTCTTCACGAGGCATTCTTTATATCTTTTTATCCTTTACCAAAAAACGTAAGAATAGCTCTGATCAACGTCTACTCAGGCCCGTCTGCTATGGCCAAACTTCCCCCACCCTTGACCAATTGACTATTTTTCTCTCAACAATCCCGGATTGCTACTGGGTAACTATAGGTGGGGATTTTAACTGAGAGTTCGATCCTCTGAACTGTCTGGTCAAAAGTATTTAAAGTGAGGAGGATTCACTCTGGGCTATCCCAGAGCTTAATATTCTGCCCATTCAGACTTGGACCCCATTGGCCCTACAGATGCATACACTCACACTGAACTTCTCACTAAAGGCATGTAATGGCCGCTCAGCATCGGATAGCCCTGGGAAACACACCTTCAATAGACCTGGGCTGGCATCGATTAAAGACTACATTCTAGTTGACAGTAAATCGTGGCATAGGGTCCTTGATTTTAAGATTACCCCTCGTCACGAGAGTGATCATAACGCTCTTTTGCTAGAAGTAACCCTAACACAAGTTGGAGGCTCTCTTAGTATACCATTACAACCTGATACTAGTCTAATATTGGCCAACGGTGGGAGGAGAGTACACTGGGGGAATTCTCCCAACCACAAGAAAAGTTGGCTTCCTTGTACGAACAAATTATCCCCTTTCTTGCTGTAGCGCACCAACTCTCTGCAACCAATGGTACTCCAACCTCCCAAAATTGTCTAAACCATCAAGACATGCTTGCCATGTTGGCATCTTTTTTCCACTCTAGTAGAAAGATCAGGTGAACACTGCAGGGCAACCAAGTCAGCCCTTTTAGTTGCCATCGAAACAAACAATAGGCCACAAATTAAGGAAACTAGGGCAACCTACAGAACAGCCATAGCTAAGGCAAAAAGTAGCTGGGAATGTGAAAAATAGGATACACTTAGAACTGCGTGGGATAAACATGATATGAGGGATTTCTGGAACCTGATTAACACAGGATCCACTGAAGGGAAATCGGCCATATCAGCAAATATAGGGGAGGAAAAAAAGGGTGCACCGCGTAGTCCTGTCAATTATCGCCCCATTAGCCTCCTACACGTAAGCCAGAAATAATATGCATGTGTACTTTTGGGGAGTCTTCAGTCCTGGATAGAAGAGTGTAATGTACTCACACCCCTCCAAGCTGGGTTTAGGGCCCAGATCTCCACTATTGACCAAATCTTTAGATTACGGCTCCTATATTGGAAAACTGTGACTATAGAGGGTAGCAGCCTCTATCTTATATTTGTAGACCTTAAATCCGCATTTGATTTAGTTCCGAGGGACAAATTATGGGGATTAATATTGGACATGGGAGCTTCAGACTACCTTTGCCACGAGATGAAACGTCTATATCAAGGCAATTTTGCACAAATAAAGGATGGAAAAAATGGGGAGCTTTCAGCTCCCTTCTCAGTAGAGAAAGGTGTACGTCAAGGTTGCGTCTTGGCTCTGACTCTTTTTTCCCTGTTTCATCAATGGCTTAATAGAGATATTGTTGGCTGGAAATAATATCGATGCCCCTAGGCTAGCATACTGCAAAATACCTGCCCTGATGTTCGCAGATGACACCCGCTTGCTCTCGAAATCCCCTATGAGCATGCAAAGGGTTCTTGATGCATTCAGTGTTTTTTGTAAAAAATAGAGGGCTGGAGATTAATCTAAGGAAAACTAAGTACATGGTCTTTAACGCAAATAACAGCATGCGCCCAAACCCCTGTCTAGATGATAGGGCTCTAGAGAGGGTGTCTCTTTTTGAGTACTTGGGGATCACACTAACTGCGAAAATGGAATAGGGGGGCCAAATAAAGAAAGCTAGCTTAAAGCTGGCCCAGTCCTCCGGGGGGGGGGGGGGGGGGGGGGGGGGGTGTATCTCAAAGGCATATAACAAGTGCACACACAAAGTGATAAGCCCAGCAGCTTAACTCTACAAGGGGCGATGTCTTATACTGAGCAGAGGTATGGGGTCACTGTCCAACCACCCCCTTATTGCTTGCAGAGAACTCCTTTGTTAGACACCTTTTGGGTCTCCCCTCTAGTTCCCCTTTAATCCCACTTAGAATGGAAATTGGGATTAGCCCTATCACAGATGAAGTATCTTTAAAACCCCTCCTATTCTGGCGACACCTTTGGAGTACTCCTGAACTAGCCTCATACAAGGATGAGTTGAGAGAAGTTATGAGCCTTCAAGACGCGGGCAAACTCCCATGGTTGTCACATATCAGGAACATCTGCCAGGCCCTGAGGAGGGCAGACTTGTGGAGTTCTGCTTAAGAAATTTGCCTTGTGATCCCCAGAAAGGTACTCCTTGAGACCTAAAGAGAATACAAATTGGACCAGCTATGGAGGAATTCGCCTGGGCACTTATCCCTGTGGTTCATGGAAATAAAAATGCAATATAGGCTAGAATTGGCACTAGATTACATCTGGCCGCTTCTTGCAAAGAAGCTATTCCTCCAATTCAGACACACGGTACTCCCGCTCCGATCTTTTACCATCAAGTGGCCAAGTGCCCGTAGTCTAGATTGTACTGCGTGCAAGAATGTAGAGGAAACTGAAATGCATGTACTTTCTTTTGCCCTGCTTATAGGAGGTCAAGGACCAACTGGCTAGTACAGCTGTGCAGGAACCTGGGGTCCAGACACTGCTCCGAGGTCTTTAGGTTACTCAAGTAGGACACTGGTATACCCACTGTGTATTCCATGTGGTACACTCGAAGAGCCATTTTCAAGAAGAGCTCCTAGGCAAATTCGAGCTCAACATTAACTATCATGCCTTTTTGAACTTGTATTTTTCCCTCCTTATGTCTAACTTTTGCAGTTTCAGCATATTATTTTTTTGTATATATATAACTAGTTTTTATAGGTCTTTTAAAAAACAAAACAAAAAAAGATTCATTCTTACATCTTTTTATGATATTGTTACTGTCTTTTTAAATGAAATTGTTATTCCTCCACAATTGAACACTTTTTTATATAATGTATTACTTATGTGTTTCTCCAAGACATGTCTGAACGGAATTAATTTTTCTCTCCAAATTAGTTGCCGGACTATGCATATGCACTTTATTGCTTTTACTTTGCAGCAAATATAGAGGCCACGTACTGCATGTACACTGCACATTCCTTTATCCAAGGTCGCTAATGGAGAGATGTCTTGGTATTCCTAGAACCCAGACTGACCAGTATATCTACTCAAAAATTGCTATCTAATTTTTGATATTACAATGGACGCTGTTATAAATTGTTTACAATGTATTGTTTTATGTGCTTTTAAGGCTCTAGCAGCCAAAAGATGTTGATTGATTGATTGACATACAATGTAAAACCTGATCAGTTTGCTTTCATTCCAGGGAGGAGGAAGGCTGGTTTAAAACTTCAATCAAGGTACATGTGATGGAAAACTGGTGTTACAGGCAAGACAACGTCTCCATCACAACGTTTTCATTAATATTGTAAAACACCGAAGAAACAGCAACTCACCACCCTTCCCCAAAGAGTTCAGAAGACAAATAAGAAATGGAATCTGAAGAAAATGTACTATTATATGGCGAAGAATACTATTCTCCATGAGAAAAATAAGGAGAAACAGTAGATTTAAACTTTATAAAGATCATATGAAGGACAAAATAAAGAAGGAAAAGTAAGGCGAGGAATGTGATTGAGATACATAGAAGCTGACTCTAGAAGAGGAGAAATAGAATCTAGTAAAACCAATACATAAGGTAGAGTACAACATGACAGGATAGTTCTGGTAACATTTCTGCCACAATCGATAAATATAAGTAGCATGGAAAAAAGTTCTGGGCTGCAATAATACAATAAGAGTGTCAAGAATACACAAAAAACACATCCCATTAGGGCCATCATAAATCTAATCATGAGTGCTCATTAGTGCCGGTTCTTCAAGAGGAACATCAATAATGAATTACACAATCGATTCAGGGATGAAAACCTTCATATAAAGCAAGGACCACTAAAATATAAATACTTAAAGTGCTCGTACACAACATGCTATTAGCTATCCCAATCAGCTATGGCATTTTTAGAGAATGGATCTGGAAAATTTCACAAGCAATTGCGGGTATATGAGATAAAGGATTAACCTATGAGCCTACAAATGGGCTGAAATAAAGTTCTGTCACAGAACATGCATGGACCCTTTCTTTGGCCTCTTGGAATATGTCCAATGACTTAAAAGGTGGGAATGATGGCAAAATTAGCTCATAGGGTGACTTTAGTACCCTAGGTGGTGTCAAACGTACAAAGGTTGACACCTTGGTAAGCAGAGGCTTTCTCTGAAGCAGCGCCATTGCCAAAGTCTGTGGAGAGGCAGAGCGGGGTTGCATTAGGGTCAAAGCTGTTAGAAGAGTAAAACTCAGGCAGAACAACCATGGTAAGTGGGTCAGAGGGTACTGGAACTATCCTAGGCTGAATGTGTCCAGCATGGCCTGTCAAAAGGCCACGACCTCAGAAAGGTCGGCAGATGGAAACTCCAGCTTCATCCTCTTCAGAACCAGAATCTACTACAATGAGAAGTCCAGTGTCAGGAAATGGTGTTCAGTGTCCGAACGGACCCAGGACTATCTCATCAAGGTTGTTTGTTTCCTGTGTAAGTTTTCTTTCTTTTTGGAGAGATGGTCCCTTACGGCAACCTTCCCTGTCCAGTCACTTACCTAAAGGAGGGGAAGGTGCTGTGTTTAGGGACTTCTGTTTCTTTTTGGCCTACAGGTGTATCAGAGTCAAAAGTCCAGGGGTCATGTCAGATCCAAAAAAAAACACACAAAACACAGACAAGGATATCTTCAACATGATTTACACCCTGAAATTTTTAGGGAAGACATCAGGCTCAGTCATGTAGAGTGCGGAGAAAATGTCAGTGAAACACCAAAAAGAGCCCTTGACTCGCATCGATAAGGCACAAAAAATAGGTATGGATGCAAGCGCGCTAGTTGACACCCATATAAACCCGGATGTCATTACATCCAGGGCAGACAGCCATAACTTAAGCTATGTGGTGCCAACTTGTGGTACAGGGAAGCTATTGCTGGGTAAAAGTTATTTGGAACTAGTCTGGTGCGCAGAGGATATTCGTAAGGTGAGGAATCTGCCGGAAGAAGTTTGCATCAGCACAGGTGCACTGGCCTTGCATGGACACTGGTATAACAGGAGTTGGTCCATGATAATGCAGTGGGGCAGACACCGCCGACGCGCACTAGCTGTCAGATATGCCTAGTGTGCTAGCGCGCTGATTGTCATCTGCTCACAATTTTTAAAACTGTACATTTCTCTGTGCTGCTGCTTTTAAAAACTCACTTCCCCCTACCTTCCTACACGATCCGTTCTGCTCCCCGGTCCACCACAGGTTTTACCCGCTTGAGTGGAGAGAGTACTCAGCACTTCTTATCGCCCCACCCCGCTTCCGACTGAGAGACCGGAGGGGGCGGAGCTCTCTCACTATATCACCGATGCATAATCCTCCGTGCAGCGGGCGCGCCACCGGCACTCCAAAGGCAAGCCCGTCTGCGTCCGTCCGCACCCGGTCGGGCCCAGGAGCAACAACCCCTGCTCGTTTTTGCCAGCGACATCGTAGCCTACAGCCCCCAAGTTCTACATTCACTCAGAAAGGAGGTAAATCTGAACTGTGATCACCCTTTGAAGGTTACCAATGGACAATCTTGCTGCCCTATTGCAAGTTTTCCCTTCAACCATCTAACAATGTCACGACTCCAGTGACCCCCCTCACCCCCTCTCAGGATGTTCCTCCTGAACTGCAGATCACTCCCTAAACATACTACTCAACTTGCCCTACTCTTGGATGAACACAAAATCGATGCCCTTTTCATAACCGAGACGTGGCTCTATGCTGAAGCTGACACACTTATCGTTCAAACCCTCCCCCCCGGTTATTCAATAGTGAGAGCAGATCGCAAGCTCGGTGGAGGGGGAGGCATAGCAGTGGTGCATAAAGACATTTATAATTGTCGCATCACCACTGACCCGATGTCACACTGCAAGTGTTTGGCCTTCTCCTTGGAGTTCTCTACAACGAGCATATTCTCGGCCCTATTAATTTACCGTCCACCTGGGCCCCCAGGTGAATTTCTCTCGGCCCTCCCCACTTCGCTCGCTAATTTGGCCTTCGCCCCTTCCAATTTCACTGTACTTGGGGACCTCAACCTGCATATAAACGACCCTAACGAAAATGCGGCCAAGGAACTGATCACTAACCTGTCTGCTCTTCAGCTCACGCAGAAAGTTCCCTCCCCCACGCATGCCAAGGGCCACCTTCTCGACCCGGTCTTCAGCAACCTACCTGAACTCAGCACAGGCACCCCACAGCCTATACGATGGTCAGATCATTACCTGGTCCCCTTCACTTGGGCAGTCCAGCCCCCCCCCCCCCCCCCCCCCTCCCCCTCCAATGCCATCCTGGTCCTGGAGCGGAATTGGCCTAAACTCCTCATTGGCCTAAACTCCCCACTGACCAATGGATGTCAGTCCTCAATGCTTCTAGACCAGATACTGATCTCAATCTCACATTCGCGAATGACAAGTTCAACCATTGGATTACTAGCTCCCTTGATTTAGTCCTCCCTAAAAGACCCACCCTCAAGAAATACAGAACAAAATCGGCCCCGTGGTTCCCCCCTAAGCTAAGAGAATCAAAACAAGAATGTAGAAGACTGGAGCGTAGGTGGAGACAGAACTATTCTGAATCTCGAAAGCTTGACTACAGAATGTTAATTAGACGCTACAAATCGGAAATTAATGCTACCCAAGCTTCCTTCTATGATGAGAAAATCAACGCAGCTGCCAACTGCCCCAAAGAAATTTTCCAAATCGCAAAAACTCTCTCCAAAACGCCCCAAAAACAACTAACCTCAGAAGGGGCACTTACACGCTGTAACAACCTGGCGGAATTCTTTCAACAGAAAATCAAAAATATCTGTCTTTCCCAGCCTCTCAGTGTGATAACTCAACTCCCCACATTTCAGGTTTGCCTGTTGAACCCCAATTTTCACTAAACCAATTCCCTCTACTGGATTCTATCATGGCTAAAGTAACCTCAGGCGCACCCTCCGACCCAGCCCCCCCTCAATCTCTTAAATTAGTCGCTAACTCCCTCCGCCCCGCAATACTTGATCTCTTAAATTTATCTATTCTCTCTGACACTGTCCCCCCCACTTGGAAATGCGCCCTGGTCAAAGCTCTTTAAAAAAAAAAAAAACTAATCTTGACCAGACCAACCTGGCCAACTTCCACCCCATCTCCCTTCTTCCCTGGATGAGTAAAGTGCTCGCAAATCACAAACTCTGTCCTGGTTGAGTACCTGGAATCAAACGCCCTCCTCCACCACTCCCAAACCGGCTTTCGAACTCAGTCAGGGACCGAGACGGCCCTTCTTGCGGTAACTGAGGAGGCCAGAAGGATACCAGACCAGGGAGGTACTGCCGCAATCATCCTCCTTGACCTCAGTGCCGCTTTCGACACTGTCAACCACAACACCCTGATCCTCCGTCTTAAAAGCTTAGGAGTATCCGGCACTGCACTAACATGGTTCCAGTCCTTCCTCAGTGACCGCTTCTTCCAGGTGTTCGAAGGAGATGTCTCCAACCGGTTGCCGCTCAGTTGTGGGGTACCCCAGGGCTCCTCCATAAGCCCCACACTGTTTAACATCTACATGAGACCCCTGGCGGAGACTGTCCATCCATTTGGCATAAAGATTATTATCTAAGCAGGTGACACGCAACTCATGGTGGCTCTAAATCACTCCGAGTGATCATCTAGCACCCTAGGCCCTTGCCTAGAGGAGGTCACCAGGTGGATGGAACTCTCCTGCCTCAAACTGAATGGAGATAAAACTGAGCTCTTGCTTCTCGGCAACTCTCCCTCCTTCAACCCTGCACTGCTATGGCCTGTCTCGGTCGGGTACCAGAACCAAAAGATCAGATCAAGAGCCTTGGCATGTGGCTTGACCACTCTCTTAGCTTTAACCGTCAGGCCACCAAGCTCAGCTTCCTGATTTGGCCTGTTGAGGATGCTCCGTAAGATCCTCCCTCTTCTCCCTTTCCAGGCGAGAAGAATCCTGGTCCAGGCCCTTATCCTCTCTCGCCTGGATTATGGAAACGCCCTTTATCTGGGAGCCCCTCTATCCACCACCTATATGCTCCAGAATATCCAAAACTGCGCTGCCCGTCTGCTTCTTCAGATCCCCTGCAGACATTCTGCCAAACCAGCATTAAAGAACCTCCATTGGCTCCCCGTCAGGGCAAGGATCCAGTTTAAAACCATGTGCCTGGCACACAAGGCCGTCTGGAAGTGTGGCCCTGCTATCTCCCAATCCCTAGTCACTCCCTATCATCCAACCAGAAATCTCCGCTCCAACTTCACCTTCTCTGCCGTCACCCCTAGAATACGGCGAGCCTGATGGGGCGGGCGCTCCTTCTCCTTCAATACTGCCAACTCCTGGAACGCCCTCCCTCTGCATCTGCGGAGCGAGCCCCACCTGCTAGCATTTTGGAAACTCTTGAAAAACCATCTTTTCAACATCCCTTTCTAACACCTGCTTCTGGCCCGCTTGACCCGTCCACAGCGCTGGGAGGCCTCAGGGTAGCCATGCGCTATACAAGTTTCATTTCATTCATTCATATGGGCCTCACACGATCGTTGGTGTAGAAGAAGGTCTGCACACAGCAGTGTAGAGTGTGCATGCTGTCAAGTTGGGAAAAAGTTTCACAAAGGCAGCAAAAGGGCTGATGTATACAGTTGCACACTGCACACCGGGTACTTGCAAGAGAGAACTTGGGAAACTCCCACAGGTTTCTGATCTCACGAGTATTTGTACTAATCACAGAAACACTCTGGAAATCTGAATAATGTAAGTTCTCTACACACTGGCCAGCCTACCTTTTTTTCTCGTTCAGATGCAGCATTTTCCCACAGGTCTTGGGTATAGTCCTTACCCCTCAAAAAGACAGACACAAATTTGACCTCTGCCTACCTTCCTCTACACAAATGTGCAGAGCTCTTTGATGTAAAAGTAAATACTGGATAAGTCAAAAAGATAAGCTTATATCTAGGGAAGCCAGACTACCTCTTTGCATAAGAAGTTTTGTGTTGTCTTAGCTTCTCAACAAATTCATTGTTCAGGGATTGCAATTTGTGACACTACCTCACCTACTGGAATATGCTTGGTCCAGGACCAGTGAGCAGCAAAAGGTACCCCCTGCTCCTTTCACTTGGATGCAAACTGCACCAAGATAACTCACTAGGCTTCACAAACAATGCTGCATGGAGAGGAAATCAGGAGCGCAGTGGAGGAAGCATGCAGAGCTGCATCTTGCTACTTGGACGCTTGGCTGACAATTTTGCTGTTATTTGATTACTTTGTAAATAGCTTATTGTATTCCATTGTGCTTGGAAGAGTTAGTGTGAATGAATTCCTAAGTGAATGATAGTTGAACTACTGATAACAGAATTCAACACATTCTGCTGTCTTTTTTGATAGGTGATCTCAGCTGGTCAGAACGGAGCTAAATAATGCCAGGTGATGCATGATCTTAAAACCATATTGACTGCAAAGCTACACCTCCCCAATTTGCACTTGGCTGTCAATTTTGCCGCTATTTGATGGCTTTATTATATCTTGTTTTATTCAAATGTTTTTACTAGAGTGTTTGGAAGGGATGCTTTGAGAGTTGTTGAGCTGCTCTACTCATAACCGACTTCTGAGCATTACACTATCCTATTTTCTCCGAATAGTCGCAAAAGGAAAGTAAAGCACAATCACTGTGCTTATAGGTGGCCCCTGCCACCTCCCAAAGTATGAAAAAACACTGATGAGTGGTGCATTCTAGCAGCGAATTGGAATCACCCAATGCCCCAGAGGTAGATGCAATGAGAAATACTGGGCTTATAAGATGGGACCAAAGTTAGTGAGTGCCATCTTGCGATAGCGAGCACAAAAGGTACAGTAATTCACAGATCAAGATGGCCACATAATAAGAATCCCCAGTTTCCACTGTGGTTATTGGGACATAATCTCCATCCGAAGGGACTGTAGGATGCTTCGATCTGGTCAGGGGGCAATGGAAAAACTGTAGTGCTGTTTCTCATTGTAGAAGAGGTTGCAGCCTGGATAAATAGCACATACAGTCACACATTTACCCTAGGAATTACATGGAAGGCCTGGTGGCCTAACACGATGCACTTCAGAACTATATTTAGAACTATATCACCAGACTGTGGAGCCATATCAAAGCAGACACTAGGGCAGCAGTGCTGGCAAATCACAGCTGAGATCACGATCTATATCTCCTCCAATGGTGCTGTGAGAGACTCCAGCAGCTCTCTGCTGTGGGTAAGAAGGATGTCGACCGATCCTGACAGAAGCCCCCCACAGGAAGCACGGGAGACAGCAGCTGTTGGAGGGTGCCTGCACTAGAAATTTAAGACATTACCGTATGTGCTTGAATGACCGAGCTACAGTACTTGAGGCGACACACCCCTAAGCAAGGACATGCTGAGGCGAACTTTTGAATAATGTACTAGAACAACAGACAACCAGTCACATGCTGGTTTACCCTTGTGCCCTGATATTTGGCCTTAGAAGTTAGATACATGCAGTAAGGGTCAAAGACCTGCCTTATTCTGCAGGCAGGACTTGCACTGCACTGCCAAACAATAGGGTGCAATGTAATCAGGACACAGAAAAAATGATGCGTGTGTCTGGTACATAAGATTGACATGATCGAGGTGTGCGCTGCCTAGATCTCCTTGGCCCCGATATCTGTACCAGAGTAACTACCTCTGGGCAACAGCAGTTCTCTGGACACAACCTGGAGATGGCTCTATCCTCCCCCTGGGATTGCTGCAGGTACCATGGTCATCAGAACACACTGGCAAGCGCATCAGAACTCAAAGGCCTTCCTGTGATCATCCTGTGAGTACCCACTACTCAAACTCTGAACCCTGGAAGGTTTCCGGGGTAGTTCATTGTGACATGATACTTTGAGGACTTAATGTCACACTTCCGGGGGGAACCACCTGTCTTCCTGGCTGCGTCCTTTGTCTCCATGTTCTGGGTCTGTTCCCCTACACCTAGATAGGGCCAAGCACAGGGGATTTGAGAAGTGTTACAGCACTCTTTTATAGAAGCTTCAGTTTACGTGCTCCTGCCACAACTCACACTCTGGGATACAACCAGACAAGTGGTGGGAACAGGCTCCTTGTGGCACACTCAATGTCATTGATAAAACTAGATAGTGTGCGATACGCTGCCTGAACCCAGTACAGTTTTCTCCCTAGGACTTGCTTCCTTACACAGATATACAGGATTGTTGGGACAGGAAATTAGAGGATTTGGACCGCCTAGTGAATTCTCAGCCAGACTGGATATGAAGGGCAGGCAGGTAAGTTGAAAAGTCATGGACTTGGAGAACCTTTTGCAGAGGACAGTATTCTTCTGGATGGGGTTCCAGAGGGTGCAGAAAATGGAGGCATGGTCCAGCTTGCTGAATCTCCAATTTTCTGCACCCGTTGACCTCCAAATTGCTCATTGGATTAGATTTAGGAAGTGGGAAATGAACAATCCAAGCAATTTTGTTGTACGCTTGATATGCCCCACCACACGCAGCATTTTCCATGCTGCCAAAAATCATGAAGATTCTTTACTCTGTGGCTGCTACCACATCCATGTGACTGTGGATCATTCTTGTGAAACTGGAGTCAACAGGAAGACATTACTTACACGGTGTCCTGTCCTAGACTGTGATTACAAAACATCAAATTATGACTCTTGGATCCTAAGGTCATGATGGAAAACCCTCAGTTTCCAGAGCCTGATGGCCAAATACTTGGACTTTGTCGGACCAATGCCAAAAAAGGCAGCGCCTTTTTAAAGGGATTGAGATGAACCAGAGACCGTAACCAACAAGGAAGTGGGTTAAAATATGTAAATATCCAATAACCTCAGGCCATTTTCTGAATGAGAAAGCCTTGAAAAGAGGTGGAATCCCTAATCGAGGACAAAGACAAATCTCATTCCCCTCTGAAGATAGTCATTTTATACCCAGATGGCACCATGAACTCCGATATCCCAGCAGACAGCGTTAGGGCTGGAAACACTGAGCCACATGAAATTGTTTTGCTATGTCTCCTATGCATCTGGGCCAAGCTTTTGCCAGTAGGTGAGATTTTGAATTCTATACACATCCTATATTGATCCACTGCTCTTTCACTCTGCTGCTTTGTTCTCCTCTTCTTGGTGAGCAGCCTTCTTTCTACTGGAACCCAAAAAGCTTCTTCTTCCACTGGCAGTTGTCAATCTTACTTGTCTGTGTCCCAACATGAAAGACCGGGGACACGTGGTGCATATTCAACTATTGATTCCTTAGCTGTCAAAACAATCGTAATCCCTGTGCTTAGACCCCATTTAACATCGTTTGCATGGGTGTCTTTTGAGCTGTCTCATTATATGTATACTTTCACTTGGAGTCCCATGGCTTGTTACAGAAGGGGTATGGTCGCAGTTCCAAGGTTCAATGTTTAATTCTTAGCACCATCATGGACTAGGCAGTTTTCGTTTGCCTATCATGCACCTCTACACACACTGAGACCCTGGGCACTAATACCATTTTAGGCCTTACTCGGCACTGTTGGGAGTCTCCTCTATATTCTTATACGAGACCCCTAGATCACAGTAGACTATCCTACCCCCATCGCTGATATGCCTGCTGATGCATTTTTGGGTATACTTTTCAGTCACTCGTATGTGCCCCACCCCATGAGTAGATAGCTCAGCACAGTAACAACTAGGTCTCTCACCACAACATAAGACCATCTAATTGCACAAATGGGAATGTTAAGACTAGTTTTTTTCTAAATTGTTATTGTTATTTAAATATCACATGAACACAATCCATCACATAGGTATCAACAGTAAAGACAC
Source organism: Triturus cristatus (assembly GCF_964204655.1). Lineage (NCBI taxonomy): Eukaryota > Metazoa > Chordata > Amphibia > Caudata > Salamandridae > Triturus > Triturus cristatus. Next base: position 840,216,954 of record NC_140592.1, read on the forward strand.
TTAACAGACAGTGCTGTACCTTCCTGTGTGAGTTCATGTGGCACCACTCAATCTCTGCAGTGAAGGGTAATTCCCCTGAAGTATCCGGTTTTCCCAGTCTAAACAATTATAAGTCGTCCAGTCTCCTCAAACCATAGCAAACTTATGCAAGCATCATCTCCCTTCGTAGACTGCCCTCTTTGCTTCCATGCAGGCCCTCTTCCCAGATGACCACATTTGCATGTTTGGGGTAGCAGAAGTAGTTACTTTCTAGGAAGGTCAACACCACATGGTATCCCAATGAACATGAACTGAGGGCCACAAGGCAGGGGGACCTCCTGGATACCTGAAAATTGGGCTATCGTCTTATAATTGAAATCTGCTTCTCCTGTTGCTCTGAGTTTTAGGAAGTTGTCAGGCCTTTTGTAAATGAGAGTTAAAAGAATGAGCTAACTCAAACTCTTTCTGCAACAACTTAGGTTCCAACAGGTTGCTATTGGGCAAATCTGTCTACACTTCCCCCTTCTGCTAGCAGGAAATGTCTGAGCTGTAGGTTTTTATATCATTACTTGGGTGCCAAGTCGTCTTCTTCCTGTAGATCTTTAAAAGATTTCATACAATCGTCTTGGATTATGTACCCCAATTTAAAATAAATGCCAATGAAGTTCCACTTTTGGAACCCATTCAGTTTCCCCCATTGCTTGCAGCCTGTTCCCCTGCCGGAAGGATGCTTCCCCTCATATGTTTGAGGTGCCACCCCACATATTTCAATGCTGTGTCCCAGGCCACTAAAGTCCCTTCTAAGTGGTTTTCCATACAGATAGTGAAAATAGGATCGTGGTTCCATCGAGATCTGTTCCAATCTCATCGCTGGGTATGCCTTTGAAGCGAAAACCCCAATCATTAACAAACTGAAGCTGCAATGCCAATAATAGGTTCTTATATCTAGAAGCAAAAGGATATTATAAGCAACCATTATAGAGTTTGAAGGGCTATCCAAGGAGTACCTCTTTCACAGAAGAACGTTTACAAGGTTCTGTCTATCTTAGCAATGAAAGGGTCTGGGTATCATCCAAGGGGTGTTCTGGAAGTCATAGAGGAATTTGGCTAATATGATCATTTTGAATATGCCACCCTCCGCCACTCCCACCTCGTAACTATAGCAGTAGCTTCAATCACTGTTCAACATCGGATTGAAACTCTTGGAGGACCCCCACCCTTGCACAAGGTTTTTTCAAGTCTCATTGATTCGGTGTTATCTCGATACCCCGATAACTGATAACCACCCTTGACATAGTAAGGCGGTGAGGCACCACCCCAACACATGTCCAGTCTCCCAACTTATATGAAATCAACTTGCCATAATTAATTCTAAAGTCAAAGTATCGTTTAAAGACCAAAACATGGAAAAAACCAAAGGCAGTTACAGCAGAGTCTTAGAAAGATACAGTAAAATGTCATCAGCCTATAGTGAAATCTTCTCAGGTGCTCCAGAAACCCCACTGTCTCCCAACACTCTGTTGGGACTAGTTTGAAGATTAGCTATTATCTGAACAATATTAAGGAGAGGTTACAGTGTTTATTACCTGCTAACAATGACACAACCAGGCTCCTAACTGCTGAAGGAGGTTTGGTTTAAGATTCCTGATTTGGTAGATTTTCCTATACACATTTCTTAAGATATGGACTGATCACACAAGGTTATTTTCATAAAACTAAGAACAACTGGACAGACTCAAGTACTGGGGTGAGTTTACACCCTCAACATCTGTAAAGCTACATTCAATGCACAAGAAGGCATATTACTTCCGAATTCCGGAAAAAAGCACACCATCAGTGGCACCTGGATGACCCATTTACAACAATATTAATGCCTGAATAGGCACTTGGCAGGCTATGGTAATCACTTGTTGTGCTTAGGTCCTTTGCTTCACCAATTAGGTGGATTGTGTTGAATTTTGCATTCTCAGTATTGGTTTCTCAGATTCTTGCTGCAGAGGAGGATAAGCCACATATGTACATTTTGTGAGACTACTAACATGTTTTATGTGAAAACCACAAAAGAATTTATATTAGAGATAGCAGGAGCAGGCAGTCATGTTAATGAGTGGTGGATAAAGTTGGCCTGGATAGTTAAAAGAACTGTGGCCTGAGCTGAGATGCCCCTGGGGACACCCAGCACAAGACCAAACAGTGCTCGGCGCCAGGGAAGAGTAGAAACTACAGGAGATAAACTGCAGATAAAAGTCAAGAACATGTGGGCCCCCATCGACAGAGAGTGAGAAGATGAGGAAGGTGGGTACAAGTAGACTCAGCGAGGTAGACCCAGTCAACCTGGGGACAGGACATGGAAGGAGCTGTGGATCCCAGGGCCAAGTCTTCATATGGAGAAGCATGAAACCATGAGAGTCAAGTGACCTGCAGACACTCAAAGGAACAATAATTCACAGATCCCATAGGCAATACAGGTGGCTAAAGTGCTCACCAGGGCCTCCAAGCAAGAATGTGGAAGCAGATAGTGCAGGACATAAGAGGTCTGTTGACTGGTAGGTTAGCAATGGATGAGGCAAAGGCACTGTGAAATAGGGGCACCCAGGCCCACGGCTGCACAGCCACTTATTGGACACACAAAACAAAGGACAAGTAAATCTGAAGAGGGCTCCACTTAGGGTTCCCAGAACGGCCAGGTGGCAGGATCAGTAAAGACAATACGAACTACTGAGGCTCATTGCGAAGATGGCCCGGGAGGAGCTATCACAGGTAGGGGATCCCAAAACAGGCTGACTAACACCACAGAAAAGGAGCAAGTAAAAGGCGTCCATGAAATTAACAAAGCAGCAACCTCACTGAGAGTGCTTGCATTCCCAGGCCAAGTTGCACAGTAAGAGACTTCGACACCACAATGGAGGATGGGGTAGAATAAATAAACAAATACGATGAATAATAAATACAAATAAAACAAAATTACAATGTAAGGGTTATGTGTGCCCCATAAGTATAGAGCAAAAAAAGGCATAAGAGGTAAAGGAGTGGCATCTGGGTGCCTCTATGATGCACAGCCCCCCAATCACATTTCAAGCCTACTTTGACAACTTCTTCAGAGACATATCAGTTTTGGGCTCAATCAGATTAGACCCGATAGTCTGCCTCTTGGAACGTTAGGGGGAGGCATCTGATTTGGGGGGACAGGCCAACTTGGAGCAGGTGACAGACAGGTTAGTAAGAACAAGGGCACCTGTAGGCTAGAATAGAGCACTTTTAGAACAAAATAATTAACTTTAAAGCAAGCATTAAGATCTTGAGTAATATGCATAGGTAGGTACCTACTGAAATTGTAACAAGAGTTCACTACTGTGGGGGAAAATAAATGATTACGACCGTGAAAAATAATTGTCCTTCTGCCTTATTTTCTACATAAAACACAGCTCTACCAGGGCCTGTCAGTAACTACTCTGCAAGAGATTTAACTAACACCCAGTGACTAATATTTGTGAGATCTGCAAATTCCCTAGTAATATGGACACCCAACACTGACCACCTTCCATTTTTTAAGAAAAGGCAAACCAGTGGTACTGCATTCACTGAACAGAGGTGAAAGAAAGTGCTGGGCATGAGTGCACCTCAGGAGGATTGCAAATATTCTACAACCCTCCAGCACTTTCCAGTGGGCAAGAGACTATTTTTCTGCTTCCACCAAGGCAGAGGCAAGAGAGGACATGCTGCAGTAGATGCAGCAGATCACAGCAGCCAAAGACTCGACACAGAGCCCTCCTCTACAGAGAGGGCTCAGAAGCCCTAGGACTCAAGGTCATGAACAATTAGAGCGGCAGAGGGGTTCAAAGCTTGGACCTCAAGGGTTGGGCTGGGTCAGTCAGGCTGCAGATAAAACCACAAGGATTACAAGGTGAGAGCAGGAACTTCACTCTTAAGAGTGTGGCTAAATCGAAGAGGCAAGAGCTGCTAACCAAGTCAGGAGAGGATCAAGTTACTTACCTTCAGCAATGCCTTTTGTGGTAGAGACTAACATCAGATTTATCCCCTTTTGTATATTCTCCAAGGCATCAGGCTTGATCTGGAAAATTTCAACAGTACTCCTGCATACAGGTAGGTTGTGCTGTGCAGCTCAGCAGCATCATCATCATCATCATCATCATCATTCGACTCAGGCAGTGAAGTACGGGGTCATATATAAGCACTACCAATGCAGGCTAACACCACTTACTTTCTCGACTGTACGCACCCTCAGACGAGGAGCCCAATCACAGATTGCCTTGGACCAGTGTGCAGATTTTTTAAGTGGTATCTTTTTACATGGAAAAGAGTCCAGTAACCTTTTTTCTGATGGAGACATCTAACCCAGACTCCTCACCTTTTGAATAAATACCAATGCAGTACCATCCAGGAGGTGGGTCTGTGAACTGGCTCAAATCAAAGTCCTTGTCATCGGGGTCCGGTTTAAGAGGGACTTTGCAGGCACCAAGCGGGGGTTCAGCACTGCAGGCGGTGTGCCATTGTTGCGACCAACCCCCTCCCGAGACCCATGATGTAGTTAGTGACTGCATCTTATAATAAACTCGGTTCCTCTCACACATGAGGGATACCAGATATCACGTGTATATTTTTACACTCTTTATCTTTTTCACATTTAGAGCCTCAGGTTAGGGTGGGCCTTAGCGCGCCCATACCGCCGGGGTTTACACTTAACGGTCCTGACGAATGCCTGTTAATATTACAACACATAGGCAGAAACATGTTGACCACCTCTTAAGTGGACTTTGATGAACAATCTATTCAGCACAATTGTCCCACACCTTGTTTTTACTGTCCGATTGGCTTCCAAAAAAAAAAAATTTGACACAATTTCACCACACACGAACAACCAGCTCCGCAGTAATTCTGGCGTTGTAGCACACCAGGGTGGCACTCGGTCTCTCCTGGTGGGGCCCGATGAGGAACCATGTCACCAACTAGGTTGGTGAGTGAGGGCTTTATAAAGAACCAAGTTGGATTCTTCTGTTGTGCTCTACATTCATTGTTTGCCAGGCACACTCTTTTGTTGTTATGATTTCAAATCAAAGTCCTGCCAGGTGTGTAGGTAAAATGTTCATCTCAACAAATCCGTCATCTAGAGAGTAATGCTTCATGAACAAATAGATCAATGCCCACCTAGCAGCCTGGAAAAAAGTCCAGAACAGGCCCTATGCATGCCACTGTAGTGGTAGCAGCCTTGGCTCTTGTAGATTGAGCCCACAAGCCTTCTGGGTGCTGTTTCTTTGCAAATGCCAAGCAGATTCTAACAAAAAGTACAATCCAAAAGGAGATGGTCCTTTTCTGCACTTCCTTGCCGTTAATTGCTCCAGCGAATCCAATAGAGAGCTCATAGTCCACCCAGCGTTCTCTGGTACGATCAACATAAAACTAGGGGCTCTTTTCAGATACAACCAATGGAGTCTCTTCTTCTGCTTAAAGGTTTGAGGGGGAGTGAAGAACACTAGAAGGTTGACATTTTGCCAGACAAGAATAGGAGTCACCACTTTTGGAAGAAAGGCTGCTCGGGTCCTCAAAACCAATGTGCCTGGTTAGAACCTGGTGTATGGTAGGTTGACGGAGAGGACTTGCATCTCGCTCACCTGCCACACTGATGTTATGGCGACAAGGAAGACTGTCTTGAGGGTAAGTAGCCGTTGAGGACAACTGAACGCTGGCTCAAAGGAAGTACATATAAGAAACCTAATAACCAAACTTAGGCCCTACTGGGGCATAATGAATGGAAAAGGGGGCAAACTGTTCAGACAAATGTTCTAAACTTTTCACACACCGCATCACCGATGATTGAAACAAAGAAGGTTGATTCCCCCAACCTCCAAAAAACTGAAGGGCTAACAAGTACCCTCCACCTGTGCTCAAAGCAAACCCTTACTAGGCTAAGGACAATGCAAAATGTAACACTGTGGAAAGCTTGGCCTTAAGCGGGTCAATGCAGCGAGTGATGCACGAAGCCGCAAACTTGTCCCAACAATAGGCAAACAAAGATTTAGTTGAGAACTGGCTGTAAGGGGACACTGAAAACTTTGGAATAATGATCAAAGGCAGTCAAAGGCCACTGCTCAATCTCAGAGCATGGAGGTGGAAACTGCATATACTTGGGTGCAGGACCTTGCCCTCTGCTATGGTAGGGGATCCTCGCAATGGGCCGGAAGATTCGTGGACAGATTCTCCACCCCAGGAGTTCTCTATACCACACTATTCTTGTTCAATCCAGTGCTACCAAGATAACTTGGGCGGGTGATTCTGGATTTTCTTCAAAACTGGGGGCAGGAGTGGTATCGGTGGAAAAGCGTACAGGAATGCCAAGTTCCATTCTAGGCGGAATGCATGTCTGACAGACGCCCTGGCAACTACAACACACAAAAGTGCCGACAGTGCATATTCTTGGCAGTGACAAAATTATCAAACCAAGATTCTCTGCATTCGCAGAAGAGACCCTGTGCCACACCTCCAGGTGTAACTGCCATTCGTGTTCCACTAAGTATCAATGGCTGAGTTGGTCACCCTGGCATTTAGAGATCCCACCACGTGGTGCACCACCAGGAAATTCCCCTTCTATTTCAGCCACTTCCACAAGCGCCGATTCACAAACCCACTCTGCTTGTTGCAGTACCACATAAAGGAGATGTTTTCTGTAAACATCAGCACCAGCCTTCCTCTGATGGATGGTAGGAAGGCTTCCAATGCCAAGGTTGATGTGGGAAGCATGATCCAATCTCTCCCAAGTGGCCACTCCAATCCTTAAGCAAAGCATCAGTCACCAGTGTCCGCTCGGGATAGAGTAGGGAGAGGGGGTCTGCTGCTGACCGAATTGTGGTCTAGCATCCACCACTGCAGATCTTTTACCGTTCCCAGCCGAGATCTGGACGTGATTGGAGAGATTCTCCCCCCCCCCCCCCCCCCCCCCAATGTTGTGCATACTGGGACTTCAGATCCCACTGAAAAGTTTGTATATGCCACCTGGCTTGCTTCACCAGCAGGATGCAGGAGGCCATCAATCCCAGCAGCCTCAGTGTCATTCTCATCAAGATACTGGAGAGAACCTGAAACACACGGGCATCATATCCCAAATGTTCTCAACACTCAGGAACTCATGATGCTGTGGAACGAGAGTCTGAATTGCTCAGAGGCTGAGGATCAACTGTGTGAGCAAAACCCAGAGGCACACTGATGCCCTTGCGTCTTCTCTAGAGATTGAGGGTGGTGGGATGCGGCCATGTCGTGCTTGGGCTTCTTTCAGTTCTCCTTAGATATATCCAAAGACTGACGATCTGTCAAGGAAACAACTTTAGGAGCAGGAATGGGACTTTCCCGTTGATCTCAACGTGGAGTATTCTTGTTCCTGAATTGCCTTAAGATACACTAAGGCATGTTCACTGTATGCCTTGGAGTCATGGTCCAACCCCAAGGACCACAGGCAAAGCTGAAGGATATCTGCCACAAACATTTGTTTGCAGCAGTCCCTACATGGTTTAAGCCTTGTATTTTTGGGAAGTGAGATTTCCCTTGCACACTGGTAGAATTTAAAATGTCTCACAGGTTTTACATGCATCATTCCTGGGCTTCAGCCAGCACGAAGACCCGAGGAGTAGCAATACCATGCAAAAACATTTGGGAAAGGAGATGGTCAGGACTTTCAAGGATGGCCAATAAATCTGTAACCGTCCCATTCGATAGAGTAGGCACCATGGCTTTCTCAATCTCGGTGCACCGACTAAAGCCCAAAAACAAAGGATCAGGGAGACGTTACATGAAGCACTGGAAAACGAAGGTAGGGGACATACTAGTAATGAGCCACCTCAAGTTGGCAAGAAAATGGAAACAGACCGCAAAGTGTACATAGGCACTGAAGCTATGCCAAAAAGACTGAAGAGGGAACTAAACAATATCTGGCTGGTAGCTATGCCGCGGTATCTACATCCAGGGACTTCTAGTATTTATATTTTCACATATGTACAGTATGCTTAATGCTTAAATCAGATCTCATTCTCGGATTATGCCCACACTGAACTGGCCTGGTCAGAAAGGGGCGGATCCCTTGGGAGACCACAATGAAGCTCTAACACCTGAGTAGGCCTGGGCGTAGTTCGCGTAGTTTTGCTACACGGAACTCAGCGAATTTACAAAAAACCTCTGCAAGGTTACGCGAGTAGCGGAGTGCAGTGCGAACTGCAGTTTGTGCTGGTATTTCTGCCGTTCGGGTAGAAATTCTACCCCAGCGGCAGCTCGCGAACTTGCTGTTCGCAGTTACGAACTTACCGTTCGCTATCGCGAGCGGGGAAATAACTCCTCTGCACATCGCGAAGCAAAGTTTTCTGCACTCTGCGAGCTCCGCGGAGTGCAGAAAACTCTGCAAACTCTGCGAACGGAGCGATGTTCACTGCCCAAGCCTACACCAGAGCACTACAAGACCCAGCCAGCAGGACCACTATGGAAAAGAAAAAGCAATTCTTCAAGCTAAAGGCATCACATTCAACCCAGAGATACCTTCAGATTTATTCACGGCTACGATAAGAGGAAGAGTAATTTGCCTGGACATAGGCCAGACCGAAGAGTGAGGACAGCAGAGCTCCAGGTAATAGAAACCACTGTGGAGCAGAACCCCATGAAGAAAACGCAATGCAGGTTGGCAATGATTAGAGGCCAGCTTAGAGCTCACAGAACCAACAGAGTAGAAATTAAACTACTTAAGAAAGGACACTACTAATGCAGGGATGAGTAATTCCTATAGCCCGACACCCAGGACATATTGTCTGGGGTCAAGGTCAACACGTTTTTATGTGTATATTGTCCTCGGGACACGTAGGCCAAACCCCCTGCAGCACAAACCTTTGGCAGCCAGTTTGCAGGACCACATTATGGATTAGGGAAGGGCACTGTCTTCGGTTAAAGTAATATTTTTGTCCATATGCTAATGCTGTTCAAACTTGTATTTATGGTTCATTAATTGAAAGCCTTTATTTGGATAAGCGCTCTAAGTAATTTTTGTAAGCTCTGACTGCACTACTGACAGTGGTTCCAGTATAAAAATGTGTACAAACGTTTTCAAAGTTTAGCAATATGAGCCTATGTATAATGCTCCCAGAGTGCTCTCTGATTTGATGAAAGTATTTGCAGAAGCTTGGAAGCAAGATTGCTGATTCTTTGCATTCAAAATAAAAGGTTCATAAAAAATGAAAGCAGGAAAAAACTATTCTGCTAAACCACTGTAAAATGTAGGTACCATTTCTTTGCAGCATCATTTAGTAACGTGTTGATGCATGCTAGTAGTTGCTAAAAAATTTAATAATGGAAAAATCAGCGTAACTAGTTTCAAAAGGATTATGGGAAACAAAAATAAACAAGCATTGGCAAAGCCAGTAGGTCTGAAATTGGTAGTCAGCTTTTTAGTTTTGTCAATGTTTGACTTGTTTTGGCAAGAATTTTGTAAAACCTTATTGGCGTGGGAGCTGCTGGGCCCTCACCATTATAACAAACATTGGCAAAAGTTGTTTTTGGTCTCAAAAAGTACACACTGCCACAGTAGTTACTGGCACTGAACAAAACTACTTTGTGTGCAGATATGCTCCTTGTGAAAGAGCAGAATGCGGTCACTCACAATGAAGCCAGACGATACAGAGAGAGAGAGACATCATTTTAATAAACTTTAAAGGTCACGGTCAACGTCAGACCAAATTAGGGGCCCAATTTTTAAAGAAAGTCACAAAAGTGCAACCATGGTATATGTCCTTGCATTAAGTGCAGCTATATGGCTTTCATGAATTCAAAATAATGTACAGAAGTAGGACAAGAAATAGCACTCGTGAAAATATTTGTGAACTGCATTTTAGCATGAGCAAATATGCATGTGTAGATTTGCTCATGCGAAAATCTGAGTGTTTGCAAGTTCACTTTCTCTCCAACCACTATTTTCCCAACTCTGGAAGAAGGTTTACGTCTGCCATTGTTAGGAGTAAATTGCCAACATTTCTGAGTATGGGAACAGATTAGAGTTGTTGAAAACCCTTAAAACATGCAAGTTTGTAGATTTGCACAGACTCAAAAGAGCATTCTAAACTTGGAACTATTGCTTACCACTACCTTCAGCCCCAGTATGTAGATCTGCGGAAATGTGGCAACATAAGGGAATTGCACGTATTCAAACACTACTATGGTATGAGCCCGGGCATAATCAGAGAGGCTATATCAGAGCTCCTATATAATGAGATTGCTGCAATAATTTGTTGGCGCACTACATGGCACCAAAGGGACAAGGGGATTTTGTTACACGACAAGTAGATTTATGAAGCAACCTGCCCCATGGATACACCCCTGTAATGGAAGGAGGGGACATAACTGGCCCTTTACTGGCTAGGAGACCGTTTTCAGAGTATCATGAGCCACATTGTTAAGATACTACAACCCCATAGGAAGTGGGTCACCTGCAAATGGGACAGGCAGGAAGCATTGAGGATTTTCTTCCTCACACTAGTGCATACCTGGAGGTTGCAAATTACAGTCTTCAAAAGAGAGATCTGTACTTCACCTGAAAAGCCAGTTAATCTACTAGTAATCCAAGAGGTGGTGAAATCCCTGCAAATGGGTAAAACACTAGGGCCAGATAACTTTTTTGTGTTTAAGTTCTTAGCTAAAGACTCGTGGATCTCAAGCCTGACGAAACCCAGATCAGGAGAGTTTTGAAAAACAGACAGAGAAGTGACAATTCCAGACATTGAGCAAACCTAACTGAGAAGGCTGTTAGAAAGAGGCTTTCGAACACTCCTGCTTTATTTAGATGCAGAAAAGGCTTGTGATAGCATTAGCTAGGATTTCCTCAAAGTTGTCATGGATAGACTAGGCATTGGGACGCAAATAAAGCACTTTAGTCTGGCAGGTTACACGGTGTAGTGCTACATGCATTTATACATGGTGAGATTATGGTGACATTGACTACATGTGTTTTAATGGACTTCAGTTTGAATGTACATCATCAATTTGAGTTATGGCAGGATAACAGTTTTTGCCTTCTTGCAACTTCATAGAGGGTTGTTATTATTTCCTCATAGCACAGAGCAAAACAGCCTTGCTTGGAACAGAACGTGTGGGATGTGAGTTTGAAAGCCTGAGAGAGGAATGTACTTCTCTGTGACCTCAACACAGACTGGTATGGTCAGCCTTGGTTTTGTAATAGATGAAGGGAGGGGGAATTTACAGAAATCTCTATGCGTGTTAGTAAAAGGTATTAAAGGTGGGACATATTGGGGCTTAGATAGGAGCTCGCGGTGGAACAGACGTGTTGTCGCAGGGAACTTTAAGGGGCCCGATCCAGACTTCTGCCTGACTGTCAAGGGCTCCTGAATGTTGACAGATCTCTTGGTGATGTATAGCTTATACACACACAAAGTAAGTAATAGCAAATACATTTTATTGCTCTGTGTATATGTATTTCATATATTTCCATGTTGGGTATACTTGTTCTTTATATTCGAGTCTTTCATTTGACAGTGCTTATTCCTAGCATTTGACGGTGCCTATTTCTTGCATTGCAAACACAAGTAGATGATGCACAGAGCGCTGAAACTTTTCAGACACTTACCCCCAGTCATAGATCAGTGTTGAATCCACCATCATTCTTTAACTCACTTCGCCACCTCAGTTCAGGCCCAGCTATATGCAAATCAGTCTTGACCCAGTGCCTCATGGGAACAGTCCAGCGCGAACTGCCAAGTCAGGTCTTCCCTGAACCAGAAACAAGCATCCTGGGACTCGTTTCTGGGTAACACCCTTTATCAGCCAGGTTAGCTTGAATCCGGTGGCAACGTGCGCAAGGGACACAGAAGCGTGTGTCTGGTGGCAAAAACTCACTGAAGACTCCAAAACTTGCCGAAGTAAGCTCATGTCAAAGACCAAAGCAAATAGTAAAAAATAAATAAAAACAATTTTTAAAAAAATCAAGCCTAACAAGGAACATACTTTTCCCACAGCCAAAGGAAATCAAGGTGACTTATTCAAAACCGTGCTGTATTTTTTTTAAAGTTGTAAAATGTCGTTTTCAAAAGTCAGTGTGAAAATGTTTGCCCAGGGGAGCAAATATAACATTGATAAAGGACTATACTACTTGGGCCTTTTGACCAAGATTTTCAAAAGACATGCATAAGACTCCGGTTTTCACGAAAAGCGTAAATATCCCCCAATTTTTAGTTATCTACGGACGGTGTCTACTGTTGTGTCTTAAATTAAAATCTATTGAGAAACAGTTAATATTGTATTACTATTTAACTTACCATTTGGAGAGCTTCAGAAAATTGAGTAACATAAGTTCACAAATAAAATAAAAAAGAACGCCATCTGGTTGATTAAATATAATGTCTTTACGGAATTACAGATTGTTCCTACTTATGAAACCGAAACTAACTGTGGGAGAGGTCTATCCTGAACGTATAGCACTCCTCTTCAGTTCGGAAAAACAAAGTGGTGCATATGATAAACACATTCTATAAACGTGAAGACAAATATTACATTAGCACCACTGCGTATCACAACCCCTTAGGTAACCATCTACCTCTATTTGGAATCGCCAGACTTTGAATTTTCAGACTATTTTCAGGTTAGCGTTGCCCGATATATTTATGACCAAGTATGTCTGAACATTTCATTTGGAGATCTCAGAAAAAGTGATACATTTCCTAGAGTTGTACCGATAAATTGGACTGGTTTTGAATTTAAAAAAATGTTGCCTCCTTGCACACGTTAAGGAAGATAATGTGTTTTAACAATGCCGCATTTAAACTTATTAAAAAAGCTTACAGTACCAAGATGCAGAAACCGTGGCAGCACTGGGTTTAATGCTCTGATGTTTAAAAATAACGTTAAAAGGGAAATGCAATATAAAATTGTTGTATATAATTGGGCATTTCCAAGAAAATAATTGGGAGGTTTTACCTTCACACTAGTTTAAAGTTGGATATTTAGAACTTCATTCGACCTCAGGGCTGGTTTTTAGGTCTCGCAGAGGGCAGCGCATGCGCTGCCTCTACGAGGCATTAAGTAATAAGCATTGCTAGTTTAACTCCACCCATTGCATTTCTCTTTGCTTAGTCACTTACCATTGGTGAAATCTGTCATCCCTCTTCTTAACGCGCTCTTTGTTGGCTGGTGGTCCGTCGCGTCATTTCCGTTTTCTTCAGTTTCTGGCGGAAGCAGCATCGCTCTACTACTGTTAACTTGCGCTGCAGGGCGCCATCTTCTAATGTAAGCACTACTTTGTTTTTGTTTTTCCATGGCACCTGGTTCTTGCCCCTCGCTCCTTGTTGTTTGTTTGGTTTTGGTAATGAATTCATGCATAAAGAAGCGTACTGACATCTATCGTGCCTGGGTGGCATCGCCTGCTTGCATAACGCAGACGCTCTGTTTTCGCCAACTAACTGATGGTTTATTAGCACTGAGTAGAATTGGATTTTTGCGCTGATTGATACGAACACGGTTCTTTGTTTCTAAATTATGGTTTTTCAGCAATAAAATATGTGTTGTTTTTCCATCTAAAGCCGAGTGCTTCACGTTTGATAAAAAGATGCACTTCCACTAACGGGGCGTCCGTAGCGGGCGGAGTAGAAGCAGCATTCCCTTTCCTACAGGAGTGCCTGTCTCCATGATAGCGTCTGAAGCGCCATGCTTCGTTTCATGGCAAAACACAAGAAAGGATGCCATGATGATTGAATGTATGCATGCATGCCTCACGTTAAAAAAAGAACTGTTTTGAGTTTTGTGAGCAATTGGACTGTGAGCTTCACATTTAGTTAGGGTTCCCCTGCCAAAGCATGTTTGCAGCCGTAAAATCCCACGTGTACATACACACTCTCTCATAGGGATGCAAAGCGCGATCGCCTTTCAGAATGCCTCTACCAGATCAGCTTTGCTGAATGGGAGGGCAGAACGCACGCCTCATAAACTGTGGCATACTGCCATCTAGCGGGCACCAGGAAATGGTTGGAAATGATTTGTACAGTGCTTCTTCTAACTCCGCTGCAGGGGGATGAGGTGTCATTTCCTCTCAGTCAAAAGCAAGGGCACAGTAATTATAGCGCTTACTATCCAGCCTATCCGTTCAACAAAATACAGGAGGTACAGACTGCCCATCAAAGCCAAGTTTAGACGGCAGTCCTATACTCAGGCAGAAGGCAGTGCGATGTGCAACTGAAGACATTCGGCACTATATTTAAAAAAAAAAAACTATTTTGTTTGATCTGCAGATTTCATGGCCATAGAAAACACTCCCTGCTGGTAGCACCACTCCATCGCAAATATGATTCCCTTTATACTGGCAGAAATAACAGAGCACCTTCGGGTAGCACATTAATGTCTCCTCTAATCAAATGCGGAAGTGTTTGCTTTGAAAATGTTAAAATGTTCTGTAATAACAAAAAAGTGTTACTGTTAGTAGCACCTATATACTTATAGCACACATTGCCCAGGTGCCTGGGATTATCACCATCCCTTCTTGATGTATGCCCATCCTCATGGGTCTCTGTTTATGGTGCCTGCTCATGAGTGATGTCAATGAGGTCAGCAGGGCACGCACCCACATTCATTCTCCTAGGCACAGTGCATAGGTCCCGAAATTTTCGGCGCTCTGCCCCCCTCATACCACTTTCAAAATGCAGGTATTGGAGTTTCTGAAGCTCCCACTCACAACTTCCATTGGTGCTTAGCCCTGCTATCTTGCACCAAAAATGGCTGTTTTTATAAGTGCTTCAGTGCTAAACTGCATTGGTAAAAGACATTGTCATTCACAACGCCAATAGGTCCAACTCTTGCAAATGCAAGACCTATTGCATTGCAAATGCTTGTTGGAATTCTGTCTGCAGGTTAACTAGTAAAGCATCTTTCTCCATCAAAGCTTGCATTCGGCTTACAAGCCATTCCCATCACCCTAGTTCTTGGAAATTGGCTTTGGAAGTTACCTCTTGTAATGTTTTAGGTACATACCTGGTAAAACACCTCTGGGAAAGGACATGGACACAAACTTTGATCACCTGTGTATACATCTATTGCAGCAGGGAGCCTAATTTGAGCCAGTGATTTCCAGTGCTGGCACTGGCACTTTATTGTCAACACCGGCACTTATGACAGCCTGGAACATGGTGGGACTGTTTGTCTAATTTATTGATGAGCACAACAGCAGTTGTTTAAGGATTCAATATACAATACAATTATTAATACCTGCCACCAAAGCTATACGAATAGCTTAGGCAGCAGTTATTATTCTTGTTTTATGTTTATCAAAAGTCTGACTTGTCACACGTTCAGGAGTGTGACAGCTAGTATTTGTGTTGGTACTATTATTGGCTGCGCTGGCAGGAGCAAAGGGTGGTCAAAGCTGTAGTGGCCTCCTGACAAGGGCCCTGACACTTATTTTTATAACAAATTAAGCACTGCTGAAGCTCTATCTGACAATGATGTCATACCGTCAGTGTTGCTAATGCAGATCACATTTAACGATGATTGTTAAACCTTGAGAGAGGCTGCGCTGCGTACTGCTGCATGGTTCAGAGTTAGCTCATATCCTGCATTCCTCACCCGTGTCTTTTCTATTTTCTTTAAAATTCACATTCTGGTTCTCGCTGTAGCTCAAAAGCAGACTTGCGTTTACCTAAGCACAGGCAGAACAGCAATCACTGACTTAATTCTACACATAGGACAGCTTGAGGAAGTGGTCTAATTTGATACATCGGAGTACGATAGCTCATTGGGTTGCAGTCTGTGCCTGCTGCTAACGTGTCCTTGTATCCTGCAAGTTAAAGGCTGAAAGATGTATTTTCTTGCTTCCGAGACTTAACAAGCCTTTGCAATCCTATAGGTCTCGCATTTACGCGAGTTTAAGTTATTGGCATTGTAAATGACAATGCCTTTTATGTATGGTTTGTAAAAACAAAACATAAATAAAAGGCATTGTCATTTACTATGTCAATAGGTCAAAATCTTGTAAATGCGAGACCTATTGCATTGCAAATGCTTGTTGTATAGTTCTCTTCGCTTTCCTTGTGTTCACAGCCTGTTGGCTAAGCTGTCAGTCCGAGTTAGTTCTGTAGGGACTGTGTCCATGAAAAGGCCATCTTGGCTGTCCGTGGGGCGTATTTATTTGCACTGTCCCTGAATGTCCGCGCGCGGACTACGATGGATTTTTTTGCACTAACAGTATTAGGAATTTCTGCTTCGCAGTACAGTTTGGTACAATCACTGGGAAATATTATGTTCGTCTGGTGAACACCACACGAAATGTATTAGTCAGTGACTGCCTTCTCGAACTTGCATGCCCAGGACTTCTACATTTTTGCTCGATTCTTCCTCAACATGAAATTTATTTAGATTTTTCTACAAAAGAACGGATAAGCAGAGAGGTGGGCACACATAATATATAATTTTCTCATGGTATACGACGCCAGACAGCAGGGGTGAGATATCATAAAGGCTTTTAATTAAATCCGGTTTGCAGCATTACAAATTTGGAAACAAATATCCAACCTCGAACTAGACAGAGCATGTCCATATTCTCAGTTACAAAACAATGGGGTAACTCCAGACACGTCACTAGGACCTGGGTAAAGTACAGTATAAGAAAAAATGGCTCCAGTGGACACAACAATGGAAATGACAAACATCAACACCACCTGTTAAATCCATTATAAACGATAATATTCATGTTAAACATATTTATTCATATTGAACATTAGATTCTCATGTTCAAAAACATCACATTTGTAGATTACAATCATGAAGCGGTGCCCCAGAGAAAAGGGAAGGAAAAGTGCAGCAATGTGCAAGTGTGAAGGTAAGTGAGGGAGGGCAGTGAACAATATATACATCCAGACTGTAAAAAGCCAATCCAGCCTTATCCAAGGCTAACCTATTCATAAAATCATAAAAGAAAGGGGACACGGTGAATCTATCACTACTGTCCAAAAAGGTAAACACAAAATAAATCCGTCGACGTTTCAACCCAGGGATTGTAGGTAGGCAAATGGGGTCCTTAGAGTAGGGTCTTCATCAGGACCAAGTGGGGGACACCCTTAGGTCACCGTTGCAGGCGGTGAAGAGATAGATATAAGGGCCTTCAGGCTCCAAAGTCAGAAAGGGACCTAATAGTGATAACAGGTTAATACAAAGACATCCTTTGGCTTTTTAATTTTTAATTTGTCAAATTTCAGGGGGCTTCAGATATTTGATGCTCCTTAAATCTCTTTCATGAAAATGCGTACGTTTCAATCAAATCCGGTTTGCTGTATTACAAATTAGGAAACAAATATCTAACTCCGGACTACATAGAGCATGTTCATATTCTCAGAGTAGACTTATAATAAGATTTCTACCAATGTTTAAAGTACCTCGGTGATCAGAAAGGGTTAATTAAACAAACTGCAGTGTTCAATGCCTGTATTTTCCCACAGCCCACAAGACTATATTTCGGTTATGCCTCCCACATAAAGGAATATATAAACTAGTGGCAGTCGCCACTAGGTAGTTATGTCTGCTTTTCCATAGATAGAAAGTATTTTGGTTTGCTAATAACTTTGGACCTATTTGACACATCTTACCAAAACTTGACCACAAAAAGGTTCATCTACCTCAGCTGAAACCTGGAACATTTCGAGGCGATCTGTCAAGCAAGGCAAAGGAAGAAAAGGGGTACCAGAATGCAATCTCCTCATGCATTTTCCTTAGACTTTTTAGACAAGGCCGCAGCAAGAACTGAATAACACTAAATTCAGCAGGAAACTAGATCTTGGTCTACAGATTGTTTTTTTTCACCCACATCCTAGTTTGCTCGAACAAGGTCAGAGTGAAGGCGGCAATAAATCATTAAATGAGGGCATCGGAGACCCAGAGGAGAGAAACGGAAAGGTGAAACAGCGGGAAGTCACCTGAGCGGGTCTCGAGCAGGGAAACGCAAGATGGTGCCACCCCACATCTGACGAGTAGCGGTGGGGGGACAAATAATAAAAGCGAATACTTCTGCACGCTCCCCTCAATAGTGTGAAGCTCACAAGACACAAAACGAGGTGAAGCCTCCTCTTCGCTGGCGGACAGCAAGAACGGAGCTTTCCAACTGCCAGGACGAACGAGGTACGAGGGAGAGCAGCGGTGATAACTAAAGGCTGGGCGGGTGTAAAGGGAGGGCACGGCCCCACACAATCCATCTCAGCTGCACAAAAAGGAAATCAGAGGCCGCGGGGGGCAGGAGCAGAGAACAGACGTAGCGGAGCCCATAACACCCCAGCGGGAGAAAGTGAACTCGTGCTTGGAGCTCTACGACATCAAGAGCAGACCGGGAGAGATCAGGCCTGGTGGGGGCGGCGCCTAGTGAGCAGAGTGCACAGTGGGAAAACACAGAGGAGGCTTCCATGAGCCGGAGCTATTCTCATAGGAAAAGAGGCACAGAAAAGAGGCAATTAGCCCTGCACTGTCTGGGCTTACCCCCCCACCCCCAGGATGTGATCTGTGAAGGCTTCTGATAGACAAGAAACGTCTCCAGACCCAAAGTGAACTGGTCCGGATGCCCCTAGAGGAGGTGTCGGTGGTTGCAAAGAGGCGGAAAGAAGAGAAGCGAGGAGACCTCTCACACCAGGGCAGGAAACTGGAGACTAAAACTCTAATAGATAGGGAACGGCCAGGGCTGACTACAAAGCAACAACAGAGAGGTGCCCCGGGCAGGGAGGTGTGATAAACCCTAAATCACAGAATACACAATAGAAGCAGGTCCCGACCCACGAGTCAGCGAGTCTGAGGTGACACCTGGGGAGAACGTAAATAAAGCCCTTTTGCATTCCCACAAGTGCTTTCATCAAAGATAAAGGGAAGAGACGGGTCAAACGAACACCTGACTGTTTTTCCGGATGTAGCTTCCGCCTGTGCGAGATAAGAAGGGGAAAAAATCCACCAGACCCTACGAGGGTGGCAGACTGCACGTAGTGACCCCACAGGGTGACTTAAATAAAGTGTGGCCTAGAGTCAGCAGGAAAGCTACCCTACAGACCGACTCGAGAGGGGGTAAAATATCCCGAACAGCCAGATTGACCATAAGTACCAATAGAAAACAGCAGAGATATAGACAACAGCTGGGAGAAACAGAGCTTACCCCCAAAATATCCTTGACAACCAACGATGGTCAGAGATAAAGAGTAAAAACCAGCAAAACAGGGAAATATAGACAAGTACACTAAGGCGCTTCCAGCCGCCATAGGCACAGAAGGAGAAGCGATAATTTCCCCAGACAATGCTGCCCTCCCACAAGCAATATATGCTTCGAGGGAGATACTGGAGGGGAAAAAGGCAGACGTTCGCACAGAAGTAACTCTTTTGCGTCAAGACTTACGCAACGTTTCAGAGACAGTGCAGGCTGAAAATTGGAGGTCGAGGACGTGTCTCGCAAACTAGGCACATAAGTCTTTGGGTTAAAGGCAGCCAGAAGTCACATTGGCCACCTGGATTAAGGACTCCTTCCCGGTGGCCCTGCTCTCGCCTGGTTTTATCATTAAAAGAGCGCACAGAATACCCAACACTAAACCGCCCCCCCCCCCCGTGCTCCTCCGAGACCTCTCATACATGCTTGCTTAATTTCCAGAACCGTGCCTTGATTTTAAGAGAAATAAGACAGAAAGGGGAAATCACACATGCGAACGCTAAAATAATGGTCTTCCCAGACTACTCGCAGGAAGTACAGAAACAGCGGCGCACATTTGATTCTGTAAAAGAAAAGCTGAGAACCAAACAGATCCAATACATGGTACCCTTTCCAGCTAAACTTCCAGACAAAGGAAGAAGAAAGGGCATGGGCGGAAGAGCGACCAATACTGAGGACGGGTCGCAAAGCAATGAGGTGATCTCAAGCGGCGACCCAAGGGAAAATCATATTGGGACAACAGAGAGATCACTGCACCTATCGCCAGATTCACCTACGTAACAGACGCCAGGGAACAACTTGGAGACTAGAGACACACCTGGAAATAGGCTCTGGCCAATCAGACTCAGACTGAAGTATCGCAAACTACAAAAAGGCAAAGGCAGCCCAGGATCATGGATCCTCCCTCATCAGTGCCTTCCGAAAAAGAACACTCTGTAGGTACAGATAGCCACCACCCACTTCTCCAAAGAATTACGAGTATAGAGGAACCAATATAAGAACACAACGCCGCAGAAATACTCACACAACAGAAGGAAGATTGTGGGGACGAAGACTGATATGTGTGGGACTGTTGACCGCCACTGGAACAGTAGGATGGCAATAGGTGCCCAAGACAATTACTAGATACATTACATTGTTATCTAATTTGAGTAAGGTTTCCTAGGGGAATGAGGGGGTGATATAAACCTCTCAGACTAGACCCGCACTACAGTTGTCATGTTGACTAGTTGGGGAAAGTACATGGGCGGTGGGAGAGAGTGGGGTGGGAGGGGATCAGGTTGGGGAAAAGAAATACTCGGTCAACCACGGAAAGGTAATTAGACTAATGGAACGGGAAAGGGAGACATCAAGAACACAAGCAATAAGAAGGGTCATGAGATATGGTACAAGATAAAGCAGATCGCCATGCAGACGATACCCCAATTAACCATATGAGGGAAAGTGCTCTGTATAGACATGGAACGTAAACAGGCTGGGGTGTAAAATAAAAAGGGGCCTGGTGGCCAGATATTTTGGAAGACACAAACCTTATATAATCTTACTCCAATAAACACATCTTAGAGGCAGGAAATGGGCCTTTCTCGGAAGGGGCATCTACAATACACTTGCGCATGCAGGTCTCATGTCCAGGGCTAGAGGGGTCGCATTATTAGTAAATAAAAAAATCCCATTCCACACTGAGAAGGTTTGAGCAGACTAGAATGGGGCATATGCAGCAGTCCAGGGACTCGGAGGTCAAAGACACCTAACATTGATGAGTATATATGCACCTCCTAGGCTACAAAAACAAACCCTCCACAAAGGGACAGGGATACTCGTACAGTCCGGACCCTCAACACAAATAATAGGGGAGACTTTAATGATGTAGTAAACCCTCTGATGGACCATACAAGTACAACCACAGCGTCATGTAGTAAGACAGCACTGGCAGACTTCATACACACAATAGGACTCAGTCATATAGTCTTTATTTCGATAAAATTTCATCAAGAAAGACAATTTTACAGTCATAAAATTTAAAATGCAATATCATAAAAAACAGGAAAAGACATAAACCTTAAAACACTGGAGAGGGAGAGGGAAGTCACAGCATCACACCAGGCAACTATTAAGTCTTGTTACGAATAATCCAAACCCAGCCAAGGAATTTAGCCACAGCGATTATGACACATTCACTCGTGTCGAAACGCAGAATATTAAGGGCTACAAAACCCTGCCGGGTGCCCATATTCTGGCAAAGAGGTTTAAGCCATTTAGCCCGAGGTGCAACGTAAGCCGGGCAGGCGAAGAATATGTGACCGACAGAATCGACACAATCCGGGCACCACCTACAGGTATCACAAAAACCACCCTTCCATTTTTTAGTGAATGAATTGGTGGGTAAGGAACCTACCCTGAATTGGTGGTATAGCTTCCTGTCACTAGGCCTGGTGATGGTATCCCAATACTCTTCAAGAACAGGAGTTTGTTTAAAACCAAGAAACGTGCCAGTCAGGGACTCAGGGGAAGCAGATAAAATGTGCTTTTGGAAGATCATGGACCAGTAAAGGGTCTTAAAGCTTTGTTTCGGGGGAAAAGAGCTGTTAGCTGGGTCAGACCACAGAGTACCTAAGCCCATAGAGTCCAATAAGAGGCTGACATGTTTACACAAGGGGAGGTCACCCGCCCCCAAAATACAGCGAACATCCATAAAAGCTTTGGCAAAGGGGGCCAATTCAGGGACTGTCCATAGCCTCCTCCAATAAGCCAGAGGTTTAAACCTGGCAATATCATCAAACGAGTAACAACCAAGGTCCAAAAAAAGTGGTTTCACTGGAGTTGAGCTGGGGAGTCCCGTTAACTTTCTAAAAAATTTGTTTTGGGCTTTAACCAGGGAAGAAAGGTCTGTGTAACCCCATAATTCAGCACCATATAAAATTGCTGAGTTGATCCTGGCTTCGAATATTTTGATAGGAGGACCTATCATTTTTGCCTGGGATTGTTTTTGTTCCTTGATTAGACAGCCCGATAGTTGGGCAAATTTAAGAGAAAGAGCATCAATTTGAGGTCCCCAGTTCAACTTGTTTTCAAACAATACGCCCAGGTAGGTCATAACATTTGTACGTTCCAGAACACCGCTATCCATGGACACCTGACCCCTCACAGGTTTCCCTTTGTTAAAAACCATATATTTGGTTTTTGAAATGTTAACTGACAGGTCGCAGTCGTAGCAGAAAGAAGAAAATAAATTCAAAGCCGACTGCAGCCCGGACAGAGTTTGTGAGAGGAGTAGGGTGTCGTCCGCAAACATAAGCAGCGGAACCTTGGACCCTCCTAACATAGGGGCATCCGTAGATTTATTGGAGAAATATTGGACAACTCTATTGATAAATAATAAAAATAATGTGGGTGCGAGAACACACTCTTGTCAGACGCCTCTGTTGACATTAAATTTATCAGTGACCTGCCCTTGATTACCCCAGCGGACTTGGGCAAAGTTGTTATCATGTAACCTAATTATGCTGTTTAAAAGGTCCGAAGATAGCCCAAGCTCCGCTAATTCGCCCCAGAGTTTAGTCCTATTGACCAAATCAAAAGCAGACCGAAGGTCTACAAAAGCTGCATAAATTGTACCACTGCAAAGATAAACCGTTTTCCAGACAATTAGTTGAAATTTAAAAGCCTGGTCAATGGTACTAATGCACGATCTGAATCCTGCCTGTAAGGGCGAGATGATGTCAAACTGCTCAGCCCAGAGCTGGATCCTTACCAAAATCATTCTTGCTACAATTTTTTGGACAGAGTCAATGAGACTAATGGGGCGGTAATTGCCCGGGCACGAACGGTCACCTTTTTTAAAGATGGGCAAGATCTCTGCGCCCTTCCATGAGTCGGGGATGGGGGCCCCTTTAACTAATGCGTTGGCCAGAAGGGCGATGTAGGGGGCCCAGTTACCAGGGTCGGATTTAAAAAGGTCCGCAGGGACACAATCAATACCTGGAGCCTTACCATTAGGAACCCTCGATAATGCCAGCTTGACCTCTTCGACATCAAACTCAAGGTTAGTAGGTGTAAACGGGTCCCGGCTATTTGGTTCAAGAGATGTCCCAGCCATAACAACATCAGAAAACTGGGATTCATAATGGGATACCCAGTTGTCCGGAGAAACATTGTTGGAGGGAACCTGAGAGTTTGATGTATTACCCCACTTCAAGGTATGCCAGAACAGGGTTAGGTTCCTTAGTTTACTGGCTGCCAGTAAGGCACTCCAGTGATCGTTATCCCAGTCACGCTTCGCCTGGACTTTGGCCCTAGTATAGAGTTTTCTCGCAGATCTAATAGTGGCCTGGTCCTTGGTAGCGATAGCTGCTTTCAAAGCATTATATGAGTCTCGGCAGTTCTTATTATACCAAGAGCTTTGCTTGGGGATCTTGGAAGACATGGCCTTGCAGGGTTTTGAGAAGATGGATTTTAAATTCAAAAACAGATTGGTATGTATGTTTGTGGCATCGACAATGTCACCATTGTCGAGCCTGAGGGACTGTAAGGCTGCCGTCGCTGAGTAGACTTTATTGCCAATCTCAGAGAGTATAGCACTATCAAGAGCAACCCTTTCCCATCGCACTCTGCGATGATTGTTAGTTAAAAGGGCATTAGCAGTCGATATCTCAGATTCAATGTTTCTAAACTGGGGGCTGAGCAGGAGTGTCAGAACCAAAGGGTTATGGTCACTCTCAATTCGCTCACAGATCATCATGTCACCCAGAGTGTGCCAGTACTCCACTTTTATTAGAGCATAATCAATTCGACTACTACGTCCTCGACCATCGGAGAAGGTCACTTTGCCAGATGGATCCGAGGGGGTTCGTCCATTGGCTGCCCTGAAACCACGTTCTAGGCATAAACTCGTCCACTGGACAGCGGATTCACTCCATAGTTTAATAGGGGTGAGGACGAGAAGAGGTATATTCCAGATGATATCAATTTCCGTGGTCAAAGAGTCGCATTCGGGGTGCAGTGGCTCGAAGCAGCAGTTGAGATCACCTATAATAATTACGTTGGTGCTAGGGTCAACTGTCTCCAGGAACTCATCCAATTGTAGGAATGTGTTGGTTCCACGACCTCCTGGGAGGCCCCGGTTGTAAACATTAATTAACAATATAAGGGGTTCATCGGAGCTCTGCAGAGAAATGATCAAAAGGTCGGGATTGTCAATAGGCAGTTCGGTTAGGCTATACTTCAGGGTTTGCCTAACCCAAAAACAGAGACCACCAGAAGAACGGCCCCTAGGGTTGCTAATTGCCCCCTTAAAAAAATTCACGTACCCAAAGTAACAAATAGGGTCAACAGCCCATGTTTCCTGGAAAGCCAGGATGTCATGGGTAGAGACCCAGGCGGACCAATCCTCATTAATTAATTTGCTACGAAGACCCGCAATGTTCCAGGAAGCCAGGGTGAGGACAGGGAAACTAGGGGAAACCAGGGAAATTGGAGTGCATGGTAGAGTTGGAGAGCTGGGAGAGGCCAGGGGAATTGGAGTGCACGGTGGAGTTGGAGACACAGAAGGGAATTCAACACTATCAAAACCCGTAGTCTTAGTCACAGGGATACAAGAAACAGTATGTACAGGAAGAGAAGGGACTAGGAGCAACCCACCAGCATCAAATACCACATCAGAGCATATAAGGCTGGTGATATCGGGAGCACATGACAGGGGTAAATGAGGACTCTCCAAATCTACAGAAGGAACGTGGGGCTTATAGGAGTGAGTATGTTGGGGGTTACGTGAAAAACCAGGGGGTGAGAACCTCTGGTCCGTGCAGAATTGTCCAGGCATGCCCCGGCCGCTGGGCCTATAAGGCACGGGGCTATGGTTACAAAGTGGTCAATCAACCCCCTCCAAATCACTCAGCGGGGCGTATGGGTTAAATAGAGGGAGGTGGAAATCCAAGCCCTGTACTCTACGAGGACCCCTAGTGACCCTCTCCCAACCGAGTGACCCGGCATTAGACTGTTGAAATAGTGCGGGGGGATAAAAATAAGACAAATCTGTAACAAAAATTCCGGAGGCACCCGAGTTGTTAGGATGGGAACATAGATAACTCACCACCCTGGGGTCTCGAAAATTTACAAGCACACAATCCCCCTCTACTCTCTTGACCCCACTGCCCAGCCAACACACCCTGCGAACAATCAAAATTTCTGCGCAAGAAGAAGCGGGCAGTGGCCTATTACGGTTTAACCAGTGAGTAACCTTATTTTTTAACTCACTGTGGGACTCAGCCTTATCCTGCGAAAGACTGGGAACACCCACCAGAATGGCAGTATAAGGATGAGACTCAGGCGGAAGGTTAATACGAGGAAGTTCGGGAAGTGGACTAGCACCCTCGACGAGGGAGTGCTTAATGGTAAGATGGTTTCTATTGGTGTTTACGTTACTATCTGGAGCGTGGCGAGAAGTGGTACAAGATGACTGGTGAGGAGTGTTTGTGGGAAGGACATTGGGAGCTGGGGGATCTGAGGGAGCTCCAATCAATGGGGTGATGTCATTGGGAGCGACCTCGACTGCAGCAGTTAAATCAGGAAATATTACGGGCCCGGATGACGGTTTAGATGCTGAAAGCTTCTCAGTTATTACCAGGTTGGCATGCATCATGGCCTCTAGTTTTTCGACCAAATGAGAGAGTCGATTAACTTTCTCATATAGTGGAGTAAAAAAGGACTTGAACAGCTGCTCCAAGACCTCAGCATGGCCAACTGACGAAGGGGGTGTAGAGGTCGAGGATACAGGACGAGAAATAGGCACAGAACTCACATCAGCGGCAAAAGTAACATGTGGCGCCGGGGGGTTGGGGGCGGGACAGGGAACAGGAATTGTGGGCACTTTAATGTTGTTAACGGGATTGCCCTTAGGGTGCATTTCCCTGCATGTGTTCGTCCCCTGGGTTAACTGTGGCAGGACACCCAGTGACGAAATTGTGGAACCAGGCAAATCAGAGGGGGGCTGTAAGTGGATATCTAAAACGGTGGAGGGCAAACCAAGGGGGGAAGAGCCAGATGTTGTGACTAGGGTATTAACCAGTAGGCCTGTTACTGGGCGAATATCTAAACCAAGCTCGGTATGATCGGAAAGGTCAGAGATGGGTTGTGGGGGCCTAGGGACAGGAGAAGAAACTGTCATAAGGCTGCCCAAAGATGATCTTTTAGAAGATAAGTCAAGGGACAGTCTTTTTTCTGTTAGATCTATTTCGCGTTCAAGAATCCGGGCTGCTCTAGTGATAAAATTATCTAACGTCCCTGAAACACAGCCCCCAGTACTACTCTGTGCTAACTTCCTACCTGACCTCAGAGACGACATCACTGTATACAACAGTTAGAAAGTGGGAGTTGGTTCTGAGACAGGTAAGCCAGGATTGAACTCAGCCACAATAAAGAGTACAGGCCCGTCCCGTCTACTTCCGTCCACGAACGGCCACAAACGGCCCGCTCTTTGCCCGGTCTTACGGCCACAAACGGCCCGCTCTTTGCCCGGTCTTCGCCCCGAGCGTCGTCCCGCGCGCGTACCGCTGGCGCGCTAGGACGTAGGCAAAGTTGAGCCCGGGGAAAAAGTAGGGGGCGTGAACGGGAAGAGGAACCAGGTGAGCACAGTTAGTGGAGCGCAATGCTCCGTGGTCCTCGCAGTCCCGTGGGTGAGTCGATCTGCATCCAGCCCCCAACAAACAGCGTAGCGTCCAGTACGGTGAAGAACAGCAAAGAGTCCCACACTGAAATGCCCCAGCCAAGATTTTATACGCTTGAGGCCAGCGAGCGGCGCCCGCGCAGCGGGGGCCGCGAGGTGTGGCGGTAGAGGGAGGAACCAGACGGGAAGAGGAACCAGGTGAGCACAGTTAGTGGAGCGCAATGCTCCGTGGTCCTCGCAGTCCCGTGGGTGAGTCGATCTGCATCCAGCCCCCAACAAACAGCGTAGCGTCCAGTACGGTGAAGAACAGCAAAGAGTCCCACACTGAAATGCCCCAGCCAAGATTTTATACGCTTGAGGCCAGCGAGCGGCGCCCGCGCAGCGGGGGCCGCGAGGTGTGGCGGTAGAGGGAGGAACCAGACGGGAAGAGGAACCAGGTGAGCACAGTTAGTGGAGCGCAATGCTCCGTGGTCCTCGCAGTCCCGTGGGTGAGTCGATCTGCATCCAGCCCCCAACAAACAGCGTAGCGTCCAGTACGGTGAAGAACAGCAAAGAGTCACACACTGAAATGCCCCAGCCAAGATTTTATACGCTTGAGGCCAGCGAGCGGCGCCCGCGCAGCGGGGGCTGCGAGGTGTGGCGGTAGAGGGAGGAACCAGACGGGAAGAGGAACCAGGTGAGCACAGTTAGTGGAGCGCAATGCTCCGTGGTCCTCGCAGTCCCGTGGGTGAGTCGATCTGCATCCAGCCCCCAACAAACAGCGTAGCGTCCAGTACGGTGAAGAACAGCAAAGAGTCCCCATAGGACTCACCAACCTCTGGCACAGACATCACCCGACGCAGCGAGCATATTGCTTCAACTCGGGAGACCATAAAGTATTTTCAAGACTGGTCTACTTCCTGATTCCAGCAGAAGAAACAGAGAGGGTAGAAAGGGTAGAATACTTAGCTAGAGGAATATCAGACTGATGTGGCTGATGGTAGGAAGGGAACCAATAGGGCAGCGTCAGGGATGGATACTACACGGATGGGACATACGAGACCAAGCAGTGGCAAAAGAGGTCTGAATGCACTGAGATCTATTTCCGCAAGAATGAGGGCTCTGTATCATCAGCGGTCACCGTATGGGAAGCATATAAGACTGTGCTCCGAGACAGAGCACAAAATATCATAGCACATCAAAAAAGGAAAGAGACACGAGAAATAGAGGAATTGGAGCAAAAACTATTAGACCTAGAAGGCCGAATAGTCCAAGAGACCGATCAATTACAAACCCCCCAAATAGCCCTAACTTGTGCAGAATACTGATCTTTGACCAACCAAGAGGCTAAAGCCCAGATTCTTGCCACACATCATCGTCTCTATGAGGCAAGTGGCAGAGCAGGAAGATTGTTAGCTTGGTTGGGTAAAAAAATAAATACAAACAAGATGGATAGCAGAAATAAAAGAAAGAGGACAGACATAAGGCAGCCCAATATATTGCAGAGGCATACGCAAGATACTACGCAGAATTCTATAAAGCTAGAAGACTAATAGATTACTCCCTAATAGTTAGCTACCTTGAGGCCATTAACATTCCCACGCTTTCTGATGAAGATAGGATTGCCCTAGAAGCAAATTCTGGCGGAGGTGGCGGATGTAATAGGCAAGCAGAAGACAGGTAAAACTCCTGGGCCCAATGGACTGCCAGCAGAATTTTTTTAAATGAACACAGCCCTGTTAAGCTCACATCTCCTGAATATGTACCTCGCGACACGGAAAGAGGGGAGGCTCCCACCTGACTTACGCAGTGCAACAATTGTAGTGATACACAAGCTTGGCAAACCTGCCGCAGACTGTGGATCATAAAGACCAATCTCACTACTTAATGTAGAAACTAAGATCCTAGCCTCAATTTCAGCCACACAACTCTTAAGGGTAACGATAACACTTACAAAGACCAGTCGGGCTTTATGCCAGGGCGAGCGACGAGACATAATCTCCGTAGACTAGCTAATTGGCTAGAAGCGGTGAAGCATAGATCTACCCCACATGTGGTTTTATTCCTAGACGCCGAGAAGGCATTTGATGCAATGCACTGGCAATTCATGCACCAGGCCCCGAGACAGTTCGTATTTGGCCCTACCTTCACTTCCTGGGTGCAACTGTTGTACACCACTCTCAAAGGTAGGGTTTGAGTAAACAGAGTGCTCTCCTCTGATTTCCCGCTTGAGAGGGGGACTAGACAAGGATGTCCCTTGTTTCCCCTGCTCTTCGCGCTAGTCTTAGAACCATTAGCTTGCATGAACTGTGCACACCCCGACATCAGAGGATTTAGAGATGCAGGGAGACAGATGAGAGAGGAATGAATTTCCCTCTATGCTGACAATATCCTCCAATGCTACAGAACCCAATCAGACACTCCCACTCATATAACATACATTCAAAGAATATGGCCAACAAGCAGGATACAACATAAATTGGGATAAGTCCAGCATTTACTCAGTGTGGGGGGGGGGGGGGGGGGAAGGGGGGAGAGACTCTGGAAGCACAAGACCTCCTGGGGCAACTAAGAGTTTTAGTAGAGGGTTTCTGATATCTGGGTCTATATATAACTACCGACAATGCAACTAGCTCCAATCACAACATTAGGCGGATACTCACAGCATTCCACGAAGACGTGGAAAGGTGGAGGAAACTCCCCCCCCACCCCAACGCTTCTGGGTAGAGCTACCATGTTTAAGATGATTACCCTACCGAAATTATCATACACCCTGCAAAACACATATTGTAAGATTCCAGAGACAATTTTTTTTTTTTAAGTTTCAAAAACCTTTATTTGACAAAAAGTAAACATACAGGTCAGCACAGCAGGAAGTCACATAGCCATGTGTTACCCCCCCTGATCCGTAGGAGGTGGGGGGGGAGGGGGGGAAGAGGGAGGTGCAGTTCACAGGTACACAGCCATTTAGCCGACATCCCGGAGGACCGGCGGCGTTTCAGGAGGATCTACCCACCAGGAATCCCATTGCCATTACTGCAAATATCAAAGGCAGCACCGGCCTCCAGACCCCGCTTCAGGCTATCATGTATGTGGGGCAGTTCCGCCAGTGACCTCCCTCACCAGCTAACCTGAGCCAGTCCCTAAGTTTCTGTAAAACAAGTCCCAACGCCCCCCCTCCCATCCCACCCACCCCGCGCACGTCGTCTCATCACTCTCGCATCTGCGTACTGTCCTATCCGCCGTCCCTGCATCCGGCTGTAAGCCGGCAAGGCAGTGCTCCACTTTTGATTCGCCGTCCACTCTGCAGCCACCCTCCATCTCCCCCTCGATTCCACTCAAAGCATGCCACGCCCCTCCGGGTAATTACCCGCCACACACTCAGCCCACCAGCGCGCCTCCTGAGCATCACGCCAACCCGCCGTCCAGTCATGCGTCTACCAGCGCGCGCTCCAGTGTCCCACCTGCTTCCACCTCGCTGTGTGCATCAGGCCCATCGTCCTGTGGCGCCCCCCGGCTCGCCCCCTCAGCTTCCCCAGCCGTCAAATATGTTCTGTACAGTCCCCAAAAGTTCTTGGGACGGCTCTTCGGGGGCAACAATTCACTATATGTCTCCGCTTGCGTGCAGCAGTACAGCATATCTCTGACCCAGCGTTTTTTAGTGGGGAGCGGCCCCCTCATCCAGCACGACGCCACAACGCGCCGAGCCGTAAGGAGCGCTAAATCCGTCAGACGTCTGAGCGCCCGCGGGAGTGGCCTGGAGAAACCCAGCAACGCCAGCGCTGGGTTAGGCTGTATGTCCTTTTCTAGTATCTGGCTCAGTTCCAGGAACACTGCTGTCCAGAACCGGGCTATACCCGGACAGTGCCAGGCCACGTGTATGAAGTCCGCTATCGGGATATGGCAGCGTTCGCACTCTGCCGATGGGCGAAGCCCGTACCTGTGCAGTCTCTCTGGGGTGTAATAGACCCGCTGCAGGAACCTAAAGTGTATCAGTCGGTGCCTACCGTTTAACGACACCCTTTGAGTGCTAGAGCAGCAGTAGGACCACATCTCGTCCGTTATTACCATTTGTAGGTCGGCCTGCCACCCCCGTCGCGCCGCCGAGCACTCGGGCGCCCGGTGCTTGTCCCCGAGTTTTTTGAGAGTCGAAACGAGTTTGGTTGGGGCCACCGTTTTGATAACATATGTGAGTTCCGGGACCTCTGGCGGTTCCTCCAGGCCCGGCCCCAGCAGGGCCGACAGCGCACCACGGACCCTATGGAATTGGAAGCGCTGGAGCTGGGTAGCCCCAGGCCGGGCCAAGCAGATCTGCTCCCACGTTTTAACCACCCCCTCCTGGAACAGGTCCGCCAGTTTGGCGATGCCCAAGGCGCCCAGCGCACGTCGCACCCCCGCATCTCTCAGTGGGGGTAGCCAGATCGCCCACTCCACTCTCATCAGTGGGGAATACAGTAGATCGCAGTCCTGCGCCCTCCGGATCGCATGCCATGCATGATTCGTGGCCTTTAGGGAGTCCAATGTTCCCACCCTGCGGTCCACCGGCTGGAAGACAGTTGCCGGGAGGGGAAGCGGTTCCGCAAATAACCGCTCCATCAGCACGTGCGGTATATCCGTGGTGGCATGGACCCACGTATGTAGGTGTGCCGCCTGCGCTATGCGATAATACCTTTCCAGGTCAGGGGCCCCAAGTCCCCCCATCTCGTAGGGGAGCGTCAGGACCTTCCACTGCACCCTGGGCTGCTTACCGCCCCAGGCCAGCCGAACCAGGGTCTGGGTCAGCAGCGCAAAGAAGGCCTTAGAGAGTACTATAGGGATGTTCGCGAAGAGGAACAAAAATCTCGGCAGAACCACCATTTTCATGATGGCCACTCTGCCCATCAGCGACAGAGGGAGTTTAATCCACACTTCTACGTCGTCAACAAGTTTGGAGTAGGCTACCCCGTAGTTTTCCCGGAGCAGGACCTCCGGGTCCTTGTGCAACTGAATCCCCAAGTATCGGATGGGGTCAGAGGTCCACTGTAGGGGGTATTCCATAGGGAACGGCACAGTGAGCGGGGTCAGTGGGAACGCCAGCGACTTATTCCAGTTCACCTGGAGGCCCGAGAGGGCCCCGAACCGGACCACCTCTCTCAGCACGGAGGAGAGATTCTCCTCCGGGTTGCGGACGTAGAGTAACGTATCGTCCGCGTAGGTAGAAATGCAAATCCGATAGGAGGGGAAGTTAATACCTTCAAATTGATGATACTCCTGCATAGCGCATGCCAGCGTCTCCGCCACCAGAGCGTATAAGAGGGGAGAAAGGGGGCATCCCTGCCGAGTACCCCTGGAGACCGCGAAGGAGTCCGTGACTCGGTCCCCTATGCGCAGCCTGGCCGTAGGTCTAAAATATAGCGCGCCCACCATCTGCATGAACGGTTCTCCCAGCCCTAGTTTCCTCAGGACTCTCACCATGAAGGGCCACTCGACAGAGTCAAACGCCTTCTCCATGTCGAGGAAAATCGCCAAGGCCTTACCTCCCGGGTGCACATGCTGCATGGCTCCAAGAACTGTGCGAATGTTATAGGTGAGGTTCCTGGACGGGATGAACCCCGCCTGCTCCGGGGCCACCAACTCCGGCACCAGCAACGCCAGACGCGTAGCAAGGACCTTTGCATATAGCTTGGCGTCAACATTTATCAGGGAAAGCGGTCTGTACGAGCCGCACTGGTTCGAGGGCCGCCCAGGTTTCAGAATGGTGACGAGCAGTGCCTCCCGCATCGAGTCCGGCATGCTACCCTCCTGGCAGATATCATCAAAAAGGGTCATGATGTGTGGGAGAAGTTTATCCTGAAAGGCCTTGTAGAATGCCACCGTTAGCCCATCCGCGCCCGGGGCAGTGCCCGCCCTCATGCCCCCCAGTGCTTCCAGGATTTTGTCTTTTTGCACCGGCAGCGCCAGGAATTCCCTCTGCGAATTTGACAGGAAGGGCATTTTTATATAACTAAGATAGTCGTCTATCTCCTCCTCCATTTGAGAGGATTTTGCTGTGTACAGCCCCGCATAGTAGCCCCGAAATTCTTCCACTATCTCCGTCTCGTCAGTAATCACCGACCCAGATGCAGTCACCAGCTCGTCAACGACTAAGGGGCGCCTGGTGCTACGGAGTATCCCTGCTAATAGGGAGCCCGGGCGTTCGCTCTCCCCATAGGCGCGAGCTGTGGCGTATTTGCCCATGTGTTGCACTTCCCTGTCCGCCTCGCTGTTGAAGTCTGAGACTAATGTCTGAATCTGGGCGGCCACCTCGGGGTCTGTGGACCCTCTATGTCGCTCCTCCAGCCGAGCCAGCTGCGTCTCTAAGGTTCTCATACGCTGCCGTATGGATTTGAGAACACCGGAGTGCTTGGCCATGGCCACGCCGCGGATGTAGGCCTTAAACGAGTCCCATACCGTTTGGAAGCTCTGCACAGTCCCCAGATTAGCCGCAAAGAAAGCGTCAATCTCGTCCGCCAATTCCCCCCGATATGCCTCGTCCAGCAGGGAGTAGGGCGGCATCCGCCACGTGAACGGCGGCAATCGTGTGCCCGGGGCAGCAATTACCATGAGAAGGGGGGAGTGGTCCGACAGAGTACGAGGTAGAACCTCGCATCGCTTGACAGCCGCCAGGAGCGTCCGGGACGCCAGCCAGTAGTCGATTCTGGTATGCACATCGTGATATGCCGAGTAATGCGTGTAACCCGCCTTTTCGGGACTTCTAGGTCGCCAGACATCTACCATGTCCAGTTTGGTCAATTCCGCCTGCATGCACACAGCGGCCGCCGCCGGTCGGCAGGCCCGCCCCGAGGAGCGGTCCAAAGTCGGGTCGAATACGAAGTTGAAGTCGCCCCCCCACACCATGCGTGCCTGGGCGTGATGTCTGCACTGTGCAGCGAGTGCGGCGTAGAACTCCGGGGTATCGTAGTTGGGACCATAAACATTGACCACAATGAGGTCATGACCTTTGCCGATACACAGAGCGATCAAGTAGCGTCCGTCCGGGTCAGCAGCCAGCTTCTGCAGCGACATTTTGGATCGCGGGTTCACCCATGTGACCACCCCTCTAGAGTGTGAAGTAAAGCCTGCCGCCAGGCTGCAACCAGACAGACCCCTGTGGGAGAGCAATTTACTAGTGAGTGGGAGGTGAGACTCCTGCATGAGTGCCAAGTCTATGTTGTGCCTATTGAAGTAATTCAGTACTTTGCGCAATTTGCGAAAGTCGTTCTGTCCCCGCACATTCCATGTGAGCGCTCTGAGGGTCACCTCACGGCCATCCCCCTGCAACTTTCCATGTTCAGGCATTCCTGCAGTCATACTTCATAGCTTCCGTAGGGGGAGAGTCAGCGGAGGACCCCCCCCCCGATCACCGCCTGACAGCACATCTCGGGCGCGTAAGAGCAGAACAGAAGACTCTTTTCTCAACATACCGTGCGTTTCCCAGTCTCCAACCCCAAAACAACTCCCCAACCGCCCGGCCCCCCTCCCACAGCCGACCACTCCCAACCTGGCCAGACAGAGCCCCATCCCCACCCCCCCACCTCCATTCACAACAAACATGAGATAACTTCCCCAAATCGGCCCTCAAGAGGGCCTCCCGTGCTTAACAGCGCTGGGGCAGCGGCCACCGGGGATCGAACGTCCCTGCCTGTCGGGACACCACTGTGCAGGCGCACCCCCCGCACTGTTACCCTCACTTGTCAGCACAGCTCAAGCTAGTGATGTCCCCCAGTCAATAGTTCTAGTGGGCTCCTGAGTAATCCTCACAGGGGCGCAACACCCACGCCAGCGCGGCGAACCCCGCCGCCCCAGAGAGCACATGTCCGGGCATCTAGTTCAGCTGCTGGCCGGGGCAGCAACAAGCCGCCCCCGCATCAGGATAGGACCACCCCTATGGAGACCCCGCAACTATGAGACCCTGAAGCACCGCGCTGGCAGTAGTCCACAACTGCTAGCGGGGCCCCCCTTCCCAGGTCCAGTGTCACAGTAGGAAGGCACCCTCCACAAATTAGAAAGAGCTCACCCAGCATCGACGTCGTCGAGGGCAGGCGCCAGCACCTCCATCCGCACACAGGTCCAGTAGGCAGGCCACTCTCAAGGGACCCAGATGCCCCCGAGGGAAGGGGGGCCTCGGATCCGCGCCGGGCAGCAGCTCACCAGGAGGGAGCCGGCGCTCGACGGCTAGTCCTGCTCCTCCAGGCCAGGGGCCCCAGCGCAGGCGCCCGCATGTTCCAGCGAGCCACTACGTTGTCCCCTGCACCATTCCTTCAAGGATCGTTGCAGTTCTTTCGGGTCCGTGAAAAAGTGCGACTGGCCCTGCCTGTTGATCCGCAGCCTCGCTGGATACAGCATCGCGTAGTCCAGCCCTAGCTCGCGCAATTGTTTCTTGTAGGGGGCGAACTGTCTCCGTTCCTCCTGCACCCTAGCCGTGAAGTCCGGGTAGATGGAGATGTCCATCCCCTCGAATTGCAGCTTCCCTTTTTCTCTCGCAATCCGCAGGGCGGTGTCCCTGTCCCTGTAGTTCAACAGCTTTGCTATGATGGGTCTCGCAGGGGCACCCGGCCTGGGGCGAGATCCCAGCGAGCGGTGGGCCCTCTCCACGACGAACATGGGCGAGAACACATCCTCACCCAGCAGAGTGCGAAGCAGTGTTTCCACGAAGGGCTCCATCCGACCCGTATGCGTCGTCTCAGCGACTCCCGTGATGCGGACGTTAGATCTCCGTGAGCGGGCCTACAAGTCCTCTGACTTATCTTGTATGACCTGGAGCAGTTTACGAAAGTGTTTACGGTCTGAGTCCCATTCCGTCTGCGCCTCCTCGATCTGTGCTATTCTGTTCTCGGACTCGTCCAGGCGCGCTGAGTTCTTGTCCACCCTCTCCGACATGCGGTCCATGCGATAGGAGAGTGCATCGATCTTGGTGCCTATCTCCGCCAGACTGCCCTGCAACCCCTTTTCCATCGTCGCCAGCATTTCTTTAATGTCCGCACAGATAGAGGACTCCTGGGCAGGCCCACCGGGCGGCGGCGCCGGAGCCGCGGTATCAGGCCCCTTCGTCTTGCGAGGGTCGAAGGACAGTTTAGGCTGGGTCTTGTCCCCCTTGCCCATGTTGCTTCCGGGGCTCCGCGCTCCCTAGGGTCTCAGCACCGCACGGCCGGTCTCGGTATCCGTCCGGCGACTCCCACGAGGCCAGGAAGGGACTCCGCCGTTTCCCGGCAAAGCGCAGGCCAGGGGGCCCCCCCAACGTAGCCGGGCCACCAGGGGACCAGGGCTCCCGGGTCCAGGCCACGTCGCCCAGCACACCGCTCCTGCCCTGTGTCTGGAGGGCACCTCCCGGCTGTCTCCCCCGAGGAGGCAGCTATGGTCGCTCCAGCGAGGCTCTCCCTGGCCCTCTAGG
This sequence comes from Triturus cristatus, assembly GCF_964204655.1. Classification (NCBI taxonomy): domain Eukaryota; kingdom Metazoa; phylum Chordata; class Amphibia; order Caudata; family Salamandridae; genus Triturus; species Triturus cristatus. The sequence goes on from NC_140592.1 coordinate 840,253,185, forward strand.
CCGCACGTCGCCGTCTGGTTCCCGGCTGGCGTCACGAAGGGGGCCAACCGGTCCCGGTCTGCAATGCGCTCCACTCCGGTCTGGCAGGCGTCTGGAGCGCGATCCGTGCTTCCCCAACGCCCCGCCGGGCTCCTCAGGGCTCGCTAGGAGGCCGCAGCCGAGGCACCAGCGCCGGTCCGCCAGGCAGCCGCAACGCTACACCACTTCGCCCCGGGACAGCAGGGGCCCGGTTCCTCCCTATTCTGGGGCTGCGTGTGTGGGAGCGCCCGCCCGGTGTCCTCCCAGAGGTGGCTAGGAAGGGAGGGGCCCGGTAACCGGCGCAGCCGGGGGGGTCAGCGGCAGGCCCTGAAGCGCGAGGTCTCCATGTGCTCCGCGAGGTCCCCGTCCGACAAACCGAGGCTCGGCTCAGGAAGGGGGGGAAGCAGATCCGACAGTTCTCCACCCCGTCCTCCACAGGTGCTCGTATCTCCTTGGTCCCACTGGGTGCCGTTCGTGCCCCAGTGTCTCCGGGTCCACCGCGGTCGGCGCTCCCGGGGGTTCGGGTCCTCTCCCTCGCCGGTGGCCGCATGTCGAGCGACGCACACCGGGGCAGGTCTCAAGGCAGGTCGGGGATGACGGCCCAGTCCGCCCGACCAAGCTCCGCTCTCCGCGCCGACGCCCCTCGGCGCCGCAGGAGTATTCCGGGGCTCCCAGGCGAGGTAGTCTGGTGCGGGAGGGCTTCCCCGCGCTGAGGCGCTCAAGCTATGCGCTGCAAAAGGATAAGTTAAGGATCGTTTGAGGGTTGATGCCAGGAGCTACGCGCTCACGCGTCCGCCATGATCCTCGGCTCGATTCCAGAGACAATTTTCGAAGCGATCGCTGACTATCTGCGCACATTGCTGTGGGATGAGGGACACCCAAGAGTTGGACTACAACGCAACTCATACAATGGTGGGATTGCTCTTCCATACACAGGCTCTTACTACAAAGCCGCCCACCTAATTGCAATAGGGACACAAGCCAGAAGACCATCCAACCTATGCTTTGGAAAAGCTTCAATTTCGGTCACTCTCACACCTACACGATATTTACGTGGGTAAAGGGCTACGACAACTACTTCCTGCTACGCAGAGAACAATTGAACCATGGAAGAATGCGGAAAGGCAAATGAAATGGGACAAACTAATTACACGAGAGACCCCACTACGGGAGGGAACGAGACTGCCGGAAATCAATAAACTCCAGAGTTTTAGACAATGGCATACAATAGGGAGCTCCACGATGGGCTATCTCCTATAGGGAGACGCTTTGATCTCACTTAGCTCGCTTCAAAGAGAATATCAACTGAGTAACACCCAAAAATATAAGTACCTCCAGTTAAAACATGCATGGCAAGCAGGAAAAGTCGACACAACTGGCATTCCGGATCTTGCGCCACTAGAGAGTAGGCTGTTACAAGAGGTGATACCAGAAAAAGCAGTCTATTGGACATATAAAACCCTAGTCAACAATATCCCAGATAGGCTGACAAAACTTCAGTTGAAATGGGAAACCACAAGTGGAGCTTCAGAAGACATTGAATGGGAGGCGGCACTAATGCACACCAGAGAAGTAGCCATTAAGCTAAGACTTGGACAGGGCACGCCTACATGCCGTGGGGAGAGCAGAGACATCTAGATGTCTTCGATGTAAGACAGAAAGAGGCACATTGATACATACCCTCTGGTGTTGTGTGTAGATTTAGATTCCGTATATAGGTTTCCTGATGTATGCCTTTATATAGGTACAATTCATATTGCCCTTATTTAGGCATAGAAAATCCAGCCTTATTTAGGCATTATCCATGCTAACCAAATAAAGGGCATGGTCTCCTACATCCATCAATGCACATCACAACGAGTTCTTGGAAAACCAGACTCTTAAGCCTTTAGGAATTTCCCTTACTTGGATATTGATTTCTCCAAGAACTCATTTATTATGCATGAACATCTATTCCTTAGGGGTTCATTCATGACGTTCCGATGCCCGACTTTTAGGTCAATACAGGCATTCCTAAACACCTTCAAGGTATAAATATACCTGCACTTGCCCTGGCAAACCACGGATCCGGCACGACCCAGCTCGACTGCCTACTTGCTGTTCGCCACGGCAAGTTCGGAAGGAAATCGAGTTCCAGCCTGATGCAATGACCAGACGCGGTCATCCTCTTCGCAGAGAATCCAGCCCCCCAGTGTTTCTTACTCCCCTTGCGGGGTGTTAGATATCGAGTCCCGGAAAAGAGATTCCAACCTCGCACATTATAAGGTATGGAGCAGACTAGAACTTAAGAGAAACTTTTGGCAAAAACTAAAACTATAGCTAGCTATACTTTAACAGCACCTACTTCTTACCTCGTACTACACTTAGGTTAGGTACACTGGGGTAGAACTATTTAGAAGCATCAGATGAGTATCCACAGTTTAGCCTGTGTTACTTATGTATTTTAATTAATATATGTCATAGCTACAAAAGATGCTATTGCAGTATTATTTTATCTTACTGCTAACTCTGTACATATTGTACTTCGCAGCCTGTCTTACGATTGTAGCAGTTCATATCTCTTGCATGAGAAATAAGACTGCTCAATAAACCCTTTTAATTGAAACGCCAGTCTCTCTGTGCAACTCTGTAGAAACGAAGCATGCATGATTGACTGAGAGAAACTTATCCATTGTTTCCACGGTTCTGAGATTGTTCCGACTCTAAGGGAAACAGTTGTCATGTTTATGCAGTTGTCAGAAACTAATCCCTTCTTGTATGTTCGAGAAGTTTCTAATAACCTCTGAGTTAGCTGGCACACACAAGTTATTAAGTTTAATGTACTCGATAGAGACATACTCACCTCAGTCCTATGTCAAATCTATAGTGCATATTATTCCAATGCGCAGAGCCTATCAGGGATATAGGAACTACACTACATGGCCCCCAACGGTTTGATAAGGCACTAATTTAACGCTAGATACTGAAGTAACTCAGTCGTGCTTTTCTGAGACCCCTACTCCTAATACTTCATAAGACGTCTGTGGTGGGTAGGGATAATATCCGCCATAGATGAGTAGGACAAAAATCCTATGTATTAGCTGTTTGGTTTTGTTCAACGTTGAAGGATACAGTGTCCCAAAATATTGGGCACCTTATCTTTGTTCCCTTGAAACTTGCTCTGAAACTTTCATTAAACAATGACGGAAAACAGCACAAACACCGATACTGGTGGAGCTGCGGCTGATGAAGTCACAGCAGCTTTTAATCGTACAGGTTTTCAAGAAACCGACGAGGATGGTAAAATCATCCATCCAAATTTAAGGAGAGTCATCACTCTAAAACTTCTAAAACAAGGTCTGACACCAAAAGGTAGTGGAGCAGTTTTTGTGATAGAGGCACACAAATCTCACCAGACAGAGGTATTCTATTCATGGATAGTATTCCCAGAATAAAATCTAGTAACACATTTGTTTCACTTCTACAAAGAAGATGATCCACCTGAGGAATGTATTCCTTTCGAGGATATTGAAATTCCACTCACATACAAGGAGCATGAGTTCTGGTTTAAAGGCGCCCTAAAACATTACAATCACATTACCAGGCTCGGTGCACTAGGTAGACCAAGAGCAACATGGCCGATTTTAGCCGGCTACACACCTGAACCTGACATTGAATCGATGTCGGACGAGGAATTACTTGATACCATACAAAAGCGGAAACAAGCTTCCTAGGACCGGTTTCTGGCATTTCAGCCGTCTTCAGCCAGGCTTGCTTGAATCCAGTGGCAAAGTGAGCAAGGGACTCACGTCTGAGCATACCCTGCCAACTTATGGCGAACAAAGCAAAAACCAAAGGAAACCGGTCCTAGGAAGCTTGTTTCCGGTTGCAATGTTCAACACTCCGTCCATCATTTCCTTTGGTTTTTGCTTTGTTCGCCATAAGTTGGCAGGGTATGCTCAGACGTGAGTCCCTTGCTCACTTTGCCACTGGATTCAAGCAAGCCTGGCTGAAGACGGCTGGAATGCAGAAACCGGTCCTAGGAAGCTTGTTTCCGGTCCAGGGAAAACATGGCTTGGCAGTTCGGGCTGGACTGTTCCCATGAGGCACAGGGTCAGACTGATTTGCATATGGCCATGTCTGAACTAGGGGGTGGCAGAGTGGGCTAAAGAACGGTGATGGATTAAACCCAGATCAGTTGACTGGGGGTGAGTGCTTGCAATGTTCAACACTCCGTCCATCCTTTCCTTTGGTTTTTGCTCCACTACAAACTTAGCCTGTCACCTGCAAGGTTCACCGGCTGCAGTGATTAATCCCATTTTTGGCCAACTTTCTAATGGGAGTTACATTATGTTGAATGATCACAGCTGCTGTGGCATGTTGCCAGGAATCTCATATCTAGTAACGGTTACATCCAGGGTCACTTGCTGTATGCAAGTCTTGTTTCCACAAATAAAGACAGTCAGGGAGTCGCCTCTATGGCCTTCACTGAACATCTCTTCTATACGAATTGATACTCTAAGCAGAATGAAAGCCATTCTTTTACAAAAAACAGTGCCACTGACCTCGGCCAAAGAAACCTATGATCTACAAGTCGCAAGGACTTCTGCGGAGATACATACCCTTTTGTATACAAACTGCCCTGTACGTTTCTCAGAAATGTTAGGTCGTATCTTAAACATGTCTGATACGAGCGGTATTATACATGGATTTAAGAACATGTGTGCAAGACTGTTAGCACCTTTTCAAGCAGTCCTCGGAATTTTTCCAAACTTCGTGCACTCTGTGTTTGGCGGACTGCCACTCCTTTTAGCACTCGTTGCAGGGATCCTATTTTTGCTCCTACTGCTACGATATGGCAAGCCAAATCACCAGCCTCACTCCAGGCACCATAGAGAGCTCTATTGGAGATGAAGTGTCGTGAGCGCATCGTCCACATTTTGGGTTTACCTAGTCTACAAGAATTAAACACCACTTGGTTTCTGTCATTCAGACCAATCTGGCAAGATTGCATCTTACCTGTTCTATTCTGCCTGCTCTGCGGTGAAGAATGCGTGCCAGACATCTGTCTAACACTCCCATCAGTCATGCCTACGGATATCGATACTCTGCTGGACCCAGTAACGCCCCATGCTCTGTGTTGTCCCCAGCGGCTACCAATCCTGATGACGGCATTCATTGAGATTTCACAGACGCAAATTGCTACTGCTGAGGTACGTGAGGAAACAGGCATGCAGGTAACATCCAATTCGAACATTGCTGATGTGACCAATGCTGAAGGCGATAGTTCACATCTATGTGCAGTTAATCTTCTAAACAAGGTATTCCAACTTTCACCTACAATGGTAGATGAATTTTTGGCAACAGAAATAGAAGATTTCATGTTTTCTCCAGGCCCCCACACTGACTTTTGATTCAGGCACACAGTGTTCCTATGAGACTCTGAATTTGGCCTTCATTCTTTTCAGACAAGGAACTAACTTTGGAACTTTTTTCCTATGATTAATTTTTTTTTCTCCAAAATTTGTATTTTTTCATTTTTTGGCACAGTAATCGGCTTATAGTAGAACTATTTATAGAGAACAGAATTCTTTGAAAATCTTCCAGGGACATTATGCCACCTTGTCACATCAACAATTGATTTGTGTTAACCTGATATGAAATGGTTTCGGACCTTTTTCTTCTGTATTAACGAGCCATTTCATCATATGTATATATTTCTGATTCATTCTTGTTGGCATTTTCAATGCACGCATATACTTAGAATGGAACGTTGCTTTTAATATGTACAGCACCTTATGCATAGCAATGGTTTTGTAATGCATTTTTAGGACATATGCTTTTTAGATATGTTTTAGCATGTTTGCGATTATCAAGTGATATTCTCTTTTAGACATGTTTAGGATTTAGTAATGTCGTTCATACGAAACTGGAGTGGGTGTTGTGTGAAGATTTAGATTCCGTATATAGGTTTCCTGATTTATGCCCTTATATAGGTACAATTCATATTGCCCTTATTTAGGCATAGAAAATCCAGCCCTTATTTAGGCATTATCCATGCTAACCAAATAAAGGGCATGGTCTCCTACATCCGTCAATCCACATCACAACGAGTTCTTGGAAAACCAGACTCTTAAGCCTCTAGGAATTTCCGTCGCTTGGTTATTGATTTCTCCAAGAACTCATTTATTATGCATGAACATCTATTCCTTAGGGGTTCATTCATGACGTTCCGATGCCCGACTTTTACGTCAATACAGGCATTCCTAAACACCTTCAAGGTATATATATACCTGCACTTGCCCTGGCAAACCACGGTTCCGGCACGATCCAGCTCGACTGCCTACTTGCGGTTCGCCACGGCAAGTTCAGAAGGAAATCGAGTTCCAGCCTGATGCACTGACCAGACGCTGTCATCCGCTTCACAGAGAATCCAGCTCCAGTGTTTCTCACTCCCCTTGCGGGGTGTTAGATAACGAGTCCCAGAAAAGAGATTCCAACCCCGCACATTCTGAGGTGTGGAGCAGACTATAACTTAGTTTTTGCCAAAAGTTGCCAAAAGTTTCTCTAAAACTATAGCTATAGCTAGCTATATTTTAGAAAACAGCACCTACTTCTTACCTAGTTAGGTTAGGTACACTGGGGTAGAACTATTAAGAAGCATCAGATGAGTATACACAGTTTAGCCTGTGTGATTTATGTATGTATTTTAATTAATATATGTCATAGCTACAAAAGATGCTATTGCAGTATTATTTTATCTTACTGCTAACTCTGTACATATTGTACTTCGCAGCCTGTCTTACGATTGTAGCAGTTCATATCTCTTGCATGAGAAATAAGACTGTTCAATAAACCCTTTTTATTGAAACGCCAGTCTCTCTGTTTCTGTGCAACTCTGTAGAAACGAAGCATGCACGATTGACTGAGTGAAACTTATCTATTGTTTCCACGGTTCTGAGATTGTTCCGACTCTAAGGGAAACACAGTTGTCATGTGTATGCGGTTATCAGAAACTAATCCCTTCTTGTATATTCAAGAAGTTTTTAGTTTCCTCTGAGTTAGCTGGCACACACAAGTAATTAAGTTTAATGTACTCGATAGAGACATACTGACTTCAGTCCTATGTCAAATCTAGTGTATATTATTCCAATGCGCAGAGCCTATCAAGGATATAGGAACTACACTACACTGGGACTGTCACCACATTAAAAAATACTAGTCATGAATCATTGCTGAGCTAAACAATGTATTAGAGACACAAGTACCCATGGACCCCGGGTACATGCTGTTGAAAATTCCATCAGCGTAGGATCTTATCCGCCCTAAACCCGTATTATGCAACTTGGGTCTCATAGTTGCCAAAAGAGATATAGCTAGGAAATGGGAAGATCCGGGGCTTCCTAAGATTGATGAATGGAAGGCAAACATGGATTTATATATGGCGGCAGAAAAGGTAGCCTACAAAGTTAAGGGGTGTCCCAGGAAATTTACTAAAACTTGGAGCCCTTGGATACGAGACTATGAGCTAGAAATGGGAGAGATAACAGAGGTGTCACACCCATGAACCTTCAGAGAACGGCCAGATGATCGTGGAGAAATTCCCTCCCCTGACAGATAGCAAGGAATCCCAGGCAATACAGAATCACAAGACGGCAATCAAGTGGGCTCAGATCTGTATGTGTATTGTAACTCGATGACCTCAAAGAATGAGAGTATGTAAAGAGATACACCCTTGGTACTATTATATACCTTGAAGTGAAATAAATACCAATAAAAACATTTAAAAAAAAGAAAATACAGCATTCTGATTAGCCATGGGAGCTTTATTTCCCTTGGACCATCGTTGCTGCCAGGCATTACAGGACTCTGAGATTTAAGTTCTTTACATTAAAATAAAAAGATACATGGGCAAGGGTAGGGATACCCTGATTCCACCCCCCAGGTCCCATGGCAGGTGAGGGGGACCCCAGAGGGACACACAGCAAAAAATGCCACGATCCCGTCTTGCGGAATTGAGAAAAATAATTGCCGGTCAGGTTGCATTTATTTATAATAATCCCCATGGAGCCTTCTCCCAGGGCTGCATAGCCTCCCTCCGCTGGGGAGCCCACCATTAGGGTTGACATTAACTTTGGAGGCGGGGGGGGGGGGCACACAGCTCCTCTACCCAAGCCTCTAAAGACCTCGGGGAGCCCACCCCTTAAGGCCAAAAATTCACAAAATAGAGAGGGGGCCACGCGGCCTCCCTCCTCAAGTCTGAAAATGCCATGGGGAGCCCACCACCCTGCAAATTCCTTTAAGGGAGGGGGGGCTGTGCAGTCCCTCTCCCTGAGCCATTAATACCCCGGGGACCCATCCCCAGGGTCCAGCTCACATGGTATGTCCCAGAGAGCACACCCCGGGTCTTGGCGGTTTCCCTACCCACAGCGGAGAGGGACACCTGTGATAGCTCCCACTTGGCGGGAGCATTTTTAAATCTCTCGCCATGTCAGTAAACACCAGGTCTGCTCCCAACGGGCAGGAGCTTCAAAAATGCTCCTGCCCTCTTGGAGGACACTTTAGTTCTGTGTCCCTGCCTGCAGTGATGTGGGCGGAGAAACAGATCAAACTATTGCTCCCAGACACAGGGAGCAGCATTATTAGCTGCTCCCTGCAGGCAGGAGCAATGCCAGCTCCCGCTGGTTACAGGGAACGAGCTGTGGCTTTGGGCTCCCCCTGCAGCCCCCAACAACACTGTGATGAGTGCCCTGGATGGGCACCAAGGCACCCACATTTTGATGAGCCAGGCCTGGGGGATGTGGTTCCCGGGGACAAAAATTGGCCCCGGAAGTGGAAGGGGGATGCATACGCTCCTTCCCCTTCAGAACTGTGCTGAGCCCCCAGGGCTTAAATCCGCCCAGGGAGAGGGGACCGTGTGCACCCCTCCCCCTTCACAAGTGTGCTGGGACTGGGGTGGGTGGGGTCCCAGTGGCCAAAAAAGGTCTGAGAAGGGATCCGCGTACCCCCCTCCCCCTACACATATAGCCAGGCTCCAAGGCTGAAATCGGTCTGGTCAAGGGTGCCACGTGCCCTTCTCCCCCTTCAACAATGCACTGGGCCCCATGAGATGGTGTTCCCGCGGCCCAAAGTGACCCTTGTATGGGGGGTCCCCTACCCATTACATTTGCATTTATCCACAGGAGGTTGGGTGCCCAGGGCAGAAATTGGCCTGGGGAGAGGGGGCCACACGCTTATCAAAAAGTATTGCAGCTGGTCCTGCACTGCATGCCCCACCCTCCTCTAAACAACCATGCCTTTGGGACCTTATAAGTGTTTAGCCATGCAACAGTTGTTGTTGTTGCACCAAGGATATTGTGCTGCATAACTAAATACTTACAAGGTCCCAAAACTTACAAGGTCCCAAAAGCGAGACCTATTGGCTATGCCAATGCTTGTTTTTCTTTGTTGCAGTTTTGTATAGCGCTAACTCGACCTGAAGGAACTGGAGGCTCTCTACATGAGCACCAGTTACATTAATTTTCTATTTAAGGCACGGAAAGATTATGTGATGTGTTCAGAAACACAGGATGGTAAGCTGACGGAGAGATAAATAGCACCAATAGTGTTTTAAAGAGAGCAAGCATTGAAAAGCTGTGTTTGTTTATAAGCTAAGCTTGTTATCAGAGTGGTTTTATCAGTATAAAACAAACGTGTAACACCACAACAGCGCTTGATGTAATGGCGGCTTTGTGCAGTGTACTGTGGGTGAGGATTATGTAATCTTCGGAGTGTCCCACTTCTGCTCCTTTGTGTCGACGACCCCAACACAGATGTCCAGAGTAGAAATGGCAGTGGGGAGAAAAAGTCCCCGCACGCATGTCCCACCATTAACAAGAACAAACAAAACCTTCGGTGCCTGTCGCAGTTTTGTATAGCGCAAATTTGACCTGAATGTATTGGAGCACTATACATGAGCGACAGTTACATTACACATGGTCACATTCATTTTTTTTTTTTAAGGCACAGGAAGATTACGTGATGTGTCCAGAATCACAGGATCTTAAGCCGACGTCGAGACTAATAGCACCAATAGCGTTTTAAAGAAAGCAAGCATTGAAAAGCTGTGTTTGTTTATAAGCAAAGCCCTGTTGTCCTAAGGGGTCTTATCAGTAGAAACGTGTAACAACACAACACCGCTGCCTCAAAGAGAGAGTTTGGAATGAAATTATATTCTTGCAGTTTATTTTAATCTCTAGCAGATTGCTTACTTTTTAAACTACAACTAGGCAGGGCCTTACTATTTTATTTTTTATTTAAACTATATTATTTGGTTGTGCTGTGAAACAACACCTCACACAACCAAAGGTAAGTCAAATATCCTAATGAGAGTGTGTCCAATCAGTGGATCTGACTATGGGACACTGTAACAGACCAGATTCTCAAGGTTCATGTTAAAAGTGGCACAGCTTGGTACACCAGTTTTCTAGATAAATCAGACCTTGAAGTTGAACAATTTTGCGCCTTATAGTGCACAACAAGCCCACTCCTTGCATTACAATGAGATTCACCTTGAACTCTACTGAGTTCAGCAACAACAAGTTACATCAACTTCCTGCTCTCCTTAAAATTCCCCATTTCTTTACAAACTGTTTCTCACCTGGCTGAATTTCAGATCAGTGGGATTAGAAGCTCTTTTAGTATAAGGTAGGTGCTCAACCCTGCCTAATGAGGGTACATCAAATGAGCTTTCGTTATCGTTCTCCATTGCAGAACAGCTATTCATGTAATTAAACTATATTAAGGAAGGTTCTGCAGTTCTCTGAAAAGCTCAAACTGGTTTGATGGCTTTTAAGTCAGACTACTGAATTATGGAAAAAACAATTGCTTTATAAGTATCTGCTTTCAAGGATGCCATGACAGAAAAATATGATGACGCGTTCCACCTTTTTGAACTTTAGTGGCAAATGAGTGGATACAATGGGGTTTACTGCAACACTGGCCTACTGTTGTGGGCACAGCAGAGAAACAAACAAAGCCCTGACTTAAATTGTGCTCTCATTTAACAGAAAAAAAGTGCACAGTCGGCAAAATGGTTAAGGTTCATAAGAGTACACATCTAGTCATCACACTTAGAACACTGGAAAGTGAGTATAAACAAAACAGCAGAAATTAAGCGATGAGTGATACAGTGCAACACCTAGAAGGATGGGAACACTCTTGTACAGCCTTTCTGGGAGAACTAGCAAATGAGACACTTGCATCTAAAATGTCTGTACGGTTGGGCAGGGCAGTGGTGCGATGTTCACAGCATTATTTTGGAGCCTCCTAGAGACCAAACAGACCGCTCTCAAAGCGCTATGGGCATCAAACCACTCAAACTCTCAGATAGCAAGCCCAGTGCTGATGCTGCGCCAAGTCTGACTCACTATTGTGAGCGGTCGAACGGTAATTTTGTTTCCTGCTCAAAGCACAGTGGATCTTCTGGTGAAGTGTGTGTTCTATGTTAAGTGCAAGTCAATCACAATGATAACCTCTTCTGTGCCCATGACGAGATGGTCTCGTCATGGAGCACAGTCGCGCTGTGCCCATGACGAGACTATCTCGTCATGACACCCACCCACTAGGGAAGCGCCAGGCACAGGAGGGGGAAAGGCCTGGCACCCAAGGGGTTAATCCGAAGGTGCATACCTCTATATAGAAATATTTGCCAAATTACTAATTTAGAAATATGTTAGGATTCAGCAAATACAAGGATGCTTCTTCAACTTTCTGTACGGGGGGCAGCAGAAGTGGTCTCAACTTCTGTATCACCCATAGATAGCGCAAAGGTATTCTAAGCAATACAAGTAGCGTAAGAGACGAATGGGGTCCCCATGGTCAGGACCAATGGCCGGGCGTGCATAGCAAGAGATTAGCTATATGGGAGGATGTTGTTACCAGGGCCTGGTAACAGGCAAGATCCTGCAGCCAAACCCTTGTTGCGCATGGCCAAAGTCCGTGCACAGCAGGGGGGGTTGAATTAATGTATGGTAATTAAGAATTATTTTAAGTTAAAAAAACAACCTTGAAATTCACTGAAAAACCAAACGTTATACTTATGTGAATTTGTCAGTGACCACATTAACATTTTGAACAAAAAAAGGAAATTCACCAGTTATTGATAGCAGCCCCCTTGCGCCTCTGCCTCGTAACGCTTATAAACTCACATATGACATGTTCTATTACATTACTTATGACATCACTGATGACATCATCCAATGAGTGTGCTAGTTTGTTTTACAGTTTACATAGTGTCAGGTAACAAACCATATTGCTTCTCTGTGTAATTTTGTACAGCTTGGGCACAGCTAATGGGTGTAAGTGTTTACAAAACACATATGCTCCTAATGCACAATAGCTATGTAAAGGTACTGAACATGCTATAAATGTTCGCATTTAAAAATAACTCTGGGTAGATGAGCAGGGCTGAATCACTGCAGTAACTGGCACCTGGGAGGGAAAGTGTTTTAATATCATGTTGGCATATGTTCCCCCAGCGATCCACAGAACGGCTCACCCAGACATGAGTAAGATGATACTAGACCCAACAAAAGGAGACCTAGTGATAGGTGGAGACTTAAACATGATGATAGGCGAACAGAAAGTCCCCCCGCACTAGATCCAGCTTAGCTGACTTCATGGTGGGCCTTGGCTCGTAGATGTGTGGCGAGAGATCAAACCTCACACACTGAAATACACATTTCAAAGGGAGCTCACAAAAGTCTGTCCCGCATACATCACATCATGCACTGGCCGAGAAAATAAAAAACTTCAAAGACATACAACATTCAGCAAGGGGTTTTTCGGGTCATCCCCCCGATCTGGGCAAGCTACACCCCACGTATGCATTAAACAATTTAGCTGAACCCCTGGTACCTAAAGGTCACACATATTAAAACTGGTCTCATTAAGTCCACCGAGCATTATTTTAAGGAGAATGTCAGGTCAATAGACTCACCCCAGATTCTTTGGGAGGCTTTCAAGACAGTACTAAAGGGGCAAGCACTCTCGCTAACAGCAAGTTATAAAAAAGAATAGGAAAAAATTGGAGTAGTTGGAGAGAGACATACAACCAGGGAACTAACTCCTACAGGCACCCAAGACGAGACAGCTAAACATACATTAGACGTAAGTGCCAGGAATATAAGAACCTAGTAACAGAGGCAGCCAGAGCAAAACACAAAATATACGAACTCAGAGAAAGGGCAGGAAAGTTACTAGCATGGCTCGATAGGAGGGAATGGGGAACCGCTGGGGAACTACTCTAAAAGTAGACAATGGTGAAATTTTGAAGGACCCGCAGGCAATAGCAGAGGTTTTCGCATCTCATTTTGCACAACTATATTCTCCTGCAACCACAGCTACTGTTGAGGAGTCGAGAGAATTTCTGGCAGATCTTCCTGTCCCTATCCTCTCTCATTAAGAGCGGCTGACGCTAGAGGCCCACCTCACGGATGATGAAATAGTTTCAGCAATCTGCAGCATACAATCCGGGAAGGCGATGGGGCTGAATGGCCTACCAATAGAGTTTTATAAAATAACGCCTGCCAAAGAGGCTCTGCATTTGCACCAAATGTACCTAGAAAGCAAAAAACTGGTATATTGCCAAGGAATCAAAGATTAGCCTCCATAGTGGTAATACACAAAAAGGGAAAGGCATTGAAGGACAGTAGTTCATACCGCCCCATCTCTGCTTAATGCAGAGGTCAAAATTCTGGCCAAAATACAGGTAACAAGTCTGCTCCAGGTTGGAACCAAACTAGTACACTTGGAACAGTCAGGATTCATGCCGGTGCGCAACATGGCCCTTAATCTACGCGGCCTCTATGGAGTGATGGGACGGATAAGTACTATCAAAGAGGACGCAGCAATACTCTCTCTTGACGCCCAAATGGCTTTCGATACCATCGAATTGCCTTATAGGTTAGCGGTTCAAGAGTGTATGGGACTAGGTCCAAACTTCCTGGTGTGGATCCACCAGCTTGTGGCAGTGTCTCACGTCCTGTTCTAGCCCATTTATCATGGGCAACAAGATTCCCTTGTAGTCCAAGTAAGCATCTTTAAATACCCATTGCCCCAGGTACTTAAACCTGCGAGTCTCCACCCTTAGCGGCAAGACATCGCTCCACATGGCACCCAATCCCCTTCCCTATACCCCCGAAATTAGTAGGGACTTTTCCCAAGTTATGGCGTAGCCAGTATATCTGCCTAATATCTAGATTTACAAAGGGGCCTCATTCCCAATTACGGGCGAAACCGATGCTCCCGGAACCAAACTAGTAGACACGTCCAGGGGTAGCCAAATTGCAAAATCACTGCCCCGAGTACCCAATAGCCAGCGCGAGCACCAGAAACCTATGCAGTGTAAAAACCCAAGTATATATACATTCGTCCAGACCAATGAGGATAGAGCACAGCCAAACTACATCGAAAATCCCAATAACCTTATTCCCCAACACCAGGCCAGATACACCCAGGCAAATCCGAGTACCTACCACAAAGACAGACCTCCACACTCCACCTCCTGGAGAGGGACCATGGATAATGAGCCAGTGCACAACCGACACCTAGATCAGGCCAATTATTCTGTAACAAGGGAAGATCCAGAGCTACACTGTGTATTCCTTACAAATGTTCCAAGACTGAAGGTGGGCAAAAGGGAAGACAAGGATTCCCTACTAAATAAAGCAATCCATTGGATCAGAAAGGAAAGGCAGTGTCTATCCATAATAAGATCTGACTTAAAAAACGTTGAAAGGATACAACAAGACAGGGGTGACCTGGACGATATCAAGCTAACCTTCCACTATAAAAACATCGCAGAAATTTTAATAACCATGAATCTGAGATCTCACTCCTTCTTCAACTCCAGCATTGGCATTAGACAGAAAAGAACCTGTCTAGTTGGTAGGGACACAGTACACCATACCTCGGGGGGCCTCTCGAATTTATCAGATCCGGACTGACTGACTCAAGAATGGACTGACAACTTATTACAATTGGCACAAAAAATTCCAACTGCATCCCCTCCCGTACCTGAGAACGATACACACTGTGAAAAATCCCATTCGGTGGGAGGATTAGGCTCAGAAGTAGAGGAAGGGGGCAACTTGGACAACACTATTGGGACACTATTGTGCCATATTCAGACAACCCAATCAGTAGTAGACTGTAGCCCCCCCCACCAACACTCATACCATCTCAAATGCTGTGAAGATAGTAAGCTGGAACATAGCCGACCTCACAAGGAAGTTGCAGGAACCAGACTGGCATGAATATATAGACACTTTCGATCTTTGTTTGTTTCAAGAAACGTGGGCCAGGGAACCTTTGTATAAGGTGGGCTATAGAACTTACAGTGTAGAGGCGCGGCAATCAGCTAGGGGTAGACCATCAGGAGGTCTGCTTATTTGGGTTGCAAATAGCATCAACGCGTCTATAGGAATAATACAATCAGACTCAGAGGACATCCTGGGCTTAAGCTTCAAATTTAAAAATGACTTGAGGCTATCATTATTTAATGTTTATATCAGGCCCAGAGATAATACCAAAGAATCAATGATAGTACAGTTATTGGAAGAAGTCCTAGCCCCCTTACTCCCTGTTGGCCCCATTCTAATTGCCGGTGATTTCATTTGCTGCTATGAACCTCTGTCAGGCCTGAAAGACATCTTTGAAGATGAAGATACTGCTATGGGCATACCTCTTCTGGGAATAGTTAACTCCTGTAGAAGTTCTCAATCTGCATTACAGTTACTGAATTTTACCATAACAAATGGGTTGAGATCTTGCAATGGTAGAACACTTTCGGACCCCCATGGATCAAACACTTTCTCAAGGGGGTCCGCGTCATCCAGGATCGACTATATCATGTTAAGCTCGACTTACTGGGCTTACGTTAAAGATTTTAAAATAGATACCAGAAGAGAAAGTGACCATTTCCCACTCTGTTTAGAACTCGCAGAAGAATCATTTCAAAAACATCCAACGACACAATTGCGATCTGGCCACGAATCGATCCAGCCCATAGTAAGCAATAACAGAAGGGCAGTAAAATGCCGTCCATAATGGGTAACGTCCAATCACTTACTCACATTTACAACAGTTTTAGTGATCTTGTGTCGTTGTATTTAAATGAACCTGCAGGGTCAATCCTGATAACACAGATCCATTCAAAACTGGTAAAAAGAATTGAATCAGACCTGACAAAACCTGGGCATGCCAAGTTTAAAAACCGCGCAAAGGCTGCAAAACCAAATCCCTGGTTTGATAATGATTGTGTGGAAAAAAAACAACTCCTAATGAAGGCTCTCCACGCAAAGGATCCCTTGCTCATTAGAGAAGCAAGGATATCATACAACAAAACCTTGAATGTAGCCCGTAGAAGTTGGGAAGATTCAAGCTGGGGAGAATTAGTAAAGGCAGCAAAATTGGGCGACCAATTCACATTTTGGCAGATTATTGCAAAGAGTAAGAATCCAGGTGCCCCGGCTCCTGATCTTAACCTGGACCCAGGCACCTGGCACAGACACTTAACCCATCTATACGCCTCACAAATCCCTGTGATGGATGGCCAGAGTAGTGCCACTGGTAGTCTTATATCATCAACCACGATTGCCCCATTGTGCTTTAGCATCGAAGATACTAGACTGGCCCTGAACTCAATCAAGCCCTCAAAAGCTCCGGGACCTGACAAAATACCTGGTGACCTTTTTAAACACGCACCAGAGGTATGGGTCCCATACATCAATCTGCTAAGCAATGCAATCGCAGGAGGCCAGCCAATCCCTGATTCCTGGAAGGGGGCAGAGATTGTGCCAATATATAAAAAGGGCGGTAGGGATGACCCGGCTAATTATAGGCCAATTAGCTTGTTGGACATACTACAAAAATTGTACGCAAAACAAATTTTGGAAAGTTTAAAAGATTGGATATCTGCAAATAATATTATTTCTCCTTATCAAGCAGGATTCAGGGAACGGACAAGCACTATAGACCAGGTGTTTCGTCTGATAGTAATAGCCTGGAAATACACCAGGCTAAGAGATGGCCATCTATACGTGGCCTTTTTAGATCTAAAGGCCGCTTTTGACTCAATCCCCAGAGAGCTCTTGTGGTCAAACTTGTTGCAACAGGGAGTCCCTAAAAATATCCTAATCCAGTTGATCAGGCTCCATGCGAACAATTATGCCAGAATACGCTGGGGTCAGGCGGGTGAACTCACCGAAGAAATAGTAGTGAACAGAGGAGTGCGCCAGGGATGCGTCCTGGCGCCAACACTCTTTCTTCTTTACGTCAATGACATGGTTGAGTTCCTCCTAAAATCTAGTCACGATTCCCCGAAGCTGGGGGGGAACTATGTTTGCGCTTTAACATTTGCAGATGATACAATATTACTATCGCGAACTCCAAAGGGCCTGCAAAATCTTTTGAACTCACTCAACGATTATTGCACATTAAAGGGTCTGGAAATTAATCCCGCAAAGACAAAATACATGTCAATTAGACCCCACAAATGTTTTAAGCGTAATCTTAAATTAAACGGAATGAGTTTAGAGTGTGTCCCCAATTGTATTTATCTGGGTGTGAACATTGACTCCAAACTTTCTTGGAAGCCACAGATCACTAAATCAAGTACAATTTTAATGCAAAATTCAGCCCCAATTTAAAAAAAATTGCACGCAACCACGTCCAGGGAAATTACCCCAGCACTGGAAGTCTATAAGGCAAGGGCCTAATCTGCTGCGCTGTATGGATCAGAGCTTTGGGGGGGGGGCCCCGCTTAATGCCTTAACCAAGGGGGAAAATAAGATACTGAGGAGATTTGTTACCCTCCCACAAAACACACCATTAACCCCCCTTATGATGGATTTAGGTATTAAACGCCTGGGCCACAGAGCTGTGTGTATGTCCCTGTCTTACTGGATAAGAATTTGGACGACAGAGGAACTCTACATGTATAAACAATCACTAACTGAACTCCTGGCCCTAGACACTAACCTTAGTTTCCCGTGGTTGGGACATATTCGCAAATGGCTGCTGGATTTGGGTCTGAGCAGGTTCTGGGCTAACCCAAGCCTGCTCAATTCTGACTCAAAACAGGAAATAAAAAGTATCTATTGGAACTTTATCATGCACAATGTTGTCTTGAACTGTGATGCTGGTCCCCTAACCTCCCAATTCATGATGTTTAAAACAATCCCCCGTTTTGAGCAATTTTTGGACGAGATCGAGCCACAGCTCGCTAAAGTGCTATACCTTAAATTTAGGTATGGAACTCTCCAAATTAAGTCGTTCACATCTAAATGGGGGCCTGTCCAGAGAGAGAGAGAGGAGAAGTGGAAGATCGGTGTTCTCAATGCAATGCAGGAACTAAAGAGGATGATGCACATGTTTTATTTTTCTGCCCTCTTTACAGAACACCTAGATCCAAATGGATAAAACCCCTGGCCAGAAAACTATGTGTTGGAAGATACCTCGAAATGTTGCGTATTCTAAAAACTGACTCTTCAAGACTCAATGTGTTTGGTATTAGCAGATTTTTATTGTCAGCCTACTTTATTAGGACTAAAAGGGGACTTAGATTTTAAAATTATTTTATTGTGATCTATGGGATTTTTAAAATTTTGTAATTAGTGTGTATTTAAAGTTTTCGACTGAATGTAACTATTTTTAGGGAAGTCATGTTTACACTCTTTTAAAAAAAAAAAAACTTGGCACTTTATGATAAAGCACTTTGCACTCTGCACTCTATGAAAGTTAATCCTGTTTATATATTAACACTAAGCCTAGAAGCAGGTAATAAGTATCTTATAAGTCATGTTAGGGTCCCAGTTCATTGTACCTTGTATTATCATGGGCTTTTAAACTGTTAATAGGCGTTTTTCCACGAAGGATCTCCCCTATTATTGTAAATAGATCTTGCATATTTTTTTTTTTTTGTTTCTGTAATGCTTTTATGATTCTGTGAATCGAATAAAGATCTATTGAATTGAATATCTAGAAAACATCCTGCATTCGGTTCAGTGTCTGGTTTTTCGTCAATTACAACAGGATGTCATCTGCGTATAGCAATATACGCTCTTCCCACTCTGCGCTGCCTGTCGAAGCCCATATTTGGGCATCAATAGGTACCCATTTAGTCAACGTCTCTATCGCCAGCGCAAGTAGCTTCGACAATAGTGGGAACCTTGGTGAGGTACCCCTTTGCACCTAGAAATCTCGGAAGATGATGTGTCATAAAGCAGCTTGACCAATCTAATGTACTTAGGCCCAAAGTCTATCTTAGCCAGGATCTCAAACAGATAGGGCCCCTGAGTCAAAGGTCTTTTTTGCATTTAGCGATACAATAATCCTTTGCTCTGAAAGTGCCTTTGCTGCAGCCATGTTATTATGAGCCGCCTCAGGTCCAGTCGGATCGAGCGACCCAGCACCCACAGTCTAGTTGCTAAGACTTTTGCTAGGATTTTAGTATCTATATTGGTCAATATGATTCGCAACTGTCTCTGGGTCACCCAGCTTTCAAAACGGTTGCCATTTTCGTATACGCTGGCAGGTCTCTGGTCTTAAAAGCTTCTACGTATGCCATGTAGAGGTGCCACTGTCCTCTAACTCAATTTGCGGAAGAACTCTATAGAGCCCATTCGTCCAGGAGCCTTCCAAGTGTGCATCTGTCCCACAACCAGCGCCACCTCTTCAGAGGCATCCGCCTTCAATTACTTAACCTGTTCTGGTCTGGTCTTAGATGCCACACCGGGCCAGTAGTTTACGAAAAACAATATGCCCTCCTCCAGGGTCTGCATCTGTGCACTATAGAAGGTTTCCATGTACCAACCAAATTCCACTGTTATTTGTTCAATGTTTCGCACCTTTCCCCTAAAGCTATTTTTATTTCTCGTACATACATTCTTTCCCTTTCCTTACTGCCTATCTATGCAAGCAGTTAAACTGCTCAGTCCCCAGCTGCATAAACATGCTCCTGTCGAGCTAGGTAAGCAGATTTCACCTCATGCCTAGCTACCGTTTAGTACTCAGCCCACTTCAGATCTATATTGGCTTTCAGGCAGAGTGCAGGGGAGGCATCCTTCTGTACCAATTTCTCCACCAACGTGGTCAGTCTGTGGAGTCTCTCTCCTGTCCCCTATCTCCTCAGTGACGATCACAACCATGATCGTAGCATTCATACACTTCCCACAGCCTAACAGGACTGTGCACAGTGCCCTTAATCTCCTCAAAGCAAAATTTGATGGCCTTATCTAGTCTTTGGACCTCCTCTTTGTCCGTGAGACGCCAGATCTCCATCCTCCATTTCCAGTAGTCCCACTGGTGGTCATAGTGATGCTCAGGGGGAGTGGTTACTGATTCCTTGGGCCAGATACCAAGCAGCAAAAAACCTGATTAGTATGCGCCCAGGAGTGAGGAAGTAGCCAAGCCTAGACTGCATGTCATGTGTGTTTGAGTGGAATGAGTGCCCCCTCTCATGTCCATGGAGAGACCTCTTAACACCTCTCAACCCCAGAGCCTGTACAAACACCTCCAGCTTTCCACGGGTTGCCTCTCCCTCCCTCCTCACGCTTATCCGATCCAACTGTGTATCCACCACAAGGTTAAAGTCCCTGCCAATGATTGTGAGCGCCGGGAGGGTGTCAGTCAGAATATTTTCAAGTTTATGAAGAGTTGTGGATTGGTTTTCCAGTGGTTCATACACAATAATCAACAGCATGGTCTCACCCTAACAATCGCCAAACATAGCTGCCACTGACATTTGTCCACATGCTGGCCATATGAAATAGAATTCTCTTAAAGTGAATTATCACTCCCCTTGATCCCAAGATGAAATTTGCATAGCATGCCGGCTTGTATTTACATTTACCCAGACTGTAGTGTTGGCCATTTGTTAGGTGGGTTTCCGATAGAAACACTGTCTGTTTTGTATCTACTGAGCACCTTAGTAACCAAGCTCCTGTTTAGGTCTAGCCTGACCCAGCGCATGCGCTGGTCTGGCAAGACATTTTGTGAGGGCTCTAAAAAGTGCTACCAGGCCAGCCTAGAGCTACAGTGCATGTGCGCGGGAGCGCGCGCCGCACTTGATCGATATTACTTTCCCTTTTGTGGCCGCACGGCTGCTTTGATGTTCTCCGTGAGGCTTCAATAGATTGCAGCAGTTAAAACAAGCGTTGGCATAGCCAGTAGGTCTCGCTTTTGGGACCTTATAAGTGTTTAGTTATGCAACTGTTGCATGGCTAAACACTTATAAGGTCCCAAAGGCGAGACCTATTGGCTATGCCAATGCTTTTTCAGCACCTAAATTCCGCTTATATTTATTTAAAAAACATTTAAGACATCCAGATAGAATTCAAAATCTTTTGGCATGTTTTCATCTTTTATTTGCTGCTTTACATTTAGATTTCAGAAGGGAATAAATATTGCATTTTAATGATTTCCATTATTCCTTCATCCCTTGGTGTGGAATGGGCGTACTGGTCAGGCAGCACCCTACTAACATTTGTGTTTTACCTATACGTTTCCTGTGGCCTAACTTGTCCTCTGCCTTCCTTTACTCTTGCCTTTCCGTCTCGTACTTCTGTCTGCACATCTCCCTCTGCTTGCTTCTGTTGACTTAGGTTGTTTTATCGATGTCCTGCTTTTACACAATGTGCTTCTTTTTTTTGTCTGTCACCATGTGCTTCTCTCGTACCTGCCTGCCTCGTTTTTGCTCCCTCTTACTTGGGTCTCCTTACCCTCTTTACCTCAGTGACCTGTCTTTACACTCCGTGCTTCTCTTACTTGCTCTCCTCCAGGGATCCCTCGTGCCAGTCTCTTTTTAATGTTCCCCTTCCCGGTCAGTCACCCTCTCTTGGCCACCTCTTTTCCTATGTGCTTGTAGCATGCTGGCGCCTCTTACCCCTTAACTACGCGGCCAGGCACCCGCACAAGCAGTATCCCGACCTTCAGTGTGTGATGAACAGTGCTTGTTGTGAGGCTGCTGTTGGTCCTGAGGGGAGCAGGCAGTGTTGAGTGAGCACCCAAGTACTGTCCACATCGGTTTCCCGCGCCAGTCTAGTAAAATGGGCATGCACGGGTTAAAAAAAAACCAGGAATCTCACGTAAGCTCCGATCATTCGGCTGTGCGTATCAATTGTAGTTTTGGTTTTCGTTCTGCTTATTCCGGTCACGTGATTGTAAATCGCAGGAGCCATAGTTCGAGCAGAAAGAAAGTGTTGGGAGGGAACTGTGAAAGCAGCATGTCTATTGCGCTGGTTTATTGTGCGCCTTTTGTTAGTCTGGGTATAATCGTGTGCAGTTTAAGCGCAGATGGCTGCCCGTTTGCATTCCGTAAAACAGATAATTGGATTTAACATGGAAAACATTACATCATTTTGCCAAACCTACACCTGGATGGCCCCGCCTACGTTGTACTCCCATGGCGTACGAGTTCGGTAGCGAACTGTAGCCTTCTAGCATGTTCTCATACCTGCACACGCGCGCTGCCGCACTTCTGATTTATGAATATTAATCCCTGTCCTGGTGGGGTTAGTGGCACGACTGGCTTCCAGGCACTCGCTGCTTTCCATGTGAGCAGCTAATTGCCAAGGCAGGGATCGGGGCACGTCTGCTCGAGGCACGACAAATGGATTGGTAATTTGAGAGCAGAGCGAAATTAATGGGATCTAAGGGCTCTAGTTATGCAGAGTTATGTCCAATAGGGAATGTGGCATACGTGTGCTTTGAGCGAGACTGCTCTGAAGTGCGAGTGCCATCAAACCACTGAGTGCTGCCTACCAACTGCGCATAGCCAAGTGACCGCCACTCCTTATTAGGGGTGGGCGGAATTTGCGAAATTCACTTTCGCAAACTATCGCGAAAATGTAAAAAATCTCCGCAAACACGTGGAAATATCGCGAAGACGCAGAAGTTTTTTTCCCGCCCGTTCGCGTTATTTTCTGCGTGATTGCGGCTCACCAACTTACCCATGCGGTTGCTCACGGGCGCGAGATCTCAATCATCTCATACTCTCGCGGTGCATGATCGCGAGAAGGAAGACGTGATCGCGCGACGAATGACGTGATCGCGTGACAAACGACGTTAATGCGGGCGTGAACTGTCGCGAGACAGAGCAAATGGCTACCAGCAATCCAACATCTCGAACGCGGGGATTCAGGTAAGGCGATCGCGCGCACGAGAGAATGTATTTTTTTTACAGCGCGAGCAAGAAAAAAATTCCGGTAAGTTGCGGATTGCGGAAATTGACATTTTCGCGCTCTCTGCGGAACGTGAAAATGTCAAATTATCGCAATTTCCGCGAGCGGAACGGAATTTTAGCCCAAGCCTACTCCTTATCATTGGGTTTCAGTACGGTGTGCATGAGGCAGCAAAGAATGGATGCCTCCCCCTGGAAGATGTCTTAACTACTAGCTCTTCATGGCTAGTTTAATATGATGCAAGAGCTATAGAGAAAATATTGTACCTCTAGACGTCTCATACCTTTTTTAGGTCTCGCCTGAGACAGCGCATGCTGTCTCTTCGAGACATTTTGTAAGTGGATTTTAAAAGTGCCACCAGAGGCTTTTGGTGGCCTAAAGCTTGAGTGCACGTGAGCGTGCACGCCCGCAGCCGCCATCTGCCTTTGTCATGGCTCATTAAGCCTCCTCCACCCCCTTGCTGTCTGCTGTCACAACCCCCCTCCCTTCTCCCCCTGTCAGTAAGCGCTCTCTCGCCTCTGTTAACCTTGTGCTTCTCCATTTATTTTTCGGTTCACAAGCGGTCGGTTATTATTTTATGGATTGTAGTTGTTGCACTTTTAGATCTTTTCTTCTCAATTCAATAAAATATATTTCAAATTAAAAGAGCTCTTCATTTCAGAATAACAAATTCCCCCTGTCAAACTATACTAAGCACTAAACTCACTGAAGTGTATTTGGGGCAAATAGAATATGATGTGACTTAGACACAACTTGGGGAAGCACAAATGTGCCCAGGCTTATGTCTTTCAAGCTCGGTCAAGAGTGCACGCGTCAGCGTTCTTCTTACCAGTGGAATGCAGGTCTTCATGAGAGACACTGCTGCTCCAACACCTGAGCTGTGATGGATGCGTGGGCACGTGCTATAGATGCTAAAGAAAGCCCACAGGTGAAAGTGCTGTGAAAACAGCTCGGACAAACTAGGCACTCACCTGGAATGGCATCATTTTGCTTGCTAGAAGACCCTTCATCAGGTTCCAGTACAGGAGAGTAAGGGGTTGTGATTTTGCATCAAGTCTTGACTAAATGCATCATTTTCTGACCTGCTGTTTGGACAATGCTCTGTACGTGCCAAGTATTTAACTGTTGTTTAAACATATCGTAAGTATTTGCCAGTGCTATGTTTCTCTTTATACAGGAGGGCTTTCTTCAGCGGTGAGCGGTCTTGTGTTTGGGGTGCTGTTTAGTTTCACAGATAATGTACCTCTCCACGCGCAGGTGCATTCCAATGGCATCTCAGGCTGGACGAATTGGCTTGTCCAGAGCCTGTAGAAAACGGTATCATGTGCAGTCAGGCGCGCAAAGCCCACTGGGCTCAAAGGGCTTCAGCCCCCCACCTCTCCCCCCCCCCCCCCCTTCTCGTGTGTGGCAGCCCGGGCTGAGACAGCTTCCCGTTCCGGGCACACACACAACGGCACCCAAATACTTCACAGGTCTTCAAAAGACGATTTGCTTGTTAATGAGGCTTTGTTGTTTTGTCACCCCTTCTCAGAGCTCCTGCATCTCCACTCTTCCTTCCCCCCCCCCCCCCCCCCGAAATTTGGCTCTAAGGTAACAGGGGTCCCAAAGGCAAGACCTATTGGCTATGCCAATGCTTGTTTTTTGCTGTATACTAGACCCGAAGGTATCAGAGCGATTTCTCTGAGCACCAGTTGTGTCACAGATGGACACATTAATTTTGTTAGGCACGAAGAGATTACATGATTTGCCCAGAATCACAGGATGTTGAGGGTCCCAGTCGAGACTGGAACCCAGTTCCCCAATTTCGAGGTTGACTTCTCTAGCTGTTAGGCCACATCCACCTTCAGCCTTTTATAAAGAGACTGCACAGTCCTCACAACCATCACTGGGTAGAGAGAATTCTAATGCTAGCGATTTGATGTTAAATTAGAGATCACAAAATGACTGGCAGCCACTGTTCTCATTAGTGCTGCCAGTATGTGGAAAGTTAGACTGGTCATCTGATGAGCCAGCTCCTTTTTCTCCTGCCCACAACTGGGCTCAAGCTGTTCCCTTTCTTTCCCCACAATGCACTTCTTTTAAAGCTGGTGCCCCTTATTGTGCACAACCTCACTGCTGAACGCATTTCCAGTGCTTGGCAGCGATGGTCTTCAGAAAACAGTGGCTGGACACTATTTGATGGCCATTCTTTAGCCACTGGGCCACTGCTTCAGGTGCAGCCTCGGTCAGTAGCTGCCTGCCTAACCCAGTGTTTATACTAAATCCAAAGGCTGCAGGCAGTCGTAAAAGCAAATTACAGAATGCTGAGCAGTACACAGCCAAGGACCACAATGACCCATTGGCCAATCTTTGTGAATACCAAACCAGTATGATTGAGGAGGACACATCTCGACATTATGCCCAGATTCCAGTGCTTTCCCAGAATACAAACTCGGCAAGAACTTAAGACTGAATCTGCCTTGCTGGAACTTGAACTCTTGATTTCCAGACATTGTATTTTGTCAGCAGCAAACTTTCCGCTCACGGAGCTATATCCCACGATAGCATTTTTTTGTAGCATAACTCGCATCACAAATCTACTGTTTCCAAGTATAGCACAAAATAATGTAACTGTCAACCGATTCATGGTACTCCACTAAATGTTTGAAGAACTGTGGAAGCAACAGTCATTGGTAGCGAGATTATATAGTACCTGCCATTAAAAAAATATCAAAATCTTCGTTGTTCAATCACAAATACCCTCTTGCTGTTTTATTGCAAATACTGCTGGAAGGCTATGGGAATAGACACTTTAAAATGCATCTATTTGATCATTATTGGAGGGCAAGTGCAAATTTGAAAGGGTGACCTGTTTCCATTGGACATCTGTTTTAGATCAATACTTTGTCTCCTCTAATGTGTGCTTAAAAGCCTCTTCATTTGTTTCCTGCGAGTATTGTATACTACTTTTGGCTAATTGATGCAGTATTGTTCTGAGTGTTCAGTTTTCAAATACTTACCACATGAATTGATAAAGCTGTTGGTGGTGTGAGCAGAGAGCAAGGCAAGGCACGTGCATCTAAACGTGCATAACTGACGTTTTTCTGGAATGTTTACTGTGGATGTTGATTTGATGGTGGGCGCTTGCTTTGCACATCTCGGGCGCAGGGAGTTCCTGTTATAGAAATGTACTTTTTCTATAGGATGACAATAATACAGGCGCATCGGCTAAACTCCGGTCCCCTACACTATCCCGGGCGACGCGCTATTAGTGCCTGCTATTAGTGCCTGCGTGTTTGGTTACAGTATGTAATCAGCTCTTAAACCGCACTATTAAAATAGACTGCCTTTTCAATTAGAGGCGTCTGGAGCACAGCAGTCAATTACCCTAATGAAGATGCGTTCTGATTTCACTTTTTTATGAACGAAGGAGCTCGGCGTTCTCACTAGACGTGATTAGGAGGCGCTGCACTAAAAGGGCGTGCACGAGTCGGCCCTGCACAAAATGCATGTTTACACGAGGGAATTTAAGTGCAGGGCTCTTAAATAAATTGATCGCGAGGCTCTTGCGCTTAAAACAACCTCCTTTGGGTCATCAGGGCGCAGTCAGATAAGAGCTGCACTGCGCGCAGTCACAGAACAGCGCAGAGAGGCCCGCACTTTCACGCGGGTGACTGGCCTTTTATTGGCCCCTCGAAAAGCTGCGCGATGATTTTAATTACGAAATCTTTCATCTCACCGATTCACAAACGCCAAGTACCTTTTCACGCCAAACGTCAATGCTCGTACTAGGGGAGCGCGCGCAGGCGCCAGCATTGTGCGCGCGTTACGGCCCCCATTCTTTCTTCTATTGGTTTCCCACAACAGCTGTCCTCCGCTCACCCCGCCTGCACCCCGACAGACTGCCTGACTTTCCCAAGTGTCTGAGTCCCTCTGTCTCTTCCTCTCTGTGTGATTGAAGTCTTTCTTTCTTTCATCCTTCCTTCCTTCCCTCCGTCTTCCTTTCTTTATATGACCATTTATCTCGTTACTTCACTTTCAACCTTCATTCTTTCTGCATTTTTCTTTATCACTCTCCTTTTTCTTTGTCACGTAGACTTTATTTCTTAATTTCGTTTTGTTTGTGCCTGTTCGCATTATGCAGCTTCTCACTCGCCCCCACCAAAAAGCCATAAAGATTCAGTGTAGCTATGGGGGAAGGGCAGAGGACTCCCTTTTGCCTCTGTACTCAAGAACTCAACTTTGCGCACAATTTGCGCTGTTTTCCCTGAAAGTGCGCAGTTTGCCGTCCCCCGCCTGGCCTCAAGAGGCCTCTCCCTCGGCGTACTTCATACACAGGTAAAGAGCGGGACAGCACTCGAGGCAGCCCTGTGGCGAGCTTGGGATGCCTTATGCTGCTTTCCCACCTTTCCACGACTGGAACCTAAATTCCACACCATATCTGAGAAGCACTCTGAAGGTTATGACATGTACACTAGTGAGAACACGAGAATGGAATCGTCCTTTCGCTTCTGCACCGTAACGGATAAAGGGGCGTATTATCAAGGCAGGCAATAAAATTATCGCCGCTTTAGTGGCAGAAAACTGCCGCTAAAGCAGCGATAATGGGCTTGATAATATGCTCTATGGAATTCCAATTGAAGCCCATGTTAGATGTGAAGGACATCTAACATGGGCTTCAGTTGGAATTCCATAGAGCATATTATCAAGCCCATTATCGCCGTTTTAGCGGCAGTTTTCTGCCACTAAAGCGGCGATAATTTTATCGCCTGTCTTGATAATATGCCCCTAAAGTTCTTAATTACGTCCTAAAATCAGCATAAATTTCTACTGCGTCACAAAACGAGCGCTGTAAATTGAGGCAGAGTATTAAGCAGGGATGCATTTCCAGTGACACCGAGAATGTTTATATTCTTATTTATTTATTTATTGAAGTATTTTATTTAATTTATTTATTTATTTATTTATACGATTACTTTGCTTTTTAGCATCACGGTTCTTGGCTTGCCTACTCTGGTGTTTTAGCTGGTAGTGAATAAAGCCCCCTTGCACTCCCCTTGCTGCTGAGTTGGTTTTTGCTTTAGGGCCAGAGTTGAAGGGGCTGTGCAGCGTCTAGAAGCCATCTGAGATGGGACAGCTTCAGGTAAATAAAACTGACAACATCACACCACCAGCTTTCTGTAAAGGAGAACACATACAAAAAGCATTGGCATAGCCAATAGGTCTCGCTATTGGGACCTTAGAAGTGTTTAGCCATGCAGCAGTTGATGTTGTTGCACCAAGGATATTGTGCTGCATAACTAAATACATATAAGGTCCCAAAAGCGAGACCTATTGGCTATGCCAATGCTTGTTTACCTTGTTCCCTAACCCACTGGGGTTCCACGTTAATGTCAAAGATGATGCTGTGTCATGGTGACCAAGTACCTCCATCACCCTGCTCACGCCCTGCTCCAGAATGTGCATGTTGGGTTACTCCCCTGATGTCTCAGTATCCTGCTGTGCTGCAGACTATGCCTAACTATCCCCACCCTACCTTGCAGTGATCCTAAAAATGAAACTCCCACCCACAATTCACAATATGTCTGAACTCCAAACAATTACAACATAACTTTTCACACTTCATTTGCCAGGGTACAAACAAACAAGTTAATTACCTTCGGTAACTATATATCTGTAAGAGACCTATATTAGTTATAGATACCTTACCTTAGAATTACCCAGAGGCGTCAGACTGGATACGGAGAAACTTTCGTAGCAGTACCCCTGGGGTCGGTAGGTGGCGTCGGTCGACTCCGCGTTTGTCGACGTCGTCATGACTTCGCAGTATCTACTTAGAAGCCACCCTCACACGCTGATGTCAGTTCTTTACATGACATTCCACGCCAGAAGCACAGTCGTGCCAGACACTGACCACTGGTGCACAAAACTGCGGCCCTGAAAGGGAGTCCCTTACCTTAGAAGTCAGTTCACAGAACGGGGAGGATGGGTGGGGCGGTCAGGAATCTATAACTAATACATGTCTCTTAGAGATGTATCATTATCGAAGGAAAGTAACTTGTTCACCTGAAAGAGACTATTAGTTCTAAAATCCTTACCTTAGAATAGATACCCCAACAATACCAAAGCCCGCAGGTGGGTCTGCTAACTAAGTTCACACCAGAAAGTCCTGGAGAACTGAACGGCCAAATAAGCTGTTTCTCCTAACTTGGCTGTCCAGGCAGTAGTGTTTCGTGAATGTGTGCAGAGATGCCCATGTGGCTGCCTGGACGATGTGACTGAGGGGGACTCCAAGTCCCAAAGCAGTAGTGGCTATCGTCGCCCCAGTGGAATGGGCGCGCAGTCCTAACGGAGGTTCCTCCTTTGCCAAGGAATAACATATTTTGATGCAAAGAACGACCCATCGAGAGATGGTCCCCTTTTGCACAGCTCGACCTTTCTTGGCGCCCACATAGCCAACAAATAGTTGGTCATCGACCCGGAATTGCTTTGTGTGACCAAGATAGAAAGATAGCGCATGTTTTGGATCCAGACGGTGGAGAGTCTCTTCCTCTTTAGAACGATGCAGGGGTGGGAAGAAGTTGGGCAAAGTGATGGTTTGTCCGATGTGGAAAGAGGTTACCACTTTGGGGAGAAAAGAAGGTAGAGTTCAAAGGACAACCTTGTCCGGATGAAAAGCAAGGAAAGGAGGCTTAGAAGACAGAGCCTGGAGCTCACTCATCCTGCAAGCAGAGGTGATAGCAATCAGAAAAGCAGATTTTAAAGTTAAAAGTCTCAGAGGACAATTATGTAGTGGCTCGAAAGGAGCGCACATAAGTTCATTCAAAACCAGATTCAAGTCCCACTGGGGCATTATAAAAGGAACAGGAGTAAAGAGATGAGTAGTGCCCTTAAGAAATCTATTTACAATAGGGGACTTGAAAAGAGAAGGCTGATCAGGAAGCCGAAGATAGGCAGAAATAGCCAATAGCTAGCCCTTAAGTGTGCCCAGAGCAGAGCCCTGCTGGGACAAAGAAAAGAGGAACAAAAGAACCTCAGAAAGAGGAGCAGAAAGGGGATCCACAGCCTTTGCTGTGCACCATGCCAAAAATGTGTTCCATCTACAGGTGTAAACCGTTTTAGTGGAGGGACGCCCGGCTGCCAAGATAACATTACAGACTTTGGGAAGAAGGTCGAAAGGTGTCAACTGTCTCCGCTCAATCTCCACGCAAGGAGGGGGAGGCTGGACAGGTTCAGGTGGAGGATCGTCCCCTGCTGCTGCAACAGAAGATTCCTCCCGAAGAGGCAGTCAGATCGGAGGATCGATGGCCATGGGTAGTAGCTCGGGATACCAGACTCTTCTTGCCCAATCCGCAGCCACAAGCATGACTTGGGCCCAGTTGCACATGATCATCTTCAGCACTCTGGGCAGCAGTGGTATAGCTGGAAAGGCGTATAGAAAACTGCAACTCCACTCACGACGAAAAGTGTTGCAAAGCGAGTGCCGCCTTGGCACTTCCAACGCGCCGAACTACTGACATTGCGCGTTCTCTTCAGAGGGTGAATGGATCTAACCAAGGCTCACCCCACTGCTGGAATGCTTTCAGTGCAAGACGAATCGCCCGGAGCTCCAGAAGGTTGATTTGGAGCCCAGACTCCGCCGGAGACCAGAGGCCTTTAATCTCCGCCTCTCCCATTTTGCCGCCCCACCCCAGAAGTGATTCATCTGTCACCACTGTGAACTCTGTTTGGGGAAGGGAGAGGGATCTGCGGGTGACCCAATCCTGGTCCGTTAGCCACCACTGCAACTGGTGTGCAGTACCCTCTGAGATCTGGACACAATCAGAAAGATTACCCTGATGCTGTGCCCACTGGAACTTCAGGTCCCATTGCAGAGCTTGCATCCACCAGCAGGATGCAGAAGGCCATGAGGCCCAGCAGCCTCAGGGTCATTCTGACCGTAACCCGGGACATCGTTATCATAGCCCGAATATACAAGACTCGCTGCTCGGATAGGCCAGGAACTGTGCTGTGTCCAGAACCACTCTGATGAAAAGGAGCTTCTGAGAAGGGTTCAGGTGCGACTTCAGCACGTTGACTGTGAACCCCAGCGAATGCAGGAGGTTCGCCATAGTCTGGAGGTGGGCGACGAGAGCCTGGGGCAAGCTAGCCTTCAACAACCAGTCGTCGAGATAGGGGAAGACTGGAACCCCTGATCTGCGCATATGAGCTGCGACCACCGCCATTACTCTCATTAGCACCTGAGGGGCGCTGGTAAGGCAAAGGGGAGCACGGTAAACTGAAAGTGCGCGTGGACTACCGTGAATTGTAAGTAACACCTGTGGGCAGGCAGGACAGAGATGTGGAAATAGGCGTCCTGCAAGTCCAACACCACCATCCAGTCTCTAGAGTCGAGGGCAAACAGGACCTGAGCCATGCAACATTTTGAACTTCTCCTTCCGGAGGAAGCAGTTGACATTCCTGAGTTCCAAGATTGGATGCAGGACTTTGTCCTTCTTGGGTACCGGAAAGTCGTGGAAATAACAGCTACAACCTACTTCTAAGGCCAGAACTCGCTCAATATCCCCCTTGGCCTAGAGAGTGGTAACTTCCTGATGGAGAAGGGCCAAGTGATCCTCCGACATGCGATGGAATTGTAGTGGCATGGATGGAGAGGTAGTCTCGAAGGGAAGGGGTTTCGATGTGATGGTTTGTCATGGTTATTGTTAATTTTGGCTTGTAGAGCGCATAATACCTGGGGGTCTCTAAGTGCTTAGGAAGATCTACGGAAGTTCCAGGGGAGTGATGTATCACGGACGGGATTGTTATGCCCAGGCTTCTGTAAATAATAAGGTCTTAAGTTTTTTCCTAAAAGGAAGGAGGCAGCTTTCAGAGCGAAGCTGACCAGTAAGCATGTTCCAGAGTTGCGGTATGAGAATCAAGAAGGCTCGGACGCCTTTTGTGGCGTAATTGGAATCGTGGGCATTTTAGGAGGCCCTCCGTGGAGGTCCTTAGTGAGCTGCATGGGGCATAATTCACTAGGCGTTCCTTAATGTAGTTGGGTGACTGTCCAAATAGCGCCTTGTGTGTAATACAGTGGCCTTTAAATTTGGCCCTCTGCTTGATTGGCAGCCAGTGCAGTTGTTGCAATAGGGGCGATGCGCGAGTGCGCCTGGGTAGCTTTAAGATTATAAACAAACAAGAATAAGGAGTATACCCAGTAGACAGAACCCTGTCTTTTTGGTATTTGGAAAAAGGAGCACAGGAAAGGGAAATCTCCTTTCTTAAAAAGACCCCTCACTCACCAACCTAGTTGGTGACATGCTTCATCATTGGGTCCCACCCAAATAGCCGAATGCCATCCGGGTGTGCTGCGACACCTGATTACAGTGGAGCTGGTTATTTTGTTGTGAAGGTGAGTGAAAAAAGTGTTGATTAAAAATTGGCCAGATTTAACCCATTCAAAAAAAAAAAATGTATTCTAGGGCAACAGGACAAAATTAAAAGAGTTGTTAAGATGCCGTACTTGGTTAGATTGACCTTCGGTATCTTTCAGTGGATAAGAAGTGCAAAAAAGTGCAGAAAAAACGGTCAACATGTTGCAACCATCAGTTGTTACTACCAGGTTTTCGTCAGGACCAGTGAACGTGACCCGGCAGGTATACATTCGCTAAGGTGTACCCTACCCTTGGTCACTGCAGCCTAACCATATACTCACGGTTAGGTGTCCTTTCGTCCCATTCATCAAAAGGAAAAAATCTGTGGAGATAAACACAAGATCACAGGCAAATACTTCAAGTCGCTGAAAAGAGTTCTCTCTGTGGGATAAGCATTCTTATGTTTTCGAACACATAATGTGTATAGCGTGAGATTACAGAACAACTCAGAGTGTGCCTCCTCGACTAAGAGGCAGTGAACTGTAGTGCTCACGCACACATATCAGTGACAAATATATGCCACTGGGACAAAGAACATACCCACTCATCATGCTCAATAGAGTTGGTGTCTACGCACTCCATGTGAAGTGAGGAGTGCGAGTACACCGGTGCAAACACAGGGCCCACAGAGATTATGCCAAGGTCCATGGTTATGTCAACCCCACATACATCAATGATTAGTGGTGGGTTTTTACACGCTCTCAATCAAATCTGTGAGTGCGCTGCTTAACAACATACAATTCGAAATCGCAAGCGTGTTATATGCAGAAAGAATCGCAAGTGTGTAGTGGACATAAAGATCGGATTCATGTCCAGTTGCCCTAGAATAAAAAAAATTGAATGGGTTAAATCTGGCCAATTTTTAATCAACACTTTTTTCACTCACCTTCACAACAAAATAACCAGCTCCACTGTAATCAGGTGTCGCAGCACACCCGGATGGCATTCGGCTATTCGGGTGGGACCCCAATGATGAAGCAGGTCACAAACTAGGTTGGTGAGTGAGGGGCCTTTTTAAGAAAGCAGATTTCCCTTTCCTGTGCTCCTTTTTCCAAATACCACAAAGACAGGGATCTGTCTACTGGGTATACTCTTTGTTTATATGATTACAAGGGGACTAGGAGTATCCCCTCCAAAGTTGCGAAAATCCTTTTCTCTCTTTTTTGTTTTGAATAGCTTTAAGATTAGCCTGGCGGCATCATTCATCACCACCTGGAGTTTGCCCAGCAAAGAGTCCAGTAGTCCGATGTAGAGCGAGTTCCCGTAGTCAAGCCGGGATAGAATCAGGGCGGCCACCACTGTCCTCATAGTTGAGAAAGAGAGAATGGGGGAGAGTCTCCACAACTGCCTTATTAAGTTCACGCAGGTACCGAACACGGTGGAGACTTGTTTGGCCAGGGAAAGTTTGGCATCAATTTTGAGTCCCAAACTATTTACCACCGGAGCTGGGGTAGCGCCCAGCTCGTGCGGCCAGTAGTGGGAGTTCCATGGGTTACTATCGTTGGTGACGGCCAGCACCTCTGTTTTTTCCGAATTGATCTTAAGAGAATTGTCCGTCATCCAGTTACCACATATCGCAGTATGTCTTTCACCCGGGTGTGGGCCTGTGGGGTGTTATCAATTTGTAGAATGATTTGCATGTCATCCGCATAGTTGAATACCTGGCAATCCATCAAAGCAAGATCCTTGATCAAGGGTCTGAGGTAGATGTTAAACAGGGAGAGGTGATGGCGGATCCTGCCGCCCACTGGCAACTGGTTGCCCTGAAAGTACAGACTAGGAGGGTTTGGAGGCTTCTGCAGAGGGGACGCTGGTGGACTGGTCCGCCCGCTGGTCCCCTGACCCACGACGCTGGGTCCCATGTCCCTTGGCGCGCTGAGGCTTAACAGTTTGCGCAGGCCTGTGGCTCTGGGCGGAACGTGGTGGGGCACTCCTTCTGTAGCCACAAAAGGGGCGAAAAGCAGACAGCGTGGGCGAGAGATGGTAGCGAGGCCCAAGGACCTGGCCGTAGCCCTAGAATCCTTAAAGCGCTCTAGTGCGTTTTCCGCTTTGTCGCCAAACAAGAGACAGCCATCAAAGGGCATGTCCAAAAGAGTCGATTGGACATGACCCGAAAAGCCAGTGGACCTCAGCCAGGTGAAGCGTCGCAGGGCTACTGACGTTGAAATTGTTCTGCCTAGCGATTCGGCGGTATCCGGCCCATGCCTAATGGCAAACTTCGCTGCATCTCTGCCCTCAGCGACTGCACAGCAGAGAGTGGCCCGGGCTTCCTCCGGACACTATGGCAACACCTGCGCAACCGTATCCCACACAGAGTGGGAATAACAGCCCAAAAGACATGCAGTGTTCACCGACCGCAGTTTCAAGTTGGTGGAAGAAAACATCTTCTTCCCAAGATGATCTAGCTTCTTGGATTCCCCATCTGGGGGAGGAGTAGGAAATGCGCCCTTAGAAGTGGAGGTTTGGACCACCAAGTTATCAGGGGTAGGCTGTTGGGAAAGGAAAAGTGGGTCGCCAGGGGCTGGGCGGTGGCATCGGGCAGTCATCCTATCCACAGGAGCCCCTGTGCTGGGCTTGGACCACGTGCCCAGAAGGATGTCAGTAAGGGCCTCAATAAACGGGCAAAGAGGCCGCTGCCGGTTGAAGCACCTCAGTCAGGAGGTTTGTCCTGAGCCACGATAGGAAGCTCAAGGTTCAAGGCCTCAGCCGCCCTATGCAACTCCACTGCGTATGAGGCTCCCTCCTCGTAGCCACGGTAGGGGGAGAAAGCATACCAGGTTCTGGTGAGACATCCCGACCACTAGCATCACCCATCTCCGCTCTGCAGTCCGGTTCACTCAACTGGTCAGTTTAAGGGTCACCAGACCCCTCCTAGTCCTCCTCATCCTCTTCTGGCTACCACTCAGGGCGAAAAGGAATGCCAGTATAGAACAATGGTACAAAAGTACTGCTCAGCGCCGGTCTGGCTCCATGTCCAGGTCAGGTTGGGGCCGGGTCGACGCCGGCTGGGGACACAACTGGCGTCGGAGGGGGCGGAGATTTCGCTAGTGGATTCGACGCCAGAGGAAGTGTCATAAGGTTGACCAGTGCTGATCCGGATCCAGGCCTGGATCCCTGGGGGCGCTTCCAAGCCGGGGCCAAAGCTGCAGGGTTTGAAGGCCTAGAACCCCCAGCTGAGTCAGCAGGGCCCAAAGGCATGCCGACAGTCGGGCTGCCCGGAGAGTGAGTGGAGGGCTTCGTAAACACTATGAAGTTGGGCAGGGGTCGTTCTGGCTCCCGGAAAGGGAGGATGGCTAGGAGTCAACCCAACAGGCTTTGCGGGCGGAGCCAGACGACTCCCTTCTGCAACCCGTGTCGTATGTGCCTATGGAGAGGGAGAACACGAAGAGCGACTATGCTTCTTCGCCTTCTTTTTACTTACCCTAAGACTTAGACGATGAGTGGTGGTGATGGCTCTGCGACCGGTCCCACGACCTCCCTCTCGATCGGGACCTCGAGCGGCGCTGAGTGGACTACTTGACCTCGAGACGCTTTCGGGACCGCTCCCACAAGGACTTCGGGTTCATGGCCTGGCAGTCGGAGTACAACTTCGGGCCGTGGTCTCACTCCAAACACCAAAGGCACCCGAGGTGCGGGTCCGTAACCGACATCAATTTGGGACAGGAGTCGCAAGCCTTGAAGCCGGTCTGAGGATGGGACGTCCCTTCGTGCGCCGGGAGGACTCCGAAAGAAGTCGACAAAAGTAAAAAAAATAGTAGTTAAAAAGTGACTAGAGGTACCGCTCTCTCCGGATCTGCGCTGGCTGGCACAGAAAAAGAAAGAACTGACGTCAGCGCGCGAGGGTGGCATGTAAGTAGATACGGCAACATCATACTGGCGATTACAAAGCCGAACACCGATTCAACCGACACCACCTCCTATCGCACAGGGGTACTGCTACAGAAAAAAATTCTCCGAATCCAGTCTGACGCCTGGGGGTAATACTAAGGTAAGGAATCTATAACTAATAGTCTCTTTCATATTGAGGCATCACAGGAGCAATAGTCAATGGTTCTGTGCCTCTCTCTCCACAGTCTCTGGATTCTATACTGACTCATTTATCCTCCATGGTATTTGAGACCCCAGAGTATGGCCTAAACCTTTGCCTTTGTTCGATAGGATAAGTTATTGTTCAAGCCACCCAAGGAGTGTCTCCAAGGGGCAGCATCTTACCTCCCACTGTAGACTCCTTACCCATGCACTGCTGCAGTCATCGGTGTAATCATCGGCATCTGCTCTTTTTCTGTGTATGTCTCCACGATTTGATCCACTGCGCTCCACCTCAAAGACCAACGCCCTCCATTTATTTTTGCCAAGAGTGTCACTACAATGTTTGACCTCCATTACCATTTTCACGTGTTCCACTTCCATTTGTTGTTTGGTTGCGGAGGTCTTGGTATGCTTGCTATTCGTTTGCCTGGAGGGCGCCTGCCGCTGCCACCCAGTGTCTCTCTGCGTGGGGGGCAGCGGGCCCGACCACAAGCCCTGTTCCAACCAGTACCAGACCTCTTGACATGTGAACAGGAATTGAGCCTCGTCTCTGTGCACAATCCGCAGCGTTGCCGGGAAAATTAGCACATATTTCAGACCTAGCTGGCGTAGCATCTTTATGACTAGTACAACGCCCTTCTCTGTCCTTGGACTAGGTTAGTATAGTCCAGGTACAAGTTGACCTTATGTCCATCTATTACCCAAGGGCCATGTTTCCATAATGCCTGTAGTAGGATATCCCTGTCCCTGAAGTTCCTCAAATGGACTATGATCGGTCACAGCCCGCCCCAGGTGCCTGGGGAATCGCCAGTATTCTGTGGGTTGGCTTGACCAAAAACAACCGTGATCAGTATCCCTGCAGAACAGTCTTTGCTTGCCACCCCTTCACAAACCCTTCTGTACTGGGGCCCTCTGCACCACCTGGGATCCCCACCAGTCTCACACTGTAGCTGTGGGTCCGGCCCTCTGCATCTTCGAGTCAGCTCGCCAACGTCTTCACCTCCCTTGCCATGGCTGAACACTTCAGTAGACTCCTTAACGCTCGGTAAGGCAGTACCCAACTGATCCTCTGTCTCCTTCACACGGTTCACTAGCTTTTTATGATGCTTGCGCAGAAAACCCACCTTGTTTACCACCGCCATAATCTGCATCTCTAATGTCACATTTGTGTCCCTAATGGCTTCCACGATGGTCGCTGTATGCGTGCCTATGGAGGTGCTCGTCCCCTCCTGTGTTGCCTGTACTCCACCTTTCATGCTAGCCCGTGGATCCAAGGTCCTGCCCTTCACTGAACATATCTTTACCATTTTTTCGTGTGTGTATCCACCATTAACATCAGCCGACAAGGGATGGGGGCCGTGGCACACCTTCAGAACTTTTCTTTCCGCACAGATCGAAGCATAAGGCACCGTCACTCACTATCCATTCTTCCCAATCGCCACTCGGGTCTTCCTCCCCAATAGTGCCTTCTCCAAATCCTCTTTGTGAGGCAAGGTCAGTCTCAGTCTTCATTATTATTATTTTAAATTTATTATGCGCACAGCTACCCAAGCGTTTCCCGGTGGCGCCTGAGAGGACCAAAAGAGAAAAGGGGAACTTTATTGATTGAAAAGCCAAGGTTTTAATGCCTTACAAAAATGAATGAAAGTAATCTCTTGTTTAAGCAATAAGGGAAGGGAATTCCACAGAGTAGGGCTCAAGCAGGAGAAGGATCTGTCGCCCATACGAGACAGTGTATGCCTAGGCACCGTAAATCTCGACTGAGTGGATGAACTGAGAGAACGAGCTGGGGCATATTGATGGACAATAGTATTTAAGTATTCCGGGGCCTTGCCGGTTTTGATTTTAAACATATAGGTTAAAGCCTTAAATTTAATGCGGTTTTCAACCTTGAGCCAGTGGAGTTCACGTAAAGAGTTAGCAATGGGTTCAAAGTTCGGAATATGGCAAAGTAGGCGGGCTGCAGCATTTTGTACAACCTGTAACGTATGTATGACATCCTTATTGGCTCCCAGGAAAAGGATGTTGCCATAGTCCAAGCGAGAGATGACAAGAGCCTGGACTACCGTTCTTGGGGTAGAGACTGGCAACATCCACAAACTTTTCCCGAGCCATTTAAGGATGCCAAAGCAGGTTGCAGCCGCCATTGCTGCCTGATGTTTCATGGAAAGCCGATCATCCATCACAAAACCTAAGTTGTGTGCTTGTTGGACGGGCTGAGGAAACGGACTCAGTTCAGATGGCCAGTGTTGGGGGCACCATACTTCTTTATTCTTCCCCCCCAGTATCAGCACCTCGGTCATTTCCCCATTAGGTTTTAATGAATTGGCTTGCATCCAAAATGCAATTTTACAGTGCCCTGCTTGAAGGGATGAGGGCTTAGACACTCCTTCCGCAGAAAGGGAGAAAATTATTTGGGTGTCATCAGCATACGAAAAGATTGCCAACCCTAACTCGGTGGCGATGTCAGCCAAAGGTTTCACATATATATTAAATAATAAGGGGCTAAGGATAGAGCCCTGAGGTACCCCGTAGGCGGACATGTGGATTTTAGACGCTGCGGCCGAGGAAAAGACCTGATATCTGCGGTCCTCCAAGAAGTCCTTCAGCCATCTTAGGGCGAGCCCAACCACTCCAATGGATCGTAACGCTTGCAATAGTACAGTATGAGAAACAGTGTCAAAAGTGGCACTCAGATCTAATAGTATGAGTGCCACAGTGTCACCTGCATCTAAATGACTACGCAGCATCTCAGTAACTCCTAGAAGCGTGGTTTCCATCGAGAAACCTTTCCAAAAAGCAGACTGAGAGGGATGTAAGAGCCCATGGGACTCAATGAACTGAGTCAATTGTTGGTTCACATGTTTTTCCAAAATTTTCTGTAACAGGGTGACAGGAAGCAGGTCTAAAGGAGAACCAGATTTCAGGTTGCCTAAAAGAGATGGAATCAAGCGGGAGCCAATGCTCTAATTTATTCAAACAGTTTTCCTGTGCAACCTTCGGCCAAGGGTCGGACTTAGAAGGTAGAGGAGCAACAGAAGCTAGGTGTGTAATAATCAAGTGTGAAGAATTTAAAGCAGAGTAAATTTGCTCTACTTTGTTTAAAAAAAACAGTGCAAGATCCTCACATTGTGATTCCGTGAGACTAGGAGGGGCAGCTTGGGTACCAGCTCCGGAGAGCTCCTTCACCAATTTTAAAATAATTTTGGGACAATTTGGGGCGTTAGTGATAGTGGAGCTCACATAATCTGCCCGGGCAGTATTACAGAGGGAATGATAATTTCTAACTGCTTGTTTATAAGCAATTTTAGACTCAAACGTATAATCCTTCCTCCAACGCCTTTCCAACACTTTGCATTTACTTTTTTCTGTTTTGAGGTTTTGTGACAACCAAGGGGCAGGAGGATGATGTTTTTTACACCTTCTGGGTAGAAGGGGGGAGGCAGGTATCCACTGAGTTAGAAATCCAATTATTCATCAACTCCAGGTCTGTCATGGAGACCTGGTTAATGGTAGGGATAGTATTAGTTAAGAGTGTGTTAAACAACGTCATGTCTAATTTCCCCCAGTTCCTAGAGTTAAACTTATTACCTACAGCAGGAGTAAAAAGGTTATTCAAATCTGTCGTGACCTTAAAACAGACTAAGAAGTTGTCTGACCAAAGGACAGGGAGATCAGGAGAGCAACATACATTGAGAAGGGTTGAGAAAATGGGATCCAATAAATGACCAACCACATGAGTGAGACCATTATTTTGAAGCAAAATATTCATGGCAGCTAGATCAGTAATTAAGGTAGTGCTGACAGACCATGTAGGATCGTCAAAATGAAGGTTTGGGTCCCCCACGATCATTATAATCACCCCTCGTTACTGGGATGGGGTCCTACTCGCACCCTCTACTTCAGATCAGTCCTGTTGCCTGACCTAGTCACAGCATAATGCTCTCTCCGTCTGGTGCCGCTTTTCACCTCGCAGTCGGGCCCCAGTCTGTGCGGCACACGAAGCTTACGGCCTTCTTGATCTAGAGAGTAGATTCAAGGTGTAAGCCCCATTCTCGCACTCCTCTGGTGGGCACCTGGATGTAATTAGGGGAATACGTTCCCCGTGCGCAGTGACCGCTGATGCATGGCTGCACTATCCAGCTCCACAGTCACTCACCACCAGTGTTCCTGGGGTTCTGGGGCAGCCCCCGGGCCCTGAAATCAGCACTCCGTTCTGCAACTGAGCTAGCTCTCGCCCAGTCCCAGGCCTCTCAGCAGCTTCGCTAGGACCCTTCTGCCTCAGGTCCCTCAGCAGGACTCACGGGGCCGGTAGCGCTCTGAAGCACTATGTCCTCCAGCTGGGCGATGGACCCTCTGATCAACCTTTACCATCTTTTGCGGCCCTCGGGAGCCCACCTCAGATCCTGAGGGCCACCATCTTGACCGTTCAGCCGCACAGGTTTGGGATCTCGCTCAGGGGTCAACTGGGCGTCCGCCGTTGTCACCATTGCACGCCTCAGAGTCAAAGGATCGTACTTCTCACCATCTGGGGGTCAGAACTCGGTGATATGCAGAATAAATGACTCTGGGGCCTTCTGTCAGCTGCGGTAGTTCTACAACACGTGTCTCATCATGGCCGGTCAAGCCACACCCCCCCAATAATTACTCACTTTAATAACTAAAAGCCAGGCCAATTTGTAGCACATCTCTAAAGTGCTAGGGCATGGATGGAGTGAGATTGCCCCACCCCCCTCCCCAACTTCAGCATTTATAAATGTCAAATACACAAATTAATACAGACTCAAAGTGTTATAATCAAGGCAAGACAACAGACATGAAAAAGTAACACATTTGGCTCCTTGAAACAGTTGGCAACTATGAAATATCATTTTTCTAAATAGGAAATGCCTCAAATGCTGCTTTGCATGGCACTCAATATTGATCAGAGAGCAACTAACGCCAGAACTAGTAGGCAACTATCACTGTTACTATATATAGTGACGGAGCATTGTTGTTCATATCTTTATCTCGTGCAAACATTAAATACCCCCGCCACAGGTCGTATGAACCTTGATTTGTCGATGGAGAAAGTATAAAAGGAGCAATCGTTTACATCAACCCTTCAGTATCAGCAATTCTTTAGACATTTGTAAAGTCAATAAAGAGAATTAATTCAAGTTAAAGGTTTTTATCTGGAATACTAATATTCTTATTACAAATTCAAAACAATCCATTATTTGATGTTTGAATACAAGATAATACAAATCATTGGTAACAAAAATTTATAGTCAAAATAGTAATACTGTAACAAGTGTGTTCCATACAGGAATTTCCTTCAACCAAATAAAATTAAGAATGAAATAAGGTGTTAGTTCAGAAACACAATAGAGTTCTAATGAGAAATTTAAATGCTCAAGCATGAAACTTTTGCACTTAAAAAGAGAATTCTTAAAATGGAAAGTATTCTCAGTTATAAATCAGCAGACCTCTAGTAAATGGGAATAGGCTATAAAAAAAAAAAATCTCATTAAGAGAGATATGGTCTCTAGGGAAGGATCTCCAGTATGCAACAACCTATTCTAGGAACACACGCTAAAAAAATCCAGTGAATTATGAATCAAAACAAGTATCACATTCTCCGTTCACAGCATCCTAAAGGATTTCAGTCAACTCTTTTTTTTTTTTAAACAGAGTTTTATATAGCGCGAACTTACACGAATCGGGTATCAGAGCGCTTTACATAGCACCAGTTACGTTCATGAGGACACACATTCATTTTTGTTAGGCACGGGGAGATTAAGTGATATGCCCAGAATCACAGGATGTTCAGCGTCATTGCCGAGACTCGAACCCAGTACCCAGTTTAACCGCCCTAGCCGTTATGCCAACTCCTCTCCCCAACTTTCTTGAAAGTAGGCGAACTCCCCAGTTTTTCACATCTTCACAATAGGCCACAGAAATAGGTACTTGAAAAGTTACTTTGTCCACATTTTGCAGTTCAGACATTTCTTCCCATGAATTATCCTTCCTGTTGTCACCTCTCTTTCCAGGGAGGACCTCAAGATCAGTTGTATAATACAAAACAAATGCCTATTCACTAACAGAATGCTTCTGGAAAGTTACAGCATCTGCATTGAAAGAGATGATAGTACCGAACGGGTAGTGTGGGTGAACTCAAATCTGGGGGAACCGGGTTTGAGTCTCGGCAATTACACTCAACATGATGCGATTCTGGTCAAATCACTTAATTTCCCTGTGCCTAACAAAAATGAATGTGTCCTTGTTTAACGCAACTGGTGCTCATGTAAAGCGCTCAGATACCTAATACCTTCGGATCAAGTTTGCGAGATCTAAAATGCCCCAAAAAAGAAAAAAAACATCCCGTGCAAAACAGCAATTCAACATGAACAAGCATTTACAATGCAATGGTCTCGGCATTGTTAAAGTTAGAGCTATTGGCACTGCTCATGACATTTTTGTTTATGTTTTTATTTTTAAAACATTTAAAGAAACGCCATTGTTATTTACAGTGTCAATAGCTTAATCTATCTCAAATGCGAGACCTATTGCATTTGCACCCACACACAGAGCCACACACACAAAGCCACCGACAAACACAGAGCCACCCACACAGAACCACCTACACAGAGCTATTCACATAGAGCCACCCACACACGGAAAGAGCCACCCACGCATAGAGCCACCTACAAAAAAAGCCACCCACACAGAGGCACACACATACACACACACACATAGAGCCTCCCACACACACACACAGAGCCACACATACATACACAGAGCCGCATACACATACACACACAGCCACACACACATACAGAACCACACACACACACACAGATAGATCTAGACACATACACATTGCTCTTGGGAGCCAAAGCAGAAGTGGCACCGTTGTTTCTAGATCTTTGCATTTATCACCAAAAATTAAGCATTTGAAAAATAAATGAATAAAAATTGACAGATTATCTGAAAGGTTTCTGAGGAGCCT
Source organism: Triturus cristatus (assembly GCF_964204655.1). Classification (NCBI taxonomy): domain Eukaryota; kingdom Metazoa; phylum Chordata; class Amphibia; order Caudata; family Salamandridae; genus Triturus; species Triturus cristatus. Next base: position 840,296,819 of record NC_140592.1, read on the forward strand.
TCTGGAAGCATGACACAGCGTCAAATAGTTACATTTTGCCGAATATTGCACACGTTTACGTTAGAACCACTGTCAGTAATGAAAATGACTTAGCAGCTCACAGTATTTTACTATATCTAACTTGAAATCTCTACTCCACCTAACTTTAATGCATTTGACCCATTAACTTTTTAAGGCTATTGGCATTGCTCATGACATTTTTTTGTTTATGTTTTTGTTTTAAAAAAATTTAAAGAAATGGCATTGTTATTTACAATGTCAATAGCTTAATCACTCTCAAATGCGAGACCTATTGCATTTGCACCCACACACAGAGCCACACACCCAAAGCCACCCACACACACAGCCACCCATAGAGCCACCCACAGAGCCACCTCCACACACACAGAGTTACCCACACACAGACAGACCCACCACGCATAGAGCCACCTACAAAAAAAGCCACCCACAGACAGACCCTCCCCCACACACAGAGCCACCCCCACACACACACAGAGCCACACACACAGAGCCACCCACACACAGACCCTCCCCCACACACAGAGCCACCCCCACACACACACACATCTACCCCCACACAGAGCCACCCTGCACACAGAGCCCTGACAGGAAGGCAGGGTAATAATGCTGGCCTGGCAGGCTGCGTGTGGTCGGAATTTTCAAGACTGGAGATAGTCGTGTTCCGTATTCACCACTGTGATGAGGAGGGGTTAGGAGGGCTCAGAATAAAATGTCGGCCCTGCCTGCCGTGATAAAACACTCCATTAGCTTCACTGTTTTTAAATGAGTGATAATTGTGGCACAGCCACACTGAAAGGTGATTGATTTTTTATCTGTAGCAGCACGCTTTCTGAAAAGGTTGACCCAAAAGTCCCGCGAATACCCTGTCCCCTTGCCTTGCTGCGAATTTCGCACAAGTCTATTTGGCATAGCTAATACTGAAAAAATATTCATTTGTCCAAAGACGCTGACATAGGAAATTACCTCACAAAATGACAAAACAATGGCGCATCTTCTGCCCGGACGATAGCGGGAACAGAAACTGAAAGGGTGCAAAGGAACAGCATGTCTGAACTGAAAGGAACAACTGGGAGATTGTATGGAACTTGTGGACAATGTAATATAAAAACAATACCACACTTGTTCCTAATCCCCCTCAAGCCTTGCTTACTCTCAATGTTCCTCCCAACAGTGCCAATTTTATGCCGAGAGATACCCACTTCGACGTGCTCCTGCAACACATGTCATTCAGACTAAGTCTCTGCAGTAAGTGTGTTTTTGTGCGAGGTGCCGGTTCGTATTTACTCCCTCCCCTCCTGCGCGTTAGCGTTGGAGTGAAACTTCCCCGCCGCTGCTTCTACCTCGGCTGCACCAATCCATTGGAAGTTATTACCCACCTGCCTGCACCACAAACGACTTTAGAAAATGTGGGTGCCAGGCAGGGAATCGGTAAGCGTACCCCATCTTCTGAGTCCAGCGTTTCATTAATTGTCACCTACGCGCATTTATCAGACAGCCAGTTACAGTGAACTCATGAAATGTTGTCCCCAAGTTCTGTATCCAGGCACATTGACTCTGTCCCTTTCTCTCTCACTCCCTAACGCGCGCGCACACACACAACCATACATCTATAGATGTATCTAGATGTATCCCTAACGTGCATATAGGAACTCAGATGTATCTATACAACAGGAGATCCGTGTCCCTGAGGATACTAAAAGCCCTCTCAAAAAAGACACACAGACATACACACCTATACAGCAAGAAATCCTCTGCGTGGAGACTGCACGTTTAAGCGCACGCACACACACATTAACACACACCTACAGCAAGGGAGCCCCTCCCTGGCTATTGCACTCGCACACGCAAGCAGCAGGAGATACCAGTCCATGACGATAAAAATTCACAAATACGGACGTGCGCAAACACTAATGCATATTTAAACACAAACTACAGAAAGAAGTCCCCTCCATAGCTATTGCAAATTCACACACACACACACACACACACACACATCTGCACCCTGCGGCTCCGATGCGAACTCCTGGGCTCTGTGGTGCTCTGCCCCGGGGTCTATGGCCTTTCCTGTGGCCCGGTGTTGTGCTGCTGAATTGGTGTGACGGCTCTCGCGAGCCAATGGTCTGACCCCGCCCACTGGGCCTCGCGCCCTGCTTGGGAACCGGACACTCCTCCGATCTGTTACCGCAAGCCGCAGGAGATCGCAGTCCGTGACGATAAAAATTCACACATACGGACGTGCGCAAACACTAATGCATATTTAAACACAAACTACAGAAAGAAGTCCCCTCCGTAGCTATTGCAAATTCACACACACACATCTGCACCCTGCGGCTCCGATGCGAACTCCTAGGCTCTGTGGTGCTCTGCCCCGGGGTCTATGGCCTTTCCTGTGGCCCGGTGGAGTGCTGCTGAATTGGTGTGACTGACGGCTCACGCGAGCCCGTGGTCTGACCCCGCCCACTGGGCCTCGCGCCCTGCTTGGGAACCGGACACTCCTCCGATCTGTTCCCCTGCAGCGGTAGCGATGTGCTCCATTTCCAGGCATTAGAAAAGAGGCTGGCAGGCTGCGGTGCCCTTAGCTGAGCCCGGAGACGAGGTGGAGCAGCACGCTTGTCATCATACCGTGCCTGCATTGCCTCATTACGCCGTGGGTTTGTAGCTGTTCTGACTCGAAGGGAAAGTTTCTGATGAATCCGCGGATGTGGATTTTCATTCCGCCCAGGCTTACGTGTTGAGCTTGAAATGGTTTCCATTTCAGGGTGCTGGCCAATTCGTAGAAAGCAGTCCGCGGCGTGCGCTTCACTTACCTGGGCAAAATGAACCTCCTCGGAGTTGCAAGCGCGCTTTTGAGTGCAGGTAAGATTTTCGTAATTAATCTATTTTCATGTGTGGAGCCAACAGCAGGGGGAGAGGACGCCAGGAACACCGCCGCCTTTCTCCGAGGCAGAGCAAAAATGCCTCGGAGAAACGCAGCGTCCTTTTCGGATTCGGGGGCGTGTTTGTCTTTTCTCTCCTCCAGCCATTGGCTGGAGGAGAGAATGAGACTTTCTTTAAAAAACACGCCCCCCGATCCGAAAAGGACGGGGCATGATTGGAGTGACGGGACCTCTTCTCCAATGGCTGGCCAGCATTTACTAGGCCAGCCAATGGAGAACAGGGGAGAAGAGGGGCGGGTGCAAGCCCCTCTTCTCAAAGACATTAAATCTACGGACTTCCGGTCTGCCGACCGGATGGTCCCGAGACCTAAAAACGGGCCCTTCAATGTTAGCATATAAATCTGCGTTGATATGGCTTTGAAAGATAGGCCTGCTTAAATCAACATATTTAATATGCTCATAATGCCCGAGTGTGATTACTTACTGCAGGTTTTAATACATAATAAGTGTATTATTTAGCATAGACTTTTTATTTAAATGCCTTTTTGTTCGCAATATAAAGAAATCTGCTCCATCAACAGCATGTTTATTTCACCTGAATTTTACTAAACGATGCAGAACAACTCTTGGGGTATATAAAGAGGGCGAATGAGAAGTCTCATGAAAAATAAATATTTACTGCTTTGTTTAATCAATATACAGACAAATTCAAACCAGAAAAATACTGGCTTTGGTTGACCACTTTTTTTGCGTAAATGTTCATGAGCCCTGCTCATTTTAAAACACTGATAGGAAATCCAAAATAACCACCCATTTGTCAATGCACAGTAACATGTAATGGTAGGCTTTCCCGTTTCCAGTAAAGAATGCAGTTAAAAAAAAAAACATTAAAATGATTAACCTCCTACTATAGAGTATACTGGCATGCTGGGGGGAAGGGGGGGGGGCAGCAAATACTCAGCAGTTTCCTGAGAGGAACTGTAGCAAAAACTCGTAACCCCATACTTCACTGTGCATTCATATTGAGAACAACACAACGTTAAGCCACCAGAATGCTCAAGGAAAACGAAGAGAAAGGGTGCCACATCCCCTGTGGAATGGGCTCTGGTGCCCTGCAGCCCTCCTTAGCCACATAATAGCATATTATTGCACTCTGAGAAATGGTACGCTTCATCTTACTAATACTCATCCGCCACCAGTGAAGCCCACAGAAAAACTGCTAATTTTGTATAAAAATGGGTTCTTACCTCTGAAAACTCACGATAGATTTTTTTTTTGTATATTCAGTACTTGAATCTCTGTTGTGTGGGTGTGCTGAACAAATGAAGCCTCGCACTCTGCAAGTGCTGTTGAAACCGCAGTATGAGCTACAAGCTCCATGCCTTCGTTTTAATATATGTAAGAGGCTCTGGGGCTAGGTTGCACAGGACAAATGCATGGAGAGGGTGTGTGCACTATACATACTGCATGTGTGGAGTATGGTGAGCATTAGGTTTATCTGTAGTGCTTTATGGCACTGTGGCAGGAATCGATTTAGAATCCCCTGTGTGCATGGTGAATATAGGAGTAGATAGGCTCTGCCAGGCAGGAATGAAGATTAAAGTAATATCCTTAAGTTACTTCGAAGTGCAGGAACAGTCCGTGTCCTATAACTTAATTGTTCCCAGAGTTGTTATCACCAACAGACTGAGAGGTAGCCAAGTTAGGAAGCCTATCCCCTTTTATGCCTTTTTTGGTTCTCTGACACGAAGCTGCAGTCCCATCCCTCCCTTCCTTTTGACAACACAGAACAAAATCTATTGCTCGTCTGGGAGGGATATACAAAGATGCCCTGGAATTGAAACCAGTACCAGCATTCTTGTTTTCCGGTCCATGGAATAACGGGGCTGGCAGTTCGGAAGGGACTGTTCCCATAGGGAGCAGGGTCAAGAATGATTTGCGTTTGGCTGGGTCCAAACTGAGGCGGCATGGTGAGCAAAACAAGCATTTGCAATGCAATAGGTCTCGCATTTACGCAAGTTTGAGCTATTGACATTGCAAATGACAATGCCTTTTATTTTTTGAACATAAATAAAAGGCATTGTCATTTACAATGCCAATAGCTTAAACTCCTGTAAATGCAAGACCTATTGCATTGCAAATGCTTGTTATACCATGTCTGGCAGCATAGGCAACAAACAGGACTGTTTCACAAGCGTAACCTTAGAAATATTCACTTTCAAACGTAAGGTCCATTTTGGTTTGTACTATTGCTTCATTTTTAGTTTAAAATCTTGAATGCTATTAACAAAAGCATTTAGTGGCATTGTAGGATTCATAAAAACTCTGCTGTATGTTCAAGTAACCTCTTGAGCACATACACGAGCGACAGCTTGCAATCAGTCTCTGTGGGGAGTTTTAAAGACTTCTCCATCAAACCGCTAAGGGTGTCTAGCTGCAAGGAAAGAGCAACACTTTGGTCACTTACGCTTGACATTATAGCACTTCCTGCAAAGAGCCACAGAAAAGGCAACACTACCAACCAGGTACTTCCTCAGTGATGTAGCATGCTACCTGAGGCCACCTATTCAGGAAAGCGCTTCAGCGCCCGCCCGTACTGGGGCGTGAGGCGCTATATAAATGCTGCAATAAAATACGATACCATCAGCTCAATTCCAAGTGGAGATAAACACCACCCAGGCGGTGTATGTCATTCAATCCAGGCCCTCAACGCCGCTTTTAAATCCCACGTAACATTTCATTTCTTTTAGAGCCTGTACAGCAGAGTGAACCGATGCTCTAGGACTCAGAGCACAGCTTATCCTGACCGAAAGAGAAATGATACCGGTCAGGGTTACAGTAAATCATTCGGCCGGGCTGCGGAGAGGAAACCTGCCTGAGCGAACACCAATCCGCGCCGCGTCCGGTCCAGGATGAGCCAGGCTGCCAGATGTACAGAAAGGTCCAGCTGTCACCGGGTCCATAATTACAGCCAGATTGATTCGAGTCAACATGGCGTAGAATGCCAAAACCAAATCCGTGCCCTTAGGCTACAGAATTCATACAAAGAGTTAGGTGTATATATCCCATTTTCAGTCTTAAAACACGTAAAATCACGTTTTCAACCCAGAGAACAGCAATTATACAAGAAGGCGGCGAATGGGCCACCAATGACGGGCTCATTGTTGCCTCAACGCTATCTCTGTGTGATGCCCGAGGACATATATTATAATAAATACATTCTACTTTTTAAGGTAACAAAGAGGGTATTTACCAGTGAGGTGGCAGGCGAGTACTTTCTGTTTGCTTGCCTTTTGATGCCAATTTTGAGCAAAGACAGGAACTGCTGAAGCACGGAGTCGTCTTTAAATAGCTTGGCGTGTAATTTGGGTTCAGCCGACAGAGGTGTTGCCAAGGAAAGCTGGTGTCCCGAGGTCTCATGTCCATTGTGACATTTGAGTAACCAAGAAGGGCTGGGCGAGAATGGAGGGGGGAATGCCAGCAACAGAGGAGCCCGCGAAAGTGAAAGTGATCGTGATTACGATCGCTACGGAGGAAAGACACATGGCGCTGCGCGCGTGCACGTTCACGTGCACTGTAGCTTTAGGCCACGGCAGCACTTTGAAAAAGCCCAGATATAAAATGTCTCTTCGAGCCTTTGGCTCGCGAGACCTAAAAACTATGGATTTAGTACAGATCTGTGACGGGGGAGGGAATGTTTGACAATGTTCAGCATTCCGCCCACCATCTTTTTCTGTTGCTATAATAGCCCTAAGTGGGGAGTGTATGCCCAGACGTTGGTCCTGTGCTCGCTATGCCACTATATTCAGGCAAGTCTAACTGATATGGGTTGATACCCCGGAACTGATCCAAGAATGCTTGTTTTCTAGTCTGGAGAGGACCTGGCCTGGCAGTTCGAGCTGGATTGTTGCCATGGGGAGCAGGGTCAAGACTGATTTACGTATGACTGGGTCCAAACTGGGGTGGCATGGTGAGCAAAATAAACTGTGGGTTTAACCCATATCTCTGATTGGAGTGAATATGCGATTTGTTCAGCATTCCGTCCATCATCTTTTTGTGTTGCTACAATTCAGGGTGGAGGCCAATTTTCTCATCGATGAGTGACAGGATATATACTAAGAAGGGTTGGTGGGAATTACTTGGGCACCAGAGAGGCAGGATCTTGGATTGCTGCTTTCCTTCAAGGAGGGAAGAATCTAGGCAAGACCCCAAGCTAGGCAAGACCTAGACTGCCTGGACAAAAGGGATAGCTGAACTCTATCTCCTGAAGGAAAATCCTAACATTTGGAATCAACATTCCACCTATCTAGTGACTAAGGAGCTGTGCAAGGGACTAGAGTCCTTATCCTGCTGAATCTGCCTTGAGGGAAGAGGCCAACTCTCTGAAGGAAGTGGTCAACTAGCTATAGAAGGAGGTGCTGCCAGAGTGCCTTGCTGAGTGCACAAGGAAAGCCCAGCTACGCGGAAGCACAAACGGAGATGATCAGATAAATTAAGGGAGTCAGAAGGGCCTTGGAAAGTGGTACTAGTGGTCTGAGCCCACCACCAGGAGGAAAAGGCTCAAAACCTTGTGAAAACGTGAGCACGCGGAATGAGACTTCCTAAAAAGATGAAAAAGTAAGTTGTGTTCAGTAATATTTCTAGGGGATACACTGCCTTCCTGTAAATCCTTCACTTTATGAATATCTGGCCAGACTTGTCTGTCATCCGTGAATTCAACCCAAACCTGGATACACTGGCCCTGGGAGCCAGTTCTGCAGAAGACTTTGGTAACGGTGGTTAGCTTGGTAAGCTACAAGCGGCTGGCTTCCATGATGGCAGCTGGAGGCAGATGACCTCTGTTAAACTTTCTTGTAGCAATTGATCTCTAGCATCAGCATGGGTATGCCATGCAGTGTCAGCCTACCATATATGACACTGCAGTATATTACGTGCCCACCACTGCACTGTAATTAGCTCCTGGTACTGTTTACGTGTGCTTTCAAGTCATGCGGACAGGAACAAAAGTAGCATCAATGACCGTGAGATTGAAATTTTGCTTGAAGGATAAATGGATGACTTTCTTTTGATCTAGTACACACAAAATCCTGCATGGGCATTGAGGCCTTGGCTCGAAGCTGATGAGGAGACTGAGCCTGGCTTTGAGGTCAAGGAGGGTGCCAAGAGCCTACTCCTTAGATGACACAAGATTATCATCTGTCCGTAAGGAAGATGTACAGTGACCGCAGTGGCAGCATACCATTTTGGAATCCATACTGTGTGGATAGTTTTGGCATGAATATTATGACAGGGCTGTTTGAATTCCTTGTATTATTGTTGTCCGTTTGCTTCAGACTCCTTTATCTATTTCCATTAGAAAGTGTGAAGTTTAGACACATGCAGAAGTTTTAGCATCATGTCCACCTCCTATCTAGGCTTACAGATTGTCAGTATAAGTTAAGGTCGCTGTCATGTCAATATGGACACAGCGCAGGCTACAAAATGTCAACATGTGAATCAAGAGGACACATTTATCACCATACTTATTTGGTTTTGTTAGACTTTAGTCCCACCAATCGTATAAACACTGCGATATAGTGCTATAAAAATCATTCTTTTTGGATACGGGTTGTAAAGGCTTTATGACTGAACTATCAGGCCAGAAGTCACGCCAGTTCGCTGCAAACCAGCCCAAGCCAGGGGTTAGTCCGGAGCTCCAAGACTAGCACAGAGAAGTGGCCTTTAGCCGGACACTACTTATCACTTTTGTGCAAGAGCTGTGATAGAGAATAGCTGAACATCTATTGCTCACTAAAAGGTTTGCCGTGAGATCCATCTTAAACTTCATTTATAGGCCTGCTATTTTCTGCTTCTGCTAAATATTAGCATAGTGATTAGAAGTAGTGATAAGGTGTTAAGATGCTATGAATTCACTAACCAGGTTAGGAATGTTTATATTGTTTTTGCCTGCCATGTCATGCCTTGCTTAATTTATTTTGGCATTTTGTGTGGTTACAATTCATATTTTATACACTAGACGTGGGTTTTAGAAAATGAACTTTTCATAGTTTTATCCCATGCTATTTTGAGTTTGTTCCTCATTTATGACAAAGGGTATGGAGTTCTGTTGTGTCCAAGAACTCATTTAGAGGGACTCATCATGACCAGAAAATAAATCACTGGCATAGTATTGATCAGCAGGTTGTGTACGGATCGAAGTTTAATTGGATTTTAATTTGTGTTGGTACACTGAACTAAGTTCTTCCAACATGGGGCAGAAATCATATCCTGCTGCTCTGTGTGAAAGCCCCAGATCTTGACAGGCCTTTTGACCTGGTCCAAGTAAGAGTGCAATGCCTAAAATCCCACTGATATCAAGTTCCAGTAATGTGACACTACCCCGATCATTAGGTGATATCCCCATGTATATGTCAAGCACGTATTGTGGGTGAGGTGAATATGATGTTCATGTTTGTGACTTTAAAAACAGTTACTTATAGTAGCGAATTTTCTAGTTTACAAAAGTAATGATGAAAAGGCAGACAGATCTTCTGGACTAGTTCTTATACCACTAGACCACAGGTTCAAAATACCTTCCACAATTTCCAAGTCAGGTCCACAGGCAATAATTCAGTTGTCACATTTTTGTTTGGTGGACCCAACTATGTTACTCTTATGGCCCCCTCTCCCAGCCTCAGGAGTGAAGTTCCAACAGCAGGAAGACTTATTCTGGGCAGACCATAACTACTCTGTCCCTTGTAGATCATCAAATAGTTATTTTCCCTCGCTCCTGAAGCAGGTGTGTGGTCCAGGATTTCAAAGCAAAGGATTAGACACCTGTACATATAACCCTTTAACGGGGAAAACGTTTCCAGCACTCTTTTCTCCATTTAACTCCTTCCCTATTATGAGGCTGCACCAGTATTTAAAGTGTGAACTCAACTGTAATTGCTGAAGGTCTCCAAGTGAAACGACCTAAAATTCCTCCACATCTCAACCTATTCTATTGTACAGCATGACTATGTACTGCCTCTCTGGAGTCATAAGGGGATTCTCCATATTATTTTCAAATCAAATGTGTTTCAATTTACTTCTGAAAGACCTCCTTTTCAACATCCTTATGTTTAAGAAAATCCAGAGCTTGGCCACAACACTATTTTCAGGAATAACTCTTGTAACATTAGCCAGGACTTGACTGACCCGTCATTTGGTCTCAAAATTGTTATTTAATATGTGCAACAACTTCTTTATAGCTTGGTTGCTATGTATTCAAGTTCCACATATAATCTCCTTTTCTCCAAGTATCACCCCCCCACTGTCACCATAACAGGTTAATTATCGCATACTCCCATTTAAGGAACTGCACTCAATTTGCTCTTTCATTCGGTACAAAAGGGGCAAGGAAAGTCCATTTATGGTAAGGGCAAGTGATCATCAGAAAAAAAGGAGTAATGCTTTTCATACTCGTACCTCCCCTACATATTTTCCAGCCCAATGGCAATCACAAATCTCTTTCATTTCAAGACTGCTTACCGAACCTCTCCACACACCCCCCTCGCATTTTTCTGGTTAATTACCAGTGGCTTAACACAAAGTGATTGGACTCCCCTGCAGAATGTGAAGAGGCACCCCTTAGTCTCCCATCTCTCACAGAAATTCATTGGTCTTGGGCTGAATGGAGGCCCCTGAAGGGATGCTGGGCCCACTGCACCACAGTCGCTTTTGTTAACCCCCTGCCCATTGCTCATCTATGATAGCAGTAAAAGCCTTAGCTATAATCCTGTGTCACATTAGTACTTCCGTTACAAGCTCTCCTTTAAAAACTTTATGCAGCCCTGGGCAGACCATATACACTAACAATCAACCGCCAACCTCTCACACGCCACTTTATTATTGCACAATAAGCCAACCGAAATCTTTTCCACCAAAATTCTAAAATGTTTTCTTAATATTCTCAGACCCTCCGTGCCCTGTGTCCTCTCTACAATTTTCAAATCAAGTTCATATGAGATGGGATTCATAAACCATCAATAGCCGTGGCTTGTTTCTTAATCATGTGCAGTACTGTACATATTTTGATACAGTCTCGAAACCCATTACCATTCCAGTTCTTGAACCTTAGTTCGTTCTAGTATTACCTTCATCTAGTTTGTATCTCTGCTCCCGATGACATTTGCACACACCAAAAATCTCTTAACTTATCATTTCCCCCATACTGCACTTTTCCCACTTAACTTCTAAAACAACCCTTATGATCACACTTGTCTTTTATCGTACATTAGAGGGGAAACCACTCGCTTTGATTTCACTCGCATCCTTCCACTCTAGTGTCACCAGGTTTTTCTCAAGGACACTGGAATGTCATTTTCCAATGTAGAATACATTTTTATTCAGATCTAGATCAGGCAAGAGTTCCCAAAGCTCATATCCGCCTCAGAGACCCGATGACTGGGCAATACCAACACTTGGGAATGTATGCTTTCTAGTAGCAGCACTCGACTGTTCAAACAGAGTACGATATGTACACCACAGCACTGCTCTGATTCTCTGTGCTGCCAACTCGTCTCTCAAGCACAAGCCGCCATAAGATGTTTACCGATACACAGCCACAAGTGACTGATGATGCCATGCTGCAGTGAAATGCCAAACTGTTTTTAAACCGGATACCCAGTCTTTCAAATGCCTCACAAATCACTATTTTAAAACAGCAACAAAGTTATGGTAATTTTTAAACAAACATTGCTATTGACACTACAATCCTATTTGGACTTCTGAAGGTAAAAGGAAGTGACACTTTAGAGAACTGTGCATTTGCTAAAAAAAACAAAGAATAACCTTCTTCTAGGCTTTGCTGAAGGGTAGAATAAAATTCAAAAAAATTAATGTTTCTTGTATAGGCTGTTGGCATTCAGAGCATCAGAACAGTGAAACTAACGCATATGGACAGGAATATGCTTGATGAAAACTGATAATGCATTTCTAATCAACTATGTTTCTATCCTAATTTAGGAAGACATGTGGAACACTAGAGAATGTATGCCTCTCTACGGCAAAGAACAAGCATAATGATGGGATTATGATACTGAAGGGGGAGTCAAGAGCCGCAGGGATGAGTAAGAAATAAAGCATGTTATAGTTATGCTGACAAAATCACTTTATTTACATAATTTTATTGGCTTTTATAGGAATAAAATAATAAGAAAACTATTCACACAAAAATATTGAAACTGAATTAACCCAAACTCACCCTATACTGACATCTCTTTAATCACAAACTATGCTGCCTATATAACCAGTCACATGCTAAATATCACAATCGACTAACACTCTCACAGCATTTGCATTTCCCCTTCCCTCAAAAAAGTAAGGTTCCAGCAAGAACTGAGCAGGTAAAATCAGAGGATAAGTTAACTCTTCCCATTTAGATAGAAATGTGATGTAATTGGGGGGCGTGGTTTGGACGCCGAGAGAGATGGCGGCTCGGTGATTCTCTCTGCCCGTGCGTGGATCGTATAAGGGCGGAGGAACGGGTCTCCCCGCTCCTATCACGCTACAGACAGTGGAATCTGTGATCGGAATGTGAGGGGGCTTCAGAGGAGAAGTTTGGAGGATTTTCGCTGCTGGGAACCGGTTCTACCGCCGCTGTGAGAGATCCGCCTAATGACTGCGAGGGCTACAGCAGGAGACGGGACCGCGTGACTGAGGGTGTGTCGGCGGCCGGATTGTAGCCGGAGTGGATCGGTCCTACGTATGGTTCGTGGTGGAGATCAACGGGTATGTGGCCAGGAGCGCGTTTGAGAGGGGGCGGATGAGCTGCTTGGCGCGGAGAGGAGTCGTTGGCGCCTATCGCGCAGGCAAGATGGCGGCACCCGCAACATAGACGGAGAGTCCTGGTGCTGCTACTACGGCGCCTGTGGGGTGCACGGAGTCGATTGTGGACTCGGCCTCGTGGGAGTGATGAGTGCCGTCTGGATCGTGCCCTGGTAGGGCTAGAGGACTGATGTAAAAACCACATCTTACCCTTTTCAGTGAGGCTGGTGCTACGATACGCATGAGATGGTGGAGGTGTCTGCGTGTGGGCGTAGTGTGGCAGTCTGCTCCCTCCAAGGTAGATCTGAGCTTGCACGGCCGAGACGGAAACACCACCTGTAGTGAGTCCTGCTTTCCTAATCTGGCGACATCGGAGCCTGTGTATGGGGTTATGGAGCTGTGATTGATTCCGGCTCTGCGTTGCGGGGGATCAGTCTTCCATATTGCTGCCCTGCTACCCTGAGATTTGCCGGCTACCCTGCTACCCTGTGGTTTCACCTGATCATTCTTTGCCTTGAAACGTAGATCTGTGACGGCGAGACCTGGCCCTGTTCATTTTCGCTGATTCCCACGCTGTGGGCACAGGTCCTTGCCCTTGGATGGAAAGCACGTGCGCCTTTCCGGCGAGCCACCGACCACGTGGGTAACGGTTGGGAAGGTACCAGGTGATGCGTCCATGTGTTCACAGGTGGTAGTGGATTAGATCAATGTGAGTTTACCTGAATTGGCTGCTACAGGTCGGCAGAGGTGACGGTAATCGTGAGGCACTCTACAGGTGAAGGCTGCAGCGCGTAAAGTCAGTTCTGACCGACCACGGAATCTGTGCGACGGGCTAACATGGCGGATAGTAAGGAATCTGTGAAAAGCATGAAGAGGCTCAAATCTGATCAGTCGAATCCAAGTTCACCCAGCAAGGGAGCGAAAAGCACTCCGGACCCGATGGATCTGATACTTAATAAGCTGGATGAAGTAAGGGAGTTGGCCAAAGCGACCAAGGATGAGGTAGCGGCTATCAGGCAGGATAATCGCGAAACCAATGCAAAATTGTTGGAAGCGGAGTCGAGGATTAGCAGACTCGAGGATCTAGAAGTAAAATCGTGTGCAGCCATCAATCGCTTATGCATAACCACGGATCAAACTATGCGGAAAATGGCGGAGTTGGAAGATAGAAATAGACGGGGGAACCTCCGCATTTTTGGCCTTCCGGAAGGATCGGAGGATCAACATGCAAGCTGTGGGGCCTTCCTGGAGTCCTGGTTTACCCAGGCTACTAACCTGTCCTTTCACCATCCTCTGGAGTTCGATAGGGCTCATAGAGTGCCAGGCAGGATAAGTAAAAATCAAAAAGGTCCTAGAGCAATTGTGTGTAAGCCACTGCGATATCAACATGTAGAACAGATTCTTGACTTCATGCGGAAAAACAACCATATTTTATGGAAATCGGTCAAGATATACATCTCACAGGACTACAGTAAAGAGACGGTGGAAGTTAGGAAGGCGTTCCTGACACTTCGACCGCTGCTAAAGAAAAGGGGCTTCCAATATGGGTTCGCAGGCCCTGCAAAATATCGTGTGTTGGTCCATGGCTCGCCACATCTTTTCTCGGATCCTCTGAAACTGAAACGCATGCTCGATGGCCCGGAAGATCTGGACATGGAAACAAGTTCCTCTATAGGGGCTGTAGAGCAGGCCTCGGCCTCAGGTTATAAGTGATCATAGACTCTGGGGGAGCTCCTTCTACTTAAGGCGGAAGGTTACCTACAGCACGATCTCTGCTCCAAGACACTTTCTAAAGACAGTTTTGTTGGTTGTAGGCAATTGTTCCTGGTACCCGGCCACATAGTATGTTTTAGATTATGCCTCTCGAATGGATGGGTTTCAGTTTACTTGGCTAAGATTACTAACGGTCATGTGTCACAAGCTTGCTTCTGTGGGTCTGTAAAGATCGTTGGGGGCGGGTTGTTGCTTAGTTGCCGGTTTTAGACCGGTTGAAGAGGTCCCTGAAGGTTGTTCTATTGGGGCGGGATGTTTGAGGTTACAGGGGGTGGTAACAGGCCTCAGTTCGATTGGGTTAAGTTCCTCTGTTCCAAGTTTTTCATCTTTCTGTAATGGTCATGCACGGGGGGGATTCCGACGCAGTCTCTTTCCAGTCACCATGCCTATATCGTACAGTTGGGGTGGGGAGGGTGGGGGGCTGGGGGTTTTTTGGGTAGGGGTATGTGTTCTGTGTTTTTTGCTTTTGTTTTCTCTGGCTTGCATGATCTGCATTTTCTTAGTGCTCATGGGTGGGGGTGGTGTTGGGCTCTTCTATGGCTTTAACGGTGCTTACACTGTGGAGTATATAAGTTTCGTGATGTTGATGCAACCTCCTGATGCTAAATAGCTCAACTAGCTCTCCGATGGGAGTATGTAATATGGACAGAATGAAGATATTATCGTTTAACGTTAAGGGTCTGAACCAGCCTGTCAAGAGACAGAAGATTTTAGATTATGTAAAAAGACTGAGGGGTGATATTGTCTTACTACAGGAGACGAAGCTTGAGGCTAAGCAGTTTTATCACCTGAGGAATAAATTTTATAATGAGGTTGTGGGCGCTGAGGCTGTGAACAAAAAGAATGGTGTCCTGATACTGGTTGCGAGGAAATCTAAGGTGGAGATCTTGTCATCTGAAGTCAGTGCAGAAGGTAGGTGGGTCACGGCCAAAATGAGTAGGGATAATACCGAGTTTTATGTTACTAGCGTGTATGCCCCCAACACAAGCGACTTGGTCTTTTGGGACAAGCTGAGTAAACACCTTGAGACTATTCCGGACAATGCGGTGCATATATTAGCTGGGGATTTCAATCTTCCAATGGATGCAACTTTAGATAGAGACTCACACTGCCCCTTTAAGTCAACAAAAGCTCATAAAGCTTTTCTCAGTTTGTGTAAACGCTTTAACTTGGTGGATACATGGAGACTCCAAAATCCCACTGAGAGGGACTATACTTTTTACTCTTCCCCACATGACTCGTATTCCCCGATTGACTTTCTCCTTATAACACAGAATGGCATTCCTAGATTGGAATCTACAACCATTGAACCTCGTGTATTATCTGATCACTCGTGCATTTCCTTATCAATTACTAATGTCAAACCATCCTCTCGTCCGACATCTTGGCGTTTGAATGATGAAATCCTAAATAGTGATAAGCACCGGTCCACAATCCGGGAGGCGATCTCCTCCTACCTTCAGATCAATAAACAGGGGGACACGTCCGATCTCATTAGGTGGGATGCTCTGAAAAGTACTATAAAGGGAGTATGTATCAAGATTAGATCAGCGATGAATAAAACTTATAATGCGAAATTGGAGGCCTTGGAGATAGACATTAGGAATCGAGAGATTAGACATTTAAAAGATAGGGATGAAGTGTCTCTTGCTGCGCTGGCAAATAAAAAATATGAATATAATAAAATAGTTAGCGAGAGAGCGGGAGTCTGGCTTGATAAGGGTAGGCGGTTTAAGCTCTGTGAGTCTAATAAGGCAGGAAAGTCCCTAGCCTCATACTTGAAGTTCAAGGTCCAGAAGAACTCTATTAGTGTCATTAAGGATGCATTAGGGCACTCGCACTCGGACCCTGACAAAATAACAGAGGTGTTCAGAGTATTCTACGAGGACCTCTATGCAAAAAATAAGGCGGTGGAGGAGTCTAGGATTAAGGAATACTTAGATGAGTGCGATCTCCCACAGCTTTCGGATGAGGACCGGGTCAGTCTTAATGGTCCAATTAGCACTTCAGAGATAGAGACTGCAATTAAACGTCTAAAAGTAGGGAAAGCTCCAGGCCCCGACGGATTCACGGCAAAATTTTATAAAACCTTTCCCTCCCTTTTGGTCGAACCCCTCCTACAGTTATTTCAAGGTATTAATGAATCGGGTGAGGTTAGAGGTACTTTGGCAGAGGCCATAATTGCTGTACTTCCTAAAGATGGGAAAGACCCCTCGCTGCCGAAAAATTATAGGCCAATTTCACTGATTAATATAGACTGCAAACTCTTGGCTATGATACTCTCCGCTCGCCTTCAGGGGGTTCTCCCACAGTTGATCCACCCATCCCAAGCAGGCTTCCTTAAAAACCGGTTGTCCAGTGATAATACAAGGATTTTGGCGCACGTACTAGAAAAAGCGAAACTTCTAGACACGCCAACTGCAGCAATAACACTAGATGCTGAAAAAGCATTCGATAAGGTTGATTGGTCCTTCCTCCGCGCGGTTCTCCGTAAATTCAACTTAGGGGAGTCATTCACTAGACTGGTAATGTCCCTTAATTGCTGCCCTTCGGCACGAGTTAGGGCCGGTGGATCCTTTTCCTCCCCCTTTTGTTTACAGCAAGGCACGCGACAAGGTTGTCCCCTGTCACCCTCACTGTTCTTGTTGGCAATTGAACCGTTTTTATATCATATAAGGCATGATCCTAAGATAGCTGGTATACCGTTTGGAGATTGCTCTGTTAAATTAACGGCTTACGCGGACGATGTGCTTATTGTGTCGGAAAGAGCGGATGAGGCAATCCCGGCGCTCATGACTGACATTGAGGAATTTTCCAGAGTCTCCGGGTATAAACTCAATAAAGACAAAACGGAGGTCAAACTTTTGAACAGTGTTGGGGGCAAAGGGATTATCGGGGATTCCGGGCTTACATGGCAGCCTCGGTGTTTTAAATATCTTGGGCTAGATTTTGATAAAGATTTGATCTCTACACTGAGAGTAACTGAAGACTTGACCCTGAAAAAGATTTCCACATTACTGGAAGGTTGGTCTCCAAAGTTTCTCTCCTGGTCGGGTAGAGCAGAGACGCTTAAAATGATGTCGACCCCGTTGGTCAACTATCTGGCCAGTATGCTCCCTATGACGTTCTCTAATGCTTTTGTCACTAAGGTGGATCAGCTGTTTGGTAATTTCCTGTGGCAGGGCAAGAAAGCCAGAGTCTCAATGAAGAAGTTACAATTAGCAAAAGATAAGGGGGGGTCTGGGTCTCCCCTCCTTCAGGAGTTATCAGACAGCGTTCCTGTGCAAACAAGGTGCTCAGTGGTTGATAAAATCCCCAGCGTATACACCATTATGGATTAATATTGAGGAGGCACTAGTAGATCATGTGCCGTTGGAGGCCCTTCTTACGATGGACCTGTCACACCTTCCGCACTCCAAATATATCATGCTGAATACTAGAAGGGCTTTGCTTAGACTCGACCAAACACATAAAACAAAGTTGACATTTGCTAGATCATCGTTTATGTCTTTGTGGAGAAATGCCAGTCTTAAACAAAATGGTAGTAGCATATTCTGGGAGTCTTGGTCCAAGAAGGGCATTAATCTGGTGAAAGACTTATATGATGATACGGGTCCGCTGCCGTTCTCGACCTTGCAACATCGGTATGACCTTACCCGATGGATTTTTATGATTTCCTAAAAATTAAAACGATGCTGACAGCGAGTAATTTTTCTCCTTATGTCCCATGGCTACTACTTCATATCCCACGTCTTGTGCTTGCTGGCCACATCGTGTCGAGGGTGTATAAATTGTTATTGCCTTTACCCATGAAAAAACACAAAAGGGTAGAAGCCATATGGGAGGCTGAGCCGAATCAAACGGGCATACCTTTTGACTGGGAGGTGATTCATAAGTTGGCCCTTACACATAAAGTCTCACCCATCCTATTTCAGACGAAATATATGCTCCTCAACAGGACATTTTGGACGCCTGACAAGCTTTTCAGATGTAAATTAAGAGAGTCTCCTGTGTGCTGGAACTGTGAATCAGGTTCTGGGGATCTTGCTCACATGCTATTTTCCTGTCCTTCATTAGGGGATTACTGGGGGAAGATATTTGACTGCATTTACCACGTATTTAAGATAAAACCTGTACAGGAATTCGTTTACGTTATTCTGGGGGCGCTGGACCCACAAATAACAACAGACCAAGATCGTCAGCTGTTGGATTTAATGTTAACAAAGGCATGTAAAGTAATTCTTTGCAAATGGAAAAATGCGAAGGAGGTGAGTTTTAAAATCTGGCAGGAGTGGTTATCTTTCCTGAGGGGGTCTAGTAACCCAGCTCTGCAAGCCTCTGCCTGGAGCCCTTCTAACAAAAGGCTTTGGAAATCATTGGACGCATCCTCCTTTCATTATGAGCCACCGTGAGATGTACACTGGGGTTGGTCCCTCGGATCGGGGTTGGCTGCGAGTTAAGGTGTGATTAACCTCTTGAATCCAGGGCGCCGCGACCACACATTGAGCAATATTACTGTGGATATACCTGTATATTGATGCTGCGAGCCGGAATGGGTTTTCTTTATATCATTTGTCTTTGCTATTTATTTTCTATTTTTGTATGTGTATTTGTTGGACATGACTATTTTGAACCTTGTGTACGGAAGAGTTACTGTATTGTCATTGTTAGTTCAATAAAAATGACTTGAAATAAAAAAAAGAAATGTGATGTAATTAGCAAACAATTTTTTAACAGTTATCGTACTAAAAGTAGATGACAAGTGCCATAGTCACAGGCCATCATAGTCATAGCTAGGTCCACCACATCGCTTCGATTGAGGCCCAAAATGGAGTTCAAAGGTCCCAAAATAATTTCAGAAGACAAATACCCTCCTATTGTGATCTGGACCCACCTCCACCACAATATTTAGCAGGGCCATAAGTTGACTGATGTCTACTTGGCTTTTGAGAGCGGTTGTGCTGTCAAACAAAGGAACATTCAGGAATGCCTACAACATGAACTTTTGCAGGGTTGGTAAAAGAAAACTGTCTGGTCCTGTTGAAAAAACATCAGAATACGGAAAGCTGTGTGTACAGCATCCAATTTCTGAACCTACTCAAAAAGACACTCTGCAGGGTGCCAGAGTGCCACCAGTAAAGTTGGCGCCTTGACAGTGTTGTCCCACTGCCACAGCCCATAATGCTTCCAAATCTTACCTTAAAACTTTTCCATTAACAGAATTTAACAATGATACCAACTTAATATATACTATGGGCGTGACCAGAATGACAACACATTAGCAGTTGGCTCCTGGACCCCGTTTAGTATCCTCTAATATCCTGCACCCTGGAGTGTAAAGGGGTGCGAAGATCATATGGACTATTGCCTGTTCGTGACGGTGACCTAGAAGGAAGGAGTTCTAGGGGGACTCCCTGGGGACGAAGAGGCAGTTTCCATTCCTGATGTGGGTAGGCCATAGGCCTAGCAACCTGGCTGTCAGGACATTGTGAGATGGGCTGTGCCTCCTAGGGGCCCCTATTCGACGCCTGCGATGGGGTAGAAAGCGGGGTGAGGGCCAGGCAAGCTTTCCTGTGCGGTGTTCCAGTCACTGGAGAGACTCTGGCGCTGAGCTGTGGACGGTGCTTGTGGCCTTGGCACGTCGGCCTAGCAACGTGGCTGATCGAATGCGCTGTGAGCCCGTAGAGGGTGGTTGCAGCTCCT